>NC_057804.1:583491307-584159814 GCF_018294505.1 Triticum aestivum
CAGCATTGATCGGCCTTAGTTAGCAGCAGTAGCGAAGGAATCGCTTGATCGGGTTCAGGTAACAGCCATCGATCGATCGCTTGGGTTCAGTAACGCGTAGCCTACAGTGCAATCACTCAGGTTCAGTTAGAGCCCAACGCCTCGCTCGGGTTCAGTTAGAGCCAACGCCTCGCACACACGCACGTACGTCTACGAGAGAAACGCGCATCGCCTGGCCCCCGACCACCCACCGTAACCTGGAACTCCCTGAAATTTTCCTCGCCCTCGCTTCTACCACGGTTTTTTCCGTCATGGACGACCCAAAGAATGTCATGTAGCTGCGTCTCCGGCCCACCCAGGATGAAAAGCCCATTTTATGTCATGATTTTTTGTCATATAAGTAGGAGCCCACCACATCTATGATGATACCGGGTTTTGTCACAATTATTGTCATAGAAGTGTCATATGTATGACAGAAAAAAAATCGTTCGGCCCAAAATGTCACGGACGTGTCTTTTTTTTGTAGTGTTGGTTAAAGGTGCAGTGGTTAAATGGTAGTCATTGTCTGAAGTTTACTTTAGTAAACTTGGCCATGCACTGGTGATCAACAGGGAAGTGATTGAGGTCCATGGAGTTGTTTGGGGTGATTAGCTTAGGAAGGACTACAATACTGGAGAGTTTGGCAAGAAATGGACCAAGATTTAATGCACTTGCTTGGCAACTACAAAATATGGTCTGGAAACTTCATCCGGAAGGTTCACTCACATGGAGTGCCAAATTGACCTCAAATTGGGCAAGGTAGAGTCATTTCGTCCTATGAATTTGCTCAAAAAGTCTCATACCATTTGGCAAAGCCAAAATGGTACTTGCTTCACAAACATCTCCTCTGGACAGAAACTTGCAAAAATTCTAGGGGAATAATGGCTTGATGAACTATGCCTAAAATAGGCATAGATATGTTATATGGATACTAGAAGGCCTAGAAAACTTTTCAGCCATAATGGAGCAAGATAAAATATACTTGCTTCACAATCTGAAATTTTGGGCAGAACCTAAGAATTGAAGGTGAGCTCACATGAAGGCATGACATGAGCTCTACTTTGGTGGAGGGCTATTATATGATGATATGAAGGATCATGCAAAATGGCAACTCATTTGGATATGCCTAGCTTGTACCTCCTTCACAAGGCTTCTTTCTGGACAGAAACTTTGGAAAATCATAATTGAATAATTACTAGGAAAATGAGGTTGCATTTTGGCATGTGGCAATGATATGGACATGAAAAGATGTCTAAGGAGTTTGAGGTCAATTGGGAAAAGGAAAATAGCAGTTGCTTCACAATGTGCCATTTACGACAGAATAGGAAATGAATTATTGGAGGATTATTTTTGAACATGGCAATGAAAAGTTTTGCCATATTTGAGCAAGATATGGCCCAAACAATTTATTAGAATTATTTGGGAATTTTAGGAGTGAGGTAAATATAGGTTGCTTCACAACCTACACTACTAGGGAAAAGCCTAGCAGCAGCGCAGGTTCTAGGTATATCAGTAGCGCGGGACACAACGCTACTAATAAGGCGGTATAGCTAACCCGTAGCAGCAGCGCGTGAGTGCCCGCGCTACTACTATACAAGTATAGCAGCAGCGTTCTTCCCGGGAGCTCGCTACTGCTAATAGCTATAGCGTGCTACTCCGGTGCGCGCTACTGCTACTGTCGCGCTGCTGCTAACTTTTCTCCACTCGCTACTGCTAATTTTACTAGTTTTTGTTTTTTTCTGCATATTTGTTTTGTATTTGAACAGGCTTTATATAAGAATTTTAGCACATACAAATGTCATCATGATACACATATAAATGGCTGCGAGACCACAAATGTAATCATAGCATATACATACAAATAGTCTCATCATAATCATCATCCAACACAAGTGGTATCTTGTCATCATCTCAAAAATAGCGATACATGCAAGTCTCGAATACTTGCAACTGCAATGTCATCCATCTAAACAAAGGAATACACGAGAAGAGCTATCACTACGAGTGAGAGCGGAACTATGCAGTACATGAGGTGGCGGTTACGAGTCCTCTCTCGCGCTAGCGTGAACCTCTAGTAAATAGCTTCTCCTTCTTGTCTGCTTTTGAAGTCTTTATGGCTGGCGCCCGAGAACCCAGTCACTTGCGCCTGACACTCAGGCCACTCATTGTACACCCCCGGAACCTTCCCTTTGTACACGACATAGCACTGCCATCTCGCCATCAAGAAGCTAGGTACCTGTTAAAGATGCATCTTCATCAAGAGGATGTACAATCATATGCAACAAAATATACTAGAGCAACACGAAAAAGAAAGGGTTAGAACCTAGATGCAACATACAGTACGCAAACTAATTAACTAGAGGTACGCAGGTCATCGTACCCAAGCTAACAAAGTAGCATTACGCAAGTTCGGCATGGACCATGGACATCACAAAGTTTCATCGCTACATAAAGTATACAAGTTCAACCGACACATATCATCATCATCAGCATCGTAAATCACTAGAAGTTCCATCCTTCCATATCATCCAGGATGGACCCTAGCATCTTGAACGGCGTGAGGTCATGACGTTGCATGCCTGTGCGAGTTAGGACGTCAGCTCGCGATATAGGGCCGTGGTGGAACATCCCCTTCTCATCGACGACTTCTTTCATGATGATCGTCGCAATGTCCCTTTGGATGCGAAAGAAGTCGTCTCTTCTGAGTATATAATCCGCTTGTCCATGAGATTCTACCCACTTGTGGATATGATCATCATTTCTGCCTATCATGTGAAGCTTTTGGTGATCCATGCTGAACTCAATCATGAGATAGAGGATGTAGAATCCATCTTTCTTGCTTGGTTTTGGTACTTGGATGCAGCAGAAGTTAGTTTTATGCACGAAACCCATCTTCCTGTTCCTTTGTTTTCTGATCTGCATGTGGCCACCTCTAATGCTGAAGCCTTGGAGAGCATCATCTAGAATATTCATTATGTGGGTGTAGTCCTTCTTCTCGTAGTCTCTGGAAGGGTCGAAATGCACGGCGTGGGAGACTTGAAGGTAAAGAACGATAACGACAACACGCCCATTGCTGCGGGGAAAAGACACCTCAAATTATTCTCCATATGAGCGAGAAGGAATGATTGAATTGTACGAAAGGGTTGTATGGAATTGACTTACTTTGGATGATAAGGCAGAAGGACAATTTCCTGGTCCTTATTCTGTACCATGAAGTTTTGGAGGTAGTCCCTAGCAGTTTCACGCTCAAAGTCACCGAGACTCAAGAAAGACTCGTGCATGTAGTATGGATCCGCCTCATAGATTTGCGAGACTTCTTCTCTCTTCATGACGGAGCTCATATGTAGCGCAAAAAGGTGGACGATTGTATAATCGAGCTGCCTTGTTAGAAACATCTCAAAGATATGGTCAAACCGCAGGAAGAACACCTCCGTGGGTGGTGTGTCGATGTAGCACTTCCCCTCAGGCACATGAGCCACGTATGTCAGATATCCTGGATCCTTTGAGGCTAGTTGGCTTTTCTTAGTCGATAGGAGATGGTCGTGCAGTCTCTTGAGATCCCCTGATAGTGCCTCAAGCGGTTTCGGCGGTAGCGTCGGCTCGCCCTTGAGATGGAACATGGCCGCACCTTTCACGGGTACATGCTCTTCAGAATCCTTCGTCTGGCTGCTATGTTCTCTGGCTTGTTTGGAGGCAGTTATCTTCCCCGATCTCTTCGTCTCCTTTTTCTTGGGCACACCTTCCAGACCCTTCCTTAACCCCTGCCCCAGTGTTGCCGGGCTAAGCATTGTACGACCCCCGGCTAGTTGAGCCTGTGTTGAGGTGGCATCTTCAGGCGTGTTCTGTGAGGATTTCATGAAGAGAGACTTCTTGCAATCCCTGCTATGACCTTCCTGCCCGGGCAGATCATCCATATCCTCATTAGCATGCTGATAGCCCGATTCGTCATATGGTTGACTCATCATATCTATGTCACAATCATACGCGTTTGTATTGAGGAACCCCATTGGGTCGACCTCCGTCTCATCATCCATTCTCTGTACTACAGGACCGATTACATCAGCCGGTACTATTGCACCACCTTCATCACGTCGTCCGCCGCTCTCACCCGGCAGTACAGGAGCTGGTAATTGCGTAGGAGGGGTGGTGGTCTCCGCACATTCTTGTTGATGTGTGCTTATTGGTGTGCTCTCGGCCGGCTCTAGACGAATAAGATTCTTCGACCATAGTAGCACCCAACCCTTGCAGCTTCCAATCCGTGGCAGGGTCTCGTTGCCCTCTCCCACATGCTGTACTAGAGGACGCGAATCCTCGTGCACCGATTTCACACTAGACAAGTTAACCCTGAAGTGCCCAGCAGGGATCGGCTGGTTGTGGAACGTGGGTTGCAAGGGGTTCATTATCACCCCCTTTCCCATGTCCACCTTATGGCCTTTGATCAAGTAAAGTATGGAGCACGGGGTTTCTTCGGCCTGCAAACACATGGTTGTGGCATAAAACATCCGAAAGGCAACGAAAATGGAATATTCTCTATGTATGTATGTATGTATGTATGTGTATATATATATATATATATATATAGGGAAAATGCATCCTACTACCGGGTGTAGTTACACCCATTTCTCATATACTACCATGTGGTAGTATATACTCTATTTTATTACTTATAGTATGCTCATATACTATATCTAAGATACTCCAAAGCGAATTATGTGAAAAAATTGCATGAGAGCCCATGTTTTATAATATTTGTGAAATACGTACATATTTGTACGTAAAAAGGAGTATGCTCAAAATATACTACATACTACATAAATAATAGTATATATACTACCTATACATTCTTACATATTACATACTACGCGTACATACTCTCCGATATGATAGATACTACCTAGAACGTATGAAACAAAAGTGGGAGTAACTACACCCGGTAGTAGGAAAAATTTCTCCTATATATATATATATATATATATATGTTGGTGTGACATGTAATTACCATGAGGGCGTCGAGCTCAGCCAAAGATGAAGGCCCACCTAGCGCGCCAGAGACTGAGGATGGGCTGCTATGAGCGGGAGTGGGTGGGAGAGGAGTCCCGGTTGCGTGAGCAAGTGATGGTGCGATGGTGTTGATGTTCACGGAGTTGGTCCCGTCGAAACTGGGTAACAAGAAATCATGTACCGTCTTGTCTGGATTTTCCTTCGTCCAGTTCATGATAGCTGGAACCAAGTTAGTAGCAAAATCATTTCTGCGGTAGTTACAGCTGCATTGACTGCCTACTGTAGCAACTCATTTTTCTCCTCGGCTATTTTTTCGCGTCCTCAGCTGCTTTTTTCTCGACCGCAAGCTTCACCTTCTCGTTGATGTCCGCCTGACTAAACTTCTTTTTCTGCTTCTTGGCCTTCAGGCCATTGTTGTAAAACACCTTCCACGTGGCACCATCTCCAGTGCTGTGCACATGACCATATTGCGGCCGCTGGTCCAAAGGGAGTCCCTTAAGTTCGTTCAAGGCCCGGTTGAGAGGGGTGTTCCACTTGGTCCTCATCGGAGAAGTAGGGCTTTTGGCTGCAAGCTGGTGTTGCTTCTCCTGCAGAAGGAGCGTGAACCGTTTAGGAATGTGTAGTCGACTAGATCTGGAGCTAAATGTAAGGTGGTAAAAGAATAATTACCAGTAGTCTGATCAATTTCCTTGTGATCTTGTCTATGTAAAAACCCTTCTTTTCCTTGTCCCACTTGTAGCGGGCCCTGATGAAGTCACGCTCCAAGGGGTTGGTGAACTTCGTGAAGGGGTCTGGGAGACCCGCGGCTTCATGTCCCGCGTCCTCCTTATCCTAATGGGACTTTTACCGAGGTAGCCACGGCTTCCGAGGTGATGCTTCCCCGTGTTCCTTTGCTTAAGGCTCTTGAATTTCACAGCCTTAGCCTTGGCTGCCTCGGTAGCGCAAGTGTCCTTGAACTTTTTGAACTCCTCTTTTGTAAGTGTTGGATTTTCCTCCAGAATCTTGAACAGGGGTTCATCAGCCTCAATAGCTCTTTTCACCCTCCCTTTCCAGGAGGCCAAATCATTGCTGAATATGCCCATGGCGTGATTGTTAATCTTTTTCATCTCCGGATCATCCCATGGTTGTTCTATGTTATCATCCCGGTCGGGGAACTTGAATCTCTTGTGCAACTTTGTCAGGAGCAACTACGTCAAATGTTCTTTACTCCTTAAGTCATCGTCGTTGATGCTCGCGCATTCCCGTAGGATGCATCCTACTTGGTTCCCATAGCACTTGCGAGGTTCTTCTGGATCTAATGGCTCACACTTGCCAGGTGCCATCTTTGTGATCACCAGTCGTCCAATCCTTAGTTTGTTAGGTTTTCATATCCTCTGCTTCTTCTACTTCTTCTTTTTGGTAGCGGCATCGGCACCGGTACCTTCCCCGCCGGTATCTTCCCCGCCGGTACCTTCCCCGCTGTTCTCGGCACCACCATTAGTCTCGGCGCCGCCATCAGTGTCGGCGTTGTCGGTGTCGATGACGGCGTCAGTACCATCATCGAGGCCGACCTGCAAACCTTGACTTTGCTTAGCAGTCAAATAGTCGAGGTACTCTTGTTCACCCTCATAATCCATCTCGTCTGCATCTTGGTCAAAAGGCCTAGTTTCTTCGTTGTTCGACATGTTTCCTATGATTAAGTCTCCTCGTTTAATTCTAAAACTATGAAAAAAAATGAGAAATGACATAAAAAAGAAATTTATGTTGCGGGAATGTCGTTTCCCCACTACTCCCAGCACTCGATATGCCTACCATCTAGCACAAATCATGCCAAAATTCACGGAAAATTTCGGCATGACCTTTGCTAAAAAATGGACATATCGAGCGCCTGAAATTCACCGGAATGGAAATGAATCAACACTCCGGTGTAACATAGGCCACTCGGATCATTTACCCTGCACATAATCATCATGTCCAAATTTCAAATATGACATGTCCAAAACATCAAATGACCACATATCACATGTCCACTTCATAACTAAAACCTGGCTAAATTCATAACTAAATATATAACCGAATTAACCATCTACCCTAACTAAAACCTAAGTAAATTAACCCAAAACCCTAGCTACCAGAGATAGTACGTGCGGTGGGGGGCTTATAGAGGGTGTCGGCCCGACGATGGCCGAGGTTGGGAGGGGGTCGGGGTCGAGCGTCGGGGCCGGAGCCAGGGTCGGGATCGGGGCAGGGGCCGGAGCCGGGGTCGGGGTCAGGGACGGGGCCGGAGCCGGGGTCGGGGTCGGGTCCGGGGCCGTGGGTGAGCGCCAGGGCTGGAGCCGGGGTCGGGGCCGGCGCCGGAGCCGGCGCCGGGGTCAGGGTCGGGGGAGAGTGCAGGGCCGCACCGAGCGCAGGGTGCGGCGAGGGAACCGGCGCAGCAAGAGCAGGGCTCCGGCGGTGCGACAGGGGAAGAGAGAGTGGGGATTTTGGGGGAAATAGGCGGGACGAAGAGAGGAGTGGGGTTTGGGGGCTTAAGTGGGAATAGCAGTAACGCGTTTACGAGAAATGCGATATAGCTAGTACAAGTAGCTATAGCGGTCTTCTTAGAAACCGCTACTGCTATAACCAGCATAACAGTTTTTCCTGGTTGTTTCCTTCTATTTTATTTTCCTTTATTTTCTCTCACTTTTCTTTTCCGAGAGTAGTGAACGAAGGGAAGACGATATATATTGCATCATTTGACGGTTAAGTATGTATATAAAATAGGAACATATATATTACATCATTGGACCCATGCATAATAATGGCTAAGTAGGTATACAAAATAGGAACATATATATTACATCATTTGACCGATAACATACAGTTCCTCAGCATTGACATTTTTGTTTTTTAGTCAGCTTCTTTCCCTTCGTGTTCATTGAAGAATAATTGAGCCCCTCATTGTGACTTTGCCTTTTCCATGGAGTACGATTTTTCTTAGGTAATGTAGTATTGATTCTTTTTTGACGTATACTTAATCATCATCGTCATCTTCCCTCATTGGGTTGTCGTACTGATCGTAGTCTTCCTTGTTGGCGACTCCATCGATTCCAATGATGTTCATTTTGCCTCTCCTCACGACAACATGGCTGGGATTGCACGGGTCGGTATGAAGAAGCATTGTGTCACGTGCTTAGCATGTACCCATGGTTCGTTTTTTGCGATAGTGTTCACGGTAGCGCTCTTGGCGTCGGGTATAGTCATGGTAGTCAAAATCCGGTTTTCTCTTTCGACATTCTTAGCCCATCTGACACGGAACATCGTCGTGTTGTGCAGTCGAGAGTAGTCCAGCTCCCAGATCTCCTTGATCCTTCCATAAAATCGTTCAGTTGCATCGTTGTCGCTGCCGGTCATGCATTCCATCATCACCCCTGACTTCTGATCATCACTGTCCATATCTTTGGCCTCCATGTAGAACGTGTATCCGTTGATATCGTATGCCTGATAGGTTACGACGTTGGGCGAGGGGCCATGTGCTAAGGCGTATATGAGCAATTCATCCTTAGAGCCCTCCTCCGGGGGATTAGCAATAATATGCTCTTTGAACCAATGTAGGAAAGTGGAGTTGTGCCCTCTAGTAACTTCAGCGTCCGTCCTGCATACCCCCCGGTCACGATACTTCTTTGCGATAATTTCTTTGTGCGGTGCCACGAAAGGATCTACCTCGTCTAAGTGTTGTAGCACTACCAAGTTTGCTCTGTCAAATTTGTTGCGTCGATCTGAGTATGCCATGTGCAGTTCCCTGCGACTGTTGCAGTGACCTTCTCCTTCGAGCCTCCCATCGTGCTTGTTAACGGGCAAACCAACACTAACACTAGGTGGCTGGTCTGCGCCATATAGAAAATTCTCGGAGAAAGAGATGCACTCTTGTTTCACATAGCCTTGGACGATGCTTCCATCCGAACGGGACATGTTACGAACGAATCCTTTGATGATCCCATTCATCCTCTCAAACGGCATCATGTTGTGCAGGAATGACGGCCCCAGGTCTATTATATCGTCCACAATATAGACACACAGATGCACCATCACGTCAAAGAACGCGGGCGGGAAGTACATCTCAAGCTCATCTAGTATCACAACGATCTCTTCCTGTAGCCTTCGGAGCTGCTTCACACTGATCAACTTACAAGAGATGATGTCGAAAAAGTTGCATAGACCAATAAGCCTGTCATGGACGTGCTTGTCCATTATCCCTCTAAGGGAAACAGGTAGTATCTGCGTCATCATCACATGATATTCATGGGACTTCATCTCGCTGAACCTTTTCTTGTCCGTGTCTAGATATGTGCTTATCTTGCCACAGTAACCGGAACTAACTTTGACTCTGGTAAGGCACTTAAAGAATAGATCGATCTCAGCCTAACTTAGGGTGAAGCGAGAAGGGGGGAAATAATTGTTGGGGAACGTTGAAGAAAATAAAAAATTTCTATGCTTCACCAAGATCAATCTATGAGTTCATCTAGCAACGAGAGAGAGGAGTGCATCTACATACCCTTGTAGATCGCGAGCGGAAGCGTTCAAGAGAATGGGGTTGAGGGAGTCATACTCGTCGTGATCCAAATCACCGATGATACTAGTGCTGAACGAACAGCACCTCCGCATTCAACACATGTACGGTTGGGAAGACGTCTCCTCCTTCTTGATCCAGCAAGGGGGGAGGAGAGGTTGATGGAGATCCAGCAGCACGACGGCGTGGTGGTGGATGCAGCAGCGATCTCGGCAGGGCTTCGCCAAGCTTCAGCGAGAGGGAGAGGTGGTGCGTGGGGAGAGGGAGGCGCCAAGAGCATGGGTGCGGCTACCCTCCCTTCCCTCCTCTTTATATAGGCCCCCTAGGGGGGGTGCCGTCCCTAGGAGATCCAATCTCCAAGGGGGGCGGTGGCCAAGGGGGTTGGCTTGCCCCCCAAGCCAAGTGGAGGCGCCCCCCACCCCTAGGGTTTTCAACCCTAGGCGCAGGGGGCCCAAGGGGGGCGCACCAGCCCACCAGGGGCTGGTTCCCCTCCCACTTCAGCCCATGGGGCCCTCCGGGATAGGTGGCCCCACCCGATGGACCCCCGGGACCCTTCCGGTGGTCCCGGTACAATATCGGTGACCCCCAAAACTTTCCCGATGGCCGAAACTTGACTTCCTATATATAATTCTTTACCTCCGGACCATTCCGGAACTCCTCGTGATGTCTGGGATCTCATCTGAGACTCCAAAAAACTTTCGGGTTACTGCATACTCATATCTCTACAACCCTAGTGTCACCGAACCTTAAGTGTGCAGACCCTACGGGTTCGGGAGACATGCAGACATGACCGAGACGCCTCTCCGGTCAATAACCAACAACAGGATCTGGATACCCATGTTGGCTCCCACATGCTCCTCGATGATCTCATCGGATGAACTACGATGTTGAGGATTCAAGTAACCCCGTATACAATTCCCTTTGTCAATCGGTATGTTACTTGCCCGAGATTCGATCGTCGGTATCCCAATACCTCGTTTAATCTCGTTACCGGCAAGTCACTTTACTCGTACCGTAATGCATGATCCCGTGACCAGACACTTGGTCACATTGAGCTCATTATGATGATGCATTAACGAGTGGGCCCAGAGATACCTCTCCATCATACGGAGTAACAAATCCCAGTCTCGAGTCGTGCCAACCCAACAGACACTTTCGGAGATACTCGTAGTGCAACTTTATAGTCACCCAGTTACGTTGTGACGTTTGGCACACCCAAAGCACTCCTATGGTATCCGGGAGTTGCACAATCTCATGGTCTACGGAAATGATACATGACATTTCGAAAAGCTCTAGCAAAACGAACTACACGATCTTTGTGCTACGCTTAGGATTGGGTCTTGTCCATCACATCATTCTCCTAATGATGTGATCCCGTTATCAATGACATCCAATGTACATAGTCAGGAAACAATGACTATATGTTGATCAACGAGCTGGTCAACTAGAGGCTCACTAGGGACATGTTGTGGTCTATGTATTCACACGTGTATTATGATTTCCAGATAACACAATTATATCATGAATGACAGACAATTATCATGAACAAAGAAATATAATAATAACCATTTTATTATTGCCTCTAGGGCATATTTCCAACAGTCACCCACTTGCACTAGATTCAATAATCTAGTTACATTGTGATGAATGAAACACCCATAGAGTTCTGGTGTTGATCAAGTTTTGCTCGCGGAAGAGGTTTTGTCAACGGATCTACTACATTCAGGTCTGTATGTACTTTACAAATATCTATGTCTCCATCTTGAACATTTTCACGAATGGAGTTGAAGCGATGCTTGATGTGCCTGGTCTTCTTGTGAAACCTGGGCTCCTTGGCAAGTGGAATAGCTCCAGTGTTGTCACAGAAGAGTGCGATCGGCCCCGACGCATTGGGTATGACTCCTAGGTCGGTGATGAACTCCTTCACCCAGATTGCTTCATGCGCTGCCTCCGAGGCTGCCATGTACTCCGCTTCACATGTAGATCCCGCCACGACGCTTTGCTTGCAACTACACCAGCTTACTGCCCCACCATTCAAAATATACACGTATCCGGTTTGTGATTTAGAGTCATCCAGATCTGTGTTGAAGCTAGCGTCGACGTAACCCTTTACGACGAGCTCTTCGTCACCTCCAAAAACGAGAAACATATCCTTAGTCCTCATCAGGTACTTCAGGATATTCTTGACCGTTGTCCAATGTTCCTTGCCAGGATTACTTTGGTACTTTCCTACCAAACTTACGGCAAGGCTTACATCAGGTCTGGTACACAGCATGGCATACATAATAGACCCTATGGCTGAGGCATAGGGGATGACGCTCATCTCTTCTATATCTTCTGTCGTGGTCGGGCATTGAGCCGAGCTCAATCTCACACCTTGCAATACAGGCAAGAACCCTTTATTGGACTGATCCATATTGAACTTCTTCAATATCTTATCAAGGTATGTGCTTTGTGAAAGACCTATGAGGCGTCTTGATCTATCCCTATAGATCTTGATGCCTAATATGTAAGCAGCTTCTCCAAGGTCCTTCATTGAAAAACTCTTATTCAAGTAGGCCTTAATGCTGTCCAAAAGTTCTGTATCATTACCCATCAAAAGTATGTCATCTACATATAATATGAAAAATGCTACAGAGCTCCCACTCACTTTCTTTTAAACGCAGGCTTCTCCATAAGTCTGCATAAACCCAAATGCTTTGATCATCTCATCAAAGCGAATGTTCCAACTCCGAGATGCTTGCACCAGCCCATAAATGGATCGCTGGAGCTTGCATACCTTGTTAGCATTCTCGGGATCGACAAAACCTTTCGGCTGCATCATATACAGTTCTTCCTTAAGATAGCCGTTAAGGAATGCCGTTTTGACGTCCATTTGCCATATCTCATAATCATAGTATGCGGCAATTGCTAACATGATTCGGACGGACTTCAGCTTCGCTACGGGAGAGAAAGTCTCATCGTAGTCAACCCCTTGAACTTGTCGATAACCCTTAGCGACAAGTCGAGCTTTATAGATGGTAACATTACCATCCGTGTCCGTCTTCTTCTTGAAGATCCATTTATTTTCTATCGCTCGCCGATCATCGGGCAAGTCTGTCAAAGTCCATACTTTGTTTTCATACATGGATTCTATCTCGGATTGCATGGCTTCAAGCCATTTGTTGGAATCTGGGCCCGCCATCGCTTATTCATAGTTCGAAGGTTCACTGTTGTCTAACAACATTATTTCCAGGACAGGGTTGCCATACCACTCTGGTGTGGAACATGTCCTTGTAGACCTACGAAGTTCAGTAGTAACTTGATCTGAAGTACCTTGATCATCATCATTAACTTCCTCTTCAGTTGGTGCTGGCACCACAGGAACATCTTCCTGAGTTGTGCTACTTACCGGTTCAAGAGGTAGTACTTCATCAAGTTCGACTTTCCTCCCACTTACTTCTCTCGAGAGAAACTCTTTCTCCAGAAAGGACCCGTTCTTGGCAACAAAGATCTTGCCTTCGGATCTGAGGTAGAAGGAATACCCAATGGTTTCCTTAGGGTATCCTATGAAGACGCCTTTTTCCGACTTGGGTTCGAGCTTTTCAGGTTGAACTTTCTTGACATAAGCATCGCATCCCCGAACTTTTAGAAATAACAGCTTAGGTTTCTTCCCAAACCATAATTCATACGGTGTCGTGTCAACGGATTTAGACGGTGCCCTATTTAAAGTGAATGTAGCTGTCTCTAGAGCGTATCCCCAAAAAGATAGTGGTAAGTCGGTAAGAGACATCATAGATCGCACCATATCCAATAAAGTGCGATTACGACGTTCGGACACACCGTTACGCTGAGGTGTTCCAGGCGGCGTGAGTTGTGAAACGATTCCACATTTCCTTAAGTGCGTACCAAATTCGTGACTTCAATATTCTCCTCCACGATCTGATCGTAACAACTTTATCTTTCGGTCATGTTGATTCTCTACCTCATTCTGAAATTCCTTGAACTTTTCAAAGGTCTCAGACTTTCGTTTCATCAAGTAGACATACCCATATCTACTCAAGTCGTCAGTGAGAGTGAGAACATAACGATATCCTCCGCGAGCCTCAACGCTCATTGGACCGCACACATCAGTATGTATGATTTCCAATAAGTTCGTTGCTCGCTCCATTGTTCCGGAGAACGGAGTCTTGGTCATTTTGCCCATGAGGCATGGTTCGCATGTGTCAAATGATTCATAATCGAGAGACTCTAAAAGTCCATCAGCATGGAGCTTCTTCATGCGCTTGACACCAATGTGACTAAGGCGGCAGTGCCACAAGTATGTGGGACTATCGTTATCAACTTTACATCTTTTGGTATTCACACTATGAATATGTGTAACATCACGTTCGAGATTCATTAAGAATAAACCATTGACCATTGGGGCATGACCATAAAACATATCTCTCATATAAATAGAACAACCATTATTCTCGGATCTCAATGAGTAGCCATCTCGTATTAAACAAGATCCAGATACAATGTTCATGCTGAAAGCTGGCACTAAATAACAATTATTGAGGTTCAAGACTAATCCCATAGGTAAATGTAGACGTAGCATGCCGATGGCGATCACATCGACCTTGGAACCATTCCCGACGCGCATCGTCACCTCGTCCTTCGCCAGTCTCCGCTTATTCCGCAGCTCCTGCTTTGAGTTACAAATATGAGCAACTGCACCGGTATCAAATACCCAGGAGCTACTACGAGTACTGGTAAGGTACACATCAATTACATGTATATCACATATACCTTTGGTGTTGCCGGCCTTCTTGTCCGCTAAGTATTTGGGGCAGTTCCGCTTCCAGTGTCCGCTTCCCTTGCAATAAAAGCACTCAGTCTCAGGCTTGGGTCCATTCTTTGGCTTCTTCCCGGCAACTGGCTTACCGGGCGCAGCAACTCCCTTGCCGTCCTTCTTGAAGTTCTTCTTACCCTTGCCTTTCTTGAACTTAGTGGTTTTATTCACCATCAACACTTGATGTTCCTTTTTGATCTCTACCTCTGCTGATTTCAACATTGAATATACTTCAGGAATGGTCTTTTCCATCCCCTGCATATTGAAGTTCATCACAAAGGTCTTGTAGCTCGGTGGAAGCGACTGAAGGATTTTGTCAATAACCGCGTCATCCGGGAGATTAACTCACAGCTGAGTCAAGCGGTTGTGCAACCCAGACATTTTGAGTATGTGCTCACTGACAGAACTATTTTCCTCCATCTTACAACTGAAGAACTTGTTGGAGACTTCATATCTCTCGACATGGGCATGAGCTTGGAAAACCATTTTCAGCTCTTCGAACATCTCATATGCTCCGTGTTGCTCAAAACGCTTTTGGAGCCCCGGTTCTAAGCTGTAAAGCATGCCGCACTAAATGAGGGAGTAATCATCAGCACGAGGCTGCCAAGCGTTCATAACGTCTTGGTTCTCTGGGATGGGAGCTTCACCTAGCGGTGCTTCTAAGACATAATCTTTCTTTGCAGCTATGAGGATGATCCTCAGGTTCCGGACCCAGTCCGGATAGTTGCTGCCATCATCTTTCAGGTTGGTTTTCTCTAGGAATGCGTTGAAGTTGAGGTGGACATGAGAGTTGGCCATTTGATCTACAAGACATTTTTCCAAAGGTTTTCAGACTAAGTTCATGATAATTAAGTTCATCTAATCAAATTATATAATGAACTCCCACTCAGATTAGACATCCCTCTAGTCATCTAAGTGATACATGATCCGAGTCGACTAGGCCGTGCCCGATCATCACGTGAGACGGACTAGTCATCATCAGTGAACATCTCCATGTTGACCATATCTTCCATACGACTCATGTTTGACCTTTCGGTCTCTTGTGATTCCGAGGCCATGTCTGTACATGCTAGGCTCGTCAATTTAACCTAAGTGTTTATGCATGTGTAAATCTGTCTTACACCCGTTGTATGTGAATGTTAGAATCTATCACACCCGATCATCACGTGGTGCTTCGAAACAACGAACTTTCGCAATGGCGCACAGTTAGGGGGAACACTTTCTTGAAATTATTATGAGGGATCATCTTATTTACTACCGTCGTTCTAAGTAAACAAGATGCAAAAACATGATAAACATCACATGTAATCAAATAGTGACATGATATGGCCAATATCATATAGCTCCTTTGATCTCCATCTTCGGGGCTCCATGATCATCTTCGTCACCGGCATGACACCATGATCTCCATCATCTTGATCTACATCATCGTGTCTCCATGAAGTTGCTCGCCAACTATTACTTCTACTACTATGGCTAACGGTTTACCAATAAAGTAAAGTAATTACATGGCGTTTAATCATTGACACGCATGTCATACAATAAATAAGACAACTCCTATGGCTCCTGCCGGTTGTCATACTCATCGACATGCAAGTCGTGATTCCTGTTACAAGAACACGATCTCATACATCACATATATATATCATTCATCACAACCTTTTTTCCCATATCACATCACAAGGCATATGCTGCAAAAATAAGTTAGACGTCCTTTAATTGTTGTTGCATGTTTTACGTGGCTACAATAGGGTTCTAGCAAGAACGTGTTCTTACCTACGTAAAATCCACAACGTGATTTGCCAAGTTATATTTACCCTTCATAAGGACCCTTTTCATCGAATCCGCTCCAATTAAAGTGGGAGAGACAGACACCCGCTAGCCACCTTATGCAACTAGTGCATGTCAGTCGGTGGAACCTGTCTCACGTAAGCATAAGTGTAAGGTCGGTCCGGGCCACTTCATCCCACGATACCGCTGAAGCAAATTAAGACTAGTAGTGGCAAGAAAGTTGACAGCATCTATGCCCACAAAAAAATTGTTTTCTACTCGTGCAAAGAGAACTACGCATAGACCTAGCTCATGATGCCACTGTTGGGGAACGTTGCAGAAAATAAAAAAATTCTACGCTTCACCAAGATCAATCTATGAGTTCATCTAGCAACGAGAGAGAGGAGTGCATCTACATACCCTTGTAGATCGCGAGCGGAAGCGTTCAAGAGAATGGGGTTGAGGGAGTCGTACTCATCGTGATCCAAATCACCGATGATCCTAGTGCTGAACGGACAGCACCTCCGCGTTCAACACACGTACGGTTGGGAAGACGTCTCCTCCTTCTTGATCCAGCAAGGGGGGAGGAGAGGTTGATGGAGATCCAGCAGCACGATGGTGTGGTGGTGGATGCAGCAGCGATCTCGGCAGGGCTTCACCAAGCTTCAGCGAGAGGGAGAGGTGCTGCGTGGGGAGAGGGAGGCGCCAAGAGCATGGGTGCAGCTGCCCTCCCTCCCCCCCCCCCTCTTTATATAGGCCCCCTAGGGGGGGGGCCCTAGGAGATCCAATCTCCAAGTGGGGCGGCCGCCAAGGGGGTTGGCTTGCCCCCCAAGCCAAGTGGAGGCGCCCCCACCCCTAGGGTTTCCAACCCTAGGCGTAGGGGGGCCCAAGGGGGGCGCACCAGCCCATCAGGGGCTGGTTCCCCTTCCACTTTAGCCCATGGGGCCCTCCGAGATAGGTGGCCCCACCCGGTGGTCCCGGTACAATACCGGTGACTCCCGAAACTTTCCCGATGGCCGAAACTTGACTTCCTATATATAATTCTTTACCTCCGGACCATTCCAGAACTCCTCGTGATGTCCGGGATCTCATCCGGGACTCCGAACAACTTTCGGGTTACTGCATACTTATATCTCTACAACCCTAGCATCACCGAACCTTAAGTGTGTAGACCCTACGGGTTCGGGAGACATGCAGACATGACCGAGACGCCTCTCCGGTCAATAACCAACAGTGGGATCTGGATACCCATGTTGGCTCCCACATGCTCCTCGATGATCTCATCGGATGAACCACGATGTCGAGGATTGAAGTAACCCCGTATACAATTCCCTTTGTCAATCGGTATGTTACTTGCCCGAGATTCGATCGTCGATATCCCAATACCTCGTTTAATCTCGTTACCGGCAAGTCACTTTACTCGTACCGTAATGCATGATCCCGTGACTAGACACTTGGTCACATTGAGCTCATTATGATGATGCATTACCGAGTGGGCCCAGAGATACCTCTCCGTCATATGGAGTGACAAATCCCAGTCTCGATTCATGCCAACCCAACAGACACTTTCGGAGATACCCGTAGTGCACCTTTATAGTCACCCAGTTACGTTGTGACGTTTGGCACACCCAAAGCACTCCTACGGTATCCGGGAGTTGCACAATCTCATGGTCTAAGGAAATGATACTTGACATTTGGAAAAGCTCTAGCAAAACGAACTACACGATCTTTGTGCTACGCTTAGGATTGGGTCTTGTCCATCACATCATTCTCCTAATGATGTGATCCCCTTATCAATGACATCCAATGTCCATAATCAGGAAACCATGACTATCTGTTGATCAACAAGCTAGTTAACTAGAGGCTCACTAGGGACATGTTGTGGTCTATGTATTCACAAGTGTATTACGATTTCCGGATAACACAATTATAGCATGAATAACAGACAATTATCATGAACAAAGAAATATAATAATAACCATTCTATTATTGCATCTAGGGAATATTTCCAACAATAATCCTCTTTCTTTATTTTCTTGCCCTTCTTCTCTCGTTCATTTGTCTCCGTCTCTGTCTCGTCTGACTTTTTACGGGGTGGCATGTGCAGATCTTCCCTAATATTCAAATCTTGCAAGTCCTTTCTTGCCTTCGGCCCATCCTTGGTATCTGGCATGTTCATCAATGTTGCGAGCAAGCTCTCAAGGACATTTTTACAGATATGCATTTGATCAAGGCAATGGTGTATCGAGTTTGTGCTAGTACTCAAGGGCCCAGAACACAGACCTCGTCTTCCATACCTTTAGCAGCAGCTCCGGTGCCTTTTTCATCGTCTTTCTCGGCGCGGGGCACTCCTTCCAGTTTTTCAACAGCTCATCAATTTCAGCGCCGCTCCTCTTACGTGGAGGTCCTCGATGCTCAGCGTGACCGTTGAATAGTTCTCCACGGTTTCTCCACGGGTCGTCATGTTCGATCCATCTTCGATGCCCCATGTACATGATTTTCCCAGACCCGCCATCTTTCCTTGACGTTAGCTGCTGAGACGTCGTATCACCCATGCATCGCGTGCATCCACAATATCCATGGCACATCTGGCTTATGACATATCCGTAACCGAGATAGTCATGCACCGTCGTGATCAGTGCGGCTCTCATGTAGAAATACTCGCTTTTGCTAGCGTCCCATGTCTTGGCCAGTGTTTTCCATAACGTGTCTAACTCCTCCTTAAGTAGCCCTAGATACAAATTAATATTATTTCTTGGTTGTTTTGGCCCTTGAATCAACATGCTCATGTGAATGTACTTCGACTTCATGCACAACAAAGGGGGAGGTTGTACATCCATACAAACACGGGCCATGTGCTATGGTTGGTGTTCTAGTTGCCAAACGGATTCATGCCATCGGTACATGCGCTGAGCACGATATTCCTTGCATCACATTCGAAATACTGATAGAAGCAGTTCAACGCTCTCCACTGGCTTCCATCCTTGATGTGTCTCAGCTTCGGATCATCTCCATCATCGGGCTTCTTCCTCTCCGCGTGCCAGCGCATCATCTTTGCTTCCTTGGGATCTACGAAATACCGCTGGAGACGGGGAGTGATCGGTAAATACCATACTACTTTCTGGGGACATTTCTTCCCGGCCTTCTTGTATCGAGAAGCATTGCACACCAGATAGCTTTTTTTCCACGTTCTCCTTCTGATAAATTATGCAATCATTGATGCATGCATGGTATCTAACGTGCGGCAGATCAAGAGGGCACACGATCTTATTAGCCTCATCAACACTAGTGGGACATAGATTCCCCGCGGGAAGAACATCCTTTAGGTACTTGAGATGCTCATCGAGGCTAGTGTCGGTCCATTTGTTTTTAGCCTTCGTCTTCAGGAGTTGGAGTGTGAAACTCAAGCGGGTCACCTCAGGATTGCAACCATCATAAAATGCAGTGTTCGAGTCTACCACCAGTTGCTCCAGCTTAACCTCCTCTCTAGAAGCAGCTCTCTCAGTACTCGTCTCCTTGCGAAGCAGTGCTTGAACATGAGGGTCCCGCACGATTGAACTTAGTAACGACAAACTCTGCTGCGTGGAGTCCACGTTCTCTCCGCCTCCATGTCCGGCCCCTTCTCCTCCGCCATGTCCGGCCCCTTCTCCGCCGCCATGTCCGGCCTCTTCCGCGCAGCCATTATCGATCATCTCTTCATCTTGCCCCGTGTCATCATTGCATGCCCCGTCGATGTCCTCAACATCGTCATCCTCATCTTCAATTATCCATCGAGTATAGCCATCCATGAAACCAGTCATGAGCATGTGCGCTTCGACACAGCCATCGTCATGGGGATCGAGCCAAACTATTCCTTTGCATTTTTGACACGAACATAAAACCTCTGTCCAGTTATTTTCTTTCATGTCCTGCACCGCCGACGCAACCACCTGTCCACCATCGTTCCACTAATCATCATGAACGTCTGCACGATAATAATAAACAAATTGATTATCAAAATACGTGCATGCATCAAATTCATTCAAAAATTCGGCATGACCTTCCCTAAAAATAGGACATATGTAGATCTAGAGTTTGCCCGGAATTCACCGAAACAGAAATAAATCAACATTTCGGCAAAACATAGGCAACTCAAAAGCACAATTTGGCGTCAACTCATGCCACACACACAATTTCCACCATATCTCCCAATTATCATATCACACACACATAAACATATTTCCATTTTGCAAAAGCATAAAATTTTAATCACCTCTATCTCGAGATCGAGCACACGGTGGAGATCATGATGTAGGGAGATCAAAAGTCCACAAAGCTCTCCTTGACAAAGATAGTTCCATTTAGGGGGAAAATAGATCACTTACCTAAATGCTACATCTACCTAGCTAGGTAATTTGGGAGGAGACAACTTCAACTAGTGGAGGGGGAAGGAAAAAGAGAAAGGAGATGCATTAATGGAGGTGGTGTAGTTCGCTAGGTAGGAGTAACGAAGAGAGAGAATGGTAGGTAGAAGAGGGAGAGTAATAGGGGAGAAGTATTGAGGAAGAAGAAGAGTGAGAGAGGGAGGATGCGGGAGGTAGGGGAAAGGGAAGAGAGGAGATGGGGGAGGGGAGGACAGGTGGGGAAAGGTGGTGGGTTGGTGCGGCTTAGCAGTAGCGCGGGACGTAAAACGCGCTGCTGATAAGAGAGTAGTAGCAGCGCACTTTTCACACACGCGCTACTGCTAAGCGGGACCAACAGTGTGCCCAATTTGAAAATTAGCAGCAGCGACCTCAGAAAAACCGCGCTACTACTACAGCTTTAGCAGTAGCGCGTGTCGTGTCACCGCGCTGCTGCTAAATGTAGGTTGCAGGACACTATCGGTTGATATTTGTAGCAGCGCGGGTTATTCCTCGCGCGCTACTGCTAACGCCATGTCAGTGGTGAGTTTTGCATACCAGCCCTACTACTAATTAGCAGTAGCGCTTCTTTTTGAGTCGCACTTATGCTAAGATTCTGTGTATAAGGTTTTCCCTAGTAGTGCTAGGGCAAAAAGATTATTCCTTTAATAAAAAAGGACTATTCCCAATAAAAAGAATATTGGGATTTGGGATAGGATGAAAATGACAGGGTCTAGGGAAGGATTTGGGAATGACAAGCCACTCTGGAAACAACGAAGAGGGCATCTTCTTCAGTTTCCAGACCACAAAGCCACGAAAAAGAAAACTAAGACAAAAACCTCAGAAAAACAAAAGAAAAAGGAAGGGACAAACATCAGGCTATCACATAGTAACAAAATTCCTCTATGCACATCCTGTCTACGTGTCATGCAAGAAAATAGAGATAAGTACAAGTGAGACTCAGGAACGGTCATACACATAGGGGGGAGTACGTGTAGGGGCCAGTAAGGAGCAATCAAATCACACAGTAAGTTAGTCAGAAGAAGCAACCATCATTTCACTCTTCAATGACACATAATCAATATAAAATGGTTGATATGGAGAGAAAAAGTAAATCACTATATATACACTAGTAGGAGCCTAAGCTACAAGCCTACTTGCTTGGGTTGGTCTCTTCACAAGCATAGAATGATGGTGGCCACACCACTGGTCACATATCCGGCCTGATCCCACTGCTGGGGAAGGGAACAATGTTCTGCCTAGACATGGTTGACATCAGCAAGGGAGAAAACCCATAGTCGGTGCGTCCCAATCGGGGGTCCCCGCGGTATGGGCTGATGCCGCGTCCCAACCGCCCTTATAGCTACAGCCCGACGTCCCAGGTAGTACATCTTCCTTTTGGAGCCGGCTTGCTCCACTGCCGCAGCTCCCCCACATAGCTCCATCTCCATATTGATCTTTCTCTACTTCTAACGGCTTCTATTTGTGATGAGTTTATGTCTCATGAACTAGTGTTAGTACTATTGTTCTAATCACACTTCTTCAATATCTTTGCCATCAGGGATGCTCAGCTCGATTTTACTGGAACTGCACAAAAGCATCGTATGATCCGAGGGTGCCAGCCATCTTTCCTTCGACAGGTTCTACCTAGCAAGGAAATTTAATCCTGTTTAGGGTTTAGGGGTTAAGTCATAGTTACCCCATCAGAAGTTTTTCTTTTGTACACGCTCTCACAAATTTTATATTTAGTTGTGAAGTAAATATTGGTTATGATCTGTGAATCATTGAGATGCATCAGCATGCGTGTTAGTTTTCCTTTGTATTTGATGGAATGTTGTAACAGGGCAACCTTGGAGTAGGAATGAAAATGGAGTGGAAAGTTTCCGTTTTTCCAAAGAAAAAATGGAAACGGAGAGAAACCAAGGTTTCATTTCGTTGGATCACGCCATCGAGCAAAACCAACGTTTAAATCACGTTTGTCGTGTTCGTGTCTCACCCTCCTCCACGGCTCGACCCCACACGGTCGCTCAGCATGCCACTCACCGCGAACTGAGTATATGATAACTTTCCCACCTGCTTGTTGATGGATCACGCCATGGAGTACTAGCACTACTGGAAGAGATTGACGAGTTGGGGGAGGACAGCTAGCTGTAGCACAGACTCCCAAGAACTTTTTACATGCATGTTGTGGCTGGCTATTGCGACCTTTGAACGCGGAGTAGTCGCGTGCATCGGGAAGCAGCACGGGTGACGCTCTCTCGGCCGGCGCGCCGCTTTAATGCCGGCGCCAGTGAGAGGTCACGTCCGCTCTGGCCGGGCATGAATGCGACACTGACCGTTTTGAGCGGGAAGCACGTGCAGGTGATGAAGAGGGTTCGTGTTGGTCAGGAGCGGGCGTGGCAGCGGTCCGGACGCCCGCAAACAAGAGAAGTTGTACATTAATATTGTTGCGTGTATAATTAATAACGTAAATAATGTGCCAGTTGGACAAATATGATTGGAGATGGAGATGGAGATGGAGATGGAATTTTACGTAAACACGGATATGCATGTCTATGTCTATGTGTGTGTGCGCGACGACTCTCGTGACCTGGAAGCGGGGGCGTGTTTTTGATCGAGTTTTCTTTCTTGGTATGTTAAAAAATTGTCTGCCAGTTTTCGTTTCTTTTTCCGGGAACGCGCGTATTCTATTTTAAACCACTGCTATGGAGAGATTTGTTTACTGCATTATAGCCTCTTGTTGATAGGATTTCTCGAGTCTCGCTCTCTCATCCTCTCCATATCAAAACAAGATGACAGTGTCCACTCTATCTCTCTCCTCACCGGTGGTCATAGATCCGGCTGAATACTATCTGCTGCGGGAGGTGAGGAGGTGCAGCATTGATGTTGTCGCTGTCGGTGATGGAGGAAGCCAATGCGCACCATCCTCTCGGAGTCGGTGCTGGCGCGGACGAAGGTCCTCCACTCCCTTGTTTGCTGCCGTCATGTGGGAAGATCCCGCCCGCCCGCCTAAGCGACATCTCACCCACCTGAGGTATAACTTCTTGTACTGGTCCAGCTCCCCAGGTCGCTGCATCCGGGTTTTCTTCTATGCGACTACTCCCCAGCTCCCGATGTATAGTAGCTAGGGTTTGTCGGCTGGTCCAACATCACCTACTATTATAGAGGAAATGCCACTCGAAAAGTTGTCCTGATTTATGCCTTGGTGGAGGTATACATGTTGTTTCGACAAAAAGTACATGGTGGTTGTGTGGTCATTGTCCATATGCTCCTATTGCTGCTGCTAATCTAATACTATCACTTGTTAAATGAAGAAATGTTTTTTCTCAGATATCCTGGTTTAGTTCCCATCAAGATAATCATGATGCTTATATTTGTTGGTGTACTTTTCATTAATTCTTATTGACAATTGCATGTTGTTGTTAATCTTGTACCACTTCCAAAACAAAGTAACAACACTATATCCCTTTTTTATATTTTTGCAAACAGCGATGCGTATCTCCATACCCAGGCATGTCTTCCTCAATTTTAGTGGAACTGCACAAAATTGGATGGCCATTGTTGTTCCGCCTCACTATCCTCTGCCACGTGGTTCTTCCTTCCTTGAGCTTGATTACTGAGAAGAAACAGACCATGGTGAGGATTGGTCAAACTTCATAGGTGCCTCACCCAAACTTGATACCAAATGGATGATGCATCAGCACGATGACCTATCGATGCTCATGGGTGCGCCTCATGGTTGCAACGGCTGGTGAAGCTGGTCGATTTTCAATGAAAAACAAGTTGTCTTCCATCAGTGCTCTTTGCTTCTTACCCACAAAGATGATATCCTTCATCAGTTCACCTTGGTTGCGTTGGAGACGCATTCGTCTTTCATGTTGGTGCAATTTTATCACACAATTGGCTATGAACCAAATGTTTCCTCGAAGAAGGATCGACGTTGGTACTAAGAACATAAGTTTTGTATTGATTTCTAACCTCACAACTTTGTCTTCATCTCCCCTATAATTTTATTTATCCAGCTATTAACTTTGATTAAAACAATGGTGTGGGCTAAAAACCCAGATGGACGTAGTAGCCCTCCATTTTTATTTATTCTACATATTAGATTTGACTGAAGTCAAACTTTGTAAAGTTTGACCAAGTTTAGGCCGAACACAACAAACCATAATTATTGAGAGAGGGCAGATTGTACATACTCTCAAACCTTTCCGATAATTGAAATTAAAATTCTTTATTTATACACACTCTCACACGTTTCCGATAATTTGGCGCATGTGTGGTTGTTCACTTAAAGGGAGGGTAGTGTACCGCACGTGAAGGACTGGAAGTGCGACCAGAACGCGTGGATTGTTAGTTCATCGGAAGTAGTAGTTTTCTTCACTGGTACGTTAAATAAAGAGTTTCATTTCGTACTTACACAATTTAAAATGATTGTTATGGATAGAATAAGAAAACCACTCCACTATATATTAGTCGTATACACGAGTACTATATGGACGCAGCTTCATTGATTTAGTGCACCTGCATTTGGGTTTATTACGGGTGGGCCCAAAATGTGGCTGGCCCACCTGTCATACAGCCAAAAGCAGGTGCAGTTAAGGCACTGGAGCTCAGTCCATACTACAGTATATCTGTAGTACTATTTAAGCTGGAGCCTCGGCGCATGTTCGCTAGGGTTTGCACTCTCCAAACTCTCACCACACTACATATATATATATACACGCTGGAGGCTTAGCGTTCCTTTGCTAGGGTTTGCTATATTCACAGTCTCTCACCCTCTTCACCAGATCTAAACAAGACTGCATTGGCCTCTTGTCTCTCTCTCACCCCTCACAGCTGGTGAAGGAGGCGTCCGGATCCCATCGCACCGGGAAAGAGAGGAGGTGCAGCATTCACTCTATCGCCTTCGGTGAGGGAGGCAATCCACTGCCAGCTGCGCTGTTCTCTTTCACCCAGCGCCTGTGCGGGAGGGCCATCGACCCCTTCTTCCTCGCTACCGTATGTAGTGTGGGCAGATCCGGCCTCCCGCCGCATGCCTTGCCACATCCTGACGACCCTAAGGTATAAGTTTCTTTTAAACCGTCATTGCTCTAGCTGCATGCGGATCTTTTTGGATTCTGTAGTCGAATCATGGTCTTGGTTTAAAGAGGAAAGAAGTGTGCGGTAGCGTGGAGCATGAATCTAGGACATGGTTCAATGAGGAAAGGATGGAGGGAAAGTAGTATAGACTGCCTATCCAGCCGCTTTGTTGGTCGAAAAGGGAAAAGGGGGTAACCCGGTACACACATATGTATGGAACCGATCTCTTTGTTGAAAAGGGCAAGAAACTGGGGGGTCGGGTAGTTTGTGCAGGACTAGATTTGCTACCCTCACATAGGAAAAAGATTCAAATAGAACAAATATGGGACCAACGCAGATATGCTGCTTGGCTACATACTCTGCATCACCCATTTATACATGTGGACGCACATGGTGCTGGCATGTCCCATGTCCCATGTCCCATACAACTATTTTGCTGTTGTTAATCTAAGAATGCCGCTGGAAAATTAAAGCAATGCCACTGTTAAAAGTAAATTACATTTTTTAACGAATGTTGTTTTAAGAGAATGTTTCTGTTAATATGAATCAATGCAACCGTTTTAGAAATGCTACTATCCTACTTTGTTTTCCATCAAGATAAGTTAGATGCTTCTTTTTGTCGCCGTTTGTTTTATCCTCCTTTGTCGGCCAGAAATGTCAGACCGGCGACTTTGCTTGCTTTCAGTGCAACAGCACAAAACGAGATTGGATTTCCTATTCGTGTTTGCAGATTCGTAGGTGATCCTGTGTGCATCATGATAGGTTGGTACTTGCCTTCATCCACATGATCGTGCAGTGTGTTTTGAGATTTGTGCTACTTGTATTGGTACTGTTTTAAATAAATGTTGAATTGAAGCTATTGTATTGCTCTCTTTTCCCATTAAGTAGTGAACAAAAATGGTACCAACCCAGCCATGATGCTTGTTGCTTTGTTACAACAAACTCTGCATCACCACCTTTATAAGTAGATGGAAGCACATGGTGTTGTTGCGCCTACTCTCCCCTGGAACTATTTATGCTTTTTGTTAATCTAATGCCGCTAGTAAAATTAAGCAATGCCACTCTCAGAATTAACTACTGAATCTTATTTCAAAACTGCAACACTTGTTAGGGATTGGCGGGATTACCATTTTTGTGGCCGCATGTTTCATCCTCCTTTATTTGCCAGTAATTGGTTCCTTTTTTGCCTCTGTTAAAACAGGGATATCTATTCAACTTGTTTCTATTGCGACATTTTGCTTCGCTACACGAAACACTTATGTTTTAAGAGTGTTTTGTGCAGTTCAACTTGAATGTCATAAAAGAGTGTTGTACTACATCATTGTGCAATTGTTGTTTAGCTTCTAATATTAACTTGGTGCTTTTAGGTACATATGTCATTGGTAAAGATCTGCGCATTGACACTTTCCGCGTATGGGGAAATGAGATATCGATGAACCAACATCAAGTGAGGAAGCTGATAAAGATTGTTAGTAAAATGGGTCAAATGATGGCAATTAAACTATTTGTTTACACTTTATCCAATACAACAGCGAACTGCAGGATGGTAAGTAAGAACTCTGCAACCTTCTTTTTACTACCCACAATGAGTTGTGTTAGATGACAATGTCTGAATCTTTTTTCCTTTGCGGTGGTTCCCAAAGCAGTTTACTTGAGATTACCTCTCAAACAACATGATTGGTGGGCATGCAAAGGTTAAAGTATTTCTACCAGAACATGATGATTATCTAGATGTTTTCATGAAGAAGGTGAAGGATGGGCGGTCGGCCATCACAAGGGGTTGGACTAGAGTCGTGTGTGCCTTCTGCATGGACGAGGGCACAATATGGGCATTCTGCTTCACCTTGTTCAGCAACCAGAATGTGTTTATCCTCTTTCTTTACCATCTTTAATAGTACAAGTATACAAATGTGGTTCATCATTCTTTATTTGGTTCTTATGTAATTCTTGATATGTACCTATGAATCGAATAATGCTTTGGTTGTTTGTGTTGGGAAATGTAACATGCAATTTCAAAAAAAATCCTATGCTCACGCAAGATCTATCTAGGAGATACATAGCAACGAGAGGGGGAGAGTATGTCTACAAACCCTCGTAGACCGAAAGCAGAAGCATTTAGTTAAAGTGGTTGATGTAGTCGAACGTCTTCTCGTTCTGACCAATCGAGTACCAAACGTACGGCACCTTCGAGTTTTGCACATGTTCAGCGTGATGATGTCCCTCGAGATCTTGATCCAGCAGAGGGTCGAATGAGTAGATGAGTTTCATTAGCATGACGGCGTGGTGACGGTGATGGTGATGTGATCCGCGCAGGGCTTCGCCTAAGCACCGCGAGAATATGCCTGGAGGCGTAAACTATGGAGGAGGGGCATCGCACATGGCTTAGAGCAATTGGTGTGTCCTCTAGGGGCTCCCCCCTTCCCGCGTATATAAAGGAGGGAGGGAGAGGGGGTCGGCCTAGGCGCACCCCAAGTGGGAAGGAGTCCCACTTGGACTCCTAGTTGGATTCGCCCCCTTCCTTTTACCAGAGGGGAAAAGGGGGGAGGAGAGGGAGTAGGAGAAGGAAAGGAGGTGGCGCCCTCTTCCCTAACCCAATTCGGCTTCCTCCCTTGTGGAGGGCGTGCCAGCCCCTTGTGGGCTGGTTAGCCTCCCTCCAATGGCCCATATGGCAAATATCTTTCCCCGGGGGGTTCCGGTAACCCCTCCGGTACTCCGGTATGTACCCGATACACTTCGAATTCTTTCCGATGTCCGAATACTACCTTCCAATATATCAATATTTACCTCTCGACCATTTTGAGACTCCTCGTCATGTCCATGATCTCATCCGGGACCCCGAACAACCTTCGGTCACCAAAACACATAACTCATATAATACATATCATCATCGAACGTTAAGCGCGCGGACCCTACGGGTTCGAGAACTATGTAGACATGACCGAGACACCTCTCTGGCCAATAACCAATAGTGGAAACTGGATGCTCTTATTGGTTCCCACATATTCTATGAAGATCTTTATCGGTTGAACCGTTCTGTCAACATACGTTATTCCCTTTGTCATCCGTATGTTACTTGCCCGAGATTCGATTGTCGGTATCTTCATACCTAGTTCAATCTCGTTACCAGCAAGTATCTTTACTAGTTTCATAATGCATCATCCTGCAATGAACTCATTAGTCACATTGCTTGCAAGGCTTCATATGATGTGCATTGCCGAGAAGGCCTAGAGATACCTCTCCGATGCTCGGAGTGACAAATCCTAATCTCGATCTATGCTAACCCAACTAACACCTTCGGGGATACCTGTAGAGCATATTTATAATCACCCGGTTACGTTGTGAGGTTTGATAGCACACAAGGTATTCCTCCGATCTCTGGGAGTTGCATAATCTCATAGTCGGAGGAATATATATATGACATGAAGAAAGCAGTAGCAATAAAATTGAACAATCATTATGCTAAGCTAACGGATGGGTCTTGTCCATCACATCATTCCACTAATTATGTGATCTCGTTCATCAAATGACAACACATTTCCAAGCCTAGGAAACTTAACCATCTTTGATCAACGAGCTAGTCAAGTAGAGGCATACTATGGACACAGTGTTTTGTCTATCTATTCACACATGTATTAAGTTTCCGGTTAATACAATTCTAGCATGAATAATAAACATTTATCATGAATAAGCAAATATAAATAACAACTTTATTATTTCCTCTAGGGCATATTTCCTTCAGTCTCCCACTTGCACTAGAGTCAATAATCTAGATTACATTGTAATGAATCTAACACCCATGGAGTCTTGGTGGTGATCATGTTTTCTCGTGGAAGAGGCTTAGTCAATGGGTTTGCCACATTAAGATCCGTGTGTATTTTGCAAATCTCTATGTCTCCCTCCTTGATATGTTTGGTCTTTTTGATAAATATGGATTCCTTCACTAAGGCAATTGCTCCAGTATTGTCACAAAAGATTTTCATTGGACCCGATGCAATAGGTATTACACCTAGATCGGATATGATGTCCTTCATCCAGACTCCTTCATTTGCTGCTTCCAAAGAAGTTATGTACTCCGCTTCACACGTAGATCCTGCCATGACACTCTGCTTGGAACTGCACCAACTGACAGCTCCACCATTCAATAAGAATACGTATCCGGTTTGTGACTTAGAGTCATCCGGATCAGTGTCAAAGCTAGCATCGACGTAACCACTTATGACAAGCTCTTTGTCACCTCCACAAACGAGAAACATATCCCTAGTCCTTTTCAGGTACTTCAGGATGTTCTTGACCGTTGTCCAGTGATCCAGTCCTGGATTACTTTAGTACCTCCCTGTTAAACTTATAGCAAGGCACATATCAGGTCTCGTACACAGCATAGCATACATGATAGAACCTATGGCTGAGGCATAGGGAATGACTTTCATTTTCTCTCTATCTTCTGCAGTGGTTGGGCATTGAGTTTGAGTCAACTTCACACCTTGTAACACAGGAAAGAACCCTTTCTTTGACTAATCCATTTTGAACTTCTTCAAAACTTTATCAAGGTAGGTGCTTTGTGAAAGTCCTATCAAGCGTATTGATGTATCTCTATAGATCTTGATGCCCAATATATAAGCAGCTTCACCGAGGTCTTTCATTGAAAAACTTTTATTCAAGTATCCTTTTATGCTATCCAGAAATTCTACATCATTCCCAATCAACAATATCTCAGCCACATATAATATTGGAAATGATACAGAGCTCCCACTCACTTTCTTGTAAATACAGGCTTCTCCAGAAGTTTGTATAAAACCATATGCTTTGATCACCTCATCAAAGCGTATATTCCAACTCGGAGATGCTTGCACCAGTCCATAAATGGATCGCTGGAGCTTGCACACTTTGTTAGCACCTTTAGGATCGACAAAACCTTCTGGTTGCATCATATACAACTCTTCTTTAAGAAATCCATTAAGGAATGCAGTTTTGACATCCATTTGCTAGATTTCATAATCATGAAATGTGGCAATTGCTAACATGATTCGGACAGACTTAAGCATCGCTACGGGTGAGAAAGTCTCATCGTAGTCAACTCCTTGAACTTGTAGAAAACCTTTTGCGACAAGTCCAGCTTTATAGTCAGTAACATTACCATCAGCGTCAGTCTTCTTCTTGAAGATCCATTTAATCCCCATGGGTCGCCGATCATCAGGAAAATCCACCAAAGTCCACACTTTGTTCTCATACATGGATCCTATCTCAGATTTCATGGCCTCAAGCCATTTATCGGAATCTAGGCTCATCATAGCTTCTTCATAGTTTGTAGGTTCGTCATGGTCAAGTAACATGACTTCTAAAACAGGATTACCGTAGCACTCTGGTGTGGATCATGCTCTGGTTAACCTATGAGTTTCTGTAGCAACTTGATATGAAGTTTCATGATCATTATCATTAGCTTCCTCTCCAGTTGGTGTAGGCATCACGGGAACGGATTTTTCGGATGAGCTACTTTCCGAATTCAGAGAAGGTACAATTACCTCATCAAGTTCTACTTTCCTCCCACTCACTTCTTTCGAGAGAAACTCCTTCTCTAGAAAGGTTTTGTTCTTAGCAACAAAGATCTTGCCTTCGTATCTGTGGTAGAAGGTGTACCCAATTGTTTCCTTAGGGTATCCTATGAAGACGCACTTGTCTGATTTGGGTTCGAGCTTATCAGGCTGAAACCTTTTGACATAAGCATCGCATCCCCAAACTTTACCAAACGACAGCTTAGGTTTGTTGCCAAACCACAGTTCATATGGTGTCGTCTCAACAGATTTTGATGGTGCCCTGTTTAACGTGAATGCATCTGTCTCTAATGCATAACCCCAAAACGATAGTGGTAAATCGGTAAGAGACATCATAGATCGCACCATATCTAATAAAGTGCGGTTACAACGCTCGGATACACCATTACGCTATGGTGTTCCAGGTGGCGTGAGCTGTGAAACTATTCCACAATGTTTTAAATGAAGGCCAAACACGTAACTCAAATATTCACCTCGACGATCAGATCATAGAAACTTTATTTTCTCGTTACGATGATTCTCCACTTCACTCTGAAATTATTTGAACTTTTCAAATGTTTCAGACTTGTGTTTCATTAAGTAGATATACCCATATCTGCTCAAATGATCTGTGAAGGTCAGAAAATAACAATACCCACCACGAGCCTCAACACTCATTGGACTGCATACATCAGTATGTATTATTTCCAATAAGTCATTAGCTCATTCCATTGTTCTGGAGAACGGAGTTTCAGTCATCTTGCCCATAAGGCATGGTTCGCAAGTATCAAATGATTCATAATCAAGTGATTCCAAAAGTCCATCTTTATGGAGTTTCTTCATGCGCTTTACATCGATATGACCCAAACGGGAGTGCCACAAATAAGTTGCACTATCATTATAAACTTTTCATCTTTTGGCATCAATATTATGAATATGTGTATCACCATGATCGAGATTCAACAGAAATAGACCACTCTGCAAGGGTGCATGACCATAAAAGATATTACACCTATAAATAGATTAACCATTATTCTTTGATTTAAATGAATAACCCTCTCGCACTAAACAAGATCCAGATATAATGTTCATGCTGAACACTGGCACCAAATAACAATTATTTTGGTCAAAAACTAATCCCAAAGGTAGATGTAGAGGTAGCGTGCCAACGACGATCACATCGACCTTGGAACCATTCCCGACGCGCATCGTCACCTCATCCTTAGCCAATCTTCGTTTAATTTGTAGTCCCTATTTCGAGTTACAAATATGAGCAACCGTACCGGTATCAAATACCCAGGCACTACTATGAGAATTAGTAAGGTACACATCAATAACATGTATATCAAATATACCTTTGTTTACTTTGTCATCCTTCTTATTTGCCAAATACTTGGGGCAGTTCTGTTTAAAGTGACCAATCCGTTTGCAGTAGAAGCACTCTGTTTCAAGCTTGGGTCCAGCTTTAGGTTTCTTCCTGGGAGTGACAACTTGCTTGCCATTCTTCTTGAAGTTACCCTTCTTACACTTGCCCTTCTTCTTGAAACTAGTGGTCTTGTTAACCATCAACACTTGATGCTATTTCTTGATTTCTACCTCCACAGCCTTTAGCCTTGCGAAGAGCTCGGGAATAGTCTTTTCCATCCCTTGCATATTATAGTTCATCACGAAGCCTTTGTAGCTTGGTGGCAGTGATTGAAGAACTTTGTCAATGACACAATCATTTATAAGATTAACTCCCAGCTATTTCAAGTGATTATGGTACCCAGATGTTCTGAGTATGTGCTCACTAACATAATTGTTCTCCTCCATCTTGCAGCTATAGAACTTGTTGGAGACTTCATATCTCTCAACTCGGGCATTTGCTTGAAATATTAACTTCAACTCCTGGAACATCTCATATGGTCCATGACGTTCCAAACGTCTTTGAAGTCCTGATTCTAAGCCGTAAAGCATGGCACACTGAACTAATGAGTAGTCATCAACACATGATTGCCAAGCATTTACAATGTCTGCAGTTGCTGGGGCTGGTGGTACACCTAGCGGTGCATCAAGGACATAATTCTTCCGTGCAGCAAGGAGGATAATCCTCAAGTTACGGACCCAGTTCGTGTAGTTGCTACCATCATCTTTCAACTTAGCTTTCTCTAGGAACACATTAAAATTCAAGGGAACGGTAGCACAGACCATTGATCTACAACATAGATATGCAAAAACTATCAGGACTAAGTTCATGATAAATTAAGTTCAGTTAATCATATTACTTAAGAACTCCCACTTAGATAGACATCCCTCAAGTCATCTAAATGATATGTGATCCAAATCAACTAAACCATGTCCGATCATCATGTGAGATGGAGTAGTCATCAATGGTGAACATCTCTATGTTGATCATATCCACTATATGATTCACGTTTGACCTTTCGGTCTCCAGTGTTCAGAGGCCATGTCTGTACATGCTAGGCTCATCAAGTTTAAGCCGAGTATTTCGCATGTGCAAAACTGGCTTGCACCCATTGTATTTGAACATAGAGCTTATCACACCTGATCATCACCTGGTGTCTCGGCACGAAGAACTTTCACAATGGTGCATACTCGGGGAGAACACTTATACCTTCAAATTTAGTTAAGGGATCATCTTATAATGCTACCGCCATACTAAGAAAAATAATATGCATAAAGATAAACATCACATGCAATCAAAATATGTGACATGATATGGCCATCATCATCTTGTGCTTTTGATCTCCATCACCAAAGCAACGTCATGATCTCCGTTGTCACCGGCTTGACACCTTGATCTCCATCGTAGTAGTGTGGTTGTCTCGCCAACTATTGCTTCTACGACTATCTCTGTCACTTAGTGATAAAGTAAAGCAATTACATGGCGTTTGTATTTCATACAATAAAGCGACAACCATAAGTCTACCAGTTGCGAATAACGTTTACAAAACATGATCATCTCATACAATAACGTATATCTCATCATGTTTGGACCATATCACATCACAACATGCCCTGCAAAAACAAGTTAGACGTCCTCTACTTTGTTGTTGCAAGTTTTACATGGCTGCTACGGGCTTCTAGCAAGAACTGTTCTTACCTACGGCACAAAACCACAATGGTGATTTATCAAGTTTGTTGTTTTAACCTTCACAAGGACCGGCCGTAGTCAAATTCAATTCAACTAAAGTTGGAGAAATAGACACCCGCTAGCCACCTTTTTGCAAAACTAGTTGCATGTTTGTCGATGGAACCGGTCTCATGAACGTGGTCATGTAACGTTGTTCTGGGCCGCTTCATCCAAAAATACCGCCGAATCAAAATAAGATATTGGTGGTAAGCAGTATGACGATCACCGCCAACAACTCTTTGTGTTCTACTTGTGCATATCGTATATGCATAGATTTGGCTCGGCTGTCACTGTTGGCAAACATAGCATGCAATTTCAAAAAAAATCCTATGCTCATGCAAGATTTATCTAGGAGATGCATAGCAACGAGAGGGGGAGAGTGTATCCACGTACCCTCGTATACCGAAAGCAGAAGCATTTACTTAACATGGTTGATGTAGTCAAATGTCTTCTCATTCCGACCGATCGAGTATCGAACGTACGGCACCTCCGACTTTTGCACATGTTCTGCATGATGATGTCCCTCAAGCTCTTGATGCAGCAGAGTGTCGAACGAGAAGATGAGTTCCGTCAGCACGACAGCATGGTGACGGTCATGGTGATGTGATCCATGCAGGGCTTCGCATAAGCACCGCAAGAATATGACCGGAGGCGTAAACTGTGGAGGGGGGCGCCGCACACGACTTGGAGCAATTGGTGTGTTCTCTAGGGGCGCCCCCCCCCCCCCGTATATAAACGAGGGAGGGAGAGGAGGCCGGCCTAGGCATGCCCCAAGTGGGAAGGAGTCCCACTTGGACTCCTAGTTGGATTCGCCCCCCCCCCTCCTTTTACCGGAGGGGGAAATGGGGAAGGAGAGGGAGTAGCAGGAAAGGGGGGTGGCGCCCCCTTCCATAGTCCAATTCGGCCTCCTCCCTTGTGGGGGCACGCCACCCCCTTGTGGGCTGATTAGCGTCCCTCCTATGGCCAATATGGCCCATATCTTTCCCCGGGGGATTCCAGTAACCCCTCCGGTACTCCGGTATCTACCCGACACACTCCGGAACCTTTCCGGTGTCCGAATACTACCGTCCAATATATCAATATTTACCTCTCGGCCATTTCGAGACTCTTCGTCATGTTCGTGATCTCATCCGGGACTCAAAACAACCTTCGGTCACCAAAACACATAACTCATATAATACATATCGTCATCGAACGTTAAGCGTGCGGACCCTACGGGTTCGAGAACTATGTAGACATGACCGAGACACCTCTCTGGTCAATAACCAATAGCGGAACCTGGATGCTCATATTGGTTCCCACATATTTTACAAAGATCTTTATTGGTCGAACCATTATGTCAACATACGTTATTCCCTTTGCCATCGGTATGTTACTTGCCCGAGATTCGATTGTCAGTATCTTCATACCTAGTTCAATATTCTTACCAGCAAGTCTCTTTACTCGATCTGTAATGCATCATCCTGCAACTAACTCATTAGTCACATTGCTTGCAAGGCTTCATATCATGTCCATTACTCAGAGGGCCCAAAGATACCTCTCCGATACTCGGAGTGACAAATCCTAATCTTGATCTATGGCGCCAACCTAACAAACACCTTCGGAGATACCTGTAGAGCATCTTTATAATCACCCAATTACGTTGTGACATTTGATAGCATACAAGGTATTCCTATGGTGTCCGGGAGTTGCATAATCTCATAGTCGTAGGAATATATATATATATGAGATGAAGAAAGCAGTAGCAATAAAATTGAACGATCATTATGCTAAGCTAACAGATGGGTGTTATCCATCACATCATTCCACTAATTATGTGATCCCATTCATCAAATGACAACACATGTCCATGGCTAGGAAACTTAACCATCTTTGATCAACGAGCTAGTCAAGTAGAGGCATACTAGGAACACAGTGTTTTGTCTATGTATTCACACATGTATCAAGTTTCGGTTAATACAATTCTAGCATGAATAATAAACATTTATCATGAATACGGAAATATAAAATAACAACTTTATTATTGCCTCTAGGGCATATTTCCTTCAGTTTGAACCTGATGGATGTGAATAACGCTATAGCATACATTCAAATTCAAATTCAAATCCGGTACAATTTGAAATAGCAGCAATTAAATTACAGTGAAATTATGCTCTCCAGATCATTACGGCACACACGGTTGGTAAAACACAAACGTTTGCGATATACACCATAATATGAGACGGTTCATAGAGAAGAAACATGTGCAAGCGTGCACACAGTTGCCGTTTGCAAAGCGTGTGCGATGTCAGACAATATCACAAATGGTGCGGGCAAACTAAACATTTTGATAGTTGCCTTATCGTACATGATTCACAACCATGAACTATTTCTAATGAAGTATGCATCATAAATGTTGCACCATAGAATAGCGTGTGCGATAGTTGTCGTGTACGATGATGTTACGACGATTCGGCGTTTCGTAATCCTATCCGACACTTGTATGATGATTAGCTAATATTCTTAATTAGTTATCGCATACGGTTTGGGAAAAGAAAATGTGTGTGATTGTATGCTTATCATACATGTTCTATAATAGTGCAGCGTTTGTGATGGGCCACGCATCATAAATGTAGCAACACAGAATACCGACTGTGATGGCAATGCAAGCACAAACGAGTAGGAGTACTGTCTATGCATCTTGGCTCCCTATCCCCAACAGTTTCTGGGTCGTGTAGGAAGGACGCCCCCTATTTCCCACACTCACTTGGCTTCCAAATGTTGTTGTGGAAAGGGGTTAAACACCGTTTGTATAGCACCGACGCGTACCAGTGTGGTACATGATCTACAAGGCTTGGATGAACATGTCGAAGAACTAGCCGCACAAGTTTGGTACTGCCCATGTTGTTTGGGTATGGGGCACAAGTTTGATTCGTGCATGATTCATTACCATCGATATTTCCAGGTTGGTCACGTTAAGGAAGGGTGTAGTCGGTCGCCCCCTGAGTTAAATGTTTCGGTTACCAAGCATAGAAGCCCAACTACCGACCTCGAGTCTCGCGCCAAAAAGACAACACCTCTCGATGCTTCAAGCTCCCAAACAGTGCAAATATCCCCTGCCATAGCCCAAGATTCCCCTCCCTTGCAAACAACCAACCCTCCATTGTCATCGCCGCCTCCACCTCTGCAACAGTTCATGGCCAACTATGAGCTTGATCCATGATACGTCTCCAACGTATCTATAATTTATGAAGCATTCATGCTATTTTATTATCTGTTTTGAATGATTATGGCCTTTATTATACACTTTTATATTACTTTTGGGACTAACCTATTAACTGGAGGCCCAGCCCATATTGCTATTTTATTGCATGTTTCAGTATTTCAAAGAAAAGGAATATCAAACGGCGTCCAAACGGAATGAAACCTTCGGCAGCGTGATTTTTGGAAAGATTGTGATCCAGGGAACTTGGAGTGCAAGCCAGGGGATCATCAAGGAGGCCATGAGATAGGGGGGCGCGCCCTACCCTCTCGTGGGCCCCTCGAGGCTCCCCCGACCGACTTCTTTCGCCTATATAAGCCTACGTACCCTAAAAACATCGAATAATCAAGATAGATCGGGAGTTCCGCCGCCCCAAGCCTCTGTAGCCACCAGAAACCTCTCAGGAGCCCTTCCCGGCACCTTGCCGGAGGGGGGATCCTTCACCGGTGGCCATCTTCATCATCCCGGTGCTCTCCATGGCGAGGATGGAGTAGTTCACCCTCGAGGCTGAGGGTATGTACCAGTAGCTATGTGTTTGATCTCTCTCTCGTGTTCTCTCTCGTGTTCCCTCTATGGCACGATCTTGATGTATCCCGAGCTTTGCTATTATAGTTGGATCTTATGATGTTTCTCCTCCTCTACTCTCTTATGATGGATTGAGTTTTACCCTTTGAAGTTATCTTATCATATTGAGTCCTTAATGATCTGAGAACACTTGATATATGTCTTGCCATGCTTATCTGTGGTGGCAATGGGATATCATGTGCCACTTGTTGTATGTTTTGGTGACCAACTTGCGGGTTCCGCCCATGAACCTATGCATAGGGGTTGGCACAGGTTTTCGTCTTGACTCTCCGGTAGAACCTTTGGGGCACTCTTTGAAGTACTTTGTGTTGGTTGAATAGATGAATCTGAGATTGTGTGATGCATATCGTATAATCATACCCACGGATACTTGAGGTGACAATGGAGTATCTTGGTGACATTATGGTTTTGGTTGATTTGTGTCTTAAGGTGTTATTCTAGTATGAACTCCATGATAGATTGAGAGGAAAGAATAGCTTCATGTTATTTTACTACGAACTCTTGAATAGATAGAACAGAAAGGATAACTTTGAGGTGGTTTCGTACCCTACCATAATCTCTTCGTTTGTTCTCCGCTATTAGTGGCTTTGGAGTGACTCTTTGTTGCATGTTGAGGGATTGTTATATGATCTATCTATGTTATTATTGTTGAGAGAACTTGCACTAGTGAAAGTATGAACCTTAGGCCTTGTTTCCTACGATTGCAATACCGTTTACGCTCACTTTTATCGCTTGCTACCTTGCTGTTTTTATAATTTCAGATTACAAATACCTTTATCTACCATCCATATTGCACTTGTATCACCATCTCTTCGCCGAACTAGTGCACCTATACAATTTACCATTGTATTGGGTGTGTTGGGGACACAAGAGACTCTTTGTTATTTTGTTGCAGGGTTGCTTGAGAGAGACCATCTTCATCCTACGCCTCCTACGGATTGATAAACCTTAGGTCATCCACTTGAGGGAAATTTGCTACTGTCCTACAAACCTGTGCACTTGCAGGCCCAACAACGTCTACAAGAAGAAGGTTGTGTAGTAGACATCAAGCTCTTTTCTGGCGCTGTTGCCGAGGAGGTGAGTGCTTTAAGGTATATCTTTAGATCTTGCAATCGAATCTTTTTGTTTCTTGTTTTATCACTAGTTTAGTATATAAAAGAAAACTAAAAAATGGAATTGAGTTTGTCTCATATCCTTCATCTTTTTAATATCTTTCGTGAGAATGATGGTAAGGAAAATTGTGCTCAAGTGCTAGAAGAAGAAATCTATAAAATATTTATCACTAAATCTTTGAATGATGAGCATGATTGCAATATTGTTAGTATGAATTCTTTAAATATCCATAGTACTAATGATGATTGCACTAGTCATGATGAAAACATCTCTTATGAGCATGTGAACTTTTGTGGAGTGCATGTTTGCATGAACACACCAAATGGAGAAGATATATATTGCAAGAGGCATAAGCATTTAGAAACTAAATTGTTGCAAGAAAAGTTAAATGGGAGTGCTGAAAATTTACATTTCCTTTGTCGTACTTGTGAACTATGCAATGAACGTGGTCATCTACATCTCCTATGCAAATTATTTCATGATCGAATTGTGTCCAAAAGTTGTGATGATTTCATTTCCCTTGCACATTATAATGAACTTAGTTTGCTCTTGGGTTATGAAGAATTGAAACGTTTAAGTAAGGATCTTCCAGATTTTGCCCTTAAGAAAGTTCTTGATTTTGATCTAGAGAAGATTTATATGTATTGTACGGTGAATTGCATTGAAAATCCTTATATTGCCAATTACCTAAAGAAAAGGAAACAAATAGAAGATGAAGAGAATATTAATTAAAGGGAAGAGACTTCCCATTATCCTCCTATTATTTCTTATGATGAATCAGGTATCGAGGAGGAGCCTTCTATTCAACCAATCTCATCAATAAGGAGCTCAAAGAAGAGGGTTGAACCCACACATAATGTGAATAAGAAAAGGAAGAGAAGGGGAAGCAAAAGTCAAAAGGTATCCCTCCCAAATGATGTTTCTCCTACTACTCATTGTGATGATGATAATTGCTATACTATTGGTGCTATCCATACTATTAATGATGAGAGTGAGTATGCTTATGATATGAAAAGGCCCAAGCTTGGGGAAGCTATGTTTGATGAGTATGATATATTTGAGAATATATTTGCTGAAATTAATGTTTGTCCCAAGCTTGGGGATGCTACGTTTAATGAAGATGATATTTTTAGTCTCCCAAGTTTTGATATGCAAAGTTGTTATGATGATAGCATTCCTCTTACCTATGATGATTATATTGATGAAAGTGGGTTCGGAAGAGTGTCAAATTTAGGAAGTAGTTATCCCACTATTTTGTAGGATGTTCAATCTTATTGTGATGAATACTAAAGTGGATTTGTAAGAGTGTCAACTATATTTAGTGATTCCACTATCTTGGGAGAGGTTTCAATCGATTATGATGAGAACGAAGTTGTTGTTTATGATGATTATTGTGATGAAACTTATGCTATAAAAAGTAGTGATGATTATATTTATAAAAAATTTCATTATTATGATTACCCTTTTTCTGAAAATTACTCTTTTAATGTGGAAACAATTTTTAGTGTTCAAGTCTCTTATGATACTCCCACTATTCCGAATGAGAAGAATTTTGCTTATGTGGAGAGTAGTAATTTTTCTATGCTTGTAGATCATGAAAAGAATGCTTTAGGTGATGGTTATATTGTTGAATTCATTCATGATGCTAATGAAAATTATTACGAGAGAGGAACATATCCTTGTAGGAATTGCAATAATATCAAGTTTCCTCTCTATGTGCTTAAAGTTTTAAAGCTATGCTTGTTTTACCTTCCTATGCTAATTGATTATTGTTCCCATAAGTTGTTTTCTCACAAAATCCCTATGCATAGGAAGTGGGTTAGACTTAAATGTGCTAGTCATATGCTTCATGATGCTCTCTTTAGGTTTCAATTCTTATCTTTTATGTGAGTATCATTGCCATCATCATGCCTAGCTAGAAAGGCATTAAAGAAAAGCGCTTGTTGGGAGACAACCCAATATTTACCCTTACTGTTTTTGTGTGTTCACATGATTATGCTACTGTAGTAATCATGTTTTATAGCTTTTGTTTCAATAAAGTGCCTAGTAGAGCCTTTGGGAAGGCTTGGGTGAAGTCTATATGATGTTGCTGTAAAAAACAGAAACTTTGCGCTCACGAGAATAGATGCCATTTTTTACTGGAGAGTGATTTTAGGTTGATTCTTTTTGAAGATCATTAATAGAAAAATTACTCAGGTCCAACAATTTATTTCATAATTTTTGATATTCCATAAGTATACGTTTGATACAGATTACTACAGACTGTTCTGTTTTTGACAGATTCTGTTTTCATTGTGTTGTTTGCTTATTTAGATGAATCTATGGCTAGTATGTAAGGGTATGAACCATAGAAAAGTTGGAATACAATAGGTTTAACACCAATATGAATAAATAATGAGTTTATTACAGTACCTAAGTGGTGGTTTGTTTTCTTGTACTAACGGAGCTTACGAGTTTTGTTTTGAGTTTTGTGTGGTTGAAGTTTTCAAGTTTTGGGTAAAGATTCGATGGACTATGGAATAAGGAGTGGCAAGAGCCTAATCTTGGGGATGCCCAAGGCACCCCATGGTAATATTAAAGGACAACCAAGAGCATAATCTTGGGGATGCCCCGGAAGGCATCCCCTCTTTCGTCTTCGTTCATCGGTAACTTTACTTGGAGCTATATTTTTATTCGCCACATGATATGTGTTTTGCTTGGAGCGTCATTTTATTTTGCTAGTATTTGCTTGCTGTTATTTAGAATAATGTTTTGCATCTATATTTTCAATAAAAATGTCAAGGATAGCCTTTACCATGCTTATTTTGCTAGTATACATGTTGCTGTTTGAAAACAGAAAGTTTACCGCTGTTGCAAAAATTCCCTAGAAAAGTCAGAGAGTGATATAATGTTGATTCATTTTGCATAATGAGATCTGATAAATCTTATACAGCGTAGTATTTTTCTTATAATTTTTGGAGTTAGGGAAGTATGATGAATCTTGCATTGTTTACAGACTGTACTGTTTTGGCAGATTGCTGTTATGGTTGCATTGTTTGCATATGTTTGCTTGTTTACTGATTATATTTGAGGATAGGAGTATTAAATATGCAGAGACATTTAGTATTCAATGTTGAATAATAATGTTAGTAATTTGTTACAGTAGAAAATGATAAGGTTTTGCATTGTTTTATACTAACCTATCTCACGAGTTCTTGTTGAGTTTGTTGTGGATGAAGCTTTTGATAAAAAAGAAGAGAAACCGTGATATAAAAGGAGTTAAGGAGAAACAAAAGCTAAAGCTTGGGGATGCCCAAGGAACCCCAAGATAATATTTCAAGAAGTCTCAAGCATCTAAGCTTGGGGATGCCCCAGTAGGCACCCCACCTTTCTTCTTCAACAACTATTGGTTAGTATCGGTTGAACCTAAGTTTTTGCTTCTTCACATGAGTTGTGCTATCCTTGAAATGTCATTTTGTTTTGCTTTGCTTTCTGTATGAATAAAACACCAAGATCTGAAATTCTTAAATGAGAGAAAATCTACACATAGTTACATAATTATTTAACTACTCATTGATCTTCACTTATATCTTGTTGGAGTAGTTTGTCATTTACTCGTGTGCTTCACTTATATCCTATGAGTAAATGGTTGAAAGAGTTGAATGTCATAAATCTGAAATTATATATGCCTCATTTGCTTATCCCATGGGGAGAAATGACTTCACATCTAAGAAGTAGCGGTTGTAAATTTATTGACGGTTAGCAAGCATTGTATTGGTCATTTGAACAATTCATGAAAGAATATTGAAGGAAGAGAGATTTCACATATAAATATATTATCATAGACATCTTTTATAATTGTGAGCACTCATTAAGTATGAAATGCTAAAGAGTTGATGTTGGACAAGGAAGACAACATAATGGGTTATGTTTTCTCACATCTCAGTTAAAGTACATTGTCATGGATCATTCAAACATGTTGAGCTTGCCTTTCTCCCTTTGCTAGCCTAAATATTTGTACTAAGCGGGAATACTGCTTGTGCATCCAAATTCCTTGAACCAAGTTTTTGCCATGAGTGTCCACCATACCTACCTATATGTGGTATTTACCTGCCGTTCCAAGTAAATTTGCATGTGTCAAACTCTAAACCTTCAAATTATAATCTGTTTTCTATGCCCGAATTGGTCATGTAGCAACTAGGGGCTGTCAGTGTCTTCCATGCTAGGTGGGTTATTCTCAAGAGGAGTGGACTCCGCTCCTCATTCACGAGAATGGGCAGTAACCGGGATGCCCAGTCCCATGATCAAAAAGATCAAAATCAAATCAAAATAATTGCAAACAAAACTCCCCCAGGTTTGATGTTAGTTGGAGGCACCCGTTGTTTCGGGCAAGCCATGGATTGATGATTGTTGGTGGAGGGGGAGTAAAAACTTTTACCATTATGTTTGGGAACCGCCTATAATGTATGTAGTATGGAAGATATTGGGAACTCTTGGTTGTTTGTTGACAATGAGATCATACCTCTCAAAATTATTTATCTCTATTTCAAAATCGAGCTCTGGCACCTCTGCAAATCACTGCTTCCCTCTGCGAAGGTCCTATATTTTACTTTATGTCTTTTACTTTATGCAAGAGTCAAGGTGATCTTCACCTTTCCCTTTTTCATGTTATCCTTTGGCAAGCACTTTGTGTTGGGGTGGTCCTGATATATATATATATATATATATATATATATATATATATATATATATATATATATATATATATATATATCCAATTGGATGTACGTTAGCATGAACTATTATTATTGACATCACTCAAAGGTGAATACGTTTGGAGGCAACATTATAAGCCCCTATCTTTCTCTGTGTCTGATTAAAACTTCATAACCACAAGTATTGCGTGAGTCTTAGCAATTGTAGAAGACTATATGACAGTTGAGTATGTGAAGTTTGCTAAATCAAAGCTCTGACATAGACCCTTCCTGAAAATAGGATGAATTGCAATTGTTTGATGACTAAGAATGAAGTTTGCTAGTTTTCAAGAAAGTTTATAGTCTATGCTTTAACATGTGAATTGCTTGTTACTAGTTCGTGAAAAGTTTTATGAGATGAACTACTGTATGACATATAAACATGCTATAAAAGGTGATTGAAATTATCATTGATCAAACTTGTGCACCTCTAGCATTAACACTTCATAAATTCTTTCTTTTATCATTTACCTACTCGGGGACGAGCAGGAATTAAGCTTGGGGATGCTGATACATCTCCAACGTATCTATAATTGATGAAGCATTCATGCTATTTTATTATCTGTTTTGAATTATTATGGGCTTTATTATACACGTTTATATTACTTTTGGGACTAACCTATTAACCGGAGGCCCAGCCCATATTCCTGTTTTATTGCATGTTTCAGTATTTCGAAGAAAAGGAATATCAAACGGAGTCCAAACGGAATGAAACCTTCGGCAGCGTGATTTTTGGAAAGATTATGATCCAGGGAACTTGGAGTGCAAGCCAGGGGATCATCGAGGAGGCCATGATATAGGGGCGTGCCCACCCCCTGGGCACGGCCTACCCTCTCGTGGGCCCCTCGAGGCTCCCTCGACCGACTTCTTTCGCCTATATAAGCCTACGTACCCTGAAAACATCGAATATCAAGATAGATCGGGAGTTCCGCTGCCGCAAGCCTCTGTAGCCACCATAAACCTCTCGGGAGCCCTTCCCAGCACCCTGCCGGAGGGGGGATCCTTCACCGGCGGCCATCTTCATCATCCTGGCGCTCTCCATGACGAGGAGGGGGTAGTTCACCCTCGAGGCTGAGGGTATGTACCAGTAGCTATGTGTTTGATCTCTCTCTCTCTCTCTCGTGTTCTCTCTCGTGTTCCCTCTATGGCACGATCTTGATGTATCCTGAGCTTTGCTATTATAGTTGGATCTTATGATGTTTCTCCCCCTCTACTCTCTTGTGATGGATTGAGTTTTCCCCTTCGAAGTTATCTTATCGGATTAAGTCTTTAATGATTTGAGAACACTTGATGTATGTCTTGACGTGCTTATCTGTGGTGACAATGGGATATCATGTGCCACTCTATGTATGTTTTGGTGACCAACTTGTGGGTTCCGCCCATGAACCTATGCATAGGGGTTGGCACAGGTTTCCGTCTTGACTCTCTGGTAGAAACTTTAGGGCACTCTTTGAAGTACTTTGTGTTGGTTGAATAGATGAATCTGAGATTGTGTGATGCATATCGTATAATCATGCCCACGGATACTTGAGGTGACAATGGAGTATCTAGGTGACATTAGGGTTTTGGTTGATTTGTGTCTTAAGGTGTTATTCTAGTATGAACTCTATGATAGATTGAGTGGAAAGAATAGCTTCATGTTATTTTACTACGAACTCTTGAACAGATAGAACAGAAAGGATAACTTTGAGGTGGTTTCGTACCCTACCATTATCTCTTCGTTTGTTCTCCGCTATTAGTGGCTTTGGAGTGACTCTTTGTTGCATGTTGAGGGATTGTTATATGATCTATCTATGTTATTATTATTGAGAGAACTTGCACTAGTGAAAGTATGAACCTTAGGCCTTGTTTCCTAACATTGCAATACCGTTTACGCTCACTTTTATCGCTTTCTACCTTGCTTTTTTATAATTTCAATTACAAATACCTTTATCTACCATCCATATTGCACTTGTATCACCATCTCTTCGCCGAACTAGTGCACCTATACAATTTACCATTGTATTGGGTGTTTTGGGGACACAAGAGACTCTTTGTTATTTGGTTGCAGGGTTGCTTGAGAGAGACCATCTTCATCCTACGCCTCCTACGGATTGATAAACCTTAGGTCATCCACTTGAGGGAAATTTGCTACTGTCCTACAAACATGTGCACTTGCAGGTCCAACAACGTCTACAAGAAGAAGGTTGTGTAGTAGACATCAATCCACGGTGTTTCCTACCGGCAGGGCGCGATATCATCGATGCAGGCCCTCATCGCCTACCTCACATGTTCTACACTCCAGCAAGAACCCCACCTTGTCGCCATGAATCGTACATCGTGGGGATTGTAGAGCCGATCCCGCAGCTGGAGGAGGTGCCTCTCCTTCGTCAACAAGTTCATGATTTCATCCTTGACGAGCTCCAATTTCCGGTACTATCTACTCAAACTTGGTTTCTAGGAGTTGGTCTCTATCAGATGCAAGATCCTATAGTGTGTAGTGCATTAGTCAATCATCCGCCATGGTCGTTAGGTTTGAATCAACATGGGAAAGAGATTTTTGTGAGATTCATCAATCATGATGATGGTGAAGGGTACAGAGCTCTCCAAGATTATCGAACGGGCTGGCTCATGTTCATTGGAGTACCACTAGGGTGAGTGTTAGCAATCATAGAAGACTATATGATGGTTGAGTATGTGGACTTACTAAAAGGCTCCGATGTGTGACCCTTCCCTGAAAAGATGATGAATTGTAGTAGCAAAGTTGACTGAGAACATAGTTTGTTAGTTTTCAATGGAGTTTATGCTTTATACTTCGATGTTGTGATGAATTGTTACTTATTCATGAGAAGTTACATGATAGAAGTTTTATGATAAAAATTCTATGACAAAGTTTCATGTTAAGTTTGTTGTTGTTATAATAATATACATGATGCTTCTATGTTCGTATTTTGTTTTTACTGACACCTCTCTCTCTCTCTCTCTCTCTCTCTCTCTCTCTAAGCATGCATGTGGTCACGTTTTCCGATTTCGGTTTTCACTTGAGGACAAGCGAGGTCTAAGCTTGGGGGAGTTGATACGTCCATTTTGCATCATGTTTTCCTACTGTTATTTATAATGTTTTATGCATAATAATGCGTTTTGGAGTAATTCTCATGCCTTTTCTCTCATAATATGCAAGGTTCAAACAAAGAGGGAGAATACCGGCAGCTGGAATTTTGGACCTGGAAAGGCTAAGTCAGGCCACCTATTCTGCACAACTCCAAATGAGCTGAAACTTCACGATGATTTTTTATGGAATAAGTAAGAATTATTGCAGCAAATAACCACCAGAGGGAGCCCATCAGGTGGGCACAATCCACCTGGGTGTGCCAGGCCCCGCAGGCGCACCCTGGTGGGTTGTGCCCTCCTCGACCCACCTCCAGTGCCCATCTTCTAGGATATAAGTCATTTTGACCTAGAAAAAAAATCAAAGGACTTTCGGGACAAAGCGCCGCCGTCTCGAGGCGGAACTTGGACAGGAGCACTTTTGGCCTCTGGTGGAGCGATTCTGCTGGTGGAACTTCCCTCCCGGAGGGGAAAATCATCGTCATTATCATCACCAACAACTCTCCCATCTTGGGGAGGGCAATCTACATCAACATTTTCAATAGCACCATCTCCTCTCAAACCCTAGTTCATCTCTTGCGTTAAATATTTGTACAAAAACTATAGATTGGTGCTTGTGGGTGACTAGTAGTCTTGATTACATCCGGTAGTTCATTACTATATGGTTTATTTGGTGGAAGATTATATGTTTAGATCCATTATGCTATTTAATACCCCTCAGATCATGAGCATGATTATCATTTGTGAGTAGTTACTGTTGTTCTTGGGGTCACCGGAGAAATCTTGTTGCAAGTAATCATGTGAACTTGATATGTGTTCGATATTTTGATGGTATGTATGTTGTGATTCCCTTCCTGGTGTCATGTGAACGTCGACTACATGACACTTCACCATACTTGGCCCTAAGGGACTGCATTGTGGAGTAGTTATTAGATGATGGGTTGCGAGAGTGACAGAAGCGTAAACCCTAGTTTATGCGTTATCCTGTAAGGGGCTGATTTGGATCCAAAAGTTTAATGCTATGGTTAGAATTTATTCTTAATACTTTTATCATAGTTGCTGATGCTTGCGAGGGGGTTAATCATAAGTAGGAAGTTTGTTCAAGTAAGAACAACACCTAAGCATCGATCCACCCACATATCAAATTAACAAAGTAGTGAACACAAATCAAACCAACATGATGAAAGTGACTAGATGAGATTCCTGTGTACCCTCAAGAACACTTTGCTTATCATAAGAGACTATTTTGGTATGTCCTTTGCCTCAGAAGGATTGGGCTACCTTGCTGCACTTTTGTTACCTTTACCATTACTTGCTCGTTACAAATTACCTTACTATCAAACTACTCAGTACTTATAATTTCAGTGCTTGCACACATTACCTTGCTGAAAACCGCTTGCCATTTCCTTCTGCTCCTCGTTGGGTTTGACACTCTTACTTATCGAAAGGACTATGATTGATCCACTATACTTGTGGGTCATCACCAACCGGGACTAAAGGGTGGGGGCCTTTAGTTCCAATTTCGTTGTCCTCGTTGGTGACCCGAGACTAAAGGTCGTTGCCAACCGGGACTAAAGCCCCGTTTTCCACTAGTGTTTTTCACCTCAAACTCGCACCAGATGGTGCGCTCTCTCTCTGCTGCTAATGACTGCCCGATGACTATCTCTTGACACACTTTGTGGGGGAGGACAACCAAGATGTACTTGGCATAGCGGGCATTACAGGCCTCCATAGGAGTGAGGCAGCGGGGAACCGACCGTGGCAGAGCATCAGTGTTGCATTGGGTAAACTTTGGAATGTTGTTGGGGACTAGCGGCCTACCCGCTGACAGGTGGGGTATCCATGCTAGGGATACAACTAGTGTATTCTCCAATCCAGTGACCAAATTGTGCTTTGAGCTCAACTTTATTAACCTCTTCCTATATTCGGAAAAGTTTGTTAGAATGCTCCTTTAATTTATTTTTTTGTACGCGGATTGTGTAAAATAAAACAAATTGGAAAAATGTGAACTAAGGGGTGTCAAACCCGCGACCTACATATTAGCAGTGCAGCAGGAAATCCACTTTGCTAGTAGTAGAATTCGAAAGAGTGATACTGCAAAACATTAACTCTATTATGTTAAAATATTAAATTCAAAGTTCATTTGAAAATTTCTAGTAGCATTTAGGCGGTATTCCCCGTTAATCGCAATTCTCGCCCACCCACGGTACAATATTGGGATTCTGGAGCCAAAACCTTGATCCTAGTATCGGTGGACCTGGATCGACGATCCACTAACAAGGATGACGTAGGTATATCCTAAAGAGTGTGGTAACTGCACATGAAACTGTGCATGTTGTACACTCCTTTGGGCTATAGGGAATAGTTTTTTAAAGATTATGAGAAGCCCTATGTTGGCTTGTAGAGGTTTTGGTCCTAAGTGGCTAGCTGAGATAAGAATCTTAACCCAAAGTGGCTCTATGTGAGTCAAATTAAATGGAGAGAAAAGTGATCTTTCTTTACTTATTGGAAAATGTCTAAGACAGGGTTATCCCCTATCCCCTCTTCTATTTAATCTAGTATTAGATATCTTCCCTAGGATGCTATTTCAAGGCTCTCAAGCTGGTCAGATTAGGGGGTTATGCCCTCAGTTGGTTAGTGGTGGGATCATGTGATTACAATATGTTGATGATACTCTACTCTTCTCAGGAAAAGTTAGTAGAGTGACTCTTAACCTAAAATGGATTTTGACTTGCTTTGAACAAGTATCTGGAATGGGAATTAATTGCCGTAAAGTTCTTTAGTGCCAATTAATATGGAAGCTAGTGAATTAGATGGTTTTATAGATATTTTCCAATGGTGAATTCCCTATCAAGTATTTAGGTATTCCTCTTCATTTTGATAAACTCGGCAGAGAGGATTACAATCTTTATTGATAAGATCCCTGGCCAGAATAGCTGGTTGGAGGGGCAAGCTTCTATCTTATTTGGGGCACATTACTTTAGTTAGATCTTGTTTAGCTAGCATTCCTTTATATCTATTAGGTTCCCTAAATGGTTTATCAATTTTATTAACTCTCACGTGGCCAATTCCCTGTGGAGTGATAGCGAAGGAGCCCATAAGATTCATTTGGCCAACTGGCCTTCCATCTATATGAGGAAGGAATTTGGTGGTATGGGTGTGCTTAACTTATATCACATTAACATCTTCCTGATAGGGGCTTGGGTCAAGAGGTGTTTTGCAGGGGAAGGATCATTGTGGAGGACAGTAGTACTAGATATCAAGTATAATACGAGAAATCCTAATATATTGTGCTACCATGATAATCACCCCTCTCAGTTTTGGAAAAGCTTTCAGTGGGACTTACAAGTTGTCAGAGTATGGGTATAAATGGTGTGTTGGTAATTGGTAATTTGATTAGATTTTGGGAATATATTTATCTGGCATGGTAATGCCCCCTAGCTACTCAGTTTTGGGACCTATATTATTCGGTCAATGAAAAAAATAAGACTATAGTTGACCTTTGGGATGCTAATGAGCTTAAATGTACCTTTAGGAGGATTTTTCAGATGAACTACTGGTCCAATGGCTGGGTTTTGTTAATATCTTTAGACTCACATCCTTTAATCAAGATGAGGATTCTTTTATTTGGCGGTATAAATCCAAGGGGATTTATACTTCTAATTATCTATATACTGTTGTCAACTTTAGAGAGGTCCAACATTTGTACTTGCTGGCAGTGTGGAGTATCAGAGTCCCCCCCCCCCCCCCGCGCCAAGGTCTTTGGTTTTTTGTGTTTTTTCACAAAATAAAATCATGAACTGTGATAACCGCGGAAAAGAGGGTTTTCTAAGCCTTTAGGCCCTATATGAGACAGAGGAATCGAAAACATTGGTTTAGAACAAAATAGAGTAAATGGAAAGGAAGAGAGATGCAAAACATGGGAAGTGAAAACATTGCAAGAAACCACACAATTGGTGTTCTAGACGTAGGAGAAGGAATCCCACGAATTCAGCTGATGTGGGTCCCAAGTTGTTTGCTTGTTTGTGTATTTGGGCCTCAATTGAAGGAAATATGCCCTAGAGGCAATAATAAAGTTATTATTTATTTCCTTATTTCATGATAAATGTTTATTATTCATGCTAGAATTGTATTAACCGGAAACATAATACATGTATGAATACATAGACAAACATAATGTCACTAGTATGCCTCTACTTGGCTAGCTCGTTAATCAAAGATGGTTAGGTTTACTAACCATAGACATGAGTTGTTATTTGATTAACGGGATCACATCATTAGGAGAATAATGTGATTGACTTGACCAATTCCGTTAGCTTAGCACTTGATCGTTTAGTATGTTACTATTGCTTTCTTCATGACTTATACATGTTCCTATGACTATGAGATTATGCAACTCCCGTTTACCGGAGGAACATTTTGTGTGCTACCAAATGTCACAATGTAACTGGGTGATTATAAAGGAGCTCTACAGGTGTCTCCGAAGGTACATGTTGGGTTGGCGTATTTCGAGATTAGGATTTGTCACTCCGATTGTCGGAGAGGTATCTCTGGGCCCACTCGGTAATGCACATCACTATAAGCCTTGCAAGCATTGCAACTAATGAGTTAGTTGCGGGATGATGTATTATGCAATGAGTAAAGAGACTTGCCGGTAACGAGATTGAACTAGGTATTGAGATACCGACGACCGAATCTCGGGCAAGTAACATACCGATGACAAAGGGAACAACGTATGTTGTTATGCGGTTTGACCGATAAAGATCTTCGTAGAATATGTGGGAGCCAATACGAGCATCCAGGTTCCGCTATTGGTTATTGACCGGAAACGTGTTTCGGTCATGTCTACATTATTCTCGAACCCGTAGGGTCCGCACACTTAAAGTTAGATGATAGTTATATTATGAGTTTATATGTTTTGATGTACCGAAGGAGTTAAGAGTCCTGGATGAGATCAGGGACATGACGAGGAGTCTCAAAATGGCCGAGACGTAAAGATCGATATATTGGACGACTATATTCGGACTTCGGAAAGGTTCCGAGTGATTCGGGTATTTTTCGGAGTACCGGAGAGTTACAGGAATTCGTATTGGGCCTTAATGGGCCATACGGGAAAGGAGAGAAAGGCCCCAAAGGGTGGCCGCACCCCTCCCCATGGACTAGTCCGAATTGGACTAGGGAGGGGGGCGCCCCCTTCCTTCCTTCTCCTTCTCCCTTCCCTTTCTCCTACTCCAACGAGGAAGGAGGGGGGCGCGCCAAGAGTGGCTGGCCCCCTACCCCTCCTCCACTCCTTTATATACGGGGAGGGAGGCACCCCCTAGAGACACAACAATTGATCATTGATCTCTTAGCCGTGTGCGGTGCCCCCTCCATCATAATCCACCTCGATAATATCATAGCGGTGCTTAGGCGAAGCCCTGCGTCGGTAGAACATCAACATCGTCACCACGCCGTCGTGCTGACAGAACACTCCATCGACACTCGGCTGGATCAGAGTTCGAGGGACATCATCGAGCTGAACGTGTGCAAGAACTCGGAGGTGTCATGTGTTCGGTGCTTGATCGGTTGGGCCGTGAAGACGTACGACTACATCAACCACGTTGTGCTAATGCTTCCGCTTTCGGTCTACGAGGGTACGTGGACACACTCTCCCCTCTCATTGTTATGCATTACCATGATCTTGCGTGTGCGTAGGAAATTTGTTGAAATTACTATGTTCCCCAACAGTGGCATTCGAGCCTAGGTTTTATGCGTTGATGTTATATGCACGAGTAGAACACAAGTGAGTTGTGGGCGATACAAGTCATACTGCTTACCAGCATGTCATGCTTTGGTTCAGCGGTATTGTTGGATGAAGCGGCCCGGACCGACATTACGCGTACGCTTACGCGAGACTGGTTCTACCGACGTGCTTTGCACACAGGTGGCTGGCGGGTGTTAGTTTCTCCAACTTTAGTTGAACCGAGTGTGGCTACGCCCGGTCCTTGAGAAGGTTAAAACAGCACTAACTTGACGAATTATCGTTGTGGTTTTGATGCGTAGGTAAGAACGGTTCTTGCTCAGCCCGTAGCAGCCACGTAAAACTTGCAACAACAAAGTAGAGGACGTCTAACTTGTTTTTGCAGGGCATGTTGTGATGTGATATGGTCAAGACGTGATGAGATATAAGTTGTTGTATGAGATAATCATGTTTTGTTGAAGTTATCGGCAACTGGCAGAAGCCCTATGGTTGTCTCTTTATTGCATAAGATGCAAGCGCCAAATAATTGCTTTACTTTATCGCTATGCGATAGCAATAGTTGCAAGAGCAATAGTTGGCGAGACGAACATGTGACGACACATTGATATAGATCAAGATGATGGAGATCATGGTGTCATGCCGGTGACGATGGAGATCATGACGATGCTTTGTAGATAGAGATCAAAGGCACAAGATGATGATGGCCATATCATGTCAAATATTTTGATTGCATGTGATGTTTATCTTTTATACATCTTATTTTTGCTTAGTTCGATGGTAGCTTTATAAGATGATCTCCCACTAAATTTCAAGGTATAAGTGTTCTCCCTGAGTCTGCACCATTGCCAAAGTTCGTCGTGCCCAGACACCACGTGATGATCTTGTGTGATAAGCTCTACGTCCATCTACAACGGGTGCAAGCCAGTTTTGCACACGCAGAATACTCAGGTTAAACTTGATGAGCCTAGCATATGTAGATATGGCCTCGGAACACTGAGACCGAAAGGTCGAGAGTGAATCATATAGTAGATATGATCAACATAGTCATGTTCACCATTGAAAACTACTCCATTTCATGTGATGATCGGTTATGGTTTAGTTGATTTGGATCACGTGATCACTTAGATGATTAGAGGGATGTCTATCTAAGTGGGAGTTCTTAAGTAATATGATTAATTGAACTTTAATTTATCATGAACTTAGTCCTGGTAGTATTTTGCAAATTATGTTGTAGATCAATAGCTCGGATTGTTGCTTCCCTATGTTTTTGCTTCCCTATGTTTTTATATGTGTTCCTAGAGAAAACTAAGTTGAAAAATGTTGGTAGCAATGATGAGGACTTGGTCCATGATCTGAGGTTTATCCTCATTGCTGCACAGAAGAATTATGTCCTTGATGCACCGCTAGGTGACAGACCTATTGCAGGAGTAGATACAGACGTTATGAACGTTTGATAGCTCAATATGATGACTACTTGATAGTTTAGTGCACCATGATTAACGGCTTAGAATCGGGACTTCAAAGACGTTTTGAACGTCATGGACCATATGAGATGTTCCAGGAGTTCAAGTTAATATTTCAAGCAAATACCCGAGTTGAGAGATATGAAGTCTCCAACAAGTTCTATAGCTAAAAGATGGAGGAGAATTGCTCAACTAGTGAGCAAGTGCTTAGATTGTCTAAGTACTACAATCGCTTGAATCAAGTGGGAGTTAATCTTCCAGATAAGATAGTGATTGGAAGAGTTCTCTAGTCACCATCACCAAGTTACTGGAACTTCGTGATGAACTATAATGCAAGGGATAACGAAAATGATTCCGAGCTCTTCGTAATGCTGAAATCGACGAAGGTAGAAATCAAGAAAAGAGCATCAAGTGTTGATGATTGATAAGACCACTAGTTTCATGAAAAGGGCAAAGGAAAAGAAAGGGAACTTCAAGTATAATGGCAAGCAAGTTGTCACTCCCGTGAAGAAGCCCAAAGCTGGACCAAAGCCTGAAACTAAGTACTTCTACTGCAAAGGAAATGGTCACTGGAAGCGGAAATGCCCTGAATATTTGGTGGATAAGAAGGATGGCAAAGTAAACAAGGGTATATTTGATATACAGGTTATTGATGTGTACCTTACTAGTGTTTATAGTAGCCCCTAAGTATTTGATACTTGTTCGGTTGCTAAAGATTAGTAACTCGAAACAGGAATTACAGAATAAACAGAAACTAGTTGAGGGTGAAGTGATGATGTGTGTTGGAAGTGGTTCCAAGATTGATATGATCATCATCGCACACTCCCTATACTTTCGAGATTAGTGTTGAACCTAAATAAATGTTATTTGGCGTTTGTGTTGAGCATAAATATGATTTGACCATGTTTATTGCAAAATGGTTATTCATTTAAAGTCAGAGAATAATTGTTGTTCTGCTTATATGAATAAAACCTTCGATGGTCATACACCCAATGAAAATAGTTTGTTGGATCTCGATCGTAATGATACACATATTCATAATATTGATGCCAAAAGATGCAAAGTTGATAATGATAGTGCAACTTATTTGTGGCACTGTCGTTTGGGTCATATCGGTGTAAAGCGCATGAAGAAACTCCATAAAGATGGACTTTTGGAATCACTTGATTATGAATCATTTGATGCTTGTGAACCATGCCTTATGGGCAAGATGACTAAAACTCTGTTCACCGGAACAATGGAACGATCTAGTGACTTATTGGAAATAATACATACTGATGTATGCGGTCCAATGAGTATTGATGCTCGTGGCAGGTATCGTTATTTTTTGACCTTCACAAGATGATTTGAGCATATATGAGTATATCTACTTAATGAAACATAAGTCTAGAACATTTGAAAAGTTCAAAGAACTTCAGAGTGAAGTGAAGAATCATCGTAACAAGAAAATAAAGTTTCTATGATCTGACCGTGGAGGAGAATATTTGAGTTACGAGTTTGGCCTTCATATAAAACAATGTGGAATAGTTTCACAGTTCACACCACCTGGAACACCACAACGTTATGGTGTGTCCAAACGTCGTAACCGCACTTTATTGGATATTGTGCGACTTATGATATCTCTTATTGGTTTACCACTATCATTTGGGGTTATGCATTAGAGACAGTTGCATTCACTTTAAAAAGGGGGCACCATCAAAATTCGTTGCGACGACGCCTTATGAACTGTGGTTTGGCAAGAAACCAAAGTTGTCGTTTCTTAAAAGTTTGGGGCTGCGATGCTTAGGTGAAAAAGTTTCAACCTGATAAGCTCAAACCCAAATCGGAGAAGTGCGTCTTCATAGAATACCCAAAGGAAACTATTGGGTACACCTTCTATCACAGATCCGAAGGCAGGTCATTCATTGCTAAGAATGGATCCTTTCTAGAGAAGGAGTTTCTCTCGAAAGAAGTGAGTGGGAGAAAAGTATAACTTGGTAAGGTAATAGTACCTTCTCCTGAATTGGAAAATAGTTCATCACTAAAATCAGTTCAAGTGATTCCTACACCAATTAGTGAGGAAGCTAATGATGATGATCATGAAACTTCAGAACAAGTTACTACAGAACCTCGTAGGTCTTCCAGAGTACGGTCCGCACCAGAGTGGTACGGTAATCATGTTATGGAAGTCATGTTACTAGACCATGATGAACCTACGAACTATGAGGAAGCGATGATGAGCCCAGATTCCACGAAATGGCTTGAGGCCACGAAATCTTAGATGGGATCCATGTATGAGAACAAAGTGTGGACTTTGGTGGACTTGCCCGATGATTGGTAAGCCATATTAAATAAATGGATCTTCAAGAGGAAGACGGACACTGATATTAGTGTTACTATCTACAAAGCTCGACTTGTTGCGAAAGGTTTTCGACAAGTTCAAGATGTTGAATACGATGAGATTTTCTCACTTGTAACGATGCTTAAGTTTGTCCAAATCATGTTAGCAATTGCCACATTTTATGAAATCTGGCAAATGGATGTCAAAACTGCATTCCTTAAATGGATATTTCTTAAAGAAGTGTTGTATATGATACAAATAAGAGGTTTTGTCAATCCTAAAGGTGCTAACAAAATGTGCAAGCTCCAGCGATCCATCAATGGACTGGTGCAAGCATCTTGGAGTTGGAATATATGCTTTGATGAATTGATCAAAGCATATGGTTTTATACAGTCTTTTTGAAAGGCCTATATTTACAAGAAAGTGAGTGGGAGCACTACAGCCTTTCTGATAAGTATATGTGAATGACATATTGTTGATCAGAAATAATGTAGAATTTTCTAGAAAGCATAAAGGAGTATTTGAATAAGATTTTTTCAAAGCAAGACCTCAGCAAAGCTACTTACATATTGAGCATCAAGATCTATTGAGATAGATCAAGACGCTTGATAAGATTTTTAATTAGTACATACCTTGATAAGATTTTGAAGTAGTTCAAAATGGAAGAGTCATAGAAAGAGTTCTTGCCTGTGATGCAAAGGTATGAAGTTGAGTAAGGCTCAAAACCCGACCATGGCAGAAAATAGAAAGAGAATGAAAAGTTATTCCCTTTGCCTCAGTCATAGGTTCTATAAAGTATGCTATGCTGTGTACCAGACCTATTGTATACCTTGCTCTGAGTTTGGCAAAGGAATACAATTTTGATCTAATAGTACATCATTGGACATCGGTCAAGAATATCGTTAGTGAGGACTAAGGAGATGTTTCTCGATTATGAGGTGATAAAAGAGTCCATCGTAAAAGTTACATTGGTATAAACTTTTACACTGATCCAGATGACTCTAAGTCTCAATCTGGATACATATTGAAAGTGGGAGCAATTAGCTAGAGTAGCTCCGTGCAGAGCATTGAAAACATAGAATATTTGCAAAATACATATGGCTCTGTATGTGACAGACGCGTTGACTAAACTTCTCTCACGAGCAAAACATGATCATACCTTAGTACTCTTTGGGTGTTAATCACATAGCGATGTGAACTAGATTATTGACTCTAGTAAACCCTTTGGGTGTTGGTCACATGATGATGTGAACTATGGGTGTTAATCATATACAGATATGAATATTGGTGTTAAATCACATGATGATGTGAACTAGATTATTGACTCTAGTGCAAGTGGGAGACTGAAGGAAATATGCCCTAGAGGCAATAATAAAGTTATTATTTATTTCCTTATTTCATGATAAATGTTTATTATTCATGCTAGAATTGTATTAACCGGAAACATAATACATGTGTGAATACATAGACAAACATAATGTCACTAGTATGCCTCTACTTGACTAGCTCGTGAATTAAAGATGGTTAAGTTTCCTAACCATAGACATGAGTTGTTATTTGATTAACGGGATCACATCATTAGGAGAATAATGTGATTGACTTGACCCATTCCGTTAGCTTAGCACTTGATCGTTTAGTATGTTGCTATTGCTTTCTTCATGACTTATACATGTTCCTATGACTATGAGATTATGCAACTCCCGTTTATCGGAGGAACACTTTGTGTGCTACCAAACGTCACAACGTAACTGGGTGATTATAAAGGAGCTCTACATGTGTCTCCGAAGGTACATGTTGGGTTGGCGTATTTCGAGATTAGGATTTGTCACTCCGATTGTCGGAGAGGTAACTCTGGGCCCACTCAGTAATGCATATCACTATAAGCCTTGCAAGCATTGCAACTAATGAGTTAGTTGCGGGATGATGTATTACGTAACGAGTAAAGAGACTTGCTGGTAACGAGATTGAACTAGGTATTGAGATACCGACGATCGAATCTCGGGCAAGTAACATACCGATGACAAAGGGAACAACGTATGTTGTTATGCGGTTTGACCGATAAAGATCTTCGTAGAATATGTGGGAGCCAATATGAGCATCCAGGTTCCGCTATTGGTTATTGACCGGAAACGTGTTTCGGTCATGTCTACTTGTTCTCTAACCCGTAGGGTCTGCACGCTTAAAGTTAGATGACAGTTATATTATGAGTTTATATGTTTTGATATACCGAAGGATTTCGGAGTCCCGGATGAGATCAGGGACATGACGAGGAGTCTCGAAATGGTCGAGACGTAAAGATCGATATATTGGACGACTATATTCGGACTTCGGAAAGGTTCCGAGTGATTCGGGTATTTTTCGGAGTACCGGAGAGTTACAGGAATTCGTATTGGGCCTTAATGGGCCATACGGGAAAGGAGAGAAGGGCCCCAAAGGGTGGCCGCACCCCTCCCCATGGACTAGTCCGAATTGGACTAGGGACGGGGGGGGGGGCCTTCCTTCCTTCTCCTTCTCCCTTCCCTTTCTCCTACTCCAACAAGGAAGGGGGGAGTCCTACTCCCGGTGGGAGTAGGACTCATCATGGGGCGCGCCAAGGGTGGCCGGCTCCCTCCCCCTCCTCCACTCCTTTATATACGGGGAAGGAGGTACCCCCTAGAGACACAACAATTGATCATTGATCTCTTAGCCGTGTGCGGTGCCCCCCTCCACCATAATCCACCTCGATAATATCGTAGCGGTGCTTAGGCGAAGCCCTGCATCGGTAGAACATCATCATCGTCACCACGCCGTCGTGCTGTCAGAACTCTCCCTCGACACTCGGCTGGATCGGAGTTCGAGGGACGTCATCGAGCTGAACGTGTGCAAGAACTCGGAGGTGCCGTGTGTTTGGTGCTTGATCGGTCGGGCCGTGAAGACGTACTACTACATCAACCGTGTTGTGCTAACGCTTCCGCTTTCGGTCTACGAGGGTACGTGGACACACTCTCCCCTCTCGTTGCTATGCATCACCATGATCTTGCGTGTGCGTAGGAATTTTTTTGAAATTACTATGTTCCCCAACATCAATGTGTAAAGATCAAGTATTTTATACAGATGATGTGGGTCCCTGCATGCATGCCTCGGCATCCTTTCCCTTCTTCTACCTCGGCCCTCGTGGAAAAAATGGGATAGGAGCGGATGTTTGTTTTCCCTTGAAAATGCATGTAAGGAAAACTTTCCTGTGGAACGGTAACATGGGTTTCCTTCATCCCAAACGCCAAAATAGGCAACGGTTCCGCAAGATTCGGTTTCCTTTAGTTTTCCTGCACTCTTCATTCATCCCGAATAGGCCCTTAAAGCAGTGGCGGAGCCTGGATTTCTGTCATGGGTATGCGAAGCTAAATTTTTTAGTGCGAAGCAACACTCTAAGAGATAAATGTTTACAATCATGAAACTAAATTTTAATTATTATATCTGTTGCAACAAGTTCTTAATATTTTGTTTATATTGCAAGAATATAGCTGGAGGCAAAATTGAACTCTACAAAAACCCTTCTCAAAGCGACAAATGATAGCGCCAATACGTGTAGAGAAATTGACGAACTTACGGGATAAATATAATCCCCTATACTAAATTGGCAATATGAAAAATACAAAATTACAAAACTCACGGTGCGCAAAGTCGATTAGCGTAGGGAAGATATGCGCGCTACCTGTCGGACGTGTGCCGCAAGGACAAGGGCAAGGGCGAGGGTGAGGTCAGCGCACACGATGCTGCAGTTTGGCGTGACGATGCCGGATGCCCCATCGACCGCCGGTGATTTGGCGATCAGCAATGTACCGATGCGCTTGATTTCTTATTAGCGATGCAAACTACCGAGACCTAGGCTGCTTTTTTTTATTCCCGGACCTAGGCTGCTACCAGCTATCGCTGGATGATTGCAATATCCAACAGCTCAAGTCAAGGCCGAGTGTAGCCAGCGAGCTCAGGTAAGGAAGCATGGCGCTGGAGCTCTTCTTTGCCAAATTTTCATGCTTGGTAGGTGTAAAATGATGGCCATGCTTCATATATATGCATATATGGGTATATATACTGAAAAATATTAGCAGAAAATGTTTTGTATGTTCTGCATACCCTTGCATTAGGCTAGCTCTGCCTCTAACTTAGAGTGTGTGCACCGCAAAAAATTGAATCAGTCTACCATCTTTTTAAAGTGCATTGTGGATAGGCTGGTTTGGACAGAGGTTGAAAGTATATTTCAAGTTTCTGTTGATAAATTTGAATCAGTTGCGAAACACTGGCTTTGTAATAGAAGATACTTACATCTTAGGGTAGTTTCTTCTGTTGTCCTGTGGGGGCAATATAATTTTAGGAACTCCATTGCTTTTAATAGGTGCTCCTGGATCTCTATGAAACATGTTGTAGGGCTTGTTTATCAGTATTTAAAAAGTTGGACAAAGCTGTGAAGGCGCCCTTTGCTCTCGATTCAAATTGATATAATATAAGATGTGGTTTGACTCTTTATTTTGGAAAGAGACCGTTGAAAATGTTGCGCATGGAATACACTGGAATATCAGAAGCAAAACCCTCAAGAAGACGACTCCATCCATGTTGTGTTCTCTAGTTACTAGGGATGGGCTTGCTGGCCTGCTATTGGGCGTTGTCTAAACTTTGCTGTCTTGGTGATTTGCATTAAAATGTGCTCTAACTTTTGATGAGTAGACACTCCTTTTGTTTTCTTTGTTCTGGATTATTGAGTTGTATTTTGTGTTGCATGTATATTGGAGTTTTGGACCACCTCCTAGTCTTGTTAGTTGAGGTAGAGGTCTTCCCTTGTAATTTAGATACATTATAACTGAGCATTTTTTCTGCATTTTTAACCGTTGGATCGTCAGTTTTACGCTTCCTTGGCCGTCCAATTTGCTCCTAATTGCACCTAGATCGCCTGCATAGGCTTCCTGACACACGCTAACCTCCTCGGGCCACTGCTCCAGTGGCTTTTTGGGCCATCTAAGATTCAATGGGCCTACTGGGCCTGTACCAGGATCATGTCCAACATAAAAGTGGAGAACCCTAAAACAGACGCTCGCGAGCCTGGTCGCTTTCGCTCTCATTGGAACCCTTCTCTGATAGCGCTGACGGTGGCAGTGACGACTCTAGGGGATGTGGATGCCCAACCCCTTGGAGCACCCACCTTCTTCGTCCCATCCTAACCCAGCGGGGTGACGCGAGTTGATGCTGCAACGGCAACTCCTCTTACGTATTGGCCCTGGCAGCCGACGCTCCCTCCTCACCTTTTGCGTCGCTCGAGCTTTGATACGTCCATTTTGCATCATGTTTTTCTACTATTATTTATGTTGTTTTATTGAGTAATAATACTTTTTGGAGTAATTCTAATGCCCTTTCTCTCATAATATGCAAGGTAAACACAAAGGGGGAGAATTTTGGCAGCTGGAAATCTGGACCTGAAAAAGCTACGCCAGGCTACCTATTCTACACAACCCCAAATGAACTGAAACTTCATGAGGAATTTTTATGGAATATTTGAGGAATATTGGAGAAAATAAGTATCGTAGGGGGACCACGAGGTGGGCACAACCAACCAGGGCATGCCTGGGAGCCCAGGCGTGCCCTGGTGGGTTGTGCTCACCAAGGCCCACCTCCAGTGCCCCTCTTCATGTATATAAGTCATTTTGACCTAGAAAAAATAAGGGGAGGAGTTTTGGGACAAAGCGCCATCGTCTCGGGGTGGAACTTGGGTAGGAGCACTTTTGCCCTCCGGTGGAGCGATTCCGCCGGGGGAACTTCCCTCCCGGAGGTGAAAATCATCGTCATCATCATTACCAACAACTCTCCCATCTTGGGAAGGGATACCTTCATCAACATCTTCAACAGCACCAACTCCTCTCAAACCCTAGTTCATCTCTCGTGTTCAATCTTTGTATCGGGACTATAGATTGGTGCTTGTGGGTCAATAGTAGTCTTGATTACATCTTGTAGTTGATTACTATATGGTTAATTTGGTGGAAGATTATATGTTCAGATCCATTATGCTATTTAATACCCCTCTGATCTTGAGCGTGATTATCATTTGTGAGTAGTTACTTTTGTTCTTGAGGTCATGGGAGAAATCATGTTGCAAGTAATCATGTGAACTTGATATGTGTTCGATATTTTGATGATATGTATGTTGTGATTCCCTTAGTGGTGTCATGTGAACGTCGACTACATGATACTTCACCATATTTGGGCCTAAGGGAATGCATTGTGTAGTAGTTATTAGATGATGGGTTGCGAGAGTGACAGAAGCTTAAACCCTAGTTTATGCGCTATTCCATAAGGGACCGATTGGGTCCAAAAGTTTAATGCTATGGTTAGAATTTATTCTTAATACTTTGCTCGTAGTTGCGCATGCTTGCAGGAGGGTTAATCATAAGTAGGAGGTTTGTTTAAGTAAGAACAGCACATAAGCACCGGTCCACCCACATATCAAATTATTAAAGTAGCGAACACGAATTAAGCCAACATGATGGAAGTGAATAGATGAAATTCCTGTGTACCCTCAAGAACACTTTGCTTATCATAAGAGACTATTTGGACTGTCCTTTGCCTCAAAAGGATTGGTCTACCTTGTTGAACTTTTGTTACTACTATTTTTACTTGCTCGTTACAAATTATCTTGCTATCAAACTACTTCGCTACTTACAATTTTAGCACTTACAGACATTACCTTGCTGAAAACCACTTGTCAATTCCTTTTTCTCCTCATTGGGTTCAACACTCTTACATATCGAAAAGTCTACAATGGACCCCATATACTTGTGGATCATCAAGGCTATTTTCTGGCGCCGTTGCCGGGGAGTGAAGCGCTCTTGGTAAGTGGAAATTGGTAAGTTAACATTATTACTATGTGCTGAAATTTATTGTCACTTGCTACTATGGAAAACAATCCTTTGAGGGGGGGTTTCGGGGTATCTTCACCTCAACCAGAACCACTATTAGTTTCCCCTCAACCTCCTGCACCTACTGAAAATGTTGAATATGAAATTCTTTTGGGTATGGTAGAACAACTGTTGGATAATCCTTATGCAGGAGATGGAACCGAACACCCTGATATGCACTTGATACATGTGGATGAAATTTGTGGATTGTTTAAGCTTGCAGGTTTACTCAGAGATGAATCTAAGAAGAAGGTTTTCCCTTTATTTTTGAAGGGAAAAGCATCGACATGGTATAGGCTAATCCTCGGCTTTCTCGTAATGACCAATCCATGCTCGATACTTCTTGTACTGGTTCTTTTATGAAGAAGACTATTGAATTTCGGTGGGATCTTTTAGAAAGAATTAAACGCAACTCTGAAGATTGGGAACTCGGCGGAGGTAAAGAGTCAGGTATTGAACCTAAGTTTGATTGTGTTAAATATTTTATGAATACCGATGCTTTTCAAAAGTTTAGCACTAAATATGGACTTGAATCTGAGATAGTAGCTTCCTTTTGTGAATCTTTTGCTACTCATGTTGATCTCCCTAAGGAGAAATGGTTTAAATATCACGCACCTGTTAAAGAAGAAATTAAAGAACAGGTAAAAGCTAAAGAAGAAACTATCATTTACAATGTTGATCCAATTGTTCCCACGGCTTATATTGAAAAAACCACATTTCCCTGTTAGGATAAAGGAACATGCTAAAGCTTCCACTGTGGTTAACAAAAATTTTGTTAGAACAGCCAAACCAGCTGAACAAATTAGAGTTGAACCTAGTGTTGCTATGATTAAAGATCTCTTGGTCGATAATATTGATGGGCGTGTTATTTACTTCTGTGATGAAGCTTCTAGAATTTCCAAACCTCATAAAAAGGATAAACATAGACCAGTTGTCGGCATGCCTGTTGTCTCAGTTAAGATAGGAGATCACTGTTATCATGGGTTATGTGACCTAGGTGCTAGTGTGAGTGCTATTCCTTTTTCCTTATATGAAGAAATTAAGAATGAAATAGCAGGTGCTGAAATAGAGGACATAGATGTTACTATTAAACTTGCCAATAGAGATACTATATCACCAATTGGGATTCTTACAGATGTTGAAGTCTTGTGTGGAAAAATAAAATACCCTACTGATTTTCTTGTTCTTGGTTCCCCACAAGATGACTTTTGTCCCATTATCTTTGGTAGACCTTTCTTTAACACCGTCAATGCCAGAATAGGTTGTAAGAAACAAACTGTCGGTGTTAGCTTTGGTGATGAATCTCATGAATTTAATTTTTCAAAGTTTAGTGAACAACCCCATAAGAAAGATTTGCCTAGTAAGGATGAAATTATTGATCTTGCTTCTATTGTTGTACCCCCCACTGATCCTTTAGAACAATATTTAATCGACCATGAAAATGATTTGAAAGAAATGAAATAGGTAGAATCTTTTTCGAACAACAACCTCTGCTTAAACACAATTTGCCTATTGAAACTCTAGGAGGTCCTCCTCCACCTAAAGGTGATCATGTGTTTGAATTAAAACAATTGCCAGACACTTTGAAATATGCTTATCTTGATGAGAAAAATATATATCCTGTTATTATTAGTGCTAACCTTTCAGAACATGAAGAAGAAAGATTATTGAAAGTTCTAAGGAAGCACTGAGCTGTTATGGATATACTCTTGATGATCTTAAGGGCATTTGTCCCACTCTGTGTCAGCACAAGATTAATATGGAACCTGATGCTAAACCCGTTGTTGATCACCAACGTCGGTTAAATCCGAGTATGAAAGGAGTGGTAAAAATGGAAATATTGAAACTTCTGGAAGAAGGTATAATCTATTCAATAGCTGATAGTAGATGGGTAAGTCCTGTTCATTGTGTCCCTAAGAAGGGAGGTATTACTATTGTTCCTAATGATAAGAATGAGCTTATTCCACAAATAATTGTCACGGGCTATAGGATGGTAATTGATTATAGAAAATTAAACAAAGCAACTAGAAAAGATCATTACCCTTTGCCTTTTATTGATCAAATGTTAGAAAGATTATCTAAGCACACACATTTTTTCTACCTTGATGGATATTCTGGTTTTTCACAAATACCTGTTTCACAACCTGATCAACAAAAGACCACTTTTACTTGTCCTTTTGGAACTTATGCTTATAGACGCATGCCTTTTGGTTTATGTAATGCACCTGCTCCTTTCAAAGATGTATGATTGATATATTCTTTGATTTTTGTGAAAAGGTTGTTGAGGTTTTCATGGATGACTTTTCTGTTTATGGGAAGTCTTTTGATGATTTTTTAAGCAATCTTGATCGAGTTTTGCAGAGATGTGAGCAAACAAATCTTGTCTTGAATTGGGAGAAGTGCCACTTTATGGTTAACGAAGGTATTGTTTTGGGCCATAAAATTTCTGAAAGAGGCATTGAGGTGGACAAAGCCAAGGTTGATGCAATTGAGAAAATGCCATGTCCTAAAGATATCAAAGGTATTCGTAGTTTCCTTGGTCATGCTGGTTTCTATAGGAGGTTTATCAAAGACTTCTCTAAAATTTCTAGGCCTCTTACAAATCTTTTGCAAAAGGATATTCCCTTTGTGTTTGATGATGATTGCTTGGAAGCCTTTGAAACACTAAAGAAAGCCTTAATTCCTGCACATGTTGTTCAACCACCCAATTGGAACTTGCCTTTTGAGATTATGTGTGATGCTAGTGATTATGTTGTTGGTGTTGTTCTAGGACAAAGAGTTGATAAGAAACTGAATGTTCCATTATCCTAGTAAAACTCTAGACAGTGCTCAACGAAATTATGCTACTACTGAAAAGGAATTCTTAGAAGTGGTGTTTGCTTGTGATAAATTCAGATCTTACATTGTTGACTCTAAAGTAATTGTTCACACCGATCATGCTGCTATAAAATATCTTATGAAAAAGAAAGATGCTAAACCTAGACTCATTAGGTGGGTTCTTCTGCTACAAGAATTTGATTTGCATATCACTCGTAGGAAAGGAGCAGAGAACCCTGTAGCTGATAATTTGTCTAGGCTTGAAAATATTCTTGATGACCCACAACCTATTAATGATAGCTTCCTGATGAATAATTAGCTGCAATAAATGTTTCTAATAGTACACCCTAGTATGCTGACTATGCTAATTATATTGTTGCTAAATACATACCACCTAGCTTCACATACCAACAAAAGAAAAAATTCTTCTACGATTTAAGACATTACTTTTGGGATGACCCACATCTTTATAAAGAAGGAGTATATGGTATTATTAGATGTTGTGTACCTGAGCATGAAGAGGAACAAATCCTACGAAAATGTCACTCCGAAGCTTATGTAGGACATCATGCGGGAGACAGAACCGCTCATAAGGTATTGCAATCTTGTTTTTATTGGCCTACTCTCTTCAAGGATGCTCGTAAGTTTGTCTTATCTTGTGATGAATGTCAAAGAATAGGTAATATCGGTAAGAGTCAAGAAATGCCTATGAATTATTCACTTGTTGTTGAACCATTTGATGTTTGGGGATTTGATTTCATGGGACCTTTTCCTTCCTCTAATGGGTATACACATATTTTGGTTGTTGTTGATTATGTTACTAAGTGGGTAGAAGTTATTCCAACCAGTAGTGATGATCACAACACCTCTATTAAAATGCTTAAGGAAGTTATTTTCCCAAGGTTTGGAGTCCCTAGATATTTAATGACTGATGGTGGTCCAAACTTTATTCATGGTGCTTTTCGTAAAATGCTTGCTAAGTATGATGTTAAGCATAGAATTGTGTCACCTTATCATCCTCAGTCTAGTGGTCAAATTGAACTTAGCAATAGAGAAATAAAACTAATCTTAGAAAAGACTGTCAATAGGTCCCGGAAGAATTGGTCTAAGAAATTAGATGATGCACTTTGGGCTTATAGAATAGCTTATAAAAATCCTATGGGTATGTCTCCATATAAAATGGTTTACGGAAAAGCTTGTCATTTGCCTCTTGAGTTAGAACATAAAGCATTTTGGGCAATTAAAGAACTCGATTATGATTTCAAACTTGCTGGTGAAAAGAGGCTATTTGATATTAGCTCATTAGATGAATGGAGAACCAAGGCTTATGAAAAATGCAAAGTTATTCAAAGAAAAAGTTAAAAGATGGCATGACAAAATAATCCAAAAGCATGAGTTCAAAGTTGGAGAATATGTTCTTTTGTATAACTCTCATTTCAGATTCTTTGCAAGAAAACTCCTATCCAAATGGGAAGGACCCTATGTCATCGAGGAGGTCTATCGATCCGGAGCTATCAAAATAAATAATGCCGAAGGTACTAACCCGAAGGTTGTCAATGGGCAACAAATGAAACACTATATCTCAAGTACGCCCATGAATGTTGAAAGCAATATTATCCAAACTTTGACTCCGGAAGAACACATAAAGGAAACCTTCCGGAACACTCCAGAGTCATGAAAATGGGGAGGTACATGATACGGTGAGTAAACAGACTCCAAAAAATCCGAAAAAATATTTTTTGTCAGTTTTGGAATATTTAAAAAAATGGAAAATAAGAAACTTCCATGAAAATGACCCTAGTGGGCACGATACACCAGGGCGCGCCTAGCAGCCAGGCGCGCCCGGCAGCCAGGCGCGCCCCGGTGGGTTGTGCCCACCTTGGGTACGTTCCGGACTCCGTTTTTCTTTCGTTCTGCTTGTTCCCCAAGATAAAAATATCTTTATATACTCCCACACCTGTTGACCTCCGTATCACGGAGAAATCTCCTATTCTCTTTTCTAGTTGTTTTTCTGTCAGATCTGCTGAGCCAGGCATCATGTCTTCTTCTTGCTCTAACCATATGGAAGAGGGTTCTTGGTTGATGAAGATCGAGCTGAAGAGGGAAGACCTTGTTGGAGCAGCTAAGGAGGACAAGAGCAAGGAGGCCACCGGAGATCAAGTGCTGATAGTCGAGCAAGCCCTGCCCGCCGATGAGGAAGAGGAAGATATCCTTAAACCTTACTATGCTCACCTTACCCGCACTGAGATTGCAGCCTTCAGGATCATTGAAACGGTTCGTATACAAAATAAGTATCTCACTCATGAAAATTTTCTGCATCTGGAGCACATCGCTTCCCTCCGGAGCGTCATCCGAAGATTGGAGAGTCTCTTGGTCCTTAAGGACCGGATCGCTTCTACTTCATCACCACCACCTCCTTCTTCACCACCAAAAGAAAACTGAGTATCGGGTATGGGCACTCCCCTTGGCTTTCGCCAAGCTTGGGAGAGGTGCCCCCATATCGTATCATCTCCACTATCTTTTGCCTTTACTTTCTTAGTTCGGTCCATGGTTATCTTTTGCTTTAGATGAATAAAAGTTTAGTTCGATCCTTTCTTTTCTAGAGTTTGCTTGGTGATCAATCTTTGTAATCATGTGCGAGATATATAATAAAGTTTAGTTTGAGTTTTGCTTTTTTTTTACTTTCTTGTTTCAATAAAAAGAAAGGAAATAAATGAAAAAGATTATATGCTAATCTTATGGTAAGTGATGACATTACACAAGGAAAAATATAAGTAGAAAATTTTATTGTAGATTGACAAATATAGCATTAGTCAATGATGCAACTCATGAAAGAATTAATAAGGGAAGAGAAGATTCACATGCAAATACACTATCCTAGAAATCTTTTGTGATTGTGAGCACCCATCAAAATATTATATGCCAAAATTATTGACGTTGGACAAGGAAGACAACATAATCATTTATGTTTGTTTAGATTCACATAGAAGTTACATTGTCATAGATCCTTCAACATGTGGTGCTTGCCCCTATCTTTGCTCGCCAAAAACTCCGCACTAAGTAGAGATACTACTTGTGCACCCAAAACCCTTAAACCCAAATCTTGTTTGAGAGTCCACCATACCTACATATGGATTGAGTACGATCCTTCAAGAAAGTTGTCATCGGTGCAAAAAGGGCAATAAAAATTGGTTCTAAAAGTGTAAGATCAATTAGTGTAAGGGAAAATTGAGCGTGGTACGAACTTGTGATGGCGAAGAATAAAAGCGACAGACTGCATAATAAAGGTTTCCGTCACAAGGGGCAATATAACGTGACATTCTCTTGCACTAAGGGGTTGAGCATACAAACAAAAAGTGCATGGCAACCTCTGCTTCCCTCTGTGAAGGGCATGTCTTTTACTTTCATTTATTTACTTTCATGCAAGAGTCAAAGTTCTTCTCTCTATTCATTTTATTTTTCTTCTTTGGCAAGCATCATGTGGTGAGGAAAGATATAGGCACATATATCTAGTTGAATATGGGTACCATGAGTTATTATTGTTGACATCACCCTTGAGGCGAATGCGTTGGGAGGCAAAACTATAAGCCCCTATCTTTCTATGTGTCCGGTTTAAACATTTTGCTCATGTGTACGCGGTGAGTGTTAGCAATCATAGAACACTAAATGATGGTTGAGTATGTCGACTTGCCTAAAGGCTCTGATACGTGACCCTTCCTAAAAAGATGATAAATTGTAGTTGCAAAGTTGACTGAGAACATAGTTTGTTGGTTTCCAATAGAGTTTATGCTTTATACTTCAATGTTGTGATGAATTGTCACTTATTCATGAGAAGTCTATGATAAAATTTCTATGATAAAAGTTTTATGTCCAAGTTTGTTGCTGTTATAATAAGTTACATGATGCTGCTATGTCCGTATTTTTGTTTTTATAAACACCTCTCTCTCTCTCTCTCTAAGCATGTGGACATCTTTTTCGATTTCGGTTTTCGCTTGAGGACAAGCGAGGTCTAAGCTTGGGGGAGTTGATACGTCCATTTCGCATCATGTTTTCCTACTTTATTTCTGTTGCTTTATTGAGTAATAATTCCTTTTGGAGTAATTCTAATGCCTTTTCTCTCATAATATGCAAGGTATACACAAACGGGGAGAATTCTAGCAGCTGGAAATCTGGACCTGAAAAAGCTACGTCAGACTTCCTATTTTGCACAACTCCAAATGAGCTGAAACTTCACGAGGAATTTTTATGGAATATTTGAGGAATATTGAAGCAAATAAGTACCATATGGGGCCCACCAGGTGGGCACAACCCACCTGGGCGCGCCAGGGAGCCCATGCGCGCCCTGGTGAATTGTGCTCACTCAGGACCACCTCTGGTGCCCCTCTTCATGTATATAAGTCATTTTGACCTAGAAAAAAAGAAGGGGAGGACTTTCGGGACGAAGCGCCGCCGTCTCGAGGCGGAACTTGGGCAAGAGCACTTTTGACCTTCGACGGAGCGATTCTGCCGGGGGAACTTCCCTCCCGGAGGGGGAAATCATCATCATCATCATCGCCAACAACTCTCCCATCTTGGGGAGGGCTATATTCATCAACATCTTCAACAGAACCAACTCCTCTCAAACCCTAGTTCATCTCTTGTGTTCAATCTTTGTACTGGAACTATAGATTGGTGCTTGTGGGTGACTAGTAGTGTTGATTACATCTTGTAGTTGTTTACTACATGGTTAATTTGGTGGAATATTATATGTTCAGATCCATTATGCTATTTAATACCCTCTGATCTTGAGCATGATTATAATTTGTGAGTAGTTACTTTTGTTCTTGAGGTCACGGGAGAAATCATGTTGCAAGTAATCATGTGAACTTGATATGTGTTCGATACTTTGATGATATGTATGTTGTGATTCCCTTAGTGGTGTCATGTGAATGTCGATACATGATACTTCACCATATTTGGGCCTAAGGGAATGCATTATGTAGTAGTTATTAGATGATGGGTTGCGAGAGTGACAGAAGCTTAAACCCTAGTTTATGCGTTATTCCGTAAGGGACCAATTGGATCCAAAAGTTTAATGCTATGGTTAGAGTTTATTCTGAATACTTTTCTCATAGTTGCAGATGCTTGCGGGAGGGTTAATCATAAGTAGGAGGTTTGTTCAAGTAAGAACAGCACCTAAGCACCGGTCCACCCACATATCAAATTATCAAAGTAGCGAACACGAATTAAGCCAACATGATGAAACTGACTAGATGAAATTTCCGTGTACCCTCAAGAACACTTTGCTTATCATAAGAGATCGTTTTGACCTGTCCTCTGCCTCAAAAGAATTGGGATACATTGCTGCACTTTTATTACTACTACCGTTACTTGCTCGTTAAAAATTATCTTGCTATCAAACTACTCCGCTACTTACAATTTTAGCACTTGCAGAAATTACCTTGCTAAAAACCACTTGTCATTTCCTCGTTGGGTTCGACACTCTTACTTATCAAAAAGGCTACAATTGACCCCATATAGTTCTGGGTCATCAAGCTCGCGTGGGACGGCGACCTGTCCTACTAATGGCACGACCATGGATTGGTGATCCGAACCTGCATTGGCGCTTGATAAGTAGACCAGTAGCGGCGCATAGTCCACCCGATCCGACGCAACACCTTCGGCAACCTCAACACATCCGCCTTGCCTTAGTCACCAACCCACACGTCTTCGACATCCCAATTTTGCAGGTAATCCATTTCAACTCCTCTTCTATCACCCCTCTCCCTCTCTCTGTTCAATGATATTGCTCTCACACTCCATTCCAATGATCTCTCTCTCTCACTTGCTAGCTACAATATTCTTATTTATTGATGCCAGTTTCTGTACCGATAAATATGACAATCTACAGAGTATAAATCTAGAACAAATGAAGTGAAAAGAATTTATGTATCGACGGAATTATAAAATCAGTAAAATGAAAGTTTGAAATTTCTACCGAAATAAAGTGAAGAGAAATGATGTACTTCCTCCTTCCCATTATTTAAGGCGTATTAGCTTTCATAGGAAATCTCAGTATTTAAGGTGTGTTAGCTCTCCCCCATGCTATTTTCTCTCTGGTACAGTTGGCACACTATTTTTTCTTGTATGGTTAGCATTGGGGTGTGCAGTGCAATGGGTAATTTTCAGTTAAACGGGATCGGTCAACTAAGTTGTTAGAGGAGATCGCCGAGTCCTAGCCTCCTGTAACTGTATGATTCATAAACCACCACCATGCGTTAATTTTCGTGCCAGAAAGTTAGACGCCTAATATAATGGGAAGGAGGGACTATCATATATGTAATCTTCAGTGAAGTTTCTCAGAAGAGGATTGTTGGCTCAAGATCAATCAGGACTATTCAGTTTTTAATATTTGGATTGTGAATTTAGGAATATGTGCGGTATTTGAATTAAGAGATGGATGATCTAATTGCATCGCTAAAGGTGTTCTCAAGGTTAGTTCACTAACCATCTTTTCTATTCAGAGTGAATGTGTGATGTAGTTATAAAACTCGCTGTTTAGTTGTACAATTTAATTTTATATAGCTAGCATTTTAATAATAACAAATCTTCGTAACTATCACAGATTTCTTAGAACTCATGGCATGATGTTTTCTTATTAACAACCATCACATATTTGTGCTTTTATTAGGTCGATATCCCAATTAACTGAAGAAACATGCCATCTTTTGGTAGGCTGTGAACAATGTCGAGTCAGATTGGAAGGTATGTATCTCAACCTCTCAACTAACATAGACTTTCTTTTTCTTGTCGACATTGTGCTGACATGAAAGATAGGTTGCTTAACTGATGGTGAGCTATGTTACATGATCTAGGTGAGCTATTTCACATTGATAACTTAGCAGTCGGACAACTTGATGTGTCATTGAGCAACTAACAGGACTCCATCGGTCTTTGTGTCGACTGTCAATCTCGAAGACCTCTAGGTAACGCTCTATTTTTATCATTATCAATTATTCTATCATGCCTTCTTGTTTGCTTTCATTCAGAATACTATTGGACAGAACCTCTCGCAGATTGCTCTGGAATACAATTTGCTCTATTGATGCACAAATTGAGTGTGTTTTAGACCAAAATTGTTGCAAATCAAATCATCTGACCTGATATCATGTGTGTTTATCTTGCCTGACAAATGCATAGTACATAAAAATGAGTGATTCTGGCTGTAACTTGCTTTTATGCTTGTCACTTATGTCTGTTTTTCGTGTGTGTGGAGATACTGTTTAGACTAGAGGATGGTGCTTTCGTATACCAATTTATTTTTATTACCACCTTGCATCACCACCTGACCAGAAAAAAATCATAAACATAACAAGGTCGTGGCCATTCTTCCTATTCTTAGGGATATTGTTCAATGGTTTTCCTTTTAACTGATTTTTGTGTGTCCAAAGAACACATTGCTCATGATTCTAAATAGATTTTTGTTAACAGTAGATAGCTGCTTTATTTACCAGCTTTTACATTTGTCATCAATGTTTCCTCTGGCATATCGCTTCACAGCACCAACCAGTGCATGGCTTTATCCTGTGATAGCCCAAAATTAGAAAACACTGCATTGTTATTGTCATTGAAAGTTTGGACGGATTTCCCCATGACCCCATGTTAATTTGTAGTATGAATTTGCAATTCATGTGATTAGATGGACCTAAAAGAAATTTACAGCCATTGACAGATATTTTTATAAGACTAAAAATTTCAAACGCATAGTTGTGTCCATATTGTTGTTGTTATTCTACAGTACAACTATATCGGACTTCGACTCAAAGCACACAGATGGTGTACTTTGTTATTACCAGTTAAGTTGTTGGTTTTTTATTAACATTGCTCCATTAAACTCATTTGCTCCATCAAACTGATTAGTTTGACTTTTTTTCGTTCTACATATCCTACTTCTAACATTGCTGGAACCTGCATTCCTGGACTCTTGGCACATATACAAATAACTTTAGTTGACAAACTCCAAATCGATAATCTTGATTATATAGTCACCATACCGAGGACTGTGTTACTCCAAATTTACTAAAAATGTTGTTTTTCAATCTGCTATTTACAAAACAATGAGTAGTTGAGACTTGCTTGTCTGAAATAGATCGTCAATTTCTAGTATGCTTCAGTTCTTAAAAATCATTTTTAGCCTCCAAGTTACTTTCGTAAGAAGTCCGTCGTTTAAATTATTTCTATCTGGAAGAGAGATTTCTTCCTTTGGTGACCATTAGTTTGAATTATACAGATCTAGATGGATATAAGTTTTTTTTAATAATTTAACACTTTGTTCAACATTATCTGATATCGACTGTAGTATAGTTTTTTCTCCTTCCTCGACATACCCTTGCATTTTGTGTTGAGCAAGTTTTGTCTCTTTGGTATACCTTTGTATCAACTTCTATCGAGTTATTATAGGTTTGATGCGGCAATTCTCTGCTCATATGAGCACGCTGAAGTTGTTGCTTTTTGTTGGTAAGGCTGAACTGTTACTGGAAGTTACAACAGAAGGGCTTATCTTTCGAGACGATGAAAAAATGACAAAACTCTTGTTTCATAAAATGTTTTCTGTGTAGTGTGTCTCTTCAGAAAAAAAGAAGTAATGAGCACTGCTACTTCCAAACTTGAGTCTGTTAATAATTTATATGTATGGATTCAATGAAATTATAGGTGCTATATTGACCGACCACCATTATTATGTGGGTTTGATCTGAGTAGTGATCATTCTTCCAGATATTTATAGAATTCAGTCATTCCATTGTAAAAATGGACGGGCGCAGCAACGTGCGTCTTCAATGATCTAGTTATATATACATGCACCAGCACCCCATCAATACAATGTCTATTGTATTGCAAACTATCCCTTCTACATAGTATCACCTTGGTCGGTCCGACCCTAGGGTTTTGCCGCCGCCACCGTGCCGCACCCCACCATCGCCGCACCACGCCGCCGCCGCGCCCTCCCTTCTCTCTTGTCGCGCCGCCGCTGCCTGTGCCGCCCCGCTTCCGCCTCCCGAGCCGCGACCGATCGCCGCCGTTGCGCCCTCCAGCTTGCGCCTCCTCCACCCCGTTGCGTTCCTCCCGCAGGGCCGCACCCCCGCAGCAGTCGCTCTTCACGCTGTTGCTGCCTCTCCCATCCCTCCCAACCCTAACCCTGACAGATCGCCACCGTCGCGCCCTCCCGCTTGCGTCGCCTCCACCCCGCTGCCTTCCTCCCGTAGGGCCGCACCCCCGCAGCCGCCGCTCTTCACACTACTGCTGCCTCTCCCATCCCTCCCAACCCTAACCCGACCCGCAGCCGCTGCCCCACCATCGCGCCGCTGCCCCTCACCCTACCCGCGCATCGCCATGTCTTCACCCGGCTCCTCCACCACCCACTCGTCGAACTCGTTCGCCGGCCTCGAGCCCTCCGCCGCCGCCATAAGTGACCTCAACATTGAGTCCCGGGTCCCCGTCCGTCTCGACAGCTCCAGCACGTCTTGCTACGTGTGGAAGACCTACTTCAATCTCATCTTCCGTTAGTACTATCTCACCGAGCACATCGACGTTCCGTGGACAGTGCGTACATGCGCGGCGATTCGGAGTGGTCCGCCATTGAGGCCACGATCATCTGTTGGTTCTACCAGACGGTCTCAAAGGACATCTTCCACATGGGCGTCACTGAGGACAACGACGCCTACGATGTGTGGGCCAAGATCAACGTGCTCTTCACCGACAACAAACTTTAGCACCTTGTTTTCTTGCAGCAGGAATTCTTCGGTTGTCACCAGGACAACTCCACCATCAATGAGTACGGCATGAGGCTCAAGATGCTCGCCGACGAGCTTCGCGACATCAGCGCCAAGGTCTCTGACGACCTCATGTTGAGCACCCTCACCGCCGGTCTTAATCAAGACTTCGGCAACGCGGTGTCCAACCTCACTCTGCTGATGCATCCCACTTTTCAGCGCATCGTCGCGTACCTCAAACTTGAGGAGAGCCGGATGACGAAGCTGAAGCAGCGGCTCCAGCACACCGCCCTCGCCGTCGGCACCACCCGTGGTGGCCCTGCTCCTTCGGTAGCGCCACGTCAGCCTACACCGCTCGCACCGGTCGACTACTACCCATTACCGCCCGCACTGCCCGCGCCCCCCGCTCCTCCCCAGCAGCCGCAAGGTGGCGGGGGCCGGCGCAACCGGCGGGCCGGCGGCGGCCGGCGCTAGCAGCAGCCGCAACAGCAGCAGGGGCTTGGCGCAGGGGGGCGCCCCGCTATTAGAAGCCGCCCCGCCATGGGCCCCCGAGCAGAACCCATGGACGGGCGTTGTCCATGCCTATCACATGCCCGTCCCGCAAGCCCCCGCACCGGGTCTTCTTGGTCCCCACGCCTGTGGGCCACTAGTCGTTCCTCGACGCCCCCTACAAGCCCTACGGTGCTCCGCTCGCTCCTCTACCCCTCGGTGGCTACGACGCTCTTGCTCAGGCGCCACCCTATGGAGGCCAGCCGCCGCCGCCGGTACCTGCACCGTGGGACCCCGCCCTCCTGGCCGCCTACACTCAGCGCCGTCGCCGAGTCACTACGGCGGTGGAGGCGACTGGTACATGGACTCTGGTGCTACTGAGCACATGACAGCTCATCTCGGTAACCTCTCCTCTTCCACTCCAGTTAACACACCCACTCGTATATCATTGGCAACGGTTCTTCTTTACCTATCACCCATGTCGGTAGCACTAGTTTTCCTTCTAGTTTCACACCTATCACTATGTCCAATGTCCTTGTCTCCCCTGACTTGGTCACTAGTTTAGTTTCTATTCCTCGTCTTACTCGTGAGAATCCTCTTATTGTTGAATTTGACGGTGTTGGTTTTCTGTGAAGGACGCCTGTATCCGGATGGTGCTTCACCGATGTGATAGCCCTGATGAGCTTTATCCTGTGCATGTCGGCGCCTCCACTTCCACTCCCGTCGCTCTCGCCGCCGGCGTCGTTCTTTGTCATGCTCGTTTGGGCCACCCCAACCCCGTTGTTTTGCGTCAGATTCTTAGGAGTTTTTCTTTCTCATGTAATAAGCTCGACGAGCATACTTGTGAGGCTTGTCGTTTGGGCAAGCACATTCGTTTTTCCTTTAGTGCATCTACTTCAGTTTCCACTTTTTTGTTTCAATTACTTCATAGTGATGTTTGGGTATCTACCGTTGTGAGTAACACGGACTATCTATACTACTTGCTGATTTTAGATGATTATTCTCATTATCTGTGGACTCTTCCTCTTTGTCATAAATCCGATGCTTTAGCCACACTCACCGCTTTTTATTCCTATGTCACCATCCTGTTCGGTCGCGCCTACTCGCACTCCAGACTGATAACGGAAAAGAGTTTGACAACGTCACTCTTCGCACACTTCTTGCCTCTTGCGGCACCACCTTTCGTCTGACTTGCCCTTACACTTCACAGCAGAACGGCCGCGTCGAGCGCATTCTCCGCCCTCTTAACAACTGCGTTCGCACGTTACTCTTTCACTCTAACATGCCCGCTCAGTTTTGGCCTGATGCTCTCGCCACCACCACTCTCTTAGTTAACAATCGTCCATATCGTCCTCGGTGGAACTATGCCCCTCACCACCTTCTCTTTGGTACACCACCGTCCTATGATGGTCTCTGCATCTTTGGGTGTCTCTGTTATCTTAGCACTGCATCCACCACGCCAAACAAATTTGCACCACATTCCATCCCATGCGTCTTCCTTGGCTACCCTCCTAACACCAAAGGTTACCGGTGCTATGATCCTGTCACTCATCGTGTGTACACCTCGAGGCAGATGTACTATGTCGAGACGGTGTTACCTTTTTTTCAGGTCTCTCCGGCTTCGGCTCCTTTGGCGCCGATCCCCGCGCCCCCTTCCTGGAGCAATGCACGGCGGCACCCTCCCGGAGGCCCCCCGGCATGGCGCCTTCTGCCACCGCCGCCCGGTTTTTTGACTCCCTCCCCAAATGTCGAGTCTGACCGGGCCCTTCGGTCCCCGTCTCCCTCCTACGAGGTTGAGCCGGTGGGTACCCCGGCTGGCGCCACCACCCCGGCGACAGGCTCGACGTCCTACTCAACCGTCGCCTCCTCGGCTGCCGACTTGGCTGCCGCCGCTGCCGCAGGTGCCTCTGCCGCTGTCAGCACCCCTGTCGTCACTGCGGCCCCTGCCACCACTGCGGCCCCCGCCGCCCCCACCGGCCCGGTTGTTTCGCCTCTCGGTGTGATGAACCGTGCCCAAGCAGGAGTGCTTGGTCGAGCACGCGCTAGTCCTCCGACGAGTATGTGTGCACTGCCTCGACATTGGCGCCATCACCCATCCCCACCTTCGCTCGCGCTACCCTTCGGGATCCCCATTGGCTAGCTACAATACAGGAGGAGTTCGACGCCTTACAGCGCAACCACACGTGGCAGCTTGTTCCGCGACCCCCTCGTGCCAACATCATCACTGGCAAGTGGGTGTTTCGCCACAAGACTCGCTCGGATGTTTCTCTCGAGCGCTACAAGGCTCGGTGGGTGGTTCATAGATTTTGGCAGCGCGCGAGCGTGGACTTCACTGACACCTTCGCCCCGGTTGTTAAACCGGGCATGATCCACGCCGTTCTTCAGTTGGCAGTCTCGCACGCCTGGCCTGTGCACCAGTTGGATGTCTCCAACGCCTTCTTGCATGACCACCTTGCTGAGCAGGTGTACTGTGAGCAGCCCACTAGCTTCGTCGATGCAGAGCACCCAGAATTTGTGTGCTTCCTCTCCCGTTCTCTTTACGGGTTGAAGCAGGCGCCTCGGACCTGGTACCAGCGTATAGCAGCCTTCCTGTAGTCTCTGGGATTTTCAGTCCACTCGCTCCGATGCCTCACTCTTCGTGTACCATCAGGGAGCCGACATTGCATATCTGTTGCTATACGTCGATGACATCATCCTCACGGCGTCCGCCCCCGATCTCCTTCAGCTGCTGAATTCTCGTCTTCACAATGAGTTCGCCCTCAAGGACTTGGGGCCTCTGCACTACTTCCTCGGCATCGAGGTGGTCCGACGGACTGACAGCTTCTTTCCGCATCAGCAGAAGTACGCCCACGAGCTTCTGGAGTGTGCCGGTATGCTTAACTTCAAGCCTGCGCCCACCCCCGTCGACACGAAGGCGAAGGTCTCTGCTCTGGCGGGGTCTCTCGCATCTGATGGAGCGTCCTATCGCTCCATGGTCGGTGCTTTACAGTACCTGACGCTGACTCGGCCCGACCTACAGTACGCTGTCCAGTAGGTGTGGCTCCACATGCATGCTCCGCGTGACTCTCACTGGACTTTGGTGAAGCGTATTCTCCGTTATATACGCGGCACCATGTCTTTGGGACTCACCCTGACGGCCTCCACCTCCATCGACCTCGTGGCCTACTCTTATGCGGACTGGGCTGGCTGCCCCGACACTCGATGCTCCACGTCAGGCTACTGCGTCTACCTTGGACCCTCATTGATCTCTTGGTCATCGAAGCAGTAGCCCACGGTCTCCCGCTCCAGCACTGAGGCAGAGTATCACGCCGTGGCTAATGTCGTGGTCGAGTGCTCTTGGCTCCATTAGCTACTCCAGGAGTTGCTTTGTGATGTTCATAAGGCCACTCTTGTCTACTGCGATAACGTCAGCGCGGTCTACCTTTCCGCCAACCCGGTGCACCATCGACGTATGAAGCATATTGAGCTCGATATTCAATTCTTGCGCGAGCAGGTTGCCCTTGGCCGTGTTCGGGTTCTTCACGTGCCGACGTCGCAACAGTTTGTCGATATCACTACTAGGGAAAAGCCTAGCAGTAGCGCGGGTTTTGGGTGTATCAGTAGCGCGGGCACCCGCGCTACTGATACGGCGCCACAGCTAACTTGTAGCAGTAGCGCGTGTATAACCCTCGCTACTGCTACTTCTGATAGTAGTAGCGTGGTTGACGCCCGCGCTACTACTACTTAGCTGTAGCGCGGGTCAAGGCCCCGTGCTACTACTAACTAATTGGGAATTAAAAAAATAAATTCCATCCATGGTTGCTGCTGCTGGGCGTCATCGTCCTCTCCAACCATGGTTGTTGCTATTCCTGGAGGGGATGAAGTTGTCCATGGTGATGGTGGCTCCCGACCCAACTCGTTCCCGCACCTCTCATCTACTGCTGCTACAAAAGAAGAGAAAATTATTTGAATGAGGAAGAGAGAGATAGAGAGGAGTAGGAGGAGGAACTCACTGGTGGCCGCTGAAGTTGGAGCCGACGCTCAAAACCTAGATGAAGTTTCTCGTGCTCGTCCTGCTGCTGCTGCTTCTGCTACCACTCCTCCTCCTCGTCGTCCTCCCCCGCATCGGAATCTATAGAGCCCGTCAAACACGCAAGCTAGTCAGCGACCCCGGCGCCGAAATAGAGGACGCGATGCGCGCATCGCATGGTGGGAGATGAGTCTACGCCGCGCGTCGCTGGAAGCAGACCGCCACCGTCTTGGCCAGCTCCGCGGAGCCCCCGTTGGCCGCCCTCCGTGCCGGACCCGGCGGCCCCGGCAGCAGCAGTCTCCTCCTCCTGGACATGGCTGTCGTCCGTGTCGGGAGACGCCGAGGGAGAGGAGGTCACCGAATTTGGGGATGAGTGGGAGGAGAAGGGGAATGGGAGAGAGGGGAGAGTGAGGGTGAGAGGAGGGATTTGGCCGAGGATATGGGGACTTCACCTACCTCGTACTTAGTAATAGCGAGGGGTATAAAACCGCGCTACTACTATCAACTTAGTAGTAGCGCGGGTTTATACCCCTCGCTACTACTATGGCATGTCCCGGGGGGCATGGTAGAGACCGCTCAGTAGTAGCGAGGGTTAAAAACCCGCGCTACTACTATCAACTGAGTAGTAGCGAGGGGTAAAAACACGCGCTACTAGTAAGTAGCAGTAGCGAGGGTTATAAACCCTCGCTACTAGTAAGCGTCTGCCTATAAGCTTTTCCCTAGTAGTGTATGATGACTAAGGGATTGCCTACTTCCGTCTTTGAGGAGTTTCGGTCCAGTCTTTGTGTCTCGGGCGACGCTTCAACTGTGTGTGTGTGTGGGGGGGGGGGTGTTGAGTTGTATTTTGTGTTCCATGTATATTGGAGTTGTGGCCCACCTCCTAGTCTTGTATAGTTGAGGTAGAGGTCTTCCCTTGTAATTATATATACGTGCACCAGCACCCCATCAATACAACGTCTATTGTATTGCAAACTATCCCTTCTACATGGATGATGTTATAACATTGGTGATTTATTTCTTAATTGACTGATGCCGGGGAGGGCCCTGATTATTAATAGACAGTCTTGCTCATTTCTTTTTTCAGTTTTTTTTTGTTTTTTTATAAGTTATGTCACTTGACTAAGACTTGGTTAAGTCCTAGTTGACGGAGAACTAGCCGCATCCCAAAAAACTGATTTACTTTATTGCATGCTCATATATAGATGCGATTATTACATCGACAAAAAAGCTACAGGGGACGTAGATGATGAATTATACACTGCAGTGTGAGTTACTGTTCCTTGTAGTCCTTGTTGTTGTATGGCGCGAAGAGCTCGGCGATCCAGTTGGCCTTGCGGAGCGTGGCGGAGCCCAGGTCGGCGCACATGCCGTCGCTGTCGTGGATGCTGTAGGTGGAGATGCAGTGGCGGCGGTAGAACCGCGTGGTGCGGCGCATGGCGTCGGCCTCGCCGGCGACGTGCCCCATCATAGCCTTCACGGTCGGTAGCTCGAACCGCCCCTTCAGCAGCCCCGACAGCCACCGGCACCGCAGCTCCGACGTGTGCAGGTTCGACACGCTCTCCACGAACCCGACGAATGCCATGTTCGGGATGAGCGGGTGGATCGTGCCACTACCAGAAATAAATTGCGCATCAGCGTCGATCGATTCATATACGTATGTTGGAGCAAAAAAGATAAACGCAACGTGTACACGTACCGGTAGAGCGGCATCATGGAAGACTTGCCGACGACGAGGTCGCGGAAGGGCTTTGGCAGGACCTCGCGGAGCTTGTCCTTGCCCTCAAAGCCGGTGGCGAGGAAGACAATGTCCGCATCCACCTTGGTGCCGTCGTCGAGGACCACGCCGTTCTCGGAGAAGCACCACCCAGCAGAGGCTCTCTTGAAGCGAACGAGGCCACGGTCCGCCATGTCGAAGAAGCCCTCCGGGAGGATGGCCATCTGGCAGCTGGCGTAGTCCTCAACGAAGGGGTGGTCCGGCGTCAGGCCGTACTTGCCCAGCGGCAGCTTCCACGACAGGTACGACTCGATGAACTTCGACACCCCTGACCGCTGGACCACAAAATTTCAAAGAACAAGACGTTGCTGTCAAGATTGAGATGTGCATGCTGGTCTGCTTCGTGCAGTAGTTGATGTTCTTGTTGATGGTGACAAATTAAGGGGTAGTACGTCTCGAGCATGCACACGTGCATGTTCTTGAGTCCCGATGTAGAGTATTACGTACGTTCAAACGTACTAGTACGTTTCTACGTACATCTTTTCCCATATACGTGCATGCGTGTCGTTTACAAGTTCACGGTGTGAGTCAAATCATACCAGTGGGCTCATGAGGCGGCAGAGGAGGGATCTGAAGAGCCCTTGGTTGGGCCGCTCGTAGAAGAGCTGAGAGAAGCGTGTGGAGTAGAAGAGGAAGAACGGCAAGCCCCAGATGGAGTAGGACGGCACCACCCAATGCAGGGTCCGCACCAGCATCGTGCACGCCTGCCCTCCCTCGCCTGCAAACAAACAAGAGCAATGAAACCGGTTAATCGATCGATCCATGTCAACATTTATCTTGATCTAGTTCTTGTTTTGCGACGGAATCTCCGACGCAGTCAGTTGCTCCTACTACTAATTTCAGGAGCTCTAAGTTGAGAGATGACCAGCCGGGTCAAGCGGCAAGCTGTTCGGTACCAGCACTGATTACACTATTGTTTTGAGGAACTGTTGAAATGTATACTCAAGTCAGGTCGTTAGGACGCCATGGCAACTAGCTAGCTACGAGTCATGCATGCGGACAATCTAGTTTGGAACGGCAGATGATCTTTGTTGCAAATCTGCTACTACTAGTCAAACATGCAAACACTTTGGTACATATATGATTGGAGTGAAGCATACAATTTTCTTTGACCCCAACTGGTGTTCTAGTCCAATAGTATTTATATATAGTATTGCTCGTGCATGGAGGTAGGAAAGTTGAAAAGTCAAGTAGTGAGGACAGTCCTGATGTTTGTCTACGGTATGATAGGTAATATACCTAGCTGGCAATGTATTTAAAGAAGAAAGAGAAAGGGTTATATGTTACTACTGGTACTACTAGTAGTGAAGAAACAATATGGTTATGCATTATTCACAGACATCCACTTCATCGAATGACTGAACGCTTTCATAATACTCCTCCGTTCCAAATTATTTGCCGTGGTTTGGCTAGCTGCTAGTTTCATGTATAGTTCCATGTTGAATTTTGTCCATGTTTTAGGACAATTTTGGTTCAAACCATGTTAAATCTTTCCCGTGCATAGCTAGGAGTATGCTTTTACGCACCTTGGTTTGCCTGAGCACATTCGTTGGCTAGATCGATAGCACTCTTCTTGTACCCAACCACCACAACCTTCTTGCCTCTCATCAGCTCAACGGTCTCCTCCTCGCTCAGCTTGCAGTAGTCCAGCGAGTGCATCACTGTCCCCTTGAACACCTCCGGCCCCTTCCCCGGCGGGAACACCGGCATCCGCGGCACGTCGCCGTACTTACCCGTGCACATCACCACGAACTCGAACTTGTAATACTGCACATTCCCGTGGCAAAATATGCGCGTGAGATTGATTGAATTGATCTGAACATGGTGCTAAGCATCTCGAAATAAGCATGCCAAATTATACTCACTCGGTCAAATAAGCATGCAAGACATGTCAAAGTATATATGGTACCTGAACGGTGTTGGAGTCGCCGGTGACGATGCCGACCTCCCACATAGGCTTACCCCGGAGCGGAGCCTTGCCGGTGCCGCTCCCCAGCTCGGTGAACCCGGACTTAGCGCCGCCGAGGAATTTGATGTCCACCACCTTGGACCCGAACGAGATGTAGCGCCAGAGGTCGAACTCGTCGGCGTAGCCCTCGAGGTAGTCGACGATCTCGGTGTGGGTCGGGAACGACGGGTCATCGCGGTTCTTCCAGGAGTAGTCGGAGAACTCGTAGTCCGGGCGGGGCGTCTGCAGCCGCGTGGTGCGGTAGACGCAGTGCTTCCACACCCCGCCGACGGACGGCGTCGCCTCGAACACGACGGGGTCGTAGGCCGCCATCTGCTTCGCCGCGGTCAGGCCGCTGATCCCGCCGCCGATGATGGCCACCCGGGACACCGGAGGCACGGCCTCCCTCGTGGCCCGTGCTGCTTGTCCTTGCGCCATGGCCGTCGACCCGGGGGTGCTGGATGAAGCTGGCTGTGTGTGTGGCGAGGTGCTCGATGGATAGGTGGGCTGTGGCGGCTTCTTGCGGGCGTAAGGGGTGCAGAGCGTGAGGTGCTGTTAAGCTTTGAGGAGGGCTTGTGTGTTGTGTTGTGTCTTGTGTGTCGACGGCAACAAGGGTTGGCGTATTTATAGGGTTAGGGATGCTCTTGAGCACGTGAGTTTCCCACTGTGTCTCTTAGAAAATGTACTCTCTTTTTTTTTTTTTTTTTTTTTTTTTGCTGAAACGTAACTAGAGGAGAAAGAGCAAGCTAGGCCCAGGGTGGAGGCAGCAGTACATACAAGCATACGCACAGCAATGCCATGCAGTATACCTGTCTCCCAGTATAATTTTTGGAAGCATTATATTGCTTACCGCACAACACTGCGACTTACATACGAGCACTAATGCTAGGGTACATAGCTCCACTGGGTATAATTGGCGTTTTTCCAACCGTTCCACCTCACAGTGCTCTATCCTCCATCTGTCATCTGCTTTTCTCTAACTTCTATCGTCTCATTCCTCTAACATATGTCTTTTTCTTAATCGATCCCAAAAAAAAATGTCATCTTCTTTCTCAGTATGACTCTATCCGTGCTTTATCTATACAGTGGGGCGAAAGCCTATTTTGATGATAGTATAACTTTACTTTTTTTAAGCAAAACTAAATATCAAAACACACGTGCAGTATGTACACTTGATCACCACCGACCGTAAACTGGGCATGTCCTTTTCGGTCGCATCTTTGTTACAGCTAATTTCTACTCCGTAGAGAGCAAAGATCATGTGTTCACTCATGCACATGCATGACCGTGTCAAGCCGGCCCCTCCATCTCGTTCCGCTGATCATCTGGAACTCTGGATCGGAAGAAACTTGTTATATTGGACCGGAGAACAATGCTGTGTAAGTGTAACCCACCGGACCCCCGTGCCTGCCCATTTTTGGCTGGGCGCGTACATATCCCTACATGGCTATATCTCACTTGTCTTGTCCCGTCGCCAGCTGAATGTTCCTTTCAGTTTCAACCCTATCTAGTCCTTCGGTTGTTGCCACGTCCTGTCACCCGTGGTAGCTAGCTGCATGCATGCGGACTATTCTTTCCCTGTCACGGCGGTGTGGAAGCAGCAAACCAAATTAACACGGTGCGCTATCGATCAATTCAGGGTTTTTTGGGGGAGACCAGGGCTCTGCCTGCCTACTTTAGTCTGCTCTCGGCCGGTTAATTCCAGAAATATATACGTATATACTCAGCATAATATGGTCGCAGTGATAATATATATAGGCTTAATTGTAGGTGTTTATTTTACGTCTTGTAATGGTTTAGTCGTGCTTTTCTTTATTACGTACTTTGCTAGTAATTAATAAGAACCTCCATTTCGAAAGAAAAAAAAGTCGGTGGTCTCTTTGACACTCAAATGGACTCTGAAATTTAATTTTAACCCAATGGACCCTGTGCCTGCCCAATTTTGGTTTAAAAAATTTCAACCTGAACAGTTGAAATGATAGCCCACAAAGAAAATAGTTGAAAACATAGATGCAGTAGAACTTCCTCTGAAGCTATATCAGCCTATGAGCTATGGTGCTATGAGAGCAACCATAGCCGGACTCGCTAAATTGATCGGGAGGATGCAGGATCACTGGCCGGACAGGAGAGAGAAGGAAAAAGTTGACCCTACTATACCATCAAAGCATTTCTAATTATACATCCGGGCTGTCCGATACTCCTCATACTCAACCAATATAAGGGGGCAATATGAGGAGTGTTCGGACGTGTTCGGTCAGTTGCCACATAGAATTTGGCCCACCGTGTACCATGTTTTTTCTTTCTTTTTCTTTCTTTTCTTCCTCTCTCTTCGTCTCCACCAATGGCATGCACGTGATCAACCATATAGGGAGAAAAATGGGGAACTTTGATACGCGCACAGACAAATAGGGACTTGGAACAGACACGTCCGGACAATGATCGGACGCGTCCACAGACATTTGAGAGGCCAAATTTGCCTAATCCAACTAATGCCCTAATTTTCTGACTTTGATGAGACTAATTTTTAATCAAGAGAACAGCTTGAAAACTGAATACAAATACTAGTAGTTTTCTATGGATAAATCCAGGCAGTACTGTGCTGAAACTCCTGTTGGTCTTGTGAAGTACTACGTACCGAACCTTCAGTTTAACCAACTAAATATGGATTATGTAGGACAAAAGTTATATCATCAAATTTGTATTGAAAAGAATATTTCTCTAGTATGATATTTAGGTTACATAACTATATATTATTGGTTTAATAACTAGTTAAAGTTAAAATTTCTAATATGTGCGCACCTTATTCATTGAAACGGAGTACTACGACAATTTATATCCTTCCAAATCTTGCTACATATTCCACGTCAGTATGGGAGGCTTCTTTTGTGTGTGTGTGTGTGTGTGTGTCAGTGCCGTAGGTTTCAGTTGTTTTGAACACTATATTTTTTTTTATGATTACTTCAGGGAAAGCGAACCAACCTGTGGTTGGTTGGTTAGGTGGACAGTTGTATCCCCAGCCCACCAGGGTTCAAGTTCTGGTGCTCGCATTTATCCTGAAAGGTACACATTTATATCCCTTCCTTATCTCTCTGCCATAATAATAACCAAAACATCAAACATACACCACCCATGATTAATTATCCTAAATGATAACGGCCGCATGCGTGGCACTTATCAACACGTCCACACGCACTCGATGCTTGTTCGATCCATTTGCGTGAATTTTGAAGCAGTTGTTATCTCGATAGAGAGCCATGTAAGCACCCAACGTCATGTGGGTGTTATGATTTAGTGCCACGCATGTGGGCGTTCCTCGCCAAAACAGACACATGACGCTCGCCTGAACATGTGGGCGAAATTGCTCTTCACCCACACGACGCTCACACGATAAGAGCAAGTACAATAAGGTGATGTAGGCGGGCTGTAAGACATTAAATATTATATTCTTGATTACTTGGAAGAGAGAGAAGAGGAGAGAGAAGAGAAGCGGGCTACTAGTTAACAGCCGGCTGCAGCACGTGCTCCTAGGTACTTTGTGAGAGAGTATGGTGGGCCATATATCAACAAAGTAGTACATATTTATGTCTAGCTATTGTACTTGTTGGCTATAAGCTTGACTATATGTGACATGGCAACATCATAGCCAGCAGCTGGCTATATTATTAACCATGCTCTAATAGAGGGCAACTACAGATGTGCATATGTGGCAACTAGTTAATCACACATGGTAACTACGATTGACCATACATGGCAACTATGGTTTAACCACACATGGCAACTACAGGTGTGCATATGTGGCAACTAGTTAATCACACACGGCAACTCTAGTTGATAATACATGGCAACTATAGTTTGACCACACGTGACAACTTCAATTAGTTACACATGGCAACTATATGTAATGATACATGCCAGACATGGCAACTACAATTAATTACACATGGCAACTAAAGTTGATTACACACGCGTCCGCGCTCACGGAGTGGGGGTGTGCAGTTGCCACACAGGGTCGTGTGGGCGGTCGTAACTGCGCCCAAACATGTGGGCAGTTTTAATGTTTGTCCCCACTGAATCATGTGGGTTATCTCCTGGGTATGACCACACGACTCGTGTGGTCGGGTATCCATTATGCCACACTTATAACCATTATCGGCGTCCATTATGTAAGATATTGAATACAGCAAACCAACATGATTGGTTGGGTCATTGAAGTGAGAGTATACAATTAAGTATGTATGTCCACTACTACTTCTGAACTCCAAAAACCAACCAAGACTCGGGAGGGCTGACCTTGAACCTGCATATATGTATATGCATACAACCAGGCATAACTAATTAAGAAAACCAGGAATTAGGTCGCGGTGCAAGTGTATGTTGCATCTGAACTTCCTCTCAAGACCGTGTCTTCAATTTGAGCTTTGACCTCTACGTGGACCGTATACACAATTGGCACACTGATTGGAGTACATGCATAAACCAAATAACCAATACATGCCGGCCACATGATCCGTTATGATTCTATTTAGTGTGGTCTTGCCCGATTACACGCGAGTCGCGAGGTTAGGTGGATTAGAACTATTCTACATTACAGTCGCATATGTAATCCAGTTTACTGATTTGGTGTGATCATTGCAGTAATCTATACATGTATGCCACGTACATCTGATTATTCCGTACATTTACCTCGAAAACTGAACTAGTTTGCATGGCACCTTCCGATGCATATGGAAATGATCGGGTTAGCTAGATGCGTGTAATGTAAATTAAAAATATCCATTGTGTACGTAATACTTGAAAGTGTATTAGACGGATGAGGTTTACAAACATATCCTGAGTATATACTGGAAATTAAATTGGTTAGTTCGATACATACGTAGATAACGAACTTGCTAAGTAACCGAGGAGTAGAATTATAGGCATGCATTAGCACGTGCGGTGGCAAACAAATGTTGGCACACGTAAGCGCTGTTAAGAAAGATAGCTCTAGGAAATGCCAGGAAAATGTTTTAGTAGTTTAATTAAGAGTAGGTCATTTTCTCCAATCTATTATACTTTCATATTTTGTCAGTAAAGCAAGATTGCTGATACAAAAAAAAAACAAATTTGAACTTCTAAGTGTCTATTTACAAAATTCACCACTTTTGTACGCAATTTAGTGTTATTTCTATTTTTTTTTGATAAAGGACATTTCATTCAATTGACATATCGAGATGATACAACCGCATCAAAAAAATGCCCGGTCTCTGCATAGCATGATGCACACAACCAATAAGTCCAACAAAATCTAAAAAATATATCATTGTACAACATAAATAAATCAGTCCAGTCTAAGATGGGGTAAATCGTATCCGGAGATAACTACATGTCACCATTATATATACCATTCAAATCCACCTTCCTATCCGGATGGCGGTGAGAGTGTAATAGTCCAGCTTTTGATGACAGGTAGACTTTTACAGCCTAAGGTGGCGTACGAGATCCCATACGTTTCTTTGGGAATGTGAAAGTGTGAGAGTGTAATAGTCCAGCTTTCTTTTATTTGTGCCTACAGACATACTATATACTGTAGCGTTGAAAAAAAAGGACAAAGAAAAACAGAGTTTTCAGGGTTGTAGTCTTCTAGACAGTGTCGAGAGCTTGTTGAGATGAATTCAAATGGACTACAAAAGTTTCTACGAAAGAACCTACTACTACAGTTAAGCAAAGGGTAAACATGAGTATTTTCTGGTAAATATGACTCTTTGACTGTGACGGTATATATACACACTCCTAAGTTACTAGACATATCTAAGCATGCCATATACTCTTGTTAATGCTCAAGAAATTACCACTAATCTTAGGGAAAATTTCGCGTACATTTCTCGACTTGTGCCACATACATAATAATGCTCGAAGTGCGTCCGGGCTGTACAAATGTATATGCATACTCTTCGCCAGTTTTTCAATCGTCAGCATTCAGTAGATTCAAGAGACCCAGGAAATCAGCAAGAGACCGGCCAAGAGCATGGGTTCATTCATAGAAAACTTTGAATTTCTTCTTCAGGACCAATCAACTAGACCGTAGAATATAAAGGGAACGCGAACGACGTACAGATCGTAAGCAAGACCAGACCAGAGAGATATCAGGTAAAAGTAGTACTAGCTTGCAACTATACCTGGCCAAACCTCGGGCCGGATCGGGCTTCAGGCCGAGCCTAGCCAAGCCCGACACAAAAAACTCAGGCCCGGCCCGGCCATCGGGCCTGTGTTTCTGGGCCTAAGCCCGGCCTGAGCACGTAAAAGTTCGTCGGGCTTCGGGCCGGCCTGGCCCGACCTTCAGAAAATGGCAAAAACGACGGCCCGGCCCGGTCTGGCCTTCGGGCTCAAAAACTAGGCCCGAGCCCAGCCCGGGGGCAACATCGGGCCGGGCCGGGCTTCCCATGGCCAGGACAACTTGCAACTGACCAATGGACTAATTAAGTACGCTCTTGTTCATATCTTCGCGGACCATTCCTGGCTAGTATTATTGCACGTACTCTAATCACGTAACTAGTCAACTAGTGGCCCACTAATTGAATAATCGATCGAAGTACTAATCAGCGAATACACAAATAAGCAAGTACAGTAGGTGTGTATACTTTTTTTTCTAGCAAGAAACAAGTTAGCTCTTGCAGTAGTTTTGCGTACATGGGTTTTGAGGAGGTCAAGCTATCCGCGTACGATCGTCATTACGCTAGTATTGACCAAAGATTATGTTCTCTAGCTAAGCTAGTCTTGTCCAACTGTCCATTCGTCGCTTCAGCAGCTCCTGTAGTGCAGAGTTTAATGGAATTAATACGGTTTTGGTGGTCGCTGCTATAGCAGGATTGCATGAGACCTACGTGTATATTCTCTCCATGATTGTTGAATGTTATTATGATGGGCGCCGTATGGATGCCATCGCCACGTGCTACGACTTGTAAGTAGACCGACTCTGGAGACTGAGCGTACGTGCATGTGCAGGCCAGCAGTTGCCAGGGCCGTATATTACCCGACCAATTTTGCTTTATAATATAAAACGGGGAAACCCATTTTCGTTATTACCCGACCAATGTGCGAGCCCAGATGATGAGATGATTCATGATCGCACCGCACATGGGCATGCTCCTAGTAATAATTAGCATCCACCTTAAAAAAAGGATTAATTTTTTTGGAAAAGTAAGTGTAATATTAGTTAGGGCATCTCCAACACAGAACTCTAAAACGAACACTGCATCGGTCCGCGAAGCCGTCCAGACCGGTGTCCGGACACTAATGCGTGAGCCGGTCATCCAAAGCTAGCCGTAAATGATCGCTCTTAGTTTGAATGTCATTTAACCAAAAGAAACAAATTTGATGCAAGTTTAAACAAACTGCACGATTTTCATTCAAACTTAAATATTTTTTACATACAATCAGACGATATATCATCCGGGGAACTAAAACCAAAATAAATAAATTCTAAACTACCCTATATTTGACGGTGACCTCGCACGTCAGGCCGATCTGGTTGGCGGCACCTCTATCGTCTCGCGAAAGAGCCGGGCGCCGTGGAGGAAGAGGGCCCGGAAACCGAGGGTGGCGATGCCACACTCTGGAGCCGCCCGCCGGTGCCGAGGCCCAGGACCGCCTACCTGCAATTCTAGGTGATTACCTTTGGTCTAAGTCTGTTCATCGTCCTTGACTCTTCATCTTTTTGGATTGAGGACTCAATGGGCTATCAGAAACCATTATTAGTACTCATGTTCTTGCGAGTGAACAAATGGCAATGCCGATGCTCCAATCTAATCATAGTCTCTACTGATGTCTTAGAAGTATTTCATTTTGCAAAGGTTGATATCTTTATCTTTACTACTATATAGTGTATGAGTTTTGAAATTTTGAATCCAAAGCCTGAGAAGCAACTTGAGCCGTTGATGAGGGTCAATCCTATGGCTCAGAGTGAAGGGATTCGCGTCTACAGTACCAGTGTATCATCTCGCTTTGTTCCTGAAAATTCTAGGCCCTCCGAAGGCATTCACTGTAGGTCACATGGACGACAGTACTTGCAAGACGTTGCGTAGGCAGAACGATGGCTCTAGAAGCTGAAATAAGATGAGTATTTTAATGGATGAGCAGGTGATGTCGTCTGCCTGTCCCAAAGGCTTCACGGAATTTACTAGGCCGAACTGTACATGATATGGCAGAATTGGCAGCTCATTAGAAGTAGCCTTGTGATTAGAGCATACACTAGCTTCAAATGCATCTTTTTCTCAATTTTTTGTGCATAGTAATTAATGATGCAAAGGCCAGGGCCCAACCTTTTCTCTAAAAAAATACATAAAATAAATTCCAGGAACAAAAAATTATCACATTAAAGTGCATCTGAACCCCATTGTGGTATTGGTTAATGAAACTATCCCATTATAATAATTATCACAAGAGCTTTACATGCACACACAAAAAGACGGCTGATTCCTTAGACTTATTGCCATCGAAACACATAAATTAAAACTTTGCTCGTGCTATGCACGTACCAGCTTACTAGTATTGCATAGAATATGCATACCAGGAATTTTATTGTAATTCTTAATCATAGAAGTTATGTCGTAGTTTTCTTGGATTTTAGATCCAAAGCATTGTACCTTTAATAATGGTTACATATGAGTATGAATAAATTTACAAGTGTTTTTTCTAAATGCATGCATTCGTAGTTCTTCCAAAAAAAATCATTCCTTCGTTCCATGCAAAAGGAAAAACTTCATTTCTTCGTGGAAGAAGTCGTTATTCATCCCCTTTCCGGCCGATGCGGGCAAGACATGAAACAATCATTTTGGACAAGACGCCCGTTTAGTCGCCGATCAACGCTCGCTTCGCCAGCGATTCAGTACGATTCGTAGGTACGATGCCTTTCAATTCAAAGATAAAATCGTACGTAGTACTGTACTACTATACTTGCGTTGCCCGTTTCGTGCTACCATGGGTCAACATCGATCGCGAAGGTGCAGGTGAATGCACCGCCGACCACAGCCAAACCGGTGCTACTCAACAGCTGCTGCTGCGGTGCGCCATCCGCCATGCGTTGCATGGCCCGTGGAAGAATAGATCAGGCACAGCTAGCTAGCGTTGCCCGATTCGTCGCACGCGCACGGCAATTGCCCGGATGGATCCATCCATCCATCGGTATATCCATCCACGATCTATTCCATGCATCAAGTGAGCACGTGCGTGCACACCTGGATAGATCAGATCCGAGCCTGCACTGGCCACCGACACGTACGTACGCCGCCGACCGGTCTTGCTAGCTGGCTAGTCGGAGATTTTGCTTTTGACGGCGGGTCGGGAGGGACGGTAGATATGCAGCATTGCAGCGCAAGTCCACGCGCACGTCAATGCAAGCATGGTGCTATAGCTACATGGTCGAGTCCAATGTCCAAAGCTGACCCGTTCGTTTCGATCCGCTGCATGTTGATGGATAAAGCATGATCCTTCGGCATCTTGCCTAGTGACCACGCGTTTGCGCATGCGTCGGTCGGGACTCTCTGTCCTTCTCTTGAGCAATCGACAATCGTTTGGTCTCAAGACTGAAGCACGCAAACAGAAGAAGAGAGCAGATAAAATCGAGAAAAGCCGTGAGAATATCATACAAAAACAAACATTTGACGAAAATCGACGAAAACCATGCAAAAAAAGATGTTTTAAAGTATAAAAAAATATGTAAAAAGAATAGGGGACGTTAAGAGGGTGATGTTCTATTGCCATGCAAAATTCTAGGTTCAAACACATTACTATATGAGAGCTATGAAAATAACAAAATCAGCATTGAATAGTGCCGAACAAGAACATATTCGGGGCTGAATTTGTTCTCTTCATAGCTCACATCTCGTAATATGTTTCGACTCGAAATTTTGCGTGGCAATAAAACATCACCCTCCTAACATTCCATATTTTTTCAGATTTTTTTTTACTTTAAATATAGTTTTCTCGAAGTTTTCTCTGAATGTTGGTCCGATTCTAGCTATGTATCGCTTCTAGCTAGCAGTTCCTTCGCGTCACTTACGCGTAGCCAGCCCACTATTTTAGATGGTCTGATGGCCCAATCGTGCGCTAGTGCGTTCACGTCGCTCAAGTAGTAGTTGTCTGGGTCATTCCCACATAGCCTTTTATTTATTTCAAAACCTGTTTATGAGAAAAAATCATAAACTTAAAAAAGTTCCACAATATTAAAAAAAATCTATGAATCTAGAAAAAATTGAAAAAATCTAGACATGTTTTAATTTTAAGTACATCCATACCTAGACAATTCTAAGACAATTAATGTGGGATGGAGGTAATATTTACAATTTCAGAAGATATTTGTAAATTTTAGAAAAAAATTCACAAATTAGGATATTTGTATATTTAAAAAATGTGCATATATATTATAAAACAATAATTTGCTAATTAAAAATCTTTCATGAAATTACAAAAAACTGAATTTGGAAAAAATGTTTGCAACTCTTATGATTGTGAATTTTAAGAAGTCCATGATTTTTTTTAAATGTTCAGAAATTGAAAAGAAAATTAGTGAATTATAAAAATATTTGTGTATTATCAAAAAGGAAATAGAATTGAATACTAAAAATGAACAAGAAAACGAAATAATAAGGAGGAAAATAAATAAATAAAATGGATTGGTCACACCATGTATATGCTTGACTAGCCCTTAAAAATATTCACGAGCTCAAAACATGCTTGCCAATTTGGAAGAAAAAAGATCAAAATCATATTCATGAATTTAAAAAAATAATTCATAATTTGAAAAAGGTTCCTGAGTTGAAAAATGATCATGAATTTGAAAACATGTTGGCTGTTATTAACAATGTTCATGAATATGAAAAAATCCAATAATATGGAAAATGGTCTGAACTTAAAAAATGTTATGAAATTTGAATAATGTTCATGAATTTGAAATGTTCACAAAAGGTGAAAAGTATCATAAATTTTATAAAGAAAATAAGAAGGAAAATAATAAGGGAAAAGGAAAATAATTAAAATGCAAAAGAAACAAAAAAATAAAAAGGAAGTAAAAAAACAAATTGAATAAAACATGAATTAGACAGAAAATAATGGAAATAAAGACAGCCGAAAGCTTCCCAAAACTGGGATGGAAGCTTGGAGAACCTTCTGAAAACCAATCCCCCATGGAACCGCTATGGAGTGCTTAATGGGCTGGCTCACTTCGGGACGTTGAGGGCAATGACTGTCATAGAACTCGCACGAGCCATACATAACATTAGCAGATAAGAGAATAAACAGAACTCTCCTTGATACCATTCAAAAAAAAGCAGTTTTTCCCTCTCGTTAGGGTTTCCTTCTCCCGAGGCGACTCGTCGCCATCGTCGAGTTCTTCCCTTCCCACCCCCGATCTGCCTTAACTGGTGACCGATTCGGGCTGACTACGGGGGAATCCAGTATCCCTACCCGGCCTTGATCGCTACTGGTTGGGTGAGGGGAGTTTTTTGGGTCAGCTTCACAAGCCCGATCGAATCTTATCTCGGGCTAGGGTTCACGATGGCGACGTTGGGGAAAGACCAGGCGGAGGCGGCTGGATCTTCATCCGCGGCAGAGGTGGAACAACTAATGGCGGAACTAGGGTTGCATGGGGAAGACCTAGATGATGTGGTTTTTGATGAAAAAGAAGCTCCTCCGGCGGCAACAAGGTGGATGGCAGTCTGTAGGGTTCATATATCTAAACCCTATAGTCAGTATTGGTTTTTTAAGAACATGCGATCAGCTTGGGATCTTGCGCATGAAGTGAAGTTCCGTCCTCTTGAGGAAAATCGCTACACGCTGCAATTCTTCTGCCTTGGTGATTGGGAACGCGTGATGAATGACGGTCCCTGGAACTTCAGAGGCAACGCGGTGATACTGGAACCGTATGATGGGATCACTAAGCCCACACTTGTAAACCTGGATTATATCAATATTTGGGTGCAGATCCATGATGTGCCGGATCTGTATGCCCATCTGGTTCCAGCGTTAGCAACAAAGGTTGGTCAGGTCCTATTCACCGGAGCCGCTGACTCAAGACTTTTTTGGAAATTTCTATAGAGTTTGGGTGAGAATCAATGCCCACAATCCTCTGAAAAATGCAGTGTCTATGATCCGTGACTCAAAGAGGCAGATCTACCACGTGAGGTACGAGCGCCTACCAGATTGGTGTGCTATGTGTGGCCACCTTGGGCATGTCTATAAGGAGCATGGCGATGGGATTCACCCCCCGTCTGCGCTGTATTTCAAGGATCTTTGAGCAAGTTGGCAGATGAAGACGGGCGCAGGCCCTGGAGGAGGAAGAGGACGAGGCCGGAGAGGTGGCGGGCGTGGCAGTGGAACAGCATGCAGAACACAGGGGCCGGTAGGAAACGAGGAAGGGGAAGAAGTGGACCATGATGCTGTTATGAACGAAGCAGATGATAACAGGAAGCGGTCATCGAACTAGCAACTCTCTTGGGGAGCTCGGCCCTGCCTCCGGGTCAGAAACCACCTTTGGCACTGCCCCCTAGTACTTCTACACTTGAAAGTCCATCCTCCAAGCAAGAACAGAAGCGGCTGCGAACCATTACGGACAAGAACATGGAGAAGAAGGGATCAGTTCCTGTTAAACCACAAGATGCAAAATGGGCGACCTCCCGTGGGGAGGATCACCGGGCACAATGAATCTCCTATGCTGGAATTGTCGCGGTGCGGGCAACGCCGCGACAATTCGAGAGCTTCACGACTTAGCGAAGCAATTTGCCCCGACAGTGCTATGTATAGTTGAAACACAAATTTCTAAAGCACGTGTCGAGAGTCTTGCTGATACTTTAGGTTTTAATCATGCTTATGCAGTTAGCAGTGTGGGCCGCAGTGGCGGTATTGGTTTGTTTTGGAATGATGGAATAAAACTTGATGTGTTTGCTTACTCGGAGTACCATGTTGATGCAAAAGTCTTAGGCCCGAACCAAGAAGAATGGCGTCTCACGTGTGTATATGGTGAGGCACAAGTGGCGGATAGATACAAGACTTGGGACCTTCTAAAGTCACTGGTGTCTGTGAGCTCTCTCCCATGGCTTTGCATCGAAGACTTCAACAAAGTTCTGCACCCTCATGAACATGTGGGAGTGGGGCAGAGAAGACGCTCACAAATCCAAGGGCTTCATGACGCCGTTGATGTTTGTGCACTAAATGATCTTGGGTTCACAGGGAAACAGTGGACTTTCAAGAAGAAGACGGCACGGGGTGGATATTGCCGGGTACGGCTGGATCGGGCCTTGGCTAATTCAGATTGGAACGCCATGTATCCTCATGCGATCTTGAGCCACGAAACTGGGGCGGCCTCAGATCACTGCCCAATCAGATTACAGTTGGAGCCTCCGACGCCGGCACAAGCATCATCGAGGTTGTTCAGATATGAAGTTTATTGGGAAAGGCACGAGGACTTCGGCTCCTCTCTCCAAGCTATGTGGAACAGCGCTCCCGAGGGCCATACAGTACAGCAAATGAGTCGAAAGCTCGGCGATTTGTCAGCTTCTCTAAAACAGTGGAGTTGGGCTACCATAGGCTGCGTTGCAAAGGAGATTAAGAAACTGAAGAAAGAGTTAACTGTTTTACAGAATGACCCCCAAAGAAATGCGCCATCACATGCAGAGATAAAAATCTCAGACCGCCTAGTCGAGCTATATCACATGGAGGATATGATGCATCGACAAAGATCTAGGGTGGACTGGCTCAAGGATGGAGACAAGAATACAAATTTTTTCAGAGATGGGCTAGCATGCGATGACGCAAGAACACCATCAAGTCGCTTGAACGCCCAGATGGCTCAGAAACAAGTGATCAAGCTGAGATGGCTTCACTAACAAATGAGTCCTACAAAAAATTGTTTAGATCAGAAGGCACGTCGGGCATGGAAACTGTCCTTAATGTTGTCCCTAGGAAGGTTACGCAAGCAATGAACGAAGGTCTCACAGCTCCATATACGGGGGAAGAGGTGAAAGCAGCCCTCTTCCAGATGTATCCCACAAAGGCCCCGGGACCTGACGGATACCCGGCGCATTTCTTTCAAAGACACTGGGAGCTGTGTGGCACTGAAGTAACCAACGTTGTTCTTAGGATTCTTCGAGGAGAGGAGAATCCTGACATGATAAATGAGACTATCCTAGTACTCATACCGAAGGTGAAGAACCCCACTAACTTGGCTCAATTCAGGCCTATTAGTTTGTGCAATGTACTTTACAAAATTGCTTCCAAGGTGTTATCTAATAGGCTGAAACAAATCCTTCCCAAAATTATATCCGAAGAGCAATATGCTTTTGTTCTAGGGCGTTTGATCACGGACAACATCATAAATGCATATGAATGTTTGCACTTCATGAAGAGGAACAAAGCTCAGAGGAACATATTTTGTGCTGTCAAACTAGACATGATGAAGGCTTATGACCGTGTCGAGTGGAACTATTTGGAGGCTATTATGACCAAGCTGGGGTTTGCACCATCTTGGGTTGCTTCGGTCATGAGAATGGTTACATCGGTGAAGTTCTCTGTTTTGTTCAATGGAGGTAAACTTGAACAATTTTCCCCCTCACGAGGAATCCGTCAAGGAGACCCTATTTCTCCATATCTGTTTTTGATTGCAGCGGAGGGCCTTTCGTGCCTCTTCAAAACCCAACCTGAATCATCGCACCTCACTGGTATTCAAGTGGCACCGACGGCTCCGCCGGTAAGCCACTTATTATTTGTGGATGATAGCCTGCTGTTTGTCAAAGCCAGCTCTGTTGGAGCAAATGAGTTGTCTGCCTTGATGGAAAGTTATTGCAATGCCTCGGGTCAAAAGATCAACCTTGCAAAATCTTCAGTCTTCTTTAGTAAGGGATGTCCTTCCTCTTTAAAAACTGATATGAAGAATGCTCTGAATATTCCAAATGAATCGTTCTCAGACAAATATTTGGGAATGCCATTGGATGTGGGAAACTGCAAGAATGGGGCCTTTAAGTTTCTTAAGGACCGTGTTTGGAACAAGGTCAAGGGCTGGCTAGAAAAACTTCTGTCAGTAGGCGGGAAAGAAGTTCTTATTAAATCAGTGGCACATGCAATTCCAGTCTATTCCATGTCATGTTTCAAGCTGCCGCGTGGGCTTTGTGAACATATCAACTCCTTGATTCGGAAGTTTTGGTGGGGTAGCAAAGAGGGTAAACGGAAACCTAGCTGGGTCTCTTGGAGCACAATGACACAACCAAAATATTGTGGAGGCCTTGGTTTTCGTGACATTGAACTTTTCAACCTCGCTCTCCTTGCTAGACAGGCATGGCGAATTGTGATGGACCCGGAATCACTAAGTGCCCGAACTCTAAAGGCCAAGTATTTCCCTACTGGAGAGTTTCTCCAGGCTGAATTAGGATCAGCCCCATCCCAGATTTGGCGAGCCATAATCGATGGCCGCGAGGTACTCACGCAAGGTATGATCAGCAGAATAGGCAACGGTCATTCCACGAGCATATGGCACCACAACTGGTTGCCGAGACCCTCAAACATGAGGCCAATTGTAAGCAGAGTGGTCGACCCTCCTCAGATGGTGAACGAGCTGATATTGCCTAGTGATGAATGGAACTGTTCACTGATTGACGAAGTATTCCTGCCAACAGATGTTGCTACTATATATTCTATACCACTTTGCACTTGGAACATCGATGATTTCTGGTCTTGGATTCATGAAAGAAGCGGGGTGTTTTCAGTTCGTTCCTCTTATCGTATGCTAGTGGAAACCAAGCTAATGAGATAGGCGTGGCTTGAGGGGAGGGCTGCTTCATCGAGTTTGGACAGTGAAAAACAGTCTTGGAATGCTCTGTGGAAAGTGAATGTTCCTTCAAAGTTGAAAATCTTTCTGTGGAGGCTGGCCCAGCAATCGATCCCAACAGGGGACGTGTTGCATCATCGTAATATGTCTACAAATACACGTTGTGGACTCTGTGGAGCCGAGGACTCATGGCAACATTCGTTGTTGCATTGTACGGTTGCCAGGTGCGTATGGGCGCTTCATGATCAAGATCTCGTGGAAGCCCTAAATAACACCACGGAGCCGGACGCGAAACGATGGCTGTTTTCAATCCAGGACATGCTATCTCTGCAAGAGTTCATCTTGGTAGTCACCACTTTATGGGCACTCTGGTTTGCACGACGACAGGCACTACATGAAAATATTTTCCAGAGCCCTCTATCAACTTACCACTTCATCTTGAAGTTTGTTCGGGAGCTTGATGAGTGCAAACCGAAGAAGGCAACTACCGCGGCTCCGACGATAGTTCCTACAATGCCAAGATGGATCCCTCCCCCTGGAGGAATTGAAAAAATCCGGGTTGATGGAGCTGTATCCAGAGATGGTAATTTTGGATCGTTTAGTGCCTTGTGCAGAACCTCTTCGGGCAGCTTTCTGGGAGCTTCGGTTATAACGATACCGGGAGTAATGGATCCGGCGACGCTGGAAGCGCTGGCATGCCGCGAGGCGCTCGCACTGGCAGCGGACCTGGGCCTTGCTCACATCATCGTCGCTAGCGACTGCCAAGGGGTAGTGAAAGACATCAAGAATCGCACCGGGGGAGCATACGCTAGCACTACCAGGGAGATTGTGGAAACTTCGTATACTTTTGATAGTTGCACCTTCATCTTTGAAGGGAGAGCAACCAATATTGAGGCACATAGCCTCGCTAAGCATGCTTTCGGTTTGGATTATGGGCGCCGTGTGTGGCTGTTACACCCTCCAAACATATCGTGTATCCCCATGAACTTGTTTGTGTAATAAATAAAGCGTGTTTAGACTCAAAAAAAGAGAATAAATAGAATAGAGATGTGTGCACATGATCAAAAAAGAAAAAAGAGGTGTGTGCACTCAGGGCCGCTAAGTGCACAATTTCAAGACTTGGTGTACCTCAGCGTGAAGCTAGGACCTCAACCCCTGTATCTGTTGTTGATTTTGAATAGTAGAGAGAATGGTAGCGTTACATTTGTTTTCTCATCATGCTTAATACCCTAGCTCATGACCATCACGATGTGTGCATAGATGGGAGAATGTGCAACTCTACTATTTTTTTCAGGGGGCGCACCTCTACCATATTTTTCTTTTTCTTTTTCAAGAAGTTTACATATAGGGTATGGACACCCTTTTTTTACTGTGGGCGTCCGCGACTTGCGCGTATACCTGGTGAAATGATCGGTATAGTAACAATTTTTAGCTTTTCTTTACCAAATTAAACTTTGCATCAAAGTAGGTTGTTTAGATATGCAACTAGGTGAGCAACCTATACGTTGCAACAACAACGAGCACACAAGCAAGCAATGGATACAACACAATATAAGCTTGCACAAGTAAAGGTGAGAGATAACCAAGAGCGGAGTCGGTGGAGGCGAGGATGTGTTACCGAAATTCCTTCCATTTGAGGGGAAGTACGTCTCCGTTGGAGCGATGTGGAGGCACAATACTCCCCAAGAAGCCACTAGGGCCACCGTATTCTCCTCACGCCCTCACACAATGCGAGATGCCGTGATTCCACTATTGGTGCCCTTGGAGGCGGCGACCGAACCTTTACAAACAAGGTTGGGGCAATCTCCACAACTTAATTGGAGGCTCCCAACGACATCAGAAGCTTCACCACAATGGACTATGGCTCCGCGGTGACCTCAACCGTCTAGGGTGCTCAAACACCCAAGAGTAACAAGATCCGCAAGGGATTAGTGGGGGAAATCAAATTTCTCTTGGTGGAAATGTAGATCGAGGCCTTCTCAGCCAATCCCTAGAGAATCAACTAGTTTGATTGCTAGGGAGAGAGATCGGGAAAATATGGAGCTTGGAGCAACAATGGAGCTTGGGGATGGAAGAGGTAGTCAACTCGGAGAAGAAGAACCCCCCCCCCCTTATATAATGAGTGGACAAATCCAACCGTTACCCACTTATTCAGCCTGCGACATGCGGTACTACCGCACCAACCTTGAGGTACTACCGCAAGGCCTTGCGATACTACCGCTAGGCGGTGCGGTACTACCGCACCCACGATAGAGACCAGACAATGCCTTGTTGCGTTGACGCAACGAGCGGTAGAACCGCCGGAGCGCTACTACCGCGCGCCCTTGCGGTACTACCGCAAGGCAGGGTTCAATTAGGCTGGGAAGGCACGGATGAATAAAATTACATATGTGGCTACTTCCCTGAGTTTCAATCCGTGCAAAAATCCAACACAGTACTACCGCATCCAGGGAGCGGTACTACCGCATAGGGCGCAGATGTAAAAATTTACATCTGCCCCCACTTCCATGCGAGTAGTTGTGCTGGGCTAGAAGCCACGGTACTACAGTGCCCAAGGAGCGGTACTACCACACAGCGCAGTACTACCGCATCCGTGGCCGTTACTACTGTGAGCCTCTGTGGTACTACTGCTCCCTTGAGCAATACTACTGCATGCCACAACACACTATCACTTGGAGTCCTTCATTTTGCAAAGACACGGATAAATGGCCGGTGCTCCAAAGAAGCAAAGGAAAGGAGGTGCAAAGGGACAGACGTGTACGTGTTGATTCCACCCCAACCTTTCCAAAGCGAACCCCCTCTTAATTGTACGGCTTTCCTACAACTCAAATCCATCGAATAGAAATGTAGAGAAACGTCGTCTTCACTAGGCTCCGAGGGGCATCGAACCGTCTTGTGCCTATACATGAGATATCTGAAATGCTCAATGCACACGATTAGTCCGCAAAAGCATTCTCATCAATCACCAAAACCACATAGGGTGAAATATGCCCTTACAATCTCCTCCATTTTGTTGGACTGATGACAATACGGGATTTGCACATAAGAGTACACAAATGAACATAAGCAAACCCAACATCTACAAAATATAGACATGATCCCCCTAGATGTGTGCACTCTATATAAATGATTTGGACTGCACGACACACATACTAGGATCAACACCCCCCTATATTTTATAGACGAGGCATTCCTTGCAACAATATAAATAACACTAAGCATGGAGGCAAGGCAATAAATATGAGCATAAAGGGCACAAGATAGAATAGGCTCACGAACTACTAAGCATAATAGACAATAAGATAAGCTAGAGTGCATATGTCTTATAGCATATGACTACTCACCGGGACTCACGAACACAAGCACAAACAAACAAACCAAAGAAACACAAACGAAGGTCCAACAAAGCGAAAACAATGAGACGCGAAAGCAAGTCCTACACTCTCTCCCCCTTTGGCATCGAGGCACGAAAAAAGCAGAGAGGACACCTACGACACAGGTGGTATCATCCTGTGCAGAGATCACTAAACACCCTCCTCATCAGACACAGCAGCTGGGATGGTCCCCTCCTCTGATTCGGTCCACTGATAGCCCTGCTTGGTCATCCAGTCAGCCTCTGGAGTGATGTTCACCTCTGACCCGCTCTCCACAATCTCGCCGAACGTGCTCAAGATCCTCTTGTCGCGTTGGCGACTCTCCTTGGAAGCAACATGGGTCCAGTACTGCCCCTTGGCTTGCATGCAGAACAGGGTCTTCGTCTTTGCCTTCAGCCTCTTATCCCAAGAGGGCTCAGTAGATGGAGGAGCATACCCAGCAGAACTGTCCTCAGCCTCCTCCTCCTCAACCTCGTCCTCATCCACATTCATCCTAGCAGCCTCAGCCTCATCCCTGTTAGTGGCATTGGCCCACTTGTTCTTCTGATGCAGCTTGATAGGCTCATGGCAAATCCAATTTGGAGCGGAAAAGTCTTCCTCCGGAAACATCTTGTCCCAAGTCTTCGAGATCAGAAGGTGCAGGTATGGACCATTGATGTCTACTATGCAACCTTCTTCTTGTATACGTTGTTGGGCCTCCAAGTGCAGAGGTTTGTAGGACAGTAGCAAATTTCCCTCAAGTGGATGACCTAAGGTTTATCAATCCGTGGGAGGCGTAGGATGAAGATGGTCTCTCTCAAGCAACCCTGCAACCAAATAACAAAGAGTCTCTTGTGTCCCCAACACACCCAATACAATGGCTAGTTGTATAGGTGCACTAGTTCGGCGAAGAGATGGTGATATAAGTGCAATATGAATGGTAGATATAGGTATTTGTAATCTGAATATATAAAAACAGCAAGGTAACTAATGATAAAAGTGAGCACAAACGGTATTGCAATGCTAGGAAACAAGGCCTAAGGTTCATACTTTCACTAGTGCAAGTTCTCTCAACAATAATAACATAATTGGATCACATAACTATCCCTCAACATGCAACAAAGAGTCACTCCAAAGACACTAATAGCGGAGAACAAATGAAGAGATTATGGTAGGGTACGAAACCACCTCAAAGTTATCCTTTCTGTTCTATCTATTCAAGAGTCCGTAGTAAAATAACATGTAGCTATTCTTTCCGTTCAATCTATCATAGAGTTCATACTAGAATAACACTTAAGACACAAATCAACCAACACCTAGATACTCCATTGTCACCTCAAGTATACGCGGGCATGATTATACGATATGTATCACACAATCTCAGATTCATCTATTCAACCAACACAATGTACTTCAAAGAGTGCCCCAAAGTTTCTACCGGAGAGTCAAGACGAAAACATGTGCCAACCCCTATGCATAGGTTCATGGGCGGAACCCGCAAGTTGATCACCAAAACCTACATCAAGTGGATCACGTGATATCCCATTGTCACCACAGATAAGCACGGTAAGACATACATCAAGTGTTCTCAAATCCTTAAACACTCAAACCAATAAGATAACTTCAAAGGGAAAACTCGATTCATTACAAGAGAGTAGAAAACATCATAAGATCCAACTATAATAGCAAAGCTCGCGATACATCAAGATCGTGACATAGAGAGAACACGAGAGAGAGAGAGATCAAACACATAGCTACTGGTACATACCCTCAGCTCCGAGGGTGAACTACTCCCTGCTTGTCATGGAGAGCGCCGGGATGATAAAGATGGCCACCAGTGATGGGTCCCCCCCCCCTCCAGCAGGGTGCCGGAACGGGCTCCCGAGAGGTTTTTGGTGGCTACAGAGGCTTGCGGCGGCAGAACTCCCGATCTATTTTCTGTTCCGATGGTTTTAGGGTATATGGGATTATATAGGCGAAAGAAGTCGGTCAGGGGAGCCTCGAGGGGCCCACGAGGGTGGAGGGCGCGTCCAGGGGGGTGGGCGTGCCCCCCTATCTCGTGGCCTCCTCGACGCTTCCCTGGCTTGCACTCCAAGTACCCGGGATTGCTTCTGTTCAAAAAATAACTTTTTCGAAGGTTTCATTCCGTTTGGACTCCGTTTGATATTCCATTTCTTCGAAACACAGAAATAGGCAAGAAAACAGCAATATGGGCTAGGCCTCCAGTTAGTAGGTTAGTCCCAAAAATGATTTAAATGTGTAAAATAAAGCCCATAAACATCCAAAATGGGTAATATAATAGCATGGAACAATCAAAAATTATAGATACGTTGGAGACATATCAAGCATCCCCAAGCTTAATTCCTGCTCGTCCTCGAGTAGGTAAATGATAAAAACAAAATTTTTGATATGGAATGCTACCTAGCATAATTCTCAATGTAAGTTTCTTTATTGTGGAATGGTTGTTCAGATCCAAATGATTCAAGATAAAAGCTTATAAAACATAAAAATAACAATACTTCGAAGCATACTAACAAATAATCAGGTCCTATCAAAATAGCATAGCCAAAGAAAGCTTATCCCTACAAAATCATATAGTCAGGCCATGCTTTGTTTCCATTATACAAAATACTCCCATCATGTACAACCCCGATGACGAGCCGAGCAATTGGTTCATTATTTTTAACGTGCTTCAGCTTTTTCAACTCTTACGCAATACATGAGCGCAAGCCATGGACATAGCACTATGGTGGTATATGGTGGTGGTTGGGAGGACAAAAAGGGAGAAGATAGTCTCACATCAACTAGGCGTATCAACGGGCTATGGAGATGCCCATTAATAGATATCAATGTGAGTGAGTTGGGATTGCCATGCAACGGATGCACTAGAGCTATAAATGTATGAAAGCTCAACAAAAGAAACTAAGTGGGTGTGCATCCAACTTGCTTACTCGCGAAGACCTAGGGCATTTTGAGGAAGCCCATCATTGGAATATAAAAGCCAAGCTCTATAATGAAAAATTCCCACTAGTATATGAAAGTGACAACATAGGAGACTCTCTATCATGAAGATCATGGTGCTATTTTGGAGCACAAGTGTGGAAAAGAGATAGTAACATTGTCCCTTCTCTCTTTTTCTCTCATTATTAATTTTTTTCTTTTTTTTCTTTTTTTCCTTTTCTTTTTTCTCTTTTTTTTCTTTGGCCCCTTTTTTTCTTTTTCGCCTTTCTCCTCCTTTTTTTTCTTTTTTTCCCTTTTTTTTGTAAAGTCCGAAGTCTCATCCCGACTTGTGGGGGAATCATAGTCTTCATCATCCTTTCCTCACTGGGACAATGCTCTAATAATGAAGATCATCACACTTTTATTGATTTACAACTCAAGAATTACAACTCAAAGCTAGAACAAGATATGACTCTATATGAATGCCTCCGGCGGTGTACCGGGATATGCAATGAATCAAGAGCGACATGTATGAAAATTATGAAGGTGGCCTTGCCACAAATACGATGTCAACTACATCATCATGTAAAGAGCAATATGACAATGATGTTGCGTGTCATAATAATGGAATGGTGGAAAGTTGCATGGCAATAACTCGGAATGGCTATAGAAATGCCATAATAGGTAGGTATGGTGGCTGTTTTGAGGAAGGTAAATAATGGGTGCATGATACCGGCGAAAGTTGCGCGGTATAATAGAAGCTAGCTAAGTGGAAGGGTGAGTGTGTGTATATCCATGGACTCACATTAGTCATAAAGAACTCATATACTTATTGCAAAAGTCTACTTAGCCCTCGAAGCAAAGTACTAGTACGCATGCCCCTATAGGGATAGATTGGTAGGAAAAGACCATCGCTCGTCCCCGATTGCCACTCATAAGGAAGACAATCAAAAGAGCACCTCATCAAAATTTGTCACACAACTTTTACCATACGTGCATGCTGCGGGACTTGCCAACTTCAACACAAGTACTTCTCAATTTCATAATTACCCACTAGCATGAATCTAACATTACCACCTTTATATCTCAAAACAATTATCAAGCATCAAATTGATCCTGGTGTTTAATGCACTTTCTATGATAGTTTTTATTATACCCAAATTGGATGCTCATCATTCTAGGACCAAATTTATAACCATAGAAAATACCATGATGTTCTAAGAGACTCTCAAAATAATATAAGTGAATCATGAGAGACTAACAATTTCTACAAAATTAAGCCACCGCCGTGCTCTAAAAGATATAAGTGAAGCACATAGAGTATTCTAATAAATTCTAATCAAGTGGGCTTCTCCCAAAAGGTGTGTACATCAAGGATGATTGTGTTAAACTAAAAATAAAATGCTAATAAAATAAAATGATGGTCCAAGCAAAACACATATCATGTGGCGAATAAAAATATAGCTCCAAGTAAAGTTACCGATGAACGAAGATGAAAGAGGGGATGCCATCCGGGGCATTCCCAAGCTTAGGCTCTTGGTTGTCCTAGAATATTACCTATGGGTGCTTTGGGCATCCCCAAGCTTAGGCTCTTTCCACTCCTTATTCCATAGTCCATCTAATCTTTACCGAAAACTTGAAAACTTCAACCACACAAAACTGAACACAAAACTCGTAAGCTCCGTTAGTATAAGAAAATAAATCACCACTTAGGTACTGTTGTTAACTCATTCTAAATTCATATTGGTGTAATATCTACTGTATTCTAACTTCTCTATGGTTCATACCCTCCGATACTACTCATAGATTCATCAAAATATGCAAACAACACATAGAAACAGAATATGTCAAAAACAGAACAGTCTGTAGTAATCTGTATCAAACATATACTTCTGTAACTCCAAAAATTCTGAAATAAATTGGTGGACCTGAGGAATTTGTCTATTAATCATCTGCAAAAAGAATCAACCTAAAATCACTCTTCAGTAAAAAAATGGCATCTAATCTCGTGAGCGCAAAAGTTTCTGTTTTTTACAGCAAGATCACATAAACTTCACCCAAGTCTTCCCAAAGGTTTTACTTGGCAGAAACACTAATTAAAACATGAAATCACATCTAACCAGAGGCTAGATGAATTATTTATTACTAAACAGGAACAAAAATCAAGAAACAACAATAAAGTTGGGTTGCCTCCCAACAAGCGCTATCGTTTAACGCCCCTAGCTAGGCATGATGATTTCAATGATGCTCACGTAAAAGATAAGAATTGAAACATAAAGAGAGCATCATGAATAATATTACTTAAGTCTAACCCACTTCCTATGAATAGGGATTTTGTGAGCAAACAACTTATGGGAACAATAATCAACTAGCATAGGAAGGTAAAACAAGCATAGCTTCAAGATTTTCAACACATAGAGAGGAAACTTGATATTATTGCAATTCCTACAAGCATATGTTCCTCCCTCATAATAATTTTCAGTAGCATCATGAATGAATTCAACAATATAACCAGCACCTAAAGCATTATTTTGATGATCTACTTGCATAGAAATTTTACTACTCTCCACATAAGCAAATTTCTTCTCATGAATAGTAGTGGGAGCAAACTCAACAAAATAATTATCATGTGAGGCATAATCCAATTGAAAACTAAAATCATGATGACAAGTTTCATGGCTATCATTATTCTTAATACCATACAAGTCATCACAATAATCATCATAGATAGCAACTTTGTTCTCATAATCAATTGGAACCTCTTCCGAAATAGTGGATTCATCACTAAATAAAGTTGACACTCTTCCAAATCCACTTTCATAAATATTATAAGATTCAACACCCTCCAAAATAGTGCATCACTACTTCCTAAAGTTGAAACTCTTCCAAACCCACTTTCATCAATATAATCATCATAAATAGGAGGCATGCTTTCATCATAATAAATATTCTCATCAAAACTTGGGGGACAAAAAAATATCATCTTCATCAAACATAGCTTCCCCAAACTTGTGGCTTTGCATATAATTAGCATCTTGGATATTCAAGGAATTCATACTAACAACATTGCAACATGCTCATCATTCACAGATTTAGTACCAAGCATTTTAATGCATTCTTCTTCTACAATTGAGCACAATTTTCCTTTCCATCATTCTCACGAAAGATATTAAAAAGATGAAGCGTATGAGACACATTCAATTCTATTTTTTTTGTACTTTTCTTTTATAAACTAAACTAGTGATAAAACAAGAAACAAAAATATTCGATTGCAAGATCTAAAGATATGCCTTCAAGAACTGACCTCCCCAGCAACGGCGCCAGAAAAGAGCTTAGTTGACGGGGTGTGAGTGTCGCTTACCTAGCCTCCCCGGCAACGGCGCCAGAAAAGAGCTTGATGTCTACTACGCAACCTTCTTCTTGTAGACGTTGTTGGGCCTCCAAGTGCAGAGGTTTGTAGGACAGTAGCAAATTTCCCTCAAGTGGATGACCTAAGGTTTATCAATCTGTGGGAGGCGTAGGATGAATATGGTCTCTCTCAAGCAACCCTGCAACCAAATAACAAAGAGTCTCTTGTGTCCCCAACACACCCAATACAATGGCAAGTTGTATAGGTGCACTAGTTCGGCGAAGACATGGTGATACAAGTGCAATATGGATGGTAGATATAGGTATTTGTAATCTGAAATTATAAAAACAACAAGGTAACTAATGATAAAAGTGAGCACGAACGGTATTGCAATGCTAGGAAACAAGGCCTAAGGTTCATACTTTCACTAGTGCAAGTTCTCTCAGCAATAATAACAAAATTGGATCGCATAACTATCCCTCAACATGCAACAAAGAGTCACTCCAAAGACACTAATAGCGGAGAACAAACGAAGAGATTATGGTAGGGTACGAAACCACCTCAAAGTTATCCATTCTGTTCTATCTATTCAAGAGTCCGTAGTAAAATAACATGAAGCTATTCTTTCCGTTCAATCTATCATAGAGTTCGTACTAGAATAATACCTTAAGACACAAATCAACCAAAACCCTAATGTTACCTAGATACTCCATTGTCACGTCAAGTATCCGTGGGCATGATTATACGATATGTATCACACAATCTCAGATTCATCTATTCAACCAACACAAAGTACTTCAAAGAGTGCCCCAAAGTTTCTAGCGGAGAGTCAAGACGAAAACATGTGCCAACCCCTATGCATAGGTTCATGGGTGGAACCCGCAAGTTGATCATCAAAACATACATCAAGTGTATCACGTGATACCCCATTGTTACCACAGATAAGCACGGCAAGGCATACATCAAATCCTTAAAGACTCAATCCGATAAGATAACTTCAAATGGAAAACTCGATTCATTACAAGAGAGTAGAGGGGGGAGAAACATCATAAGATCCAACTATAATAGCAAATCTCGCGATACATCAAGATCGTGCCATGGAGAGAACACGAGAGAGACACACATAGCTACTGGTGCATACCCTCAGCCCCGAGGGTGAACTACTCCCTCCTCGTCATGGAGAGCGCCGGGATGATAAAGATGGCCACCGGTGATGGGTTCCCCCCCTCCGGCAGGGTGCCAAAACGGGCTCCCGAGAGGTTTTTGGTGGCTACAGTGGCTTGCGGCAGCGGAACTCCCGATCTATTTTCTGTTCCGGTGGTTTTAGGGTATATGGGAATATATAGGCGAAAGAAGACGGTCGGGGGAGCCTCGAGGGGCCCACGAGGGTGGGGGCGCGCCCAGGGGGGTGGGCGCGCCCCCCTATCTTGTGGCCTACTCGATGCTTCCCTGGCTTGCACTCCAAGTTCCCGGGATTGCTTCTGTTCCAAAAATAACTTTTCCGAAGGTTTCATTCCATTTGGACTCCGTTTGATATTCCTTTTCTTTGAAACACTGAAATAGGCAAGAAAACAACAATACGGGCTAGGCCTCCAGTTAGTAGGTTAGTCCCAAAAATGATATAAATGTGTAAAATAAATCCCATAAACATCCAAAACGGGTAATATAATAGCATGGAACAATCAAAAATTATAGATATGTTGGAGACGTATCAACCATAGATGGGAACTTTGCGATTGTAGACCGCAAACCAGAGCTCATTCCACATGATATGAGATATGTCCAAAGGCTGGGCAGCATGATGACGCGCCTCCTCACACAGAAGCATCATATCCACGAGATAAGCATGCACTTTATCCTTGTCACCGACGTGTGGAAAGAGAGTGTTGTGGAAGATCCGGTGCATGACATCGAGGAAAGGGTTGAGCACCCAAGACTGAATGCCATTGGGTAGCTTCTTCTCCAAAAGAAACGGCATAAGCTTGTCCTTGTTGGCGGACTCTGGGTTGCCATGAGGGCGGGCACCAACGGGCACATCGAGCCCCTCATCATGGACATGTAGCAACGTCATGAATTCCTTCCAAGTAGTAGACAGCTTCTTCACATTGGTCATCCAAGTCATAGTCCGCTCCCCATCCGTGTGGAAGTGGACGGAGGCAAAGAACTGCGCCATGAGCTCCGGGTCAAAGTCCATATGGAACATGATGAAGTCTTCAATGCCAAACTGCTCCACCAAGTCCAATGCCTCACCAAAGTAGTTCCGGTCCTTCCTCGGATGATTCATATCAATCCATTGCATTGGAACATAGAGGTTGTGCTTGGACTTGATCACATCGATGTAGATGAGATTTTGCTGCTTGGTCCAGAACAACTCATTCCCTCTGACATTCTCATGAGGGTTCACATAGGGATTGATCCTCCTTCGAATGATGAACTCAGATAGAGGCATCTCATCCATGCCAAGAACTGGCTCCCTGTACCTGTTGGTGGTCTTCTTGAAACTACAATGTTGGGCATTGGAGCCCTCCGGTGCTTCTTGATTACAAAGTCGCTTGGAGCTCGTGCCGCGGCTTGGATTCGAGCGATGGACATTGGAGCCACCACCTATGACACACAACACAAAAACACACGAGAGAAAGAAGAAGGGTCAATGCAAAGACCAAAGCCAAAACAAACTAAAGACGTAGAAATAAGATTGGGTAGTCGCAACAAGGTAGTTTACATGTCAATGGTAGTACCTCGCCACTAAGCGGACGTAAAAGTTTACATCTGCTCTAGATGCGGTAGTACTGCGCCAGGATGGCATGGTAGTACCGTTCCTAGAGTGGAAGTAAAATTTTACTTCCGCGCCCGAGCGGTAGTACCGCTCCAGAGGAGTGGTAGTACTGCACGAGGCGTATGCAGCCAGAGCGATAGTACCGCACGGGAGGTGCGGTAGTACCGCACAGATTCAAATCTGGCATGAATGGATCTAGGCACATCCGCAACTTTGGATCGGTGCTACGGTTGATCAAAATTACTGTGTGGCAACATACCAAATAGCATCTCTACTGCACTACTACTCTCCTACATCCTTCTCTTGCAAAGATTTGGCCAACAATCTCAAGAACAACATGCATCTTCCCAAAACCTAGAAGCAAAACTACGAGGCAAAGAGAGAGGGATTTGGGGAGAAACCTTGTTCCATGGCAAGAGGGCGAGGTGGGGATCGATCCCACCGGTCGGACTACAAAGAGAGCTGCCGGAGACAGAGATCTGGCGAGGTCCTCCTACGTCGTTCTTGGGCAGGAGAGAGAGAGAGAGAGAGAGAGAGAGAGAGAGACGAAGTGGGGAAAATGAGTTGAATGGGTATGGGGGAGTTGGAACTCGCCCTGCCCGCTCTTGACCCCCAGCCTCTCGCGATGGCGCGGTAGTACTATGGGTCATCGTAGTAGTACCGCCGGGCGGAAGTACCGCACACAGGGCAGTAGTACCGCTCTTCCAGCGGCAGTAAAAAATTATTGTCGTGCTGGTAGCGGTAGTACCGTGCTCATCTCCCGCGGTAGTACCGTGGCTTGCCGCGATAGTACCGTAAACCCAAGAAAGTGCATATTTCGACAAAACACAGAAACACGGCCTTTGCAAAGCAACCTTCAAGCGACCGGACACGCAAACGAGCACACACATGGGGCAACTTAAACACAAACACGGCTCAATAAGAAGGCAAAAGACAACGAGGAGTGAACACGAGCCAAAACCTCTCTAGAGGAGAGGGCGGTGGCTGAAGCCACCTACGTTTGAGTCAATTGGTATGGCAGCGCGAATAATTATCCTTGCACCCATGACCAAAACACGTCTTTGAAGCACAAGTACCATCAAGAATGGCTAATGTGTCGGTGGGAAACAACACCTATGGGATCACAAGAATCCCTACTACCGTTGCGGGCCACGGGATCGTGAGAAGAGCGGGACTAGTAGACAGCACAAAGGGGATTTACCCAGGTTCAGGCCGCAAAGATGCATAAAACCCTACGGTCCTGCTTTGGTGGATGTATTTAGTGTTCTTGAGCTCTTGAACTAGCTCTGGGTGCTGCCAGGGTTCGAAAGAGCCGAATCCTTCTCCCATGCACCATGAGCCTCCTTTTATAGGCGAAAGGGGATGCCACAGTGGCACACAGGAGGTGGAAAGTGCTACAGCGTTGTGAGCTTATCGCTGGTATTACAGGACAAAGTGCATTTAATGTGAGGCTTAGGTGTCCCTTCACTTTATCGGGGATGGGAGCGAGGCCCGTCCCATCCGTCGCCGCTCCTCCTTGCTTTGACACGCGCCCTAGCCAGCGATGCATGCGGTGCCATGCAGGCAGGCATGCAGCTGAGGTGGCACGATGGTGGAGCCTCCACGAAGGGCTGCATGTTGCCACGCAGGTGCCTGCCCAGCTGGTTGGGTCGGCAGCTGCATGCGAACAGTAGCGGAGACTTGGCTGGTGTGGGCCTGGCAGTGGCCCTGCTGGCGCGCTTGGCGAGGGCCTTGCTGGGTGGCCCGGCAAGGGTCTTGCCGCGGCACACTGTGGTCCCTGGCAAGGATCTTGCCGGGGGTCTCGTGGGCTTCCTCGGCAAGAACCCTATCGAGGATTGTTGCCTTCCTATCCTCATTTGATCTTGACTATTCTTTGTCTTCACAAAGATCTGCATGCCACCACGGAGGTGCCTCCCGAGCCCTGTCCCATTGCGTTTAGCGTTGGTGGGTTTGAAGGTGGCTCGCTCAGCTGGTGTGGGCGAGCTGCCCCGGCAAGGGTCTCGCCGGGGCCACTGAGGCTGCCCTGGCAAGGGTCCTCGCCGGGGAGACCTGCTTCGTCCATCCGATCTTTGTGGCCTTGGTCCTTGTCATCACTTTGTTTGTCTTGTGCCTTCGGCTTCTCTCCAGCTTCCTTTCTTGCCCTGTTATGCGTGGCCGCGGTGGGTGGCTCTGACTGCCCGTGCACAAGTAAAGGGGTCAAAAGCAGAGCCCCTACTTTTGTACACCGACAGGAGCCCCCGAGCCTGGGCCATACATAAGCGCATCACGTTGTTGGGCCAGGCCTAGAATGGTGCGGGGCAGTTGGGGCGGATTTTTACCACGGTAACTGTCCTGTCTGCTGCGCCTCCCCACGACCCGCGTTGAACGCGCGACGTGGGGGTCATGCGTGCGTGCATGACGGACAGTAAAGAGGCGGCTTGCGTGCATGACATGGGGTTCATGTGTGCGTGGACAGTAAAGAGGCGGCTTGCGTGTCTCTTCGAGACTGCAGGGCCGCTGCTCATTTACCGCCCCCGCTTCGGAACCGTCGCTCCACACGTCCCACTACGCCCATCCCTTGCGCCACGTTCACTGCATGCACGATGCAGAGCGAATGGCAGGCGTGCGAGATGTGGGAAGTCGCACGCGTGCGCGCGGGTCGATTCCCACACACCTTCAATGGAGCTGGGAGGGCGGTCGACGGCCCCGCTTGCTGTCACTTCCATGGGCCGGATTGGCCGAGAGGGGGTGGCCGAGCCTCGCCCCCGCCCCTTTATAGAGAGGGGAGCGGGAGGAATGGTGCCTCTCAACCCTTTGCCATCTGCCTCTCCCCATTCCTGCTTCCTCCTTTCTTCCGCCATGGCGAGGGGGCGTGGCAACGCTTCATCGGTGGCGGTGAGGGTCTCGGCTCGACAACGCATCGCTCCTCCCCAAGAGCCCGTGGCGGCAGAGCCACCTGCTAGAGGGAGGGGGAGGGGGTGAGGTCGAGGCCTCCGTGGCGCTCAAGGGAGAGGAGGACGGGGCGGCAGATCGGCTTCGCCCCCGCCAGTGGCCCCTTCCCCGGTGGAGGGCCACGTCGGGGACAACCCTCATGAGTTCTTCATCAGGCTGCGCCAGCCGCCGCGCCGTCGCCTCCACCTCCCGACTCAGTTTGCGCGGGAGATGGAGCTGGATCCGCTGCAGGCGTTGCGGCTGCATATGAGGGGTTGTGGGAACAGCGGCATATGGGACGATGGCGAGTTCCCCGCCCCTCACGTCATGTACCTCCGTCAAGGGTGGAAGACCTTTGCCCGCGTCCATAGCTTGATGGAGGGGCTCACTATCCATTTCAAATTAACGGAGAGTGGCTTCCTCTCCGTCAAGATCTTCGGGCACTTCAGGACTCGCGTAAGGTTCTGCGTGGAGAGCTCCTCTGACGACGAAGATTCCTCCTCGAGTGAAGGTGGCGAGGAGGATAGTGGCAGCGAGGACGAGGGTAGCGGGCGGCAGGATGACAGGTCCGACTAGGTGTCGGGCGCCACTCCGGGCGGCACCGGCGACCCCATCATCCGTGTCGCCGGCTCCTTGAACTTCTCGGGGTCGCCTCCTTGGATGGCTGACGTGGGGAGGCTGTGGAAGAGGAAGAGGGCAGGCGGCAAGGTCGTCAAGTCGGAGTACGCGGCCACCGATGCCTTCGTAGCATATTGACAGTCCTGCTGCCTCGTCTTCCAGCTCTTTTACCATCATCATCATCACCAGCCTCCCTTTGGGGTGGCCACCGGGATGTTCTCCTGGTGCCTTCTGCTGCTCGTGCTTCGCCTAGGTTCCCCTTTTGCCCTTTTGCCTTCTTGTTCCATTTCCTGAGGAGAGGGACAAGAAAGGGATTACAGGCACCTTATCTCTTTTTAGTCATGTAAGCCTTCGGGCCTTTGTTAGATTTAGAACTTGTAATCCCCTTGCTCATGTTTTTCATTCCGTATGAATTGTACCTGTATGAGACGTTTTTAATGAAAAAGGATGTTTGCCGGGCTTTTCGTTCGCGGGTGAAACCCACAGCAAGGAATGCACACTTGTTACTATCTTAGGTAAACGTTTTTCGCCCGACAACAGGCCTCGCCGTTCCCCCATCTCACTCAAGCTTTGTCACGCTCTTGGCGGAGGCAAGGATGAGATGAGTTTGGGCTCCATGTTCTATCCCTTTACTGCCGCGACTACGACCAACTTCGGACCCAAGAGATAATCCTTTGGTTCGGAAAGAGGGGAGCACGGTAGCTTGGATATAAAACGCGGTTTCACATCCCCCAGTTCATAACGAAATGCATGATAGAGGATAAACTCATAAAAGACTTATCTGGACCTGCAGCCCCTGGCAACCTTGGCTTGGCGTGGACGGATCCTTGTATTTGTAGCCCCCGGCAACCTTGGCTTGCCGGGGTCGGGGCACCGGTCCGTCCCTTTCTTCCAAACAGCTCGACGGAAATACTTATGTGTCCTGCGAACCAAAAAGGACAGGGAAGAAACAGAGAGATGCATACTCGACCTCTAAGCTAGGGGTTAGCCGCTGCCAAGCACTATCAACCCTAACCGAGGAGGAGACTCGACCTAGCATGCATGCTATAACTTAGGGCACCAGGGCTTCGTTTATTAGTGCTCAGGGTCTGCGCCTGGCTTTGTACAAAGGGTTACATGCCTTGCCAGCAAGGCTTGTACAAAAGGGTGGCTTGCCGGGGGGTCCGACAGCCACGCCTTATGGGTAAAACTTGCGAAGATGCTCGATGTTCCAGGAGTTGCTCACTAGAACGGCATCTTCGCTCTCCAGGCGGACTGCACGGGGCCTGGTGACTCGTGTTACCCGATAAGGGCCTTCCCACTTTGGCGTCAACTTGTTGGAATTCTTGGCCGACTGAACGTGCCGAAGAACAAGGTCGCCTTCCTCAAAGTTCCAGGCATGAACCTTGCGGCTATGGTAGCGGCGCAAGGCTTGCTGGTAGCGTGCTGCTCTCACAGCCACCCGGAGACGATCTTCCTCAAGGAGCGTTGCGTCATCTTGCCGCAATCGCTCTTGCTCAAGCTCATCATAAGCGAGCACTCGAGGTGACCCGTATATGAGTTCCGTCGGGAGAACTGCTTCTGCCCCGTAGACCTGGGCAAAGGGTGTCTGGCCGGTGGCTCGATTTGGCGTCGTTCTGATCGACCAAAGAACCGCCGGCAACTCATCAATCCAGCGTCTTCCACTTTTGCACAGCCTGCCTCGCAGGACTTCAGCATTTGCTGTCTGCGCTTGGTCGTTGCTCCATGGATGTGCCACGGAGGCAAAACAGACCCTGCTACCGAGATCCTCAATGTATTGCATGAAGGCATGGCTTGTGAACTGTGTGCCATTGTCAGTGATGATCATGTTGGGTACCCCAAAACGGCACACTAGTCCCTTGAAGAACTTGATGGCTAACTGCTCCATCACCTTCCTCACTGCTTCCACCTCTGGCCACTTTGTGAACTTGTCGATCGCGATGTACAAGTACTTAAAGTCCCCGACAGCACGGGGGAAGGGGCCCAATATGTCGAGCCCCCAGACCAAGAAGGGCCATGAGAGAGGGATAGTTTGAAGGGCTTGAGCTGGTTGATGAAGCTTCTTCGAATGGAACTGGCACGCTTCACACTTGGTTACTAGTGCGGTCGCATCCTGGAGGGCGGTGGGCCAGAAGAAACCTTGCCGGAAAGTCTTGCCGGCAAGGGCCCTCGACCCTATGTGGGAGCCACACATGCCTCCATATATCTCTGCCAACAGCTTTAGTCCTTCCTCCCGGGAGATGCACTTCAATTTCACCCCATTCGGTCTTTTTCTGTACAATAAGTTATCAACGAATTGGTAGAGAGCATACCGGCAGGCTACTCTTTCTACCTCTTCTTGCTCCTCAGGAAGCTCTCCTATTTGGAGGAATTGGATGGTGTGCTGCGCCCATGTCGGAGCCTGTGGCTCGACGACAAGGACCAAAGGCATCTCTTCTGCCACGGGAGCGGCCGTCTCTATGGCCATGACCTGAGGTCTTGCCGGAGTCGGCTATCCCGCGGAAGGATCGGCATCCATGGAAACATCTTCGCCGGCGGCTCCAGTGAGCTCGGTGGGGATGTACTTGCCGGTGTTGGGGAACGTAGCAGAAATTCAAAATTTTCCTACGTGTCACCAAGATCTATCTATGGAGAGACCAGCAATGAGTAGAAAGAGAATGCATCTACATACCCTTGTAGATCGCTAAGCGGAAGCATTCAAGTGAACGGGGTTGATGAAGTCGTACTCGTCGTGATTCAAATCACCGATGATCAAGTGCCGAACGCACGGCACCTCCGCGTTCAACACACGTACAGCCCGGTGACGTATCCCACGCCTTGATCCAGCAAGGAGAGAGGGAGAGGTTGAGGAAGACTCCATCCAGCAGCAGCACAACGGCGTGGTGGTGGTGGAGGAGCGTGGCAATCCTGCAGGGCTTCGCCAAGCACCACGGGAGAAGAAGAGTACTTGGGAGAGGGGGAGGGCTGCGCCAGAACTTCGTCTATAGCTCCCATGCGCCTCCCCACTATATATAGGGGTGAAGGGGCTGGTTTCTTGCCCTCCAAGTCCATTGGGGCGTTGGCCAAGGTGGGAGGAAAGAAATCTCATTATTTCCTTCCCCACCGATTGTTATCCCCCCTTTTTAGGGATCTTGATCTTATCCCTTCGGGATATGATCTTATTCCTTCTAAGGGGGGATCTTGGTGCGCCTTGACCAGGGGTGTGGGGCCTTGCCCCCACTACCCACGTCCATGTGGGTCCCCCCATGCAGGTGGGCCCCACTCCGGAACCTTCTAGAACCTTCCCGGTACAATACCGAAAAATCCCGAATATTTTCCGGTGGCCAAAATAGGACTTCCCATATATAAATCTTTACCTCCGGACCATTCCGGAACTCCTCGTGACGTCCGGGATCTCATCCGGGACCCCGAACAACATTCGGTAACCACATACAAACTTCCTTTATAACCCTAGCGTCATCGAACCTTAAGTGTGTAGACCCTACGGGTTCGGGAGACATGTAGACATGACCGAGACGTTCTCCGGTCAATAACCAACAGCGGGATCTGGATACCCATGATGGCTCCCACATGTTCCATGATGATCTCATCGGATGAACCACGATGTCAAGGACTTAATCAATCCCGTATTCAATTCCCTTTGTCTATCGGTATGTTACTTGCCCGAGATTCGATCGTCGGTATCCAATACCTTGTTCAATCTCGTTACCGACAAGTCACTTTACTCGTTCCGTAACACATCATCCCGTGATCAACTCCTTGGTCACATTGCGCATATGATGATGTCCTACCGAGTGGGCCCAGAGATACCTCTCCGTTTACACGGAGTGACAAATCCCAGTCTCGATCCGCATAAAACAATAGATACTTTCGGAGATACCTGTAGTGCACCTTTATAGTCACCCAGTTACGTTGTGACGTTTGATACACCCAAAGCACTCCTACGGTATCCAGGAGTTACACGCTCTCATGGTCGAAGGAAGAGATACTTGACATTGGCAAAGCTCTAGCAAATGAACTACACGATATTTTGTGCTAGTCTTAGGATTGGGTCTTGTCCATCACATCATTCTCCTAATGATGTGATCCCGTTATCAACGACATCCAATGTCCATAGCCAGGAAACCATGACTATCTGTTGATCACAACGAGCTAGTCAACTAGAGGCTCACTAGGGACATATTGTGGTCTATGTATTCACACGTGTATTACAATTTCCGGATAATACAGTTATAGCATGAATAAAAGACAATTATCATGAACAAGGAAATATAATAATAATACTTTTATTATTGCCTCTAGGGCATATTTCCAACAGTCTCCCACTTGCACTAGAGTCAATAATCTAGTTCACATCGCCATGTGATTAACACTCACAGGTCACATCGCCATGTGACTAATACCCAAGAGTTTACTAGAGTTAGTAGTCTAGTTCACATCACTATGTGATTAACACTCAATGAGTTTTATGTTTGATCATGTTGCTTGTGAGAGAGGTTTTAGTCAACGGGTCTGAACCTTTCAGATCTGTGTGTGCTTTACAAATCTCTATGTCATCTCCTAGATGCAGCTACCACACTCTATTTGGAGCTATTCCAAACAACTGTTCTACTTGGAGCTATTCTAAATTATTGCTCCATTATATGTATCCGGTCTCTCTACTCAGAGCTATCCGGATAGGTGTCAAGCTTGCATCGTCGTAACCTTTACGACGAACTCTTTTACCACCTCCATAATCGAGAAAATTCCTTAGTCCACTAGTTACTAAGGATAACTTTGACCGCTGTCCTGTGAGCCATTCTTGGATCACTCTTGTACCCCTTGACTGACTCATGGCAAGGCACACTTCAGGTGCGGTACACAGCATAGCATACAGAAGAGCCTACGTCTTAAGCATAGGGGACGACCTTCGTCCTTTCTCTCTATTCTGCCGTGGTCGAGCTTTAAGTCTTAACTTCGTACCTTACAACTCAGGCAAGAACTCGTTCTTTGACTGGTCCATCTTGAACACCTTCAAGATCATGTCAAGGTATGTGCTCATTTGAAAGTATTATTAAGCATTTTGATCTATCCTTATAGATCTTGATGCTCAATGTTCAAGTAGCTTAATCCAGGCTTTCCATTGAAAAACACTTTCAAAATAACCCTATATGCTTTCCAGAAATTCTACGTCATTTCTGATCAACAATATGTCAACAACATATACTCATCAGAAATTCTATAGTGCTCCCACTCACTTCTTTGGAAATACAAGTTTCTCATAAACTTGTACAAACCCAAAATTTTTGATCATCATCAAAGCATACATTCCAACTCCGAGATGCTCACTCTAGTCCTTAGAAGGATTGCTGGAGCTTTGCATACTTATTAGCATCTTTCGGGATTGACAAAACCTTCTGGTTGTATCACATGCAACCTTTCCTCATTAAAATCGTCGAGGAAACAATGTTTTGACATCCTATCTGCAAGATTTCATAAATAATGCAGTAATTGCTAATATAATTCCAACAGACTCTTAGCATCGCTACGAGTGAGAAAATCTCATCGTAGTCAACTCCTTGAACTTGTCGGAAAACATCTTAACGACAAGTCGAGCTTTCTTAATGGTGACATTTACCATCATTTTCCGTCTTCCTTTTGAAATCCATCTGTACTCATTAGCCTTACGACCATCGAGCCGTTCTGCCAAAGTCTACACTTTGTTTTCATACATGGATCCTCTCTCGGATTTTATGGCCTCAAGCCATTTATCGGAATCTGGGCCCACCATCGCTTCTCCATAGCTCGTAGGTTCATTGTTGTCTAGCAACATGACCTTCAAGACAGGATTACGTACCACTCTGAAGTAGTACGCATCCTTGTCATCCTACGAGGTTTGGGAGTGACTTGATCCGAAGTTTCATGATCAATATCATAAGCTTCCACTTCAATTGGTGTAGGTGCCACAGGAACAACTCCCTATGCCCTGTCACACACTAGTTGAAGAGACGGTTCAATAACCTCATCAAGTCTCCACCATCCTCCCACTCAATTCTTTCGAGAGAAACTTTTCCTCGAGAAAGGACCCGATTCTAGAAACAATCCATATTGCTTTCGGATCTGAATTAGGAGGTATACCCAACTGTTTTGGGTGTCCTATGAAGATGCATTTTATCCGCTTTGGGTTCGAGCTTATCAATCCTGAAAAAAATTTCACATAAGCATCGCAGCCCCAAACCTTTAAGAAACGACAACTTAGGTTTCTCTAAACCATAATTCATACGGTGTCATCTCAACGGAATTACATGGTGCCCTATTTAAAGTGAATGTGGTTGTCTCTAATGCCTAACCCATGAACGATAGTGGTAACTCGATAAGAGACATCATGGTATGCATCATATCCAATAGGGTGCAGTTATGATGTTCGGACACACCATCACACTATGGTGTTCCAGGCGGTATTAATTGCGAAACAATTTCCACAATGTCTTAATTGTGTGCCAAAACTTGTAACTCAGATATTCATCTCTATGATCATATCATAGACATTTTATCCTCCTGTCACAATGATCTTCTACTTCACTCTGAAATTACTTGAACCATTCAATAATTCAGACTTGTGTTTCATCAAGTAAATATTCTCAACATCTACTCGAATCATCTGTGAAGTAAGAACATAACGATATTCACTGCATGCCTCAGCACTCATTGGACTGCACACATCAAAATGTGTTACTTCCAACAAGTTGCTATCTTGTTCCATCTTACTGAAAACGAGGCTTTTCAGTCATCTTGCCCATGTGGTATGATTTGCATATCTCAAGTGATTCAAAATCAAGTGAGTCCAAACGATCCATCTACATGGAGTTTCTTCATGCGTATACACCAATAGACATGGTTCGCATGTCTCAAACTTTTCAAAAATGAGTGAGTCCAAAGATCCATCAACATGGAGCTTCTTCATGCGTTTTAAACCAATATGACTTACATGGCAGTGCCACCAGTAAGTGGTACTATCATTACTATCTTTTGGCATGAAAATGTGTATCACCACGATCGAGATTCAATAAACCATTTTTAGGTGCAAGACCACTGAAGGTATTATTCACATAAATAGAGTAACTATTATTCTCCTTAAATGAATAACCGTATTGCAATAGTCATAATCCAATCATGTCTATGCTCTACGCAAACACCAAATAACCATTATTCAGGTTTTAACACCAATCTCGATGGTAGAGGGAGCGTGTGATGCTTGATCATATCAACATTGGAAACATTTCCAACACATATCGTCAGCTCACCTTTAGCTAATCTCCGTTTATTCCGTAGCTTTTATTTCGAGTTACTAACACTTAGCAACCGAACCGGTATCTAATACCCTGGTGCTACTAGGAGTACTAGTAAAGTACACATCAACACAATGTATATCCAATATACTTCTATCGACCTTGCCAGCCTTCTCATCTACCAAGTATCTAGGGTAATTCTGCTCCAGTGGCTGTTCCCTTTATTACAGAAGCACTTAGTCTCGGGTTTGGGTTCAACCTTGGGTTTCTTCACTAGAGCAGCAGCTGAATTGCCGTTTCATGAAGTATCCCTTCTTGCCCTTGCCCTTCTTGAAACTAGTGGTTTCACCAACCATCAACAATTGATGCTCCTTCTTGATTTCTACTTTCGCGGTGTCAAACATCACGAATATTTCAAGGATCATCATATCTATCCCTGATATGTTATAGTTCATCACGAAGCTCTAGCAGCTTGGTGGCAATGACTTTGGGGAAACATCACTATCTTATCTGGAAGATCAACTCCCACTCGATTCAAGTGATTGTTGCACTCAGATAATCTAAGCACAAGCTCAACGATTGAGCTTTTCTCCCTTAGTTTGCAGGCTAAGAAAATCGTCGGAGGTCTCATACCTCTTGACGTGGGCACGAGCCTGAAATCCCAATTTCAGCCCTCGAAACATCTCATATGTTCCGTGACGTTTCGAAAACGTCTTTAGTGCCTCAACTCTAAACCGTTTAACTGAACTATCACGTAGTTATCAAAACGTGTATGTCCGATGTTCGCAACATCCACAAACGACGTTTGGGGTTCAGCACACTGAGCAGTGCATTAAGGACATAAGCTTTCTACTGTCCGCATAATTGCTACTATCAACTTTCAACTATATTTTCTCTAGGAACATGTCTAAAATAGTAGAACTAAAGCGCGAGCTACGACATAATTTGCAAAAGGTCTTTTGACTATGTTCAAGATAATTAAGTTCATCTCATGAACTCCCACTCAGATAGACATCCCTCTGGTCATCTAAGTGATTACATGATCCGAGTCAACTAGGCCGTGTCCGATCATCACGTGAGACGGACTAGTCATCATCGGTGAACATCTTCATGTTGATCGTATCTACTATACGATTCATGCTCGACCTTTCGGTCTCCGTGTTCAGAGGCCATGTCTGTACATGCTAGGCTCGTCAAGTTAACCCTAAGTGTTTTCGCTGTGTAAAACTGTCTTACACCCGTTGTATGTGAACGTAAGAATCCATCACACCCGATCATCACGTGGTGCTTAGAAGCGACGAACTGTAGCAACAGTGCACAGTTAGGGGAGAACACTTCTTGAAATTTTGTAAGGGATCATCTTATTTACTACCGTCGTCCTAAGTAAACAAGATGCATAAACATGATAAACATCACATGCAATCAAATAGTGACATGATATGGCCAATATCATTTTGCTCCTTTTGATCTTCATCTTCGGGGCTCCATGATCATCATCGTCACCGGCATGACACCATGATCTCCATAATCATGATCTCCATCATCGTGTCTTCATGAAGTTGTCACGCCAACGACTACTTCTACTTCTATGGCTAACGCGTTTAGCAATAAAGTAAAGTAATTTACATGGCGTTCTTCAATGACACGCAGGTCATACAATAAATAAAGACAACTCCTATGGCTCCTGCCGGTTGTCATACTCATCGACATGCAAGTCGTGAATCCTATTACAAGAACATGATCAATCTCATACATCACATATTATTCACCACATTCTTGTTGGCCATATCACATCACAAAGCATACCCTGCAAAAACAAGTTAGACGTCCTCTAATTGTTGTTGCATGTTTTACGTGGCTGCTATGGGTTTCTAGCAAGAACGTTTCTTACCTACGCAAAACCACAACGTGATATGCCAATTGCTATTTACCCTTCATAAGGACCCTTTTCATCGAATCCGTTCCGACTAAAGTGGGAGAGACTGGCACCCGCTAGCCACCTTATGCACCAAGTGCATGTCAATCGGTGGAACCTGTCTCACGTAAGAGTACGTGTAAGGTTGGTCCGGGCCGCTTCATCCCACAATACCGTCGAAACAAGATTGGACTAGTAACGGTAAGCATATTGAACAACATCAACGCCCACAACTACTTTGTGTTCTACTCGTGCAAAGAATCTACGCAATAGACCTAGCTCATGATGCCACTGTTGGGGAACGTAGCAGAAATTCAAAATTTTCCTACGTGTCACCAAGATCTATCTATGGAGAGACCAGCAACGAGTAGAAAGAGAATGAATCTACATACCCTTGTAGATCGCTAAGCGGAAGCGTTCAAGTGAACGGGGTTGATGAAGTCGTACTCGTCGTGATTCAAATCACCGATGATCAAGTGCCGAACGCACGGCACCTCCGCGTTCAACACACGTACAGCCCGGTGACGTATCTCACGCCTTGATCCAGCAAGGAGAGAGGGAGAGGTTGAGGAAGACTCCATCCAGCAGTAGCACAACGGCGTGGTGGTGGTGGAGGAGCGTGGCAATCCTGCAGGGCTTCGCCAAGCACCACGGGAGAAGAAGAGTACTTGGGAGAGGGGGAGGGCTGCGCCAGAACTTCGTCTATAGCTCCCATGCGCCTCCCCACTATATATAGGGGTGGAGGGGCTGGTTTCTTGCCCTCCAAGTCCATTGGGGCGTTGGCCAAGGTGGGAGGAAAGAAATCTCATTATTTCCTTCCCCACCGATTGTTATCCCCCCTTTTTAGGGATCTTGATCTTATCCCTTCGGGATATGATCTTATTCCTTCTAAGGGGGGATCTTGGTGCGCCTTGACCAGGGGTGTGGGGCCTTGCCCCCACTACCCACGTCCATGTGGGTCCCCCCATGCAGGTGGGCCCCACTCCGGAACCTTCTAGAACCTTCCCGGTACAATACCGAAAAATCCTGAATATTTTCCGGTGGCCAAAATAGGACTTCCCATATATAAATCTTTACCTCCGGACCATTCCGGAACTCCTCGTGACGTCCGGGATCTCATCCGGGACCCCGAACAACATTCGGTAACCACATACAAACTTCCTTTATAACCCTAGCGTCATCGAACCTTAAGTGTGTAGACCCTACGGGTTCGGGAGACATGTAGACATGACCGAGACGTTCTCCGGTCAATAACCAACAGCGGGATCTGGATACCCATGATGGCTCCCACATGTTCCATGATGATCTCATCGGATGAACCACGATGTCAAGGACTTAATCAATCCCGTATTCAATTCCCTTTGTCTATCGGTATGTTACTTGCCCGAGATTCGATCGTCGGTATCCAATACCTTGTTCAATCTCGTTACCGGCAAGTCACTTTACTCGTTCCGTAACACATCATCCCGTGATCAACTCCTTGGTCACATTGCGCATATGATGATGTCCTACCGAGTGGGCCCAGAGATACCTCTCCGTTTACACGGAGTGACAAATCCCAGTCTCGATCCGCATAAAACAATAGATACTTTCAGAGATACCTGTAGTGCACCTTTATAGTCACCCAGTTACGTTGTGACGTTTGATACACTCAAAGCACTCCTACGGTATCCAGGAGTTACACGCTCTCATGGTCGAAGGAAGAGATACTTGACATTGGCAAAGCTCTAGCAAATGAACTACACGATCTTTTGTGCTAGTCTTAGGATTGGGTCTTGTCCATCACATCATTCTCCTAATGATGTGATCCCGTTATCAACGACATCCAATGTCCATAGCCAGGAAACCATGACTATCTGTTGATCACAACGAGCTAGTCAACTAGAGGCTCACTAGGGACATATTGTGGTCTATGTATTCACACGTGTATTACGATTTCCGGATAATACAGTTATAGCATGAATAAAAGACAATTATCATGAACAAGGAAATATAATAATAATACTTTTATTATTGCCTCTAGGGCATATTTCCAACAGTCGGAGCCTAGCTTCCTCCTCTTGTTCTGCCCGGTTGATGGCTTAACGGATGGTTGAGTTAACTGAAGCACAAAAGTACCTGGTTCCACAGGTAGCTTGAGGGCAGCGCGCTTTGACAAGTAGTCAGCGATGTCGTTCTCTGCCCGAGGGACGTGCTCTGCTTGTATACCATCAAAGCGCTCCTCCAGCTTCCTCACTTCATCCACGTAGGCTTCCATCAACGGGCTTTGATAATCTTTGTTGACCTGCCTGACGACGAGTTGAGAGTCGCCCCTGACGATGAGCTTTTTGACTCCGAGGTCTGCCACGATCCTGAGACCGGCAAGCAAACCCTCGTACTCGGCGGTGTTGTTGGTTGACATCTCCCAGGGAAAGTGCATTTGGATGATGTACTTGAGGTGCTCTCCGGTGGGTGCGACAAGCAGCACACCAGCACCGGCGCCCTGCAACGAAAAAGCCCCATCAAAGTACATGATCCAGTTGCCGCTCGTTTCCTCGCCGGGGAGAGTGGTCTCATGTACCTCTTCGTCAGGCGTCGGGGTCCATTATGAAACAAACTCCGCCAAGACTCTGCTCTGAATCGTCGAGGTACTTTCGAACTTCAAGCCGAAACTTGACAGCTCCAGGGCCCATTCCATGATCCTTCCTGTTGCATCTGGGTTATGCAGTATCCGTTGCAACGGAAGGCGGGTAACCACGGTGATCTTGTGCGCTTGGAAGTAGTGGCGCAGCTTCCTCGAGACCATAAGGAGGCCGAAGAGCAATTTTTGCACACATGAATACCTCAACCTAGCTCCCTGCAAGAGGGAGCTGACGAAGTAAACCGGGTGTTGCACCATCTTCTTCCTTTGCACCACTTCACCTGGCCATGCGGGTCCTGTCGTACTGGCGTCTGGCGGGATGGCGGCGCCCCTGGAGGGCCCCGTGCCGCCTACGGGGGGGGGGGGGGGGGGCGACTCCATCTCTGGAGCCCGCGGCTGGTGGCTCGTCGCCTGGCGCGCGAACGACGCCACTCGCCAGGCCTGGACCGCCAGGGTGATGTGGATGTTTGTGGGCCGCACCGCGGGTTCTCTCCGCGACTGGCCCGCTACTGGTCCGCACCGGTACTGGCAACCCGGTCCCGGACGAACCGATCGCCGTGGTCGTCTTCTTCTTAGGAGCCCTGGCGATGAAGAACAGCTAGGTCAACTGCTAGACCAGAATCTCACAATCTGCGCGCCCCTACCTGGCGCGCCAAAGATGCCGGTGGGAAACGACACCTATGGGATCACAAGAATCCCTACTGCAGTTGCGGGCCACGGGAACGTGAGAAGAGCGGGACTAGTAGACAGCACAAAGGGGATTTACCCAGGTTTGGGCCGCAAAGATGCGTAAAACCCTACGATCCTGCTTTGGTGGATGTATTTAGTGTTCTTGAGCTCTTGAACTAGCTCTGGGTGCTACCAGGGTTCAAAAGAGCCGAATCCTTCTCCCATGCGCCATGGGCCTCCTTTTATAGGCGAAAGGGGGTGCCACAGTGGCACACAGGAGGTGGAAAGTGCTACAGCATTGTGAGCTTATCGCTGGTATTACAGGACAAAGTGCATTTAATGCGAGGCTTAGATGTCCCTTCACTTTATCGGGGACGGGAGCGAGGCCCGTCCCGTCCGTCGCCGCTCCTCCTTGCTTTGACACGTGCCCTGGCCAGCGATGCATGTGGTGCCTTGTAGGAAGGCAAGCAGCTGAGGTGGCACGGTGGTGGAGCCTCCATGAAGGGGCGCATGTTGCCATGCAGGTGCCTGCCCAGCTAGTTGGGTCGGCAGCTGCATGCGAACGGCGGCGGAGACTTGGCTGGCGAGGGCCTTGCTGGGTGGCCCGGCAAGGGTCTTGCCGCGGCACGCCGTTGTCCCCGGCAAGGATCTTGCTAGGGGTCTCGTGGGCTTCCTCGGCAAGAACCCTGCCGAGGATTGTTGCCTTCCTATCCTCATTTGATCTTGACTATTCTTTGTCTTCACAAAGATCTGCATGCCACCACGGAGGTGCCTCCCGAGCCCTGTCCCAATGCGTTTTAGCGTTGGTGGTTCGAAGGTGGCTCACTCAGCTGGTGTGGGCGAGCTGCCCGGGCAAGGGTCTCGCCGGGGCCGCCCTGGCAAGGGTCCTCGCCGGGGAAACCTGCTTCGTCCATCCAATCTTTGTGGCCTTGGTCCTTGTCGTCGCTTTGTTTGTCTTGTGCCTTCGGCTTCTCTCCGGCTTCCCTTTCATGCCCTGTTATGCGTGGCCGCGGCGTGTGGCTCTGACTGCCCCTGCACAAGTAAAGGGGTCAAAAGCAGAGCCCCTACTTTTGTACACCGACATAATGTGAAAGAGTTGATCAATTTATGCATAATGGGGGGAGGGAGAGTTCATTAAGAGAACAATACTCCCCCTATGTCCATGCCTACACCTAAACAAGACATCAAGATAAGTATGGTGGGGTGTGCATGGGTTCAAGCTACATTGCTCGAATCAATGATATTTAGCTCATGCCTTAACTCGCAAAATATTGCTTCATCCAAGGGCTTCGTGAAAATATCTGCAAGATTATCATGAGTGTTGACATATTTGAGCTTGATCTCCCCTCGCCTAATGTGATCCCGGATGAAGTGATACTGAATCTCAATATACTTCGGCTTGAAGTGTTGCACAGGTTGAGAGAGATCTTGATGGCACTTTCATTGTCACACTAAAGAGGCACTTCATCACCTCATCCATAGAAGTTGAGCACAACAACTACCGGCGTCCACATACTCCGCTTCGATGGACGAGAGAGACACACAACTTTGTTTCTTAGAAGACCACCTCACCAAAGAGCAACCAAGAAATTGGCACCCTCTGAAGTTGGACTTCCTATCCACTCTGTCTCCTGCCCAATCTGAGTCTGAATAGCCCAAAAGGTTGAAGTTTTCTCCTCTTAGGTACCATAAGCCAAAGTTTGGGGTATGAGCCAAATATCGAAAGGTTCTCTTGACCGCCACATAGTGGCTTTCCTTAGGTGCGGCTTGAAACCATGCACAAATTCCCACACTCAACATGATATCCAGTCTAGATGCACAAAGCTAAAGCAAGGAGCCAATCATGGAGCGATATACCTTTTGATCCACTGCTTTACCATCGGGATCTCTATCAAGTTGGCATTTAATGGGCATTGGAGTGGAAGCCGGCTTGACATCACTTAGCTTGAATCTCTTGAGCATGTCTTGAGTGTATTTGGCTTGGTTGATGAATGTTCCTTCTCTTCTTTGCTTGATTTCGAACCCGAGAAAGAAGTTCAACTCTCCCATCATGGACATCTTGAACTTTAAGGTCATGAGAGCAGCAAATTCCTCATTGAAAGCTTTGTTAGGGGAACCAAAGATAATAACATCAACATATAATTGGCATACAAACAACTCCTCTTTGACCTTCTTAGTAAAAAGAGTGGGGTCGATTTTCCCAATTTCAAACCCACGATCTTGCAACAACTCGGTAAGGTGCCCATACCATGCACGCAGGGCTTGTTTAAGGCCATAGAGTGCCTTATCGAGTTGGTACACATGATCGGGGAAATAGGGATCCTCGAACCCCGGGGGTTGTTTAACATACACCAACTCATTAATAAGACCATTAAGAAAAGCACTCTTCACATCCATTTCTTTCAACTTGAAGTTATGATGAGAAACATAAGCAATCAACAAACGAATAGATTCAAGGCGAGCAACGGGAGCAAAGGTTTCACCGTAGTCGATACCCTCGACTTGGGAGTAGCCTTGTGCTACGAATCAAGCCTTGTTGCGAATGATAATTCCATGAGCATCTTGCTTGTTATTGAATATCCACTTGGTTCCAATGACATTATGGTCCCCCGTTGGCCTTGACACCAATCTCCACACCTTATTATGCTCGAAGTTGTTGAGTTCTTCATGCATGGCATTGAGCCAATCCAGATCTTCGAGTGCCTCATAGACCTTTTGCGGTTCGACACAAGAAACAAACACGTGATGTTCACAATAGTTTGCTAATTGTCTACGAGTGCTTACCCCCTTTCTTAAGCTTCCAAGCACATTTGTCATGAGATGATCTTTGGTAGTGAGGTTGGATGCAATCTTAGCGGCACGATGCTTCAATTCCTTCTCAGGAGTGAGTTGAGGAGTATTAACTTGATCATCTTGAGCATCGTCTTGAGCTTGTTCTTGATCTTGAGCTTGCTCTTGATCTTGAACTTGCTCGGGAGGGAGAACTTGACCTTGGGCATCACTTGGTGGTTCCTCACCATCTTGAGATTGATCTTGCCCTTGATCTTGTTCACTTGGTTGAGGGCCTTCACTTTGTTCTTCGGAAGCGTGCGGGTCTTGGGTTGGTGATGGCTCCACTTGAGTGGAACTTTGTCCTTCTCCTTCAGCCACAAGGGGTTCCTTAATGGGCAGTATATGACCAATGCCCGTTCTTCTTATGGCTTGGGGAGGAATTTCATCAGCTACATCACAAGTACCACTTTGCTCCACTTGGGAAACTCCACGTTACACGTCTCCTCAATGAGTCCAGTGGACTTTTTAAGGACACGGTAAGCATGAGAGTTTGTAGCATAACCAACAAATATGCCCTCATGAGCTCTAGCCTCAAATTTAGACAAACAAACACCTTTCTTGAGAATGAAACACTTACAACTGAACACCCGGAAGTACTTGAGGTTGGGCTTGTTACTGGTAAGTATTTCATACGGAGTCTTGTTCAAGCCCTTGCGAGGATAGAGCCGATTGGACGCATGACAAGCGGTGTTGATGGCTTCGGCCCAAAAGGTGTAGGGAGACCTGAACTCCGCCATCATGGTCCTTGACGCGTCCATCAACGTCCGGTTCTTCGTCTCCTCTACACCATTTTGTTGAGGGGTGTAAGGTGCGGAATATTGATGCTTGATCCCCTCATCACTAAGAAACTCATCCAAGGTGTAGTTCTTGAACTCGGTGCCGTTGTCACTTCTTATTGTCAAGATCTTTGCATTGTGTTGACGTTGAGCTTCATTTGCAAAGTCAATGATGGTTTGTTGAGTCTCACTCTTCCTCTTGAAGAAATACACCCAAGTATATCTTGAATAATCATCTACAATCACCAAGCAATACTTTCTACCCCCAAGACTATCAAAGGATGGAGGCCCAAAGATATCCAAGGGTCTCTTCGAGTAGATGATAGTCGTGGGAGGGTGAGCCTTCTCATGTAGCTTTCCTTCGATACAAGCACTGTAAGCACAATCTTTGCCAAAACTAAAATTTGTTAGTCCACGGACATGGTACCCCTTGAGAAGACGTTGCAAAGATCTCATATTGATGTGGGCTAAACGGCGATGCCAAAGCCTTCCCACATCGACTTTATCCATTAGGCATGTCGTGGTCTTAGTGGGTCACTCCGAAAAGTTAATCATATAAAGACCGTTCACGACATGCCCAACAAAGGCTACTTTAAGAGTCTTGCTCCACAAGAGGGCCACGGTATCAATATCAAAGAAAGTGGCAAAGCCCATGAGTGCAAGTTGACGAACATAAAGTAAATTGTATGCAAGGGACTCAATAAGCATGACTTTCTCGGTCGTGAGATCATGAGAAATGACAACCTTGCCAAGACCCAATACCTTAGAAGACGAGGCATCACCCCACTCGACATTGGTGGGCATAGATGAGACCTTGTGCACGTCCACCACCAAGTCCTTGCTTCCAGTCATGTGATTTGTGGCTCCACTATCGAGCAACCATGATCCCCCACCGGAAGCAAACACCTACAAGAGATTGATGCTTGGTTTTAGGTACCCATTTTGTAATAGGTCCTTTGATGTTAGTAACAAGGGTCTTAGGAACCCAAATAGACCATTCAATGTACTCATAAGGAGAACCAACAAATTTGGCATAGACATGCCCATCACTAGCACGACATAGCACATAAGAAGGGTTAAAGTCGCCGGCTTGTTGGAAGGAGTGGTGATGCCCTTCTTGACACCACCACCCTTCACATTGTTCTTCTTCTTCTTCTCCTTAGGAGCATCCTCTCCCTCCTTCACAAAATTTTGCTTGAGAGGAAGAGGTCATTTGGTCTTGTCGTTCTTCTTCTTGTCTTGGACTTGGGTGCAAACCCAATTCCCTCCTTGCCTACAACTTCCTTTTGATTGCTCAAAAGATAGTTGAGGTTCTTCTCACCTTGTATGCAAGACACAAGGCCTTTCTCAAGTTGCTCCATCAACTTGGCATTCTCCTCCACAAGATGCACATGATCACAACACGGGTTAGTAGCATTTGCATTATCAATTAAGACCATGTGAGGAAAAGTGGCTTTCTCCTTGGATAGCTTCACTTGGAGTTGATCATGATACTCCTTGAGGCTAGCATGAGCACCCTTCAAGGCCTTGTGAGCCTTATCAAGGAAATCAAACTCCTCCTTGAGTCTATCATGGTCAACCCCATGTTTAACCTTCTCGGAATTGAGCACACGAGATACAACAAGAGCATGATCAAGATCTTTCTTTAATTTAGCATGATCATCGTTGTGTGACTCCTCAAGAGCCAAACGATGACCATGCTCTTCCTCAAGCGCATTAGAGAGATCCGATATCTCATCGGCATAGTCACGACTATGAACTTCCATCTTAGAGATGGTTTCTTTGTGAGCCTCGATCATGTCATTGGCTTCACCAAGTTGTTCCAAGAGAGCAACAAAGTGCTTCTTGGATTTACTCTTGAGCTTACTCATAAAGGACTCAAATTCATTTACTTCCTCATTAGACCCCTCACTTTCATCAATGCAATCCTTCAAGGATGTACTAGTAGTGATGGTAGTTTTGATGTTGGAAGTTACCTTGTTGGTGGCTTTGGCCATGAGGCACTCGGCGGTGATGTTCTCGTTGGGTGAGTCAAAGAGGGACACCCGTGGAGTTGTGGCAATGGAAATGGAGGCCATGGACATCGCCTCACAATCTTCATCATCCTCATTGTACTCTTCTTGTGCCACCAACCCCTTGGGAGGAGTCTTCTTGGTGAAGTTGTTCTTGTTGGGGAAGGACTTGGCTTTGTCTTTTCGGATGAGCTTGCCACCATTGTCCTTCCGCTTCTCGTAAGGGCACTCCACAACAAAGTGGCTCACATTGCCTCAATTGTAGGATGTCCTCACACGTTTCTTGCCCTTGATGCCACTTGAGTTGTTCTTGTTGAAGTTGGGCCTTGAGTTCTTCTTGCTCCAAAATTGCCTTGAAGCGAGAGCCATGTGCTCATGGTAATCATATTTTGTATCTTCGGGGTTACTCTCCTCATCTTCCTCTTCATCCTCTTCTTCCACACTTGCATTGGCCTTCAAAGCAAAGTTTGGTTTCTTCACCCATTGAGAGCGCATCACCGCATTGTCGGCGGTCTTGTCCAGAATTCTCATAGCAACAAACTCATCCAACACTTCACTTGAGGACAAGGTATGGAAGTCCGGCCTTTGACGGATGACGAATGACATGACCTTGTGGTAGAGCATCATGCCCTTTAGAAACTTGCGCTTGATCCAATTGTCATCCATATCCTTGCTCCCATGATCTCGGAGTGAGACCGCGAGAGTGGTTAATCTCCGGTAGAGCTCACGAGGTTCCTCATCTTCATTCATCGCAAAATCATTGGCTTCATCTTGCACTACTTCATAGTTGGAGCATTGAATGCTTGTGCTTCCCTTGTAAATGGAAACAACATGTTCCCAAGCTTCCTTGGCCACTGTGAAGGGTCGGAGGTGAGCAATATCTTCAGGTGGAATTGCATCTTGAATAATGAAGAGAGCGGACTCGTTGAATTGATTATCCATGGATTCTCTCGGGGTGAAGTTGCTTGGGTCGTGCGGGCGAAAACCTTGATCAATAATTCTCCAAAGGTTAGTGTTACTATGATTTAAATGACGTTTAAAGCGGTAGACCCAAGAGGCAAAATCCTCATTTTTCACAAACTTAGGAGGAGGACCAACATGATTCAAATGAGTGGAGGGAACCGGTCCTCCATAAGTAAGAGGTGGTTCAACATGGGCAAAGATGCAGTTTCCACTTCTAGCACTAGGCAAAGGAATTTTATCACTAGAAGCTTCCCCCTTATCGGAGTTAGCATCCGTCACCTTGTTAATGGGAGCGACCACTTCCAACAGTGTGGTGGATAACTTAATACCATAAAGAAACTCCTTTAACATGCCTTTGACCTCGGTTGTCATGGAGGTTTTCAATGTGTCCAAAGCCGCATTGAATTCCTCACGTGAGACCAGGGATACCCCATCGGCCGTAGAAGAAGATGGATTCACACCGGGGTGCTCCTCCTCACCGTCTATGGTGTCAACCATACTCTTTGGATGGTAAAGTCCTTAATAAAGAGGCAACACTTTGATACCAATTGAAAGGATCGATATAGTTGACTAGAGGGGGGTGAATAGGCAACTAACAATTTTTAGCTTTTCTTTACCAAATTAAAATTTGCATCAAAGTAGGTTGTCTAGATATGCAACTAGGTGAGCAACCTATATGATTCAAAAACAACAAGCACACAAGCAAGTAATGGATACAACACAATATAAGCTTGCACAAGTCAAGGTGAGAGATAACAAAGAGCGGACTCGGTGGAGACGAGGATGTGTTACCGAAGTTCCTTCCCTTTGAGGGGAAGTACATCTCCGTTGGAGCGGTGTGGAGGCACAATGCTTCCCAAGAAGCCACTAGGGTCATCGTATTATCCTCACGCCCTCACACAATGCGAGATGCCGTGATTCCAGTATTGGTGCCCTTGGAGGTGGCAACCGAACCTTTACAAACAAGGTTGGGGCAATCTCCACAACTTAATTAGAGGCTCCCAATGACACCACGAAGCTTCACCACAATTTACTATGGCTCCGCGGTGACCTCAACCGTCCAGGGTGCTCAAACACCCAAGAGTAACAAGATCCACAAAGGATTAGTGGGGGGAATCAAATTTCTCTTGGTGGAAGTGTAGACCGAGGCCTTCTCAATCAATCCCTAAAGAATCAACAAGTTTGATTGGCTAGGGAGAGAGATCAGGCGAAAATGGAGCTTGGAGCAACAATGGAGCTTGGGGATGGAAGAGATAGTCAACTCGGAGAAGAAGACCCCTCTTATATAGTGAGTTCACAAATCCAACCGTTATCCACTTATTCAGCCCACGACATGCGGTACTACCGCACCAACCTTGTGGTACTACCGCTAGGCCTTGTGGTACTACCGCTAGGCGGTGCGGTACTACCACACCCACGGCAGAGACCAGAGGATGCCCTATTGCGTTGATGCAATGAGCGGTACTATCGCGCACCCTTGCGGTACTATGGCAAGGCAGGGTTCGACTAGGCTGGGAAGGCACAGACGAATAAAATTACATCCGTGGCTACTTCCGCTGAGTTTCAATCTGTGCAAAAATCCGACACAGTACTACTGCATACAGGGAGCGGTACTACTGCATAGGGCGCGGATGTAAAAAATTACATCCGCCCCTACTTCCACGCGAGTAGCTGTGCTGGGCTAGAAGGCATGGGACTACCGTGCCCGAGGAGCGGTACTACCGCACAGGGCGGTACTACCGCTTCCGTGGCCGGTACTACCGTGAGCCTCTGCGTTACTACTGGTTCCTTGAGCAGTACTACCGCATGCCACAACACACTATCACTTGGAGTCTTTCATTTTGCAAAGACACGCATAAAAGGCCGATGCTCCAAAAAAGCAAAGGAAAGGAGGTGCAAAGGGACAGATGTGTATGTGTTGATTCCACCCTAACCTTTCCGAAGCGGACCCCCTCTTAATAGTACGGCTTTCCTACGACTCAAATCCACCGAAAAGAAACATAGAGAAACACCGTCTCACTAGGCTTCGAGGGGCATCGAATCGTCTTGTGCCTAAACATGAGATATCTGAAATGCTCAATGCACACGATTAGTCTGCAAAAGCATTATCATCAATCACAAAACCTCATAGGGTGAAATATGCCTTTACACCTGGCCATCGGTAGCCCGGCCCGGACGACCCGACCCGACCCGGCCCAGCCCGACCTTGCCCATGGGCCAGGCCTGGACATAGATTGTGAGCTCGATGGCCGGACCGGGTCGGGCTCAGACTTTGTCGTATTTGTAATTTAAGGAAGAGGCCTGCTACAAGGCCTAAGGCCCAACGGGCTTTTTGACTAATGGGTCGGGCTTGGGACTGAAAACTAGGCCCAACGACCGGCCTGGGTCAGGTCCGGGCCTAGGTTTTCTGCTTTGGGCTTTGTCTGGCCAAGCCCGAAGCCTGGACTGGCCGAGTTACGCCCAGGTATACTTGCATGGGAAAGGGAGGTCTGCTTTGTTGCCGTGCCCCCTACTATCTTTGCAGGCCTGATCGGGGGAGCTCTTATTCTTCGCTTCGTGCTAAGAATAGCCTCTGGAATGCACTTGTGCTCCGGCCCACTACGCGATCATGTCGTTCCCTGGAAAAACCAAAGCCGAATCATATGAAAAGCAGCGTTGCTCCAAGCTCCGAGGAAAGAATTGATTTGCAGAATTGGAAAAGACACCTCTGTTCCTAAATATAAGACATATTTGTTGTTCAATTTAAAATGCAAAAATATCTTATATTTAGAAACAGAGGTAGTAGTCTATTACAAAAAACTTCCTTATTCTAAAAAAATTGAAAAAACTAAAATAATGTATCATTGCAGAAAAAAGTGATTTTAAAATGGTTGTGAAGTTTAAGAAGTCCATGAATTTTTTTAAAAAAAATGACCACAAATTTAAAATAAAATTAGTGAATTATAAAAATATATATGTATTATAAAAAAGAAATTAGAATCAAATACAATAAACCAACAAGAAAACGAAACGAAAAAGGAGGAAAGTAATTAAATAAATATTAGAAAAAGTCGGAAAATAAAGTGTAAATCCCACAGTCGCAAGTTGAAGCTCAAATTTGGTCGTTGGTCTCGCATGCACCTTTGAGTTTTATACGCCTTCATCATGGGGAGCTCCTCGTCAGCGCTAATGGGGCTATATCATGCAGGAGCGCTCGTGCGGGGTTTGAAAACTGGAACGTTTATCAATTTTTAATATATTTCATGAAGATTTGTGAATAAGAAAATGTTCATAAGTTGTCTAAAAGTTCATGAATATAAAATCTACTCTTGAATTTGAACAAAATATGAATTTGAAAACTGCTACTGAAGACGAAAAAGTTTGTGTATTTGATAAATGTTCACTGATTGGGAAAATGTTCATGGGTTTTAATGTTTCTAGCAGATTTGAAAAGGTTGAAGGAGTTTTTTTAAAATATCATCATTTCAAAAGTTGTTTGTGAATATTTATAAAGTTCATCATTTTAAAAAGTTCATGGATTTTCTAAAAGTTCACAAATTTCAAAATAGTTTATGCATTTCAAATACTCCACGGATTTGAAGAAGTTCGCGCCTTTGAAAAAGTTTGCGGCAAAAGAAAATCAAAAAAGGTAAAAAAAGAAATTCAGAAAATAGATAAACCCGAGTAAAAACCAACCAATGATAATTATAATAAAATGCAGATAAACTAAACGGAATATACTGAATAATCGTTCTAGAAGGTTCCCAAAACCATAATAGCGCCCTTCAATTTTTCAGGCTTTATGGGCCATCCCATTTTGATGTCCAGTGTGCACATGCTACAAAAGAGAAAGCATGTCACTATGTGAATAGGTTGCATTTGAACGTGGTCCATATAAGCGCTGCGAGGGCCATGTCATGCTTTTGCTCACTCAGAGCGGTCTATAGCAGCACCTAAGACAAAATTATTCCCTATTTGGCGCTTAGGTGACAAATATGGAATTGAATATGGTCCATTTAAGAGTCGCGAGGGCCATGTCCATTTAGGCATCAAATAAGGAATGACTTCGTCGTGGAGAGCTCTTAACTACGCCTTATGGGCCAGTTGGGGAACAGGCACTCATGCACCTCCTGCTAATGGGCTGGCGCAATAAAAAGTTATGAGCACTACCTCAGTTCCTGGTTCGCTCACCCAAAAAAACTTTCTTGGTTTTTTGCGTTTTTTATTTCCCTGATTCACTTGATTCAGATAGTTTCCACTTAGCCGGCCGACTGATGACCGTTGACCGGTGGCACAATTGACCATTAACTTTTCGGAAAAGTTCACAAAATTCAAACAAATCATGAAAATAAAATAGTTCAGGAATTTGAAAATTTGTAATAATATTCAGAAGAATTAGTAAAAGTTCATAAACTTGAAAAAATCATGAACCTATAAAAATTTCACAAATTTGATGAAGGTTCACAAAATCTGAAAAAAAAATCACGAATTTGATAAAAGCTTGTGAATCTGAAAAGTTAGATAATTCAAAACAGTCACAAAAATTAGGAAAACTTCATTTTTTTTATAAAAAATCTTGAATTTCATAAAAATTCATCAATTTTGTAAAAAAAAGTTCATGGATTTGAGAAAAATCATGCATTTCATAAATAAAATTCATGGGTTCAAATTTTTTTGCTAATTTTAATAGAGTTATTAGGTTTTGTAAAAAAGGTTCACAAATTTGAAAAAAATGTCATGAATGAGAAAGATTCACAAATTTGAAGAAATTGTTTGAAATGAAGAAAAAATCATGCATTTGAGAAATAAGGATTAGAATAAAGAATAAATAAAATACAAAATGAAAGACAAAAGAGAAGAAAAAAGAATAAGAAACAAGAAAAAGAAAAAAGGACGAGAAAAATAAAAGGAAAAAACAAAACTGGACCAAAAAACTAAAAAAGAAAACCCGGACAGAAGCTTCCAAAGCTTCTTAAATCCGAGCCACGAAACTTCTGGGAGCTTCCCAAAATCGGGAAAGGGAGCTCCCGCTGATGCCTTATACGGGTCGGACCATACAATATCTATAGGGGGTGTGCGTGTCATATGATGTTGCCTTTAAACAACAAGCGCTAAATAGGAGAGCAACTAACTGGAGATTGCCCCTTCCTCGATACCTCAAGTGGTCGCTTTTGGTGGCCAGGGATGCCAAGTGGCGCGTCTAGCCGGCACCACATGTCACGTGCTGGGCTCTCTGTCTGAATTTTGTTTTCTTATTTTTTTTGTACGCGATTTCAAGTTTTAGATGGTTTGTTTTTTTTCTTTTTAGTATCACCCAGTTTCCGGAGGTTTTGGTGATTTTTTTTGTGAGGAAAAAAATTGTGCTTTCACAAGAAGCACATATTTGCTTCTCGTGGAGGCACAACCGTGCTTCTCGGAAAGGAAAACAATTTGTGCTTCCGTGAGAAACACTGATTTGTTTTTCGTGGAGGCACAAATTTGCTTCCACGCAGTTGTGTTTCTTGAAAAGGGAAAAATATGTGCTTTTCATTGCTTCTCATGGAGGCACAAATTTGCTTCTTATAGAGGTAGAGATTTACTTCTCGTAGAGGCAGAAATAAAAAGTTGTGCTTTACAAAAAGCGTTTACTTCTCGTAGAGGCAGAGATTTACTTTTGTGAGAAGCAAAGGAAAAAAATATGTGCTCCTACGAGAAACACAAATTTGCTTCTCATGGAGGCACACATGTGCTTCCGCGAGAAGCATAGTTGTGTTTCTTGAAAAGGAAAAAAGTAATCAAAAGATTCGGCTCTAGCTTTTTTCTTCCCGTTTTTTGTGATTTTTTAAAATCTATTAACATGTGATCTAGTTTTAAAGATCGTGACGCAAGAAATTCAATGGTGAAACGATTCGGGATTTAGATGCACAGTTCAAGAGATAAAATGATTTTAATAAACGAATCTATGAAAATGGAAAAAAAAACTCCTAGATTGAGACAAATGACACACATGTAGTGCGCGAGTTATCAACAACATTGAAGATGGGAGTGACATTTGTGATTTTGGCTAAGTAGGAGTTGTCTTCTTCGTGGGTGCTGCTATAGACCCCTCTAAGCGAGTGGGAGCATGACACGCCCTCCTTAAATGGACCGCATTCAAATGCAGCACATTCACATAGGGACAGTTTTTTATCTTTTGTTTTCTCCTTTCTCTTTTATTTTACATCTTATATCACGTGTATCTTAAAATAAATATTAGAAACTTATAAAATATATTCACATAATAAAAAAACAAAATATTTAAAAGAGAGTTCACGGATTTTAAGAAATAATTGATTTTAAAAATATGTTCATGGATTTTTAAAAAGTTTCACGCCTTTCTAAAATATTCACATATTTTTTACATAATTTAAAAATTGCTCACGTATTTGAGAAAGTAATATTCCCACAATTTAAAATGTGTTCTTGTATTTACAAAACATGTTTGCAAATTTTTTAAAATATGTTCAGAAAATTTGCATAATATTCATGAAGTATTAAAAAAGTGTTTGTGCAATTTAAGAAGTGATAACCCAATTTTGAAAAAAAGCGTTGTGTATCTGGAAAAAAATAGTTATGTACTCCCTCCGTCCCAGAATAAGTGTCTCAACTTTGTACTAGCTCTAGTATAAATTTGTACTAAGCTCAAGACACTTATTTTAGGACGGAGGGAGTATTATTTAAGAGAATTTCTTTTTCTTCGGGAAACACTAATAAGAACAAATAAAAAGGAAAAAAATAAAAGATAAGACACGCAAAAAAGAGAAAAGACAAAAATTATGAACCGGAAACTGGCAACCGGACAAGACTTGTTTCCAAAAATACCCGCAGCAAAATCCGATGATAACGACTGGCTGATAAAAGTAAGAAAGAAACGCATCTGAATTGCACACCTATTGGAGTGTGGGCGGACACCTACTATATGCGGCATATATTAGGCTGGTCATAGTGGGAGTAACATAGGTAGTAACATAGATGCCACATAAGCAAAATTGGTGATGTGGCAAGTAGTTAATGAGGAGAGAGGCAAATAGAGTAACATAATATGTTACCATCACATAGCGGTTTCCAATGCATAATGAGTCTACAAAGTAATAAATGAAAACAACTATGTTACCACAGCTATGACACTACCCACTATGAAGGTAGTAACATAGACTAGTAACATATGTATGTTACTAGTCTAAGTTACTCTCCACTATGACCAGCCTTAGGCGCATAGTATATGCTTTCAGAAAGCAGGGTCGTCCCTAATTAATTGGAGTTAGTTAATTCATAACTCCCCTCCCTAATCATTGTTCCTCCTTGTAATCATACATCATCTTATTTAAAGTCTACTCCAAGAACCCTTTGGAGGAAATATGAGGATATATGTAATTTGCCATGAAAACTCCTTCGAAAAACCCAATGAAGAAATAGGAAAAAATGACATATTATGCATAATGCTTGTATTATTGTTGCCTTATTTAAAACCTTATATGGGAAACCGTTTAATAAAGAAGAAAAATAAAGGAAAACAGTACAATATCAAAGATCTTAGGATCTCGAACAAGTTACCATTCAAGAGTGCCCCCTAGATCTTGCAAATCACGAAGTTGTCTCATACCGATTCCATTAACTTATTACTGAAATGATGAATTTGGTAAGGATAATGAAAACAAATCACTGATAATCCATAAGTATAGGAGATTGTTTGTATCCTTTTTTGATTAGTAAGAGTGTCAAACCCAATAAGGAGTTAAAGGTAGAATTTATATTCTCTTCAAGTTCTATCGACCACTAGTACAACTCTACGCACACCAACATTTGCTTTATCTAGAAACAAGTAATAAACTGCTTTGTAGGTATAACGGGATAAGTTTGTAAGATAGTGGAGAATGTGAAAATAAAAGTTAGGTACTGTTTTAGTAAAAGAATAATTAAGTTAGTATAGCGAGTGTGGAAAAGTGGTGGTAGGATTGAGAAATTGTCCTAGGCAATGATAACAAGATCAGTAATCACTATTGCAAATTTATATGTGGGAGAGGCATGAGCTAACATACTTTTCATACTTGGAACATATGCACTTATGATTGGAACTCTAGCAAGCATCCGCAACCACTAAAGATCATTAAGATACACACAACCGTAGCTTTAAGTGTAAAGCCCCCTTTATTCCCATACACAACAACCTACTTATCCGAGTTTGTGTTTATGTCGCTCACGCAACTCGGTCAGCAAGTAAATCATGAACATATTGCAACACCCTACAGCGGGAATCCTACACGTGTGCATGGCATGGAGGGTGCCATAGGACGACACCAAACTAAAGCATGCACTTCAAACAATTCAAGATCATCAATCAACCCATAGAACAAAGGAATCTACTCAAACATCATAGGATGGCTACACATAATTAGATAATGATATATAGCATAAAGCACCATGTTCAAGTAGGGGGTACAGTGGGTTGCGGGAGAGTGGACCACTGATAATATATGAGGGTAGGTGATGGAGGTGTTGATGAATATGACAGAGTTGTTGGAGTGGATCGCCGTCACACGATGGTTCCCCCGGTGGCTGTGACACCCTTGATTCAATCGTACACTAATCATACATGCAAATGTGTACGATCAAGATCAAGGACTCACGAGAAGATATCACAACACAACTCTAGACACAAATTAAAATAATACAAGCTTTATATTACAAGCCAGGGGCCTCGAGGGCTCGAATACATCAGCTTGAATACAAAAGAGTCAGCGGAAGCAACAATATCTGAGTACAGACATAAATTAGACAAGTTTGCCTTAAGAAGGCTAGCACAAAAGCATCTACGATCGAAAAGGCAAGGCCTCCTGCCTGGGAGCCTCCTAACTACTCCTGGTCGTCAGTGGTCTCCATGTAGTAGTAGGCACCGGTGGTGGCATCTGGCTCCTGGACTCCGACATCTGGTTGCATCAACCGGAAAGAAAAAGAAAGGAGGAAAAGGGGGAGCAAGCAACCGTGAGTTCTCATTCAAAGTACTCGCAAGCAAGGATCTACACTACATATGCAACATTATCAAAGGAAGGTTGTATATGTGGACTGGGCTGCAGAAATGCCAGAATAGAGAGAAGGCCTAGTCCTATCGAAGACTAGCATCTTCTGGAAACCACCATCTTGCAGCAACAGGAGGGAGTAGAGTAGCATAAAGTAAAGTAGTAGTAGTGTTATCAACCTCGGCCAGAGATCCTTTCTCGACTCCCTGCGAGAAAGCAACCCCAGAGCCATACTATCCAATTATCATCACAATTTAATTCTCATCACCATCCAATTCTCATCACAAGTATCCAATTCTAGTTGTATCGATCGGGATACAACTCCAAGTGTTCGTTACCGTAGGACAGGCTATCGATAGATGTTTTCTTACCTGCAGGGGTGCATCAACTTACCCACCACGCTCGATTAACTCCGGCCGGACACACTTTCCTGGGTCATGTCCGGTCTCGGCCAAACAATACGCCGCAACCCGACCTAGACTTAACAGAGAGGCCAGCATGCCGGACTAAACCTATGCCCCCAGGGGTCATGGGCCATCTCCCCGGAAACTCCTGCATGTTGCGTACGCGGCCGGTGAGCATACCTAGCTACCTCCTTCAACAAGTCAGGTGCTTACGCAGTCCAACCCGGTGCGCGCCGCTCAGTCGCTGACGTCTATTAAGCTTCGGCTGATGTATACGACGCAGAACACCCATACTATGCCCACGTGATGGTTAGTGCTATCACGCCAGAGGCCCCTCGGATCAAATATCCAAATCGTTAGTCTGTTGGTAGTGCGGTCACGAGCAGAGACTCACGAAAGATGTGACCCCGTCGCCCCGGCTCGAGGACTTGCGGCAAGGGCTAAGATTGCCCGACCACGCCTCATATTCAACTCTCGGGTACCCTCCAGGTCAACCCGTCTCCACATCACTCGCAATTATGCTCGCGCGGGTACCCCTCAGGGTCGACCCGTCTTTAGTAACATGGTTCAGTGTAAAGTCATAGTAATCATAGTAACCGTGTGTCTAAACATCAAGGGGAAAACCCGAGGAATCACCCCCGATGAATTCCACTCGATGTAATCATCAAGGTGAACGTAAGAGGAATCACCCCCGAGGTTCACACTTGAGGGGTTGCACGACAGAGTCGTATCAGAAGTGGTTAAGGCGGAATCACCCTCGATAACCACGACCGAATAGCTACACTACAGGGTTAACATCAGAAGTGTTGTAGAGGTCTCACCCTCGGCACTCGATAGTAACCCAGCAGTGTCGAGCAACTAAGGGGTAAGTGATGTGCGGTGCTGGGGCCTGGTCTTCGATCCTGTTGATCGGGTCTTCGATGATGAAGCAGGGGCAACAAGGACAAGGTGAGGGTCACTAACCAACCTATACTAAGCAGTTTAGGATAAGCAGGTAAGGTAACAATAAGCAGGTTACAAAAGCAGGCTATGCATCAGAATAGGAGCAAACAATAACAATAGCAAAATCTAATGCAAGCATGAAAGAATGGAATGGGCGATATCAGGATGATCAAAGGGGGGGGGGGGCTTGCCTGGTTGCTCTGACAAGGAGGGATGGTCGGTGACATAGTCGATCACAGTGGCATCGGCAGCCATCACGGGGTCTACCGAAGAGAAGAGGGGGGAGAAACAGTAAATACATAGCAAGCAAGAGCATAACAGGACAATAGGCAGAGCTAGACGTGTTCTAACGCGATGCTACACACTACAAGGGGATAACATCCGGGAATGCTTTCCCGACGTTTGGCATTTTTGGGGAGGGGAACGGTTGCAGGTTCGCTATCCTAGAGACGCGTGAGAGACGAACGGTCTATGTATTCCGATTCGTCTCGTCGTTCTGAGCAACTTTCATGTAGAAAACATTTTCATCCGAGTTACGGATTATTTTCTATGATTTATCAAAGTTTTAAACAATTTCTGGAATTGTTTAATACGAGTTTGACTAAGTCAAAAAGACTGGTCAAATTGAGAAAGGGTGGCCCACATGTCATAGGCTATCCCTAAATAAATAAATAAATCTAATTTATTTAAAGGGGGCCTACATGTCATCTACTAATAGACTAACTTAGCACTAGTTTAATCCTAACTAGACTAAACAAGGGCCGGCTCACACTCAACACACACACAGCACGCACACACCACACACAGAGCACGCACACACCTGCACTGCCATGGCCAGGGCGGCCACATACTCAACACACACACACACACACACACACACACACACACACACTCATCTAGCCGTGGCTAACGCCGGAGCAGCGGCGGCAGTGAGCGGCAGCAGCGACGGGCAACAGCCAAGCGCAACACCAAGCAGCAGTACATGAGCAGCAGCAGCGACAGTGTAGGCGTAGGCGGGCACGGACGGCCAGGGGCACGTCGGTAGTAGGAGCAGTAGTAGCTACCGCGTGCAGAGGAGCAACGGCACAACAGCAACAGCATCAAGCAGAGCAGGGGGTCGCGGGCGGCTGCGGGGGATCGCCTTGGACGCGTCCAGGGCGAGCGGCGGCCAGCGCCGGGCGCGGCGGATGCGCGCACAGAAAGCCGCGGGGCAGCGGCGAGTCCAGGAACACGAGGCTGGGCGCAGCCGAACAAGACCAGCGGCGCGCGGGCGCGCGGAGCTCCGGGCATGATGGAAAACGCGGCCTACGACGATGGATCGAAGGGGACGAGCGCGGGGAGGCTTCTGGACACCGTGGTGCAGCACGGTGGAAACGAGAGAACTGGGCATCTAGGTTTGTCCTGGGGCTTGGGGATGGTCTTGTGCACCGCGGGGACTCGCCGGATGGTCGACACGGCGGTCATGGAGGCGTGGATGTGCGCCACGCACATGTCTCTGCCTCCTGTACAGAGAAGATGGAGAAGGCCCTGGTGGGCTTGGGCCGCGCTACTGTAGCACTAGGCTTCTAGTGCACAGTGTCCACTTGGCCCATTTTCTTTTTTTTTAAGTTTTCTGCTTTATTAACTTCGTACTGTTTTCTACTTAATTGCCAAAGTAATTAAATTTAGTTCAACTTGAAATTTGGCACATAATTAGTAGGCAATATTTTGAAACCACACACAATGTTTCACATCATTTGGAAAAATATAAATATTTGCTTATTTTGAAAAGGCCAATTTAAATGAGTTTGGACCACTTATTAATTTCCTAGGAATTTATTTGTGAGTTAAACCAAGTTGTTCAACATGACATCGATCAGGGAAGTTGTATAGAACTATTCGAACATTTTAGTTTTATAGCTTGAGGAGAAATAATTTTGACTTGTCTTTTAAATTTGAATTTGAGGTCGGTTTGGGACAAGGTAATGATTAGCAAAATTTAATTATGATTATGTGGCACCATTAATAGGAGTTTACTGTAGCATGATACCTAGGGTGTTACAAATCTCCTCCACTACAAGAAATCTCGTCCCGAGATTTTAGACGTGGAGTAAGGGGGAAAGTTCTGGTTACAATATTCTAACGGATCTTCTCGGTCTTGGTTGTCCTTCTCGAAGAGGTCGATTCATAACGTTGATGTCTTCATACCTTTGCTTCAGGTCATCATGATGAAGTCATCATCCTTCCTTCGGGATCTTCATCGTACTTACGAAAAGGATATGGGGGGAAACTATAGGGAGAATGTTTGCAAGGACTTGTTCTCGATAGTTAACTTAGGGAATAAGGTACAAGGTATCTCTGGGGTTGAAATTTCATAAAGTCATCGAGAGCAAGGTAAGAAGGTGCATTAAGAAATTTCGAGCAGATAGGCAATCGTTCGTTGCCTGAGACGGAGTGTGAATGGGGTTCAGGGAATGGGAATAAGTATTGTGTCTGATATCAGAATTGATGAACTCTCGAAAGGTGGCTCGTGGAATACATACGAGGCCATGCGCGAGGAATTACTTTGCGAACAGGGGTGTACATGAGAGTCAGGTTTCAATCCTGCGAAACTGTGGGTTATGGGCCCACCATGTGGGTTAGAGGTATAAAGGGCGCTAACATCTTGCACGATGTTGTAAGCAAGGCATGACAGAGAATAGCCTGTCAGTTATGTTGGCAGCAACATCGATACCAAATGGCGAGGGACAAAGAGAACCATTTTCCTGCTCGTTGAACGAGGCGGACCAATAGGCAAAGTTCTTGTCCATCAGTGGTTACCGGAATGTCATCAACCATAATAACAGGGTCTTACTCACAACGTGGTACAACGAGATGCTTACATAAGCAGGGAAATATTACTGCTTATATCATATAGACCACACGAAGGGTAAACAAAGCAATGGAAAGGAAAATGTGGTTATCGGATTATACAGATCAATGGAAAGGACAATGTGTTTAAACACATAATGTAGGGGTATATCCTTCCCACGGACAAGTAGAGCATGATATCCATGACAGGATATAAAAGTAGAAAACCCTTTAGGGTTGGGGAGAGAAATTTCATGATATTACCCATACATCGGTGTTTGGGTAGTTGAGCAGGAAACATTTAGCATTGGGCTTCAAATGTTCTTTGTTGAAAATCGAAGTACCATAGGCATGCTTCGGGATAGCATTGACATGGTCATCAGGTGAAGATCAGACTTTGGAAACACAAATGATCCATCAGGAATAACTTGTATAATAAGTCTTATAGTTTCCTCATGGAAAGAATGAATAACCTTGCTAAAAAGGAAAACTATAACAATGGGTCCTCCGGCCTGGTGCGCTAGGCATGACATCACCTTACTGGGCTATAAAAAGTCCAATGTTACGCCCAACCATCATATTTGGCCGAGATTTAGTTCTGATTGGCGTCAGGATAACTCAGACTCATGATGCCTGAGAAGGAAGGTGTGCAACACAATTTGACGATATGGAGTTGCAAGATTCTCGAGAAATGAACTATGGAAGCAAGTTCTGAATCATGAGTTAATCATTTAACCAAGGAGAGGACGAGGAGGTGGCTGATGAACTCAATGACAATTCATTGAGATTTTCAAAAGATGGAATTCCACACTTATGTGAACAAGGAGATAACATTTGTCAGATCAAATGATGTAATGAGGTATGCTCGAGGAAACCATACATAGTTAAACATTGGTTGAAAGGTGCACCCGAAATATGGACTTAGGTAGCATGACCAATGTTAGTATGGTGATTCGATAACCAATGGTCTAAGAATGGAATATCGACCATTAACTTTAAAGCAATAGGGTTGCTAGAAGTTTTGAAGACGCACATCATAGTTCAATTATCGGTTTTCCGGTTAGAAACAATCACGGGGACCAAGGAATGAACGGATATGGCAAGAAGTATCACCTGTATCAAGATCTCTTAAGAGGTGGTGAAATTCTCACGACTTTCTTGACATAAAAGATGGTAATATTCCAAGGTAAAGAAGAAACAAATGCTGGGTAGCAAGGATCTCAAACACGAACACGTTTGTGTTAAACAGAAGCAATAAAGTGGTCGATGATAACACAAATCGTCGAGGGCAAGGATGGTATTTCTCAACAAGAATTCAACTGATATCCTGGAAGAGCTCATAAGGCTGATGATGATCACGACACATTTGTCGAGAGATTTCATGAAGATGTAATCAATCAGCGACGACATCAAGTTAAAGGAGTGATGAAGCAAAAGGTTATTGAAACCATGGGTACGACACAAACTCGAAACCAAGCTTGCTGTTCAAGGTGAAATGATATGATGAGGAAAATGGATGTAAGCTTAGCTCATCGTCGAAAATTGTGCTCCGGGGAGAAGGACCAGGTAGCACAGTTAAAAAAATACGATAATGATGTAGCCAATCCGGTAGGAATGATGTGATGGAGTATCACTTCAATTAAGAATTTACAAGAGGTAGTGCAATGACACAATATCACATGAGGCAATACTTGAAGGTTGATCAAATTAGAGGTTGGACAAGTGAAATGATTTGCTGTAGACAAGTATTTTAACTTGTCCGGGAGATGGAATTAAAGAGAAACTATGGTCGGAACCATGGTTATGAATGATCAAACCACCGATACAAGATGGACTTATAAGAAGGGGTAATTATTTTTACGAGCAGCTTCCATGATAAGTTCTACATCGGGTCCATGGGCATGAACACAAAGTTTCAAGGTTGACTCCCACTTCTTCAATGCATAATCTTTCATTCACTCCTCGTTTTCGAAGAATTTGTAGCGCAAAAGATTTTTCTGGTGAAGCACCAGAAGAGTATGACTCACATCTCTTTCGAGTTCACACGGATTAGGGAAGGCATAGGTTCAACCCGTAGGGGTATCTTAGGAACCTATTCCACAAACTTCATGAGTAAATTACTCAAGCTCAGAAGTAGAGCATGGCTAGCAAAAAGAAGGGGATACAATTTACCAAAGGCATTATGTATCAGGGGAAGAACTCAAGGATTTGAGAATAGGCAGGAACGGTCAGATAATAATCCACAAAAGGATATGGGAGACTACAAAGAATCTGATGTGAGTATCGATGCTCAACCAGAAGAAGAAATAGTGCAAAGGCATCCGATTATAGAAATATCTGGATAATTCGACGTTCAAGTTGAAGGGAACTAGGTGGACAATCAATTACAACATGGTTGGCCGAGATCCAACTCATGTCTAGAATGACGTATGAGCAGGAAGGTAAAATTTCAGGGTTTGACTGATGATTGCGAGCAATCGCAACATAATGAATCAATAGGCTCAGGATGACAATGACAAAGGATGTTAATGAATATTGCTGGACATATGGATTTAACCATAATGCAGGCATGCAAGACTTTCAGGAGCACTAGGCTACAGAGGATCTTCAGGAGATCGAATTGCATTCGAAGAATTTTGTGAGACATATGATCAATTGGGGATGAACAAATCCCTGACAAGTGTGTGGAATTATTTGTAGGGGTATTCATGCGGCAAAGAACTTCAAGGCAGTTGCGAAAGGGGTTCTCGAAACATCAGAGTGTAATTCGAGGCATCTTGTAATAATAAGAGCAACCTAAAAATGATGTATGAACGACAGGTGTATGTAGCTATACATAGGGGTTGACGGTAGAAGTGAATTGCAAAAGTGATGAGCACATGTTCTCGGGAGAACATCATAGAGTATCTTCGAAGTCTTCTGGCAAAGCAAGCGATCATCGATAATGTCGGGGCTCTTCGGGAGGAAGTGGGTACGAGAGCCTAATGTCAGAGTTAGTAAAATGTTTAACCCGAATAGACGAGAGATCAGAGTCCCAGAGTATAGACGAGGAATAAAAGATCCTAATACCACCCAATGGCGACGTGGGCCCGTAAGACACACAACCAATGTTAGTAAAAGTTTTTGTAGTGACTAGACTCGACTTCGGCCAAGGAGTTGGAAAGGGGGCTACCTACAGGCAGTCGACTCTGATACCAACTTATGACACCCTTGATCTTGATCGTACACATTTGCGTGTATGATTAGTGTACGATTGAATCGAGGGAATCACAGTGGCGTTCCGGCGCCACCAGGAGAGAGGGGGATAGGTCCCCCTCCTTCTTCTTCTTGCTTGGCCTCGCCCCTAGATGGGAGGAGGGTTTTCCCTCTGGTCCTTGGCCGCCATGGCTCCCGAAGGGTAGGAGCCCCTCCGAGATTGGATCTCTCTCTCTCTCTCTCTCTCTCTCTCTCTGTTTTGCGACCCTCTTTTCTAGCCAAACACCATTTCTTAAATATCCGAAGATCCGTAACTCCGATTGGGCTGAAATTTTGAGGGGACTTTTCTCTAGATATTAGCTTCCTTGCGGCTGAAGGGCACCCCCAACCGACTTACGAGGTGGACACAAGTGTAGGGGGCATGACCTAGGGTAGGAGCGTGCCCCTTGAGCTTGTGGGGCCTGCGGGCCACCCTTTTGTATATTCCATAAAAAATCGCCGTAACTTTTTATTGCCTTTGGACTTTGTTTGATATGGATTTTCTGCAAAATACAAAAACATGAAAAAAACAGAAACTATCACTAGGCACTAGATTAATATGATAGTCCAATAAATCTTATAAATTGTTCACTAAAGTATGTGAAAATAGTAGGATACTGGCATGAAACAATAAAAAACTATAGATACGTCGAAGATGTATCAGCATCCACAAGCTTAATTCCTGCTCGTCCTCGAGTATGTAAATGATAAACAAAGATAATTTTTGATGTGAAATTCAACCTAGCACAATCTTAATCAAATAGTATAATCATGGCATGAATATTAAGATATGAATGATTCAGGGCAGTAGTCTATCATTTGATATAAAGACATCAATACTCAGGCATACTAACAAACAATCATGCCCTTCAAAATAAGTTAAAGAACATCATACCTACAAAATCATATAGCTTAGCATGCTTAGTCTTCCTAGCATAAAGTATAAATCATGAGCACCTCGATGCCAAACCAAGAAATTTTATCATACTTTTTCTCACTTTAGCCTTTTCAATTACACTCGATACATGAGCGTGAGCCATGGACTTAGCACTTTGGATGGCAAAGAAGTGGTGATTGGGGTTAATAAGGGAAGACAAAAGGATAAGAAAGTCTCAAATCAACGTGGCTGATCGTTAGGCAATGGAGCGACCTTACAATCAATGTTAATGTGAGGAGTAGGGATTACCATGCAAAGAGTGCACTAGAGTTATAAGTGTATGAAAGCTCTCCTAATGCAGCTAACTGGGTGTGCATCCAACCTGCTTGCTCATGAAGACATCGAGCATTTGTGGAAGCTCATCATCGGAATATACAAGCCAAGTTCTATAGTGTAAAGATCCCACTAGCATAGTCATGAAGTATATGAAAACTCTTTATATGAAGTACATGGCGCTACTTTGAAGCACAAGTGTGGTAAAAGGATAGTAGCATGCCCGTTCTATCTTTTTCTCTCATTTTCTTGTTTTCTCCTTTTTTGGCTCTTTTTGGCCTTTTTTAGAACAGTCTTGATAAACCACAAGTATATGGGATCGCAACAGTTTTCAAGGGCAGAGTATTCAACCCAAATTTATAGATTCGACAAAAGGGGAGCCAAAGAATATTTACAAGTATTAGCAGCTGAGTTGTTGATTCAACCACACTTGGACATTAATTATCTGCAGCAAAGTGATCAGTAGCATAGTTGTATGATAGTTTTGATAATAATGGTAGTAGTAATAATAACGGTAACAGTGATAGCAATGGTGTTGAAGCAAGTGCAATAGTGACAGTAGCAGTAGTAACTTAGCAAGATCAATATGTAGGAAAATCGTAGGCATTGGATCGATGATTCGTTGAATGATATTCATCATGAGACAGTCATAACCTAGGGCGATACGGCACTAGCTCCATTTCATAAATATAATGTAGGCATGTATTCCGTAAATAGTCATACGTGCTTATGGAAAGAACTTGCATGGCATGTTTTGTCCTACCCTCCCGTGGCAGTGGGGTCCTATTGGAAACTAACGGATATTAAAGCCTCCTTTTAATAGAGAAAAAGAACAAAGCATTATCACACAGTGAATACATGAGCTCCTCAAACTACGGTCATCACCGGGAGTGGTCCTGACTATTGTCACTCTGGGGTTGCCAGATCATAACGCGTAGTAGGTGACTATAACTTGCAAGATCGGATCTAGAACATGGATATAATGGTGATAACATAAACGGTTCAGATCTGGAATCATGGACCTGGGCCCAAAGTGACAATCATTAAGCATGGCAAAGTCATAGCAACATCAATCTCAGAACATAATGGATATTAGGGATCAGGCCCTAGCAAAACTAACTTGATTACATGATGAATCTCATCCAACTCCTCACCAACTAGCAAGCCTATGAAGGAATTACTCACTCCCGGTGGGGAGCATCATGGAATTGGCGATGGAGAAGGGTTGGTGATGATGAAGATCAAAGATCCCCCTCTCCGGAGCCCCAAACGGACTCCAGGTCTGGCCTCCCGATGAAGAACAGAAGACGACGGCGGCTCCGTCTCGTGAAACGAGATAATTCTTTCTCCCTGATTTTTTTCCGGAAAAATAGGATTTTATAGCGTCGGTTTCAGGGTCTGCGGGGCCACCTGGTGGGGACAACCCACCTGGGCGCGCCTGGAGGGGGTGGCGCGCCCTGGTGGGTTGTGCCCACCCAGGTGCCCCCCTCCGGTGGTTCTTAGCTCCAGAAATTCTCTTTTATTGTATAAAAAATCCTTGCAACGTTTCATTCCATTCTGAGAACTTTTATTTCTGCACAAAAACAACACCATGGTAGTTCTGCTGAAACAGCGTCAGTCCGGGTTAGGTTCATTCAAATCATGCAAATTAGAGTCCAAAACAAGAGGAAAAGTGTTAGGAAAAGTAGATACGACGGAGACATATCAACTCCGCCAAGCTTAAACCTCTGCTTGTCCTCAAGCAAGTCAGTTGATAAATTGAAAGTGAAAAAGAAAAACTTTTACAAACTGTTTTGCTCTTGTTTCCATAAATAAGCTTAAACAACACCTAGGTTTTCAACAAAGATTATAACTAACTATGTCGACAATAACTCCTAAAAATTATATTAACTCATATCAATGACATAATCAACTAGCGAGCAATAATAAGACATCTCAAATAGCAACATGTTATCAAAAGAACCATGATACAATATGACAATAGTGGTATCTCGCTAGCCCTTTCTGAGACTGCAAAACATAAATGCAAAGCACCTCCAAAGTTAAGGCAGCGACTAAACATTGTAATTCATGGTAGAAAAGATCCAGTCATGATGCACCCAACATTAGCTACACACAATGCATCAGCATGACAACAGTGCTCTTAGGTTCTGGCGCTTATTTGAGAAGGTGATGACACAACATAAAAGTAAATAGATAGTCCCTTCGCAGAGGGAAGTAGTGATTTGCAGAGGTGCCAGAGCTCAAGTTTTTAAAATAGAGATAAATGAAATTTTGAGACATGCACCCTTCTTGTTTACTTTTTAACCATCAGTTATCAATATCTTCCATGCTAAACACATTAGTAGCAGTTCCCAAGGGATAAAGTAAAGGTTATTGCTCCATAGAAGTTTTTGTTTGATTATTGATAAGTTCTTTTTTGCAATTTGGGACTGGGAATCCCTATTACCGCCCCTTTTCTCGTGCAATGGTGAGTGAATAAACACCCATCCCGAGAATAACCCGCTTAGCATGGAAGATACCAACTACCTCTTATCTCTCTATGAACAATCCAAGCACACAAAAATGATATTTATTTAAAGTTTTTAGAGGTGGCACATGAAAATTTACTTAGGACGGCAGGGTAATACCGCATATAGGTAGGTATGATGGACTCATCTGGAATAACTTGGGTTTTAGGTTTTTGATGCACAAGAAGAATTCCCACTTAGTACAGGCGAAGGCTAGCAAATAGGTTGAGAAGCGGCCAACTAGAGAGCAACAATGGTCATGAACATGCACTATGCATAAGTAACATTGGATACTAGCATGAGTAGGATATGAACACCATGAACATAAATATCATAGAGGCTATGTTGGTTTTGATTCAACCACATGCATGAACATGTGCCAAGTCAAGCCACTCAAACATTCAGAGGAGGATACCATATCATCATACTACATCACAATCATTTTAACGCAATGTTGACATCCAAGATAAATCATTATCCACTCCTAGCTACTTATGCATGGCATGAGAAACTATAATCTCTAAATGTCATTGCAAACATGTTTGATCATAATAGGCTGAATCATGGATACTAGGTTAAACATATTTACAAAAACAGAACAAGTCGACTTCGTACCCGTTTCTCTCTGCCACGGCTAGTTCACCGAATATCGTCATTATTGCCTTTCACTTGCACGACTGAACAATTTGAAAATAATAATAGTGCAAGAGTGCCGTGGACTAAGCTGGAATCGGCAAACATTTTATTCAAAAGGAGAAGACAAGGTAATATGGACTCTTTGTCAGATCAACAATGATGCATATGAGAGCCACTCAACATTTTCATCGTGGTCTTCTCCTCGTTATGACTCAATAAAAAGAAAAGAAATTCAGAGAAACATATTGAAATATTTTTTTGGAGTTTTTGGTGTTTTTGTAAACAAGCAAATAAAAAGGGAAAAACAAAAATGAGAAAAACTATTTACATGGGAAAGCTCCCAACAGGTAAAAGAAGAACAAGGAAATCTTTTTGGGTTTTCTTTTTAGTGCTACAACAATTTAAACTAGGAAAAAAAATCAAAAAGAAGCAAGAAATATATTCTTAGATTTTCTCAAAGTTTTTCAAACACACAAGAAGAAAGCGAGAAAAATAAATTAAACATGGATAATAGAATGAAAAGTGTGAACACCGACAACTGGAATGAAATGTGTGAATATGAATGTAATTTCGGTGGAAATACATACTCTCCCAAGCTTAGGCTATTGGCCTAACTTGGTAATCACCAGTCGTAGAAGCCATGAGGTCCTATGTTGAAGTGCTGGGGAGTGGACACCTAAGGGTACCCCTGCTGAGGCTCCCTGTGCCGCAGCCAAGTTGTTTCATTAAGCAACGATGTTCTCAGGCATAATCATGTATCCGTTCCTGGCACTAGGATCAAACAAAGCAGGTGCATGCAATGGAATAATATCACGAGTTCTCTCACTAAAAACTAAGTTATGAGGAATAGGAATACCAGGGTAATCAGCAGCAATAAACTGGTGATCTTCCATAGCCGCTCGATCTAGGTAAACCTTGGGCAAAGGATGATCAAGCTGGCGTATCTGAATGTTAAAGTAATTCGCCAAGCGAGTAGCGTAAATGCCACCATGTATTTGGCCCTTGGATTTGTTAATATGAAGGTGACATGCCTCAATAGCTCCCAAGCTATAAGTGTTGTTTCCATAAAGTGCGCGACATAAAATAGCAAAGTCTGGAGCACTAAGTGCACCTACCTTCTCTCTAGCAAGTAAGCACTTTGCAATGAATAGAGCAAAATAATGTACAACAAGAAAATGTAAGCTAGTAGCGGTGACACCCGATACCCCTCTCTCATCCCCCACTGTTAGAGTATGGTAAAAACCGTCAAAATCTGCGGGCCTAGGCTCTATCAAACCACCATCAGAAGGAAGCATGCAAATGTCACAAAATTCAGTAAGTGGTATCTGATGGTTTTCAGCATAATAACTAAACGACACCTCAGGGGATTATTCCTAGAATGGAAATGAAAAGTTTGCACAAAGGAATTTGTGAGGAGATGATACTATTCGCATTCAGTTGCAATGAAGTCGGTGAGGCCGGCATTAGCAGCGTATTGTGCAAACTCCTGAAGGATTCTGGCCCCTTCCATGAACGAGTTATGCGGCCATTCACACGGACGTAATTCCGCCAATCTTCGGGTGTGGAGACCACTGTCAGACGACTCCCCAATAACTCCCTTGGAGCTATTCTTGGAAGCAAACTTCCTAAAGAAACTCATCTTTTTCCTATGAACAAAATTCTGAAATTTTTAGTCCACAATTTTTTTTTCAACAAAACTTCATAAGATTGTAAGCAACTACTCATAGGAATGTATAGAGGCCATAACAAGCATTCAAACTACTTATAACTCTAAGAATTCAACATGCAAGCCCATCTACAGCAGCACCAAGAGTAGATAATTATTCAAAATATAAACCACTAAAGCAAAAACTAATTAGACACATGGAGGAGTCACATACCAAGCAACAATTTCCCGAAACAGTTTCAGAAACGGAGCTTCGTGCAAAGATATCAAAATCTACGGTTTCGGGAGCAAGAACACGAGAGAGAGAGAGCAATGGTGATTTTTTACCTGGAGGAATGTGGTGATGTGGGAAGAAGAGATAAGTAAGAGGGCACAACCCACCAGCGCGCGCCCAGGTGGGTTGTGCCCACGTGGTGCACCTCTCTCTGGTATTATTTGCACCAGAAATTCTTAAATATTCAGAAAAAAAATCTTATTAAATTTTCAAAGCATTTTGAGAAATTTTATTTTTGGGTCATTTTTTATTGCACGAAAAACTCAGAAAATAGAGAGAACATGATATTTTATTTTATTTAACTAATAAAAACAGAAAACAAAAGGTAGGGATAGAAGGTAGTGCTCACTAAATTCATCAACTTCATACCTCTAAAAAATGATCCATTGATATGGTTGATCAAGTCTTATTAACAACCACTTTCGATTAGCATGAAACCGAAGAACTTTCGTGAATCACTAAGTTACCTCAACGGGGATATGAATGTCCCCAACAATAAGCATTTCATATTTCTTTTTAATAGTAGGTAGAGGTAGCTGAAAACTTCAAATAGTGATTGTCGGAGATTTTCCAATAACCTTAATACCATTCACTTGGAATTGTTTCTTCGGAAAGTGCACCGTATGCTCATTGCCATTGATATGAAAGGTGACCTTGCTTTTATTGCAATCAATAACAGCCCCTGCAGTATTCAAGAAGGGTCTACCAAGGATAATCGACATGTTGTCGTCCTCGGGCATCTCAAGTATAACAAAGTTAGTCAAAATAGTAACATTAGCAGCAACAACAGGCACATCCTCACAAATACCGATAGGTATGGAAGTTGATTTGTCAGTCATTTGCAAAGATATTTCAGTAGGTGTGATTTCATTCAAATCAAGTCTTTTATATAAAGAGAAAGGCATAACACTAACACCAGCTCTTAAATCACATAGAGCAGTTTTCACATAATTTCTTTTGATGGAGCAAGGTATAGTTGGTATTCCCGGATCTCTAAGTTTTTTGGGTACTCCATCCTTAAGAGTATAATTAGCAAGCATAGTGTAGATTTCAGCTTCTGGTATTTTTATCTTATTGGTGATGTTGTCTTTCATGTACTTTGCATAGGGAGGCATTTTTAAGATATCAGTCAAGCGAGTACGCAAAAACACTGGTCAACATTTCAGAAGCATTCAAATTCTTCATCATCTTTATTTTTAGTTGACTTAGGTGGAAAATGCATAGGTTTTTGAACCCATGCACTACTGCAGAATGCTGCTAACGCGACACTATGATCAGAGACCCTTCGACGGAACTGTGTGCGATGCAATAATCGTAAACAGTGGTGTAAAAATCCGTCAAAAAGGTGCAAAACGTTTGCGATAATAGATGCATCAAACACAGTTCAGATTTTAGTTGTATGTGCGATGCACGGCATACGGTTCGGTTCAATGAACTGTTTGCGATGAGGAACGTGTGTGATATACGACATACAGTTCAATCCGATTAACTGTTTGTGATGAGGCGGAACAACAGAAACCGACAGCTAGATAAAGGTGTGTGCGATTGAGGGCATACACTTCAGAAAGATTAACTGTTTGCGATTAGGCAACAGAACAGGAACGGTCAGCCAAATCAAAGGTGTGTGTGCAATTGATGGCATACACTTCACACAGATGAATTGTTTGCAATTAGCCACAACAAATTGAAACACTTAGACAGATCAACGTGTGTGCGCTAGACGGGCACACACTAATTAAAAGAAGCATGTGTGAAGGTAATAACGAGCGCGCACGGTTCTTAGAACAAGACGTGTGCTGACATTGCCTATTGCGGTGCACCAAACGCCACGTACACGGCCGAGAAAGTGTGCCCACGTTACGCCGTCTGGGAATAGTGCCGCACTTAGGAATTATAGAACCATCAATAAATTTTGAGCCTGCGTCCCATCACCTTCCAACTTGCAAACCTGTTCACACCGATCAAAACCTAAACGGTTTCCCACTTAGGAGCGTATTAGTACTCGGTTGTAAATACTACTACTCCAAGATGACTGCACATTCCTCCTCAACTCCTCATCCACAAAAAACAAACAAGTCATTCATCATTGTTCCCTTCCGTCTGCCATGGCCAGCGTGAGTTCTGGGTTGAGAGATTGCCACTAGGGAGAGGCGAGCATGGAAGTGGAAGCACGAGAGATGTCCCACCTCGCTGCGAAAGCAGCCGACATATCCCGCCGTGCGGCCCTAGCAGCATAGAGGTCCCGCCGCACCGCCAAAGCAGCACGGAGGTCCTGCCGTGCATCGATGCAACCGACTGGTGCGGACGGACCGCGAAAGCAGCAAAGATGTCCTCCCGTGCCGCGATGGCCTGGGAAAATGTCTCGCGGGCAGGCGAGGACTCTTACAGGCGCATGCATGTGATCGTCCATAGCCAGATGGATCAAATCTCTGGTTGGGCGAAGTTGTAGGATGACATGGAAGCTTTGTTTGAACAGGGTACCAGCGTCATCCGGCAACTAAGGGAGAGCAATGAGAAGCTCCAGGCCGAGCGCGACCTACTGAGGGTGAAGATCGTCGGAAGTGTGGAGCAGCAGGAGGAGACCAGTGCCTTGTTGAAGATGACCAGCGTCATCATCGAGAAACTTATGGACGAGAATGATGTGATGCGCATGAAGTGCAAAAGGCTGGTGGAGGAATCTATGGATGCTCTCAAGCAGCATATTGAGGACAGGAAAGAGCTCATCGCCGCTCGCCGCAGAGACTAGTTCCTGCAGCCTGCAGCAACACATCAAGAAAGTAGAGATCAGCGAGCCAGATTGTTGTCTTCCTTCTTATTTTGCCCTTGTGTATTCCGGGCGTTGCCGCATGTGGCTTTTTTTAGTTATGTTCCTAAATATGTAAGACAATTATTATCCACTGTCATTGTCCTATATTCATCATGCTTGCTATAAGTCGCAGTCGATGCTATACAGGTGTGTCGGATCTTACATCAAGATCTGTGCAAAACTTTCTTTTCAGAATTTTATTTTCCTCTCTTAAATCTCAGTCCAGTGAGACATAGCCACGCCGTGAAACAGGGGCACGGGCGCCATTAATGGAGACGTTGGAAGGGAGGTGCACGACGGGTAGAGGTCAAAGGGCTCTCCTCCCGATGAGCACACACATGGGTCTGATCGCACGCCTCCCGTACTCAAATAGCTACCCCGCACGGCACCTCCTAGCCAATAAAAAAAAGGGATGCGCGGCAGCATGTAATTGGTAAGTAGAACGCCCACGGTTTCAATAATAGTCGTGTTTCCGATTTGTAACGTGACAACACTTGTTCCAAAATGACTTTGTTGATTTTTAATGTGTGCGCCTTCGCAAATCGGACAGAAAAATTACCACAGCATGTTGGTGCCATGTCATGACACCATGCCAAGTTTCATAATTTTTAGGTGTGTTTTTGATTTACAGGAATTAAAAAACGAAGTTTCTCAATCTTTCTGGCCGAGCCATGACGCCCAGATGTTTGAATTACATTCTCATTTCTAGCATGGGACTTAGAAATTCACCCAAGGACACGCATGTGATTTTTCAACCAACTTTGTTGCACTTGAGCATTTGCTTGTAGTTCAAATTTAAATTGTGCACATTAAATGCCCAGAAATTCAATTAATGTATAACAAAGGCCAAACGAACCCGAAATAATTCCAATATTTAGTACGATACTTCTATTTGGTCTAATCTGCCTGTGTAAACAAATTAAGGCGGGAGAAGGTAGTGTACGTATGTCATTTCACACACGGAGGTGACACGTTCCCTCTCAGAATCACGAGCCTTCTTGAGTGAAGCTCCGGTCTGCAAGAAGCTTATATCAAAGCTTGTCCCAATTTGGCCAAAAAAATTACCACAGGATGTTGGTGACATGTCATGACACCATGCCAAGTTTCATAATTTTCAGGCATGTTTTTGGATTTATGTGAATTAAAAAACCAAGTTTCTCAATCTTTCCGGCCGAGCCACGACGCCCAGATGTTTAAATTTCATTCCCATTTCTTGCATGGGACCTAGAAATTCACCCAAGGACACACATGTGAATTTTCAACCAACTTTGGTACACTAGATCATGTGATTGTAGTTCAAATTTTAATTATGCACATGAAATGCCCAGAAATTTAATTAATGTATAAAAATGGCCAAACGAACCCAAAATAATTCCAAAATTTAGCATGATTATTCTATTTGGTCTAATCTGCCTGTGTAAACAAATTAAGGCGGGAGAAGGCAGTGTACGTATGTCGTTTCACACACGGAGGTGGCACGTTCCCTCTCGGACCCACGAGCCTTCTTAAGAGAAGCTCCGATTTGCAAGAAGCTGATACCAAAGCTTGTCCCAATTCAGCCAAAAAATTTACCGCAACATGTTGGTGCCATGTCATGACACCATGCCAAGTTTCATGATTTTCAGGCGTGTTTTGGATTTACATGAATTAAAAAACCAAGTTTCTCAATTTTTGCGCCCGAGCCACGACACCCAGATGTTTGAATTTCATTCTCATTTCTTGCATGGGACCTAGAAATTCACTCAAGGACACACATGTGATTTCTCAACCAACTTTGGTGCACTAGAGCATGTGCTTGTAGATCAAATTTGTATTATGCACATTAAATGCCCGGAAATTCAATTAATGTATTAAAAAGTCCAAACGAACCCGGAATAATTCCAAAGTTTAGAATGATACTTCTATTTGGTCTAATCTGCCTGTGTAAAAAAATTAAGTTAGGAGAAGGCAGTGTACGTATGTCATTTCGCACATGGTGGTGACACGTTCCCTCTGGGAACCACGAGCCTTCTTGAGAGAATCTCCGGTTTGCCAGAAGCTTATACCAAAGCTTGTCCCAATTCGGCCAAAAAAATTACCGTAACAATTGGTGCCATGTCATGATATCATGTCAAGTTTCATGATTTTCAGGTGTGTTTTGGATTTACATGAATTTAAAAACCAAGTTTCTCAATCTTTCTAGCCGAGCCACGACGCCCAGATGTTTGAATTTCATTCCCATTTCTTGCATGGGACCTAGAAATTCAGACAAGGACACACATGTGATTTTTCAACCAACTTTGGTGCACTAGAGCATGTCCTTGTAGTTCAAATTTGAATTATGCACATTAAATGACCAGAAATTCAATTAATATATTAAAAAGGCCAAACGAACCGGAATAATTCTAAAATTTAGAATGATATTTCTATTTGGTCTAACCTGCCTGTGTAAAAAAATTAAGGCAGGAGAAGGCAGTGTACATATGTCATTTCGCACACGGAGGTGACAGGTTCCTCTCGGAACCACGAGTCTTCTTGAGAGAAGCTCCGGTTTGCAAGAAGCTTATACCAAAGCTTGTCCCAATTCGGCTAAAAAAATTTACCGCAGCATGTTGGTGCCATGTCATGACACCATGCCAAGTTTCATGATTTTCAGGCATATTTTGGATTTACATCAATTAAAAAACCAAGTTTCTCAATCTTTCCGGCCGAGCCACGATGCCCAGATGTTTGAATTTCATTCCCATTTCTTGCATGGGACCTAGAAATTTACCGAAGGACACACATGCGATTTTTCAACCAACTTTGGTGCATTGGAGCATGTGCTTGTAGTTCAAATTTGAATTATGCATATTAAATGACCAGAAATTGAATTAATGTATAAGAAAGTCCAAATGAACACGAAATAATTCCAAATTTTAACACGACACTCATATAGTTCTATGTCTCCTCTGTAAAAAAATAAGGGGGGGGGGGAGGCAGCGTATATTGTTTCGAACAAAAAGGTGACACGCCCCCCTCGGGAACCACGAGTTTTCTCGAGAGAAGCTCTGGTTTGCAAGAAGCTTATACCAAAAACTTGTCCAAATGCGGCCAATTTTTTTACCACAACATGTTGGTGCCATGAAATTACATGATACCAAGTTTCATGATTTTCAGGCAAGTTTTGAATTTCTAGAAATTTAAATACCAAGTTTCTCAATATTCCTGACTGAGCCACGACGCCCAGATGTTTGAATTTCATTCCCATTTCTTGCATGGGACATATAAATTCACCCAAAGACACACATGTGATTTTTCAACAAACTTTGGGGCACTGGAGCATGTGCTTGTAGTTCAAATTTGAGTTATGCACATTAAATGCCGTGAAACTCAATTAATCCATAAAAATACCAAACGAACCCAGAATAATTCCAAATTTAAACACGACACTCATGTAGTTGCATGTTCAGTGTACATAAATGTTCTTGCAATTCAAACACCATCCCTTTCCCTCCTTAACACCATTTTGTCTTTCAAAACATAATGAAAAAACCCAGGTATACCACAAACAGTTTACTAGAAAGAATCATGTGGGATGTGATATAAAATATCTTGGTGCACTGTCTTGTCTGGCTTACGCAGGAAGCTTCTCGTCTATAGTCCACTGCCTCCGCTTGAACCACACTTGCGCACCAGTTTCTCGTGGCACCGAGAGATTTTTTTTGCCATCGCAGAAATATCTATCTCCCCGCCCCTCCCTCCCACCAAAAGCCACATTTCCACTGTTCCTCCTTACATTCCAAGCTCAAACCTTCATTGCTGCTTACTGGCCGATGACCCTTCTTCTTGCAGCGCCGCCTCCTCACCGGCTACCCTTCTTCTTGCAGCGCCGCCTCCTCGTCGGTGACCCTTCTTCTTGCAGTGCCGCCTCCTCGCCGGCGACCCTTCTTCTTGCTGCACGGCCTCCTCGCCGCCGACCCTTCTTCTTGTTGCGCGGCCTCAATGATATGGTTAGGTAATCCACACCCCACCCACACCATCCTCCTCCTTTCCCATCCCACATGCCCTTACCGACACCTTCCGCCGAAATCACTGTCCCCCTCCTCCAATTAAGCACTGCCACGACTATTTTGCATGCAATATAACATGGAGCTCAGTAGCATCTGGCAACAGAGAAGCAAATCACGACCGCACGCGCGCACGAGGTCGCTATGGCTGCCATGCATGCCGACCGCCAGATCTTGGAGGAGCACCTCATCTTCGAGGCCACCATCGACACCACCACGCGGTTGTCTACTTTAAAATACAGTTCGTGCTGTTTGCTCGAGCCCACTGCCAATGCCTTCTAATGATTTGTCCTCTGTAATGTTAATATGCAATCTGATGTTCAGTTTACAGTTTCGTCCTCTGAAATATAATGTTCAGTTAACACTTTGGTACTCTAAAATGTAATATTCAGTTAACAGTTTGGTCCAACAATTGTTACATTTTGTAGTAGTGTTCTCAAGCATTCTTTGTTTTGTTAACTGTCTTATCTTCTAGTACATGTTTCTATTCTGCAATGTCGTGCTTAGTTAACTATTTTGGTTCATTTGGTCTGCTGTCCATTTAACGGTTTGGTTCAGTTCTACAATTTGATTTTCATTTGCTGTGGGTACAATTTTGTATTGTTATGCATGTGAAATAAATCGAATTTGGCTGTACTCAATACATATTCTACTGATAGTATGACATCTCTCAGTTAACCTGATCAAGATCTTCCTTATGTGTGTTGCAGGGAAACAATGGGAGACACTGCGGTTTACCATCGAGGTTTATTCAAGCATGGTCCTTTGGCTAATAGCACATTATTGTGCAGTTGCAGGAATCATTCTAATATTTAGGTTTCTTACAATTTGGTCTTGCACATGTAGGTCCTGCAATCAGAGGCTTAGACCCACTGTTTGACCCATTTTGCCTATGGGGAAATGATATGTCCATCAATATCAGTCAAGTTAAGAAACTCAGAAAGATTGTTAGGATGAAGAAACTTGCGAAGAATAACAGCAAGATCTTTGTTTGCACAATGAAGAAGACATTGGTTAACTATAGGATGGTACTAACTCTTTTACCTTGTTTTTACCCCTTGCACCATCAGTCAACTATAGGATGGTACTAACTCTTTTACCTTGTTTGCATATCTTTGTTTTCAGTACTTTTCAAAGCAGTTCACCGATGATTACCTCTCAAACCACCTGCATGGTCAAGAGGCGAGGAAGGTATTCATTCAATACCCATGGTACAACATTGAAGTCTTGCTGAAGAGGACGAAGGTTGGGCGGGCAACTATCCATAGCCACTAGCCTAAAGTTGCAAGGACATTCAACATCACTGAAGGCTCAACATTTGCCTTCCGCTTCTGCAGTTTTCTAGATGAGATTCATCTGTCTATTTACTGTGTATGATGCTACTTTCCAAAGGTTTTTGATGTTGCATGTGAAACTTGGTGTTGTTGTGTAATGGCGGAACTGAGTGCCTAAGCTATCTGATGTAATTTGATTATGAAATCCTGGTTGCTGTTATACGGATATGAAATATCGGATGTGTTTTTATAGAAATATCAATTTGATTAGTACATGGATTATCAATAATAGGCTAATTACCCTACTTATTGGGGTTTTCTATTACAGACGGTTACTCACACAACACTGTGGGTGATAAACTCAAACAACACGCACAGTTTCTAGAAATTAGGCGTGTTCGATCAACTAAGAATCACACACGGCTTCCGGCAGAGAACTGTTAGCGTTAGGCCACCTTGCACAAATGTTTCCACACAAAAAACTGTGTGTGATATACATACGAGCGGAAATGTTTTTCTGGGATGCACCGTGTGGGATGTACATACGAATGGAAACAATTGGGTTTCGATGCTCCGCCAGATCACACACAAACTCATTTTTCCCCAGCCAGTGTGCCAGGAGGGCCTATCCCCGACGGTTTCTAGGTCGTGTGGTAAGGACCCCCCCTATCGCCCACACTCACTTGGCGACGGTTCCAAATGCCGTCGCGTAAAGAGGTTAAAAACCATTTGTATAGCACATCGCTATACCAGTGATGGTTCTCTTTCCTTACCATGTTTTCTAGCAACAAAGTCTCTTTTATCATATCTTTTATTCTTTGGTTGTGGGTTATCAAGATCAACAACTTGTTCTATCTCAACATCATTGTCTGGTTCTTTATGAATTGATTGTGTGTCTTCATGAACCTCATCATTATCTTTTTCATTATCAGAAGGTGAGTATTCACTACCAGATTGAGTTTTAGCATCAGAGATAGAAACTTCATTATCATTATCATTATCAGGAGGTTTTTCTACTTCAGGTTCACTAGAGGCAGGCAAAGTCCTATTATTTTTCTTCTTCTTTTTATTTTTAGAAGGACTAGGCGCATAAGTGTTCATTCTTTGAGAGTCTTGTTCAATTCTCTTTGGGTGTCCCTCAGGATAAAGTGGTTCCTGAGTCATTTTACCTCCTCTAGTTGCTACTCTAACAGCAAAGTCACTTATATTATTGTTCATTTCATCAAGCAACTCTCTTTGAGATTTAGCAACTTGTTCTAATTGAGTTTGAACCATAGAGGCATGCTTTCCTACACCTCTAACATCATTTGAAATTCTAAATAACAAATCACTTAAGCAAGCAATCATATCAGAGTTGTATTTCAATTGTTTCATAACATTTGCATTGAAGTGATCTTGCTTTCTAATGTAATTATCGAACTCATAAAGGCATTGGCTAAGATGTTTATTATGAGGATTATCACTATCATTGAATTTCATTAGAGAATTTACCTCTACCACCTTAGGTGGTGGTGGTGTATCAGGCCCATGTATTTCTTTAATAGGACGTAAATTTTTGACATCCTCGACTTTAATACCTTTTTCCTTCATAGGTTTCTTTGCCTCTTGCATATCTTCTGGACTGAGATATAAGATATCCCCCTTCTTTGGAGTGAGTTTAAGCGGTGTTTCAGGAGGAGTCCAATCATCATAATTTTAAAATATGTTATTCAATAATTCTTTAGCTTGCTCAATAGTTCGTTCCCTGAAAACACAACTAGCACAACTATCTAGGAAATAACTAGAAGCATCAGTCAGTCCATTAAAGAAAATACCAAGTATTTCATTTTAAGAGGATGATCAGGCAAAGCACTAAGCAATTGGATAAGCCTCCCCCAAGCTTGTGGGAGACTCTCTTCTTCAATTTCCACAAAGTTAAATATTTCCTGCAAGGCAGCTTGTTTCTTATGAGCAGGGAAATATTTTTCAGAGAAGTAATAAATCATATCCTGGGGACTACGCACACAACCAGGAGCAAGAGTATTGTACCAAGATTTAGCATCACCCTTTAATGAGAACGGGAATAAATTGAGGATATAATAATAGTGAATCTTCTCATCATGAGCAAAAACGGTGGCTATGTCATTCAACTTAGTAAGATGTGCCACTACGGTTTCAATTTCATAACCATGGAAAGGATCAAATTCAACCAAAGTAATTAACTCTGGTTCGATAGAGAATTCATAATCCTTATCATCAATAAAGATAGGTGAAGTAGCAAATTTAGGATCACATTTCATTCTAGCATTCAAAGCTCTTTATTTATACTTGCATAATAATTTTTCTAGATCATCTCTATCCTTACAACCAAGAATATCTCTAGTTGCCTCCTCACTCATAGCATAACCTTCCGGTACCTTTGGCAATTCATATCTAGGAGGGCTAGTTCTAGTAGGTGTTTCAAGATTTTTTGTTTCAAGCTCATCATAAGTTTCAACAATATCATGTTGTCTTACTCTAGCAATTTGTTCATCAAGAAATTCACTTAGTGGCACATTATCATCAAGCAAGGTACTAGCATCATCATGAGTAGCATTCATAGCAGAAGTAGCATCATCAATAACTTGCGACATATCAGAATTAATAACATGTGGTAGTGTTGCAAGTTTACTTATAACATAAGGTGAATCAAGTGTGGAGCTAGATGACAGTTCCTTACCTCCCCTCGTCTTACAAGGAAAAATCTTAGCCTTTGCATCCTTCAGATTCTTCATAGTGATAATATGATAAATAATCCCAAGTGACTCCACAAATATAGCTATGCTCCCCGGCAACAGTGCCAGAAAAAGGTCTTGATAACCCATAAGTATATGGGATCGCAACAGTTTTCGAGGGTAGAGTATTCAACCCAAATTTATAGATTCGACACAAGGGAGCCAAAGTATATTTGCAAGTATTAGCAGCTGAGTTGTCAATTCAACCGAACCTGGAGATTAATTATCTGCAGCAAAGTGATCAGTAGCACAGTAGTATGATAGTTTTGGTAATAATGGTCGCAATAATAGTAACGGTGACAGTGATAGCAATAGTTTTGCAGCAGGTGCAATAGTGACAGTAGCAGTAGTAACTTAGCAAGATCAATATGTAGGAAAATCGTAGGCATTGGATCGGTGATTCGTTGGATGATATTCATTAGGAGACAGCCATAACCTAGGGCGATACAACACTAGCTCCATTTCATAAATATAATGTAGGCATGTATTCCGTAAATAGTCATACGTGCTTATGGAAAGAACTTGCATGACGTCTTTTGTCCTACCCTCCCATGGCAGCGGGGTCCTATTGGAAACTAAGGGATATTAAGGCCTAGTTTTAACAGAGAACCAGAACAAAGAATTAGCACACAATGAATACATGAGCCCCTCAAACTACGGTCATCACCGGGAGTGGTCCCGACTATTGTCACTCCGGGGTTGCCGAATCATAACATAGTAGGTGACTATAACTTGCAATATCGGATCTAGAACATGGATATAACGGTGATATAATAAACGGTTCAGATCTAAAATCGTGGCACCTGGGCCCAAAGTGACAAGCATTAAGCATGGCAAAGTCATAGCAACATCAATCTCAGAACATAATGGATACTAGGGATCAGGCCTTGACAAAACTAACTCGATTACATTATGAATCTCATCCAACTCCTCACTGACCAGTGAACCTATGAAGGAATTACTCACTCCCGACGGGGATCATAATGGAATTGGTAATGGAGAAGGGTTGATGATGATGAAGATCGAAGATCTCCCTCTCTAGAGCCCCAAACGGACTCCAGATCTGGTCTCCCTATGAAGAACAAGAGACGGCGGTGGCTCCATCTCGTGAAATGTGATAATTCTTTCTCCCTAATATTTTTTCTGGAAAAATAGGATTTTATATTATCGGTTTCAGGGTCTGCGGGGCCACCAGGTGGGGACAACCCGCTTGGGCGCGCCTGGAAGGAGTGGCGCGCCCTGGTGGGTTATGCCCACCCAGGTGCCCCCCCCTCCGGTGGTTCTTGGCTCCAGATATTCTCTTTTATTGTATAAAAAAATCCTCGCAAAGTTTAGTTCTATTCCGAGAACTTCTATTTCTGCACAAAAACAACACCATGGTAGTTCTGCTGAAAACAACATCAGTCCGGGTTAGTTTCATTCAAATCATGCAAATTAGAGTCCAAAACAAGAGGAAAAGCATTAGGAAAAGTAGATACGATGGAGACGTATCAAGTCCCCTTTATTCCCATACGCAACAACCTACTTACCGAAGTTTGTGTTTATGTGGCTCATGCAACTTAGTTAGTAAGCAAATGATGAACATATTGCAACACCATATAGCGGGAATCCCACACGTGTGCGCGGCAAAAAGGGCACCATAGAACAACACCAAAATAAAACAGGCAATTCAAACCAATGAAGATCATCAATGAACAAATAGGATAAAAGGAATCTACTCAAACATCATAGGATGGCAACACATCATTGGATAATAATATATAGCACAAAGCACCATGTTCAAGTAGGGGGTAGAGCGGGTTGCGGGAGAGTGGACCGCTGATAATAGATGAGGGAAGGTGATGGAGGTGTTGATGAATATGATAGAATTGTTGGAGTAGATTGTCGTCACTCGATGGTTCCCCCGGGGGCATTTTGGCACCATCGGGAGAGAGGAGGAGTGGTATCTCCTTCTTCTTTCTTGGCCTCCACCTAGATGGGTTGAGGGTTTCCCCTCTGGTCCTTGGCTTCCATGGCTCCTGGAGGGTAGGATCCCCTCCGAGATAGGATCTCTCTATCTCTCTCTCTCTCTCTCCTATTTCGGGACCCTGTTTTTTGGTCGAACACTGTTTTAAATATCCGGAGATCCATAGCTCCGATTCGGCTGAAATTTTGAGGGGATTTTTCTTTGGATATTAGCTTCCTTGCGGCTGAAGGAAACCCCCAACCTACTCACGAGGTGGACACAAGTGCAGGGGCGCGCCCTAGGGTAGGGGCATGCCCCTTGAGCTTGTGGGGCCTGTGGGTGACCCCTTCTGTTGATTCTTGTGCGAAAAAATCCCATATATTCCATAAAAAATCATAGTAAATTTTTATCACATTTGGACTTTGTTTGACATGGATTTTCTGTGAAATACAAAAACATGCAAAAAACATGAACTGGCATTGGGCAGTATATTAATATGTTAGTCCAAGAAGTCATATAAATTTTTGCCCAAAGTATGTGCAAATAGTAGGGTATTGGCATCAAACAATCAAAAAATATAGATACGTCGGAGACATATCAATCACCAATGTTATTGCATGACTTTGCTTGCAAAATATGTGTCTCCCCATTTTTCCACAACACATGGGGATAAAATATTTCTTGGCAATATGCATTGTAATATCGGTCTTTATATAACATGTATTTGTATGCATAATACAAGAAACACATCTTCATACATAAAGATGGGTAATTTCAAAGAACCAATCCCACTTGAACTTTCAACAAAGTTCATCATTCTTTCATGCCATAGATAATGATGCCATTCAGTTGTTGCTTGATACAAATCAAATATTCCAGAATGAGTATTGGATGTGCGCATGTGGTCACTAAAGTATATTATGTAACTTTCATGACATGGTTGTACCTCCATTCAATAAGATAAACCTTATATGTTATCTGCTATGACATGGGCCTAATAGATAACTAGCATCACAATATCCAACCATGGTCTTATCTTGATTTTCACATCAAAGAAACCAAGATTGATGGTGCCTTGAAGATATCTAAAGATATTCATCATAGCAGCCCAACACCTTTTCACTAGTGCTACACTTATTTAGACGATAAATCTATTACAAATGATAAACCAGACCTAGTACAATTTGCTAGATACACCAGTGCTCTGATTACACTAAGTTATGGAAACACAGGTCCATCGTGCCTTTAAGGGATATGTGAACTTTTCAAGTATCCTTTTGATATATTCAGATTGTTGAAAAGGTATTCCTGAAGGAATATGCTCGAGTTGGAAACCCGGGAAAATGTTCTTGCCAAAAGCCATCTCTGGATATCATGGGAAATGCTCATTGTTTGAGTACTTCTAACAAAGTTACTCACTTATTTGGTTATACCACATTATTTTCAGCCACTTCAAACCATAAAAGGACTACTGAAGCTTTTTGCCATGCAAGCCGCAAATAGCTTCCGGATTCAGTATCTTTATTCCCACAGGAATTTTTATATAAATGTATGAATCAAGTGACCCATATGAATATGCATTCACAACATCCATTTGTTGGATAGAAAATTTATCTCACTTACAGAGATAGCACATATTGGAACAATATTCCACTAATATTAGGAGAATATGTTTCATTGCAATCGATGTCAGGTCTCTGCGTGTACCCATGTACTACAAGCCTCACTTTATATCACATCAGCTCATTTTTTTCCTTTCTCTCGTGATGAAACTCATCTAACTCCCCAGGGAACAATTCTAAGGAGTGATATTACCAAATGTGTCACTTCCCCTCTTCTTCATAGCAAGTTTGATTCATCCTCAAGCACTACCTTCCATTTGGACCAGCCGACGCGCTCAAGGCACTCTTCCATGCATGGACTTAGGTTCTAGATCCAATCCGAGATTTTTTGCTCCCCCATGGATGTGACATAAAGCATATGGCTTTTTTCTTATTCGTGTACCAAGGGTTCACTCTACAATGCATGGACTTCGTGTTCCAGTGGTCTAGCACCCTTCATGTCCCACTAGGGCACATGTCGTGCAGTCGATGTCCACACAACACCATGAAGAACATCATGAAAACCATATTACAAAGATCAAATGAATTACCACATTTTATACACATGATAAAATATGGTTCCTCCATGTTCCTAGGGAGTCGGGGAAACTACTCAAGCATTAAGGCACAAGACAAAAATGAGATAGCTATGCAAATTGAAGATGACTGATGAATCTAATCCTTGTAAAAGTCCACAACGAGTTTGAGATCAAAATGAACAAGTTCGCGTATTACAATGAGATGGTGTGAGAGTTTATTTAGTAGGCGTGGATGACGTGAAGGTGGTGGATCTCACTGTTTTTTTGCCTCCCCATTCAAGTTACTGGTGGTGGTGGATTCTCTCTTGCGAACCCTCCTTCAATGTTGATAACGAGTCAATTTTTTGGTGTTGTTTACACTCCCTGGAGTCTCTATGTTCGCCCCCTTTGCAAACCACTTGCGCAACAGAAACATACTTGATCTTGGCGTGCCTGCGACACCTCATACGGGTGCATGTACTCGTACCATGCTTGGCTAACATTATGTTCTATTAATGTAGGTGGCTGAGTTTTCACCTTTGTTGGCTTTGGTTCTCCTTTTGAAAGATTTTCAATTAGCCAAATCTTCATACTTTGCACCCCAAAAAAGAAGTTTTCCTTTAATGTTCCAGGTTCTCTTAGTTTTGCACTCATGGTGAAATCGGTACAAAAGGGATAACACTAATGAAAACATGAGGCGAAATGCATGCATTAGTTTACCACACACCTTGCTTGATTAGAAGCTTATAAGGCCATTTGCCGAGTAAGGCATTTTTTGGTTTGAGATCATATATACCAAGACCTCCCTAGACTTTTAGTCGGCAAACAACGTCCTATTTGGTCAACCTATTCTTTTTGTTTTGTGACTTTGCTAGAAAATCTGGGCCTAAAGTAATCTAGCCTTGCAGAACCCCTTTTGCTACTTGGAAAAAGAGAGCATAAATAGAACCATGTTTGCGAGTACCGAGATTTTTAAAACAAGTCATCTCCCAATCGAGAGCAACTTGCCTTTCCAACTACTCAGACGTTTCTCTAATTACTTCTCGACATATTTTTAATCCACATTTGAGAGGCACCAATAATGGATAGTCAACGTGTCAATGTTAGATAACATTGAAGATAGTGGATCTTTAGATAACATTGAAGATAGTGGATCACCCCGACGGAGTCTCTTTTCTTTCTGAAAGCACTGGCCAGCACCGTGACTAATTTTTATAGACTAACTGATAAGTTATGACGATCTGCATGGAAAATCATGAACTTTTGTTGAGGGGTTCTACTCAAGCAAACTCGATGTATATTCACTTAATTTTACAAAAAATCCCTTTCTGTTTTATTCTTTGATTGCAATTTTTGTTGGTAGCATACCATGCTGTCCGCTTGGTCCTTTCTATTTTTATCCTATCCTTAAGGTGTATGCTAATTACTAATTTTCTTTGTTTTGCATATATGAGCATGCCCACAAGGGGTGCACTCATGAGTTATCTCATCATCTGGGCTTTGAATATTGAAAGTGTAATTAATATCTATGAGTTGAAACACAAATATAATTATGATCATCTTGGGCATAAGGGCATCTCCAATGCTGACCCCTAAATCGTACACCACATCCATCCGCAGATTGGGGAGACCAGTCCGCGGGAACTGGTGTGGGAGCCTGCCATCCAGCCGTAGTTGCATATATTCGCCCCCATTTTTTTAAGTTTGCATGCTCAAAATAACCGGATATCAAGTTTCAGCTTAGCTAAAAGATGTTCAAATGCATCAATACTTCTAATTTCAATATTACAATCCAACAAAGTATTCAAATTATAATAGTTTAAACTTGAATCAACTAGCACATATGTACCAGATGCTCCCTTTAACCGCCCACAAATCCTCAATCAAATCTTTCTTCAATTGCTCATGAGTTGCTCGATGCCGAATTCGTTGATGTATTTGAACAGACTCATCTAACGTGGCCGGATTCTGCTCTTGGAAGTTTGATAGGCTCACACATGTTCTCAAATTCCAGAGCTACGGCAACATCCTCACCCTCATCCTCCACGATCATGTTGTGCATGAGCATGATCACACAATATGTCATCACCTTCCACAAGGTTTCCGGATCTCATTATTTAGCAGATCCACGAACAACTGTAAAACGGGCCCGGAGAACTTCAAATGCCCTTTGAACATCCTTTGAAATTGACAACATGCTATTCCGCACACTCCACGTCTACAAGGACCGCCCGCATCATCGCTATCTCACCTGTGTAATCCCCCTTGTCAGATGACTCAACATAGTGCTTGTATATGTACTCCATATCCGAATCCATTGCTTCAAAGAAGAAGGGACAAAAAATAGCACGTAAATTTCACCGAACACTTGTGGGGGCGTGGTGCCTACCGTAGGAAGGGATGGTACATGTGAAGCCGACGATGGAGAGGTGTGGACCGCCGGCGAAGAACAAGTGGCGTGGATCCCGGGTGTAGCGGTAGAGGTGACGGAGTCACGGAGTTTTGGAAAGGGTATGTCGGGGCGGCCGGGGTGGTGGAGTGGCAGCGTCGGCAAGAGAGAAATGCAGAGAAAGATGAAAGGATGAAGGCGGGGTAGAGGTTTTAGGTGGACTGGAGGTGTCGGAGTCCTACGTGGATGCTGTCGAGACTCCCGCAAAAACCCCCTTGTTTGGTTCCGATTTGTGGGAAAAAAAGATGTGACATCCATACCACCCATCATACACAACGTGCACGATGTATATTGTCCTTCATTATCGTCTCGTACAACCACCCATCACGATCTCATTTAATTTCTGCAAGCAGCAACCACCAAAAACTGTAGTGTTTATGGAACTTTGCAATAGCTGCGAAATTGAACACTGGACCTGTACCCCAGCTAGAGAATATACAATCTTTGATCAATGCTAACTTCCGATCATACGCGGATGGCTTGACCTCGTCAAAACCCATGTACTCAAGACTGCAACAGCTAACTTGTTTCCTGTTAGAGAAACGCATACATAACTACTTGCTTATAGATAGTGGGCTACTAGTTGACTAACTACGTGATTAGAGTAGCCAAGAAAGGGTTGCGGAGATATGAACAAAGCGTACTAGTTTAGTGATTTCAGTCCAATATATAGTCAGCTGGAAGCTAGTGCTTATAGATGACCTGTCACTGATCTGGTCGTGCTCACGATATGTACGTCGTTCGCGTTCCCTCTATATTCCACGGTCTAGTTGGTTGGTCCTGCAGAAGAAATTCAACGTTTTATGTGAATTAATGCATGCTCGTGGCGTTCTGCAGATTTTCTGGATCTCTTAGCTTGAATCTTTTTCGAGGGACCTACCTCTGTTGAATTCTGACGATTGAAGACCGGTGAAGAGTAAGGCATATAGTCCCTCTGTAAATTAATATAAGAGCGTTTAGATCACTACTTTAGTGATCTAAACGCTCTTATATTAGTTTATGGAGGGAGTACATGTTACAACCGGGGAGAGAATATCAGGTGACACCATCACTTGAGTGCTACCATGATACCAGTTTGAAAATTTTAGTTTTAGATGCGTCAAAAAACTTCAATTTTTTTTGTAAATGTTCATCACATATGTGTCTACAACCTCTAAAATATCAGATCAAAATCCGAAATACACAAAGAGAAACAAAAAAGAGAAATCCAACATCAATAGTGGCAATAAAGACAAAGGGTGAATAGTGTCAAAAACGACACTATTCACATCTGGATTTCTCTTTTTTGTTTCTATTTGTGCATTTCGGATTTTAACACCGGTATCATGGTAGCACTCAAGTGATGGTATCACCTGATATTCTTCCTACAACCCGGATGCATTACGAGGGCATCTTCAACGGCAACCCCGTAAATTTCCTCCCACATTCATCCATGGATAGGGGATCGGTCCGCGAACATGAATGTGTGAGGCGGCCATCCAACACTGTCCGCATACATTTTAAACAACTTTTCGACAAACCGAACGAAGTTCATGCAAACACGGAGGATTTCATTGAAGTTTGGACATAAACAGGTGATTTTTAGACCCTATATCGGACGACCACCTCGTAAGCGTGACCGCCTTGTCCTATCGTCGTCGTCGTCATCGTTGTCGTCGTTCCTCCAGCGGCGCAAGGATGCCGGAGGGTCGCTTCAGCCTTGTCTGGTGGCTGCCTAACGCTCGCGGAGGAGCCGTTTTGCCTCCTGTTGCGCGGTGCGGAGGGCAGGCTTGACCACTGCCGACGGCGCCCTGACAACGGCCTTACCCTTGCCGGCGTTGGCGGAGAAGTTGCTAAGCGACCACTTCTCGCAGATCATGGAGAGCTCGTCGTCAAGGCGATAGGGGCGCCTGGCGGCCGTCTCCGCAGTGGTGATGGAGCGGTCGAGTGGCCATGCCATGGCGAGCTCCAGGTCGTTCTAGACCCATACTGGCGCCACGTCCTTCTTGGCTAACATGGAGTGGCGCCTGACATTTCGCCGGTTGCACCTCGCCTTCTGCTGCGGCGTGCGCTTCGCCACAGACACCACATCCCAAGAGCCGGAGGCACCACCGCAACCGCCACCTCCGAGGCAGTGGAGGATATGGTCACGCGCCTTGGCAATCGCGCGCGGCAACTCCTCCTTGATCAAGCGGCGATAGCATTGTTGTGGCGAGGAGGGCCCACCATGTTGGGAAACCTTGCATGGAAAACAAAAAATATTCTACGCACACGCAAGATCTATCCATGGAGATGCATAGAAACAAGGGGAAGAGTGTGTCTATGTACCCTTGTAGACCGTAAGTGGAAGCGTTTTGTACCGCGGTTGATGTAGTCAAACTTCTTCGCGATCCAACCGATCAAGTACCGAACGCACGACTGATAATCCCCAAGTGCAGGGAATCATCGTAGCAATTCCCAAAGGTGGAAGTGATAAGTATGGAGTGTCGAACCCACAAGGAGCTAAAGGTAAGATCAATATTCTCTCAAGCCCTATCTGCCACTGATACGACTCTACGTGCACCGAACGTTTGCTTCCAGCTAGAAACAAGAAGTAAAACTGTGTTGTGGGTATAAAGAGGATAACTTTGTATGATATCGGAGAGCTAAAATATAAAAGTAGGTGCTGTTATCATAAAGTTAGAATATATTACTAAATAATATAAATAGCGAGTGTTGAATAGTGGTGGATCGGTGTGCGGAATTGTCCTAAGCAATTGTTAACAAGATCGATAGCCGTCATTGCAATTTCATATGAGGGAGAGGCATAAACTAACATACTTTTCCTACTTGGATCATATGCTCTTATGATTGGAACTCTAGCAAGCATCGGCAAATACTAAAGATTCATTAAGGTAAAACCCAACCATAGCATTAAAGCATCAAGTCCCCTTTTATCCCATACGCAACAACCCCCTTACTCGGGTTTAAGCTTCTGTCACTCTAGCAACCCACTATAAGCGAATCATGAACGTATTGCAACACCCTACAGCGGGGATCCCTCACGCTTGCGCGACACGGAGGGCACCATAGGACAGCACCAAAATAAAACATACAACTCGTACCAATCTAGATCACCAATCAACCCAAGGACAAAAGATATCTACTCAAAACATCATAGGATGGCAACACATCATTGGATCATAATATGTAGCATAAAGCACCATGTTCAAGTAGGGATTACAGCGGGGTGCGGGAGAGTGGACCGCGTAAAAGAGATGAGGATGGTGATGATGATGGTGATGTTGATGAAGACGATCACCGCGGTGATGATTTCCCTCCCGATGGCACTCCGGTGCCACCAAGAGAGAGGAGGAGAGGTTCTCCCCCTTGTGCTTCCTCCTCCATGGCTTTCCCTCTCTGGTCCCTGGCATTCATGGTGATGATGGCCCCTCCGAGATCCTCCTCCATGGTCTCCGGTGATGATGGCCCCCTCCGGCAGGGTGCCAGAGAGGGCCTAGATTGATTTCTCGTGGCTATAGAGGCTTGCGGCGGCGGAACTTCCAATCTAGGTTAATTTCTGAAGGTTTCTATATTTATAGGTGTCGGTGTCAAAACCGGCGGATCTCGGGTAGGGGGTCCCGAACTGTGCGTCTAGGCGGATGGTAACAGGAGACAAGGTACACGATGTTTTTACCCAGGTTCGGGCCCTCTCGATGGAGGTAAAACCCTACTCCTGCTTGATTAATATTGATGGTATGGGTAGTACAAGAGTAGATCTACCACGAGATCGGAGTGGCTAAACCCTCGAAGCTAGCCTATGGTCTGATTGTTGTTCGTCCTACGGACTAAAACTCTTCGGTTTATATAGACACCGGAGAGGGCTAGGGTTACACAGAGTCGGTTACAATGGGAGGAGATCTTCATATCGTATCGCCAAGCTTGCCTTCCATGCCAAGGAAAGTCCCATCCGGACACGGGACGGAGTCTTCAATCTTGTATCTTCATAGTCCGGGAGTCCGGCCAAAGGTCTTAGTCCGGCCATCCGGACACCCCCTAATCCAGGACTCCCTCAGTAGCCCCTGAACCATGCTTCAATAACGACGAGTCCGGCGCGCAAGTTGTCTTCGGCATTGCAAGGCGGGTTCCTCCTCCGAATATTTCATAGAAGATGCTGGACACCAGTGTAGTGTCCGGCTCTGCAAAATAAGTTCCACGTTCCACCGCAGAGAGAATAATATTTGCGTCAATCGAATCTGCTGACGTATTCCGCAGCGTGACATCATGCCACAGCCAGGCTTTTATTCATCTTACCGTTCCACCTCAGCGCGTTTAGCGAGGCGGTTTTCTTGGCACGTCTTGCCAAAACAGAGATCGTGTCCACTTATTCCAGGATTCTCATCAATACGGGCGTGGGTAACCCAACCGTGACTTAGGTATGACTCCCTAATTGAAAGCGAGTCTCAAACGGTTACGGGGAGGGCTCCTGGTATTCACCTCCTTTATAAAGGAACCAAGGCCCGGCTCCCTTGTTCTTAAACCAATCAAATCCGCCCCTCGCTTCGAGTTCCAACACCCAAAGCTCTAGTTTTAGGCGCTTCAGACCTTCGAAGATGTCCGGCTCCGACCCTCAAGGCCGGTGGATGCCTTCCTCCATTACGGAAGAAGATGTGCGAAAGCTAAGAGATGCCAGGTATCTAACCGGCGAAATCTCGCATAGACTGCCTACTCAAGGGCAAGCTGTTCCCGCTCCCCAGCCCGATGAAAGCGTGGTGTTTGCATCTCACTTCCTTCGAGGACTAGCCTTCCCGATCGATCCCTTTGTGTGGGGGCTTATGTTTTACTACGGGCTGGAGTTCCACGACCTAGCTCCGGATTCCATCCTCCAGATCTCATCATTCATTGTCGTGTGCGAGGCCTTCCTCCATATCACCCCTCACTTCGGATTGTGGCTAAAAATTTCAAAGTGGAACCGAAAATGATCGAGGGGCAGCACACTGAGTGCGCAGGGGCTATAATAAGCAAGATGGACGACGCTCCATGGCCTGAAGGCTCTTTTAAAGAGGAGTTCGGCTTATGGCAACGGGACTGGTTTTACATCACAGCCCCTAGGGGCACCACATGGGTGGCACCACCTACTTTTCGCTCGGGTCCCCCACCACGGCTGGCGTCATGGGTTAATGAAGGACTTATCTGGGGGCCTCCCAAAGACGTGCCCTTGCTGCAGGGCCGTATTCGAGATCTTCTAGAAAGAGATATCAATTTGACCGTAGTGGCGCAAGTCATGGTGATTTGCCGCACACTGCCTTGCAAACGTCGACCTCTCCGCCTGTGGGAGTTCAATCCGGAGGGACCACGAGTCCTACAACATTTCATGGGAATGACACCCATGGAGATGTACAAATTGTTCTTCGGATCACAAGCAAGGTGTCCGGATTTGTCCGAGGACGCAGGTCTGAGCTGCAACCGCCCAGATGCTAAAGTAAGTAGCCCCGTATTTGAATACACCATCCATATTTTTATCAAATCTACCCTTTAGCAGAGTTGTCCTTTGAACAGGAGTGGATAGCGAAGGCAAAGCTTATCAGGTGTCCAGCCCCCCTGCCCGAGACCGTGCCAAATCCCATGCTAACCAGGATGCTGGAGGCCAAGCCGTTGGCGGAAGGCGAAGGGAGGAATCAAGGAGCTACCGCCTCCACGAAGGAGGCCGTTAGGAAGGGAAGAATCGAAAATTCTCCTGACCAGGGAAAGAAAAGGACTGCCTCTGAAGACCCGGAGGTGATGACCTCAAAACGGGGAAAGAAATCTTCGACAGAGGGTTCGGCACCGGAGAACGCCCCAGCCGAATCGCCCCCTAAAGGGGACCTGCTCTCCCCCGAGGCGTAAGTGAAGGGAGGGGTTCCATAATGAATCATATTCATGTTTTATTCCTGAGGAAAATAACCGAATCATTATCTTGCAGTTCGGATCTCAACCCTTCTCAGCAGAGCTCATCTTCAGGGGATCTTCGTCCAGAGATGATAGAGAGCGAAACGCCTCCCCTTGTTCCACCATATCACGAGGCTGGCGACCCCGAGGTATCGTCCCGGAGGGTTTTTTCATGTCTGGACCCTGGAAAAGGTCGTCAGACTAGTCCGGCACCCTCTTGCGCGCCGATGGAGGTGCTAACGGATCTGCTTAGTAGGGCGTCCATCTCAGAAGAACACCGTATGTTGATGGATACGGTGATTGGAAGGATTTCATCCGCGGAAAGCGGATTGTACGAGGCTGCCAGGAGTTTACTAACAGGCTTTGAGGTATGTAAAAAGGTATACCTTTTGGTAGAGCCGCATATTAAATGTGCCCTGTATGAATGGTAGCCCCTGAGACTCTGTGTGTCGTCACGAGTGACGGCGCACAGAGGATCATAACCCCAGGTATAATGTGCCGCCTATTCCATGAAGGTGGCGAGGCGTTCGGTGGCTAGCCGGACTGATGAATCTGCCAAACTAAAGCGGCAACTTGACATAGCAGATGCCGACATCGCGCTTGTACATAAGCGGCTAGACGAGGTTCAAGGTATGTTGAAAAGACACCCAGTAATAGGAGCTTGATGCTCGGGCCTTATATATGTTTTATGCAGATGGTGCTGCTGCCATGGAGAACCTTCGGGCGGAACTTGCCCGAGGCAAGGAGCAAGCAAGGAAGAGTGATGCGGCTGCCGTTAAAGCGGCTGAAGAGCTAAGAGCCGAATAGGCTGCTCACTGCTAGAGCAAGAAGGAAATAACCGAGATGGCCATAAAATTGAAGGATGCTACCGATCGCTGTAGATTTCTTGAACAAGAAAATAGGGCGGCTCAGAAGGATCTTGAAAAGATCACTGCCGAAGCCAATGATACTCGCTCTGCCATGAGAGCGATGAAGGAGGAGCTGCATCAGGCCGGAGATATCATGGCTGGAAAGCCTTATATGCTGCGGATGAAGTTCGGAGACCCCAAGTATGCTCCATTAGACTGGCAGTGGAGTTCGGAAAATGCTTCTGGATTTGGCCGCAAGTGCGGCGGACGCGACCGAACACTTCCGCAGCCGAGGTGACCATGAATTGGAAGAGCTTTTTTGGTCGCAGTACCACAATCAGAACGCCCACTGTCAGTATCCGACCGTTTAGCCGCCTGGGCGGAGCTGAACAGATTATCCAGACTCACCATGAAGTATGTTGTGAGTCGTCTGTGGCCGGAGAAGCCGGAGTCGAAGAGTTATTTTGGCTTGGTGCAGCAGTTCCTTGGTTCGGTGCCGCATGCTGATGCGATGAAGAGGTCGGCGTGCATAGAGGGCGCACAGATGGCTCTTGCACGTGTCAAAACATACTGGGAAGATATGAAGGCCAGTATTGTTGCATCCCAGGATTCGGACGAAAGCTGAGTACCTGCCAAGCACTATTTTGAGGAAGTTCTTCCTGGCGCTTGTATAATAGAGTCGCAGTGCTCGAAGGATGTTGTGTTCGAATAGCTTATACTACTTGTAAAACGAATTGTGTTTTTATGAAAAAAAAGCTTTTTTATACTTGTGCTTGCAAGAATCAAGATGCCTCCTGTGCGGCCATTTAATGTATATATTTGTATATAACCTGAAAGATGGCAGTCGTTGGCTTCAGCCCCCACGCATAGAATGCGGGGGTGTTCGCAAAAAAGGCGTCTTTTCACACTTAATCCAACGTCTTGGTCCTACAAAGGAGGTGGTGGCGCGGTGAACTAGGCAACCGGACTATAATGCTTTATCACTTTCACTTAGCCATAGGAGTTTGACAGTGGGGCTACTGAATAGCCCCTAGGGGCACCGCGCTCGCCCGAATTCGGGGCGCGAGTGTGCCTGACCGGGAAGCGGCCCTTCGTTAATGCGGGGGAATCCTAAAGATTCCGAAAGTCATCGAGTGGTTGACCAGTCTCTCGCTATATCATGATAGTCAGTTTTCGGCTTTCTCTACTGAGGTGCTCACCCGGCCGAACCGGGGCACAATCGTAGTAGTTCTCCTGGTGCCGCGTTAGCCGATATAACGGAATGTAAGGCAGCAAAACACAGGAGCCGGGCAAACCCAACATTTGTCCAAAGACATGATTCGGAGCTGATGCATATAGGACCAAACTCGCGACGCCGAACACTCCCTAAGGTGTTCGGTCTTTATGAAGACGGGCCAAAATAGAGCCCTTGGTAAAAAAGCCCCTAGTGTCTAGGTATGTGCAAAAATTCTGGCGTGGCCACATGCCAAGACGCCAGCCTCCTCCTCGGCTATAGAGAAAACCGGGGGATGTTGTCAACAAGAGACAATAAAAAAGGTTTACGCAGGGTCTTAATCTGAAAAGAATCCTTGAAACGGGTCCCTGCTGCACGTCTGCGCCTGTGTCTCTGTTGTGCCGTATCCTAGACGGGCGTAGCACGATGTTCGTCTGCGAAAGATAGGAACTTAGTAAAAAAATAAGCGTGCGAGAAATCTATATTGAAATAAATAAAATATAGTTGGAGCAGGAGATGGGTCGTCGTGTCTCCGAGCGTGAGCACACGGAGCCCCTTGCACGGGGGTATGCGGCTATTAAGCATGCTGACGCCGGACTCGTCTAGCCGTGTCCGGGATAGTAGGGTTGGATTTGTGGGTGGCTGTCTAGGAAGCCGCACCCTTGCCCATACTTTGGGGGTCAATTTATGTTCCCCTGTAATGAAATGATGCCCTTTGGGCCGGGCATTTTGAGTGTAAGGGATGTGTAATGCGGCATTGCGTTAAAGCAGGCGAAAGCTTCACGTCCCAGTAGTGCTTGATAGCGACTTACGAATGGGGCGATGTGGAATGTTAGCTTTTCGCTTCGGAAGTTGTCAGGTGATCCGGACGTAACTTCTAACGCAAGGGAACCCATACTTGGGGTATCCGGTCCTGGCATTACTCCTTGAAAGAAGTGTTGCCGAGGTGGATTATAACTAGGTTTACCCCGAGTTTGCGGACTGTGTCCTGATATAACAGGTTCAAGTCGTTGCCGCCGTCCATAAGGGCGTTTGTAAATTGGAGTCCGTTAATAATTGGATTTACGACCAAGGCAGTCCAGCCTGCGTTCTGGTCTCCTCTGGAGTAATCCTGATGATCGAAGGTGATTGGTTGTAACAACCAGTGGGGTTGCTCCTCCGGGGCTGGCTGTACGGCACGTGTCTTCGTGGGTGCCGTTCTGCTCTTCCCTTTTGTCACATGGAGTAGATTTACTGTCTTGACTTCTTGTGGGAACTTCTTTTGTTCTCCGGTGTTCTGCTTGTCGGCTGCATCGTCATCTTCGCTTGGTGTGTTGAGCCCCTTGTGTTCGGTGTTAAGCTTGCCGGACTGCTTAAAGACCCAACAATCTCTGTGGGTATGGTTTGCAGGTCTCCCCGGAGTGCTGTGGATTTGACATATTTTGTCCAAAATTTTGTTGAGGTTGGATAGCTCGTCCCTATCGTCTTTGGGGGGCGGCTTTTTCTGATTTTGCTGAGAGCTTTTGAATCCGGCATTTACTGCCGTGCTCATCGGGCTGTTGTCCTTTATCCGGCGCGGTTCTTTGTTACGGCGCGGCTTTCCGTTCCCATCTCTGGGTTCGGACGTATTCGGGTCGCTGGTGCTGCTTCTCGCCAACCAGCTATCCTCTCCTGCACAAAAGCGGGTCATGAGGCTTGTTAACGCTGCCATTGTTCACGGCTTTTCTTGGCCGAGGTGTCTGGCGAGCCATTCATCTCGGACGCTATGCTTGAAAGCTGCTAGGGCTTCGGCGTCCGGACAGTCGACTATCTGATTCTTTTTTATAAGGAATCTGTTCCAGAGTTTCCGGGCTGACTCTCCGGGCTGCTGAGTTATATGACTCAGATCATCTGCATCCGGGGGTCGGACATAGGTCCCTTGAAAATTTGCCCAGAAAGCATCCTCAAGCACTTCCCAACTTCCTATGGTGTTTTCGGGAAGGCCTTTAAGCCAATGCCGGGCTGGCCCTTTGAGCTTAAGGGGCAAGTATTTTATGGCGTGGAGGTCATCTCCTCTGGCCATGTGTATGTGGAGGATGTAGTCCTCGATCCAGACTCCAGAGTCTGTTGTTCCGTCGTATGCTTCTATGTTCACTGGCTTGAATCCGGCTGGGAATTCATGGTCCAACACCTCATCGGTAAAACATAGGGGGTGTGCGGCGCCCCTGTATTTAGGCGTTCCGCGGTGTTCGGATATTTTTTGCATTGCATCACTCACTGGAGCTTGCTTTCTTGGCCTGTACATGAATCTGGTTGGGCCAGTTTTCTGATGCGAATTCTTGGACGGATCGCACGCCGTATTGAGTGCGGCGTCCTTTGATGCGTGAGATTGATCGTAGGGTCGTCTATCCAACCTTGTGGCTTCCTTATTTTTTGACTGTGGGGGCTTTATGGCCTCTTCATCAAATTCTGGTAGTAGTTTCCGCTTCGGATAGCTTTTTGTGTGGCGCCTATTGCCGTACTTGTGTGCGGTATTGAGTACTTTGCCCCATATGATCCTGAGTGCATCTTCCGCTGTCTTGAGCCTCCGCTTCTGCTTTCTCAGGCTACGTGCAGTGGCGACGAGCCTTTGGTGGAGGTTTTGATGTTCCAGCAATTTGTCTGGCGTGAGGTCGTCCGGGGTATTATCTTTCCCGGGGATTAGTTGTTCGGATTGTCTGCCCTGTTCGGACGGATGCTCGATGGCATGTTCATCGTCCGTTGATTCACCCTGCTCTATGGCTGGGTCTTTGTCGAGGTGGGGGTTGGCCTTAAGCTTATGCTGCCGCTTTGATTGTTTTTCGGGGAACGATCCCTGGCCGCATCCTTTTGGTCCTCTTCGTAGTTTCTCTTGTATGTGTCCACCATGCATACAACGTATGATGAGGTGGCTTTCCGGCTCCCTATAGGTGCTAGTTCTTGATCGTCTCCTTTATCGGCGTGCATACCGTCGATATCTTCGGAGTCGAAATTGAGCATGCCGATTAGATCGTCGACAGTGGCTATGAAGTGGGTGGTGGGTGGGCTTCAAATTTCTTCGTCGTCCGCATCCCAACCGTGTTGGCCATAGTTCGGCCAGGGCTCTCGGAGTCCGGATCGGAGTCCGACACCTTGGAGTCACGGGCCTTGCGAGGGACTAGGCTGGTATCCGGCTCTATCGCCGTAGAGGTTGCAGTTTCAGGGGCGGCGTCCAACCGTCCGTCCCTGACTGGCGCAGTGGGCTCCGGGCTAATGGTCGGAGCGGACACCTGAGCGACGCTCTGGGTGTTGTCTGATGATAGAGCTAAATCATGCCCATCGTGACAATGCGGCGCGCCCGGTCGTGGCTCGAATCCGTCAAAGATCAAGTCCCCGCGGATGTCGGCCGTGTAGTTTAAGCTTCCAAACCCGACCTGATGGCCAGGGGCGTAGCTTTCGATCTGCTCCAGATGGCCAAACGAGTCGGTCCGCAGTGTGAAGCCGCCGAATATGAAGATCTGTCCGGAGAGAAAAGTCTCATCACGGACCGCATCGCGATTGATGAGCGAAGAAGCCATCGGGCCTAAAGGCGACGACACAGAGGAACTCTCAATGAAAGCACCAATGTCGGTGTCAAAACCGGCGGATCTCGGGTAGGGGGTCCCGAACTGTGCGTCTAGGCGGACTAACAGGAGACAAGGGACACGATGTTTTTACCCAGGTTCGGGTCCTCTCGATGGAGGTAAAACCCTACTCCTGCTTGATTAATATTGATGGTATGGGTAGTACAAGAGTAGATCTACCACGAGATCGGAGTGGCTAAACCCTAGAAGCTAGCCTATGGTCTGATTGTTGTTCGTCCTACGGACTAAAACTCTCCAGTTTATATAGACAACGGAGAGGGCTAGGGTTACACAGAGTCGGTTACAATGGGAGGAGATCTTCATATCGTATCGCCAAGCTTGCCTTCCACACCAAGGAAAGTCCCATCCGGACACGGGACGGAGTCTTCAATCTTGTATCTTCATAGTCCGGGAGTCCGGCCAAAGGTCTTAGTCCGGCCATCCGGACACCCCCTAATCCAGGACTCCCTCAATAGGAATTTTTGGCGTTGGTTTCACGTCAGGGAGGTCTCCGGGCTATCCACGAGACAGGGGGCCGCGCCCTAGGGGGGGCACTCTCGTGGGCAGCCCGGGACTCTTCTGGCCCAACTTCGATGCTCCGTGGTCTTCTTTTGGTCCATACAAAATCCTCAAAAATTGGCACGTCATTTGAACTCCGTTTGGTATCCCTTTTCTGTAAAACACAAAACAAGGAGAACACAGAAACTGGCACTGGGCTCTAGGTCAATAGGTTAGTCCCAAAAATCATATAAAATGATATATAAATGCATATAAAACACCATAGATAGGTAATATAATAGCATGAATACTTCATAGATTATAGATACGTTGGAGACGTATCAGCATCCCCATGCTTAATTCCTGCTCGTCCTCGAGTAGGTAAATAATAAAAGAAATAATTTATGAAGTGTGAATGCTAGTAGGTGCACAAGTTTGATCAAAGATAATTTCAATCACCTCTTCTAGCATCAATATGTGTCATAATAGTAGGTTATCTTATAAAACTTTTCATGATCAAGTAACAATCTATTCAGAATGTCAAGTATGGTTCAGAAACTTCATTGAGAACTAACAAACTGTAATCTTAGTCATTAAAGCAATTGCAATTTATCATAACATCAGAAAGAGTCAAGAATAGAGCTTTTCAGCAAGTCCACATACTCAACTATCATATAGTCTCCTACGCTAACACTCACGCAATACTTGTGGTTATGGAGTTTTAGCCGGACACTGAGAAAGATAGGGGCTTATTGTGTTGCCTCCCAACATATTCACCTTTAGGTGATGTCAACAGTAATAGCCCATGCTAACTTACATCCAATTGGATATATATATCATGATCTTTCAAACAAGAGGAGCTCGCCAAAGGATAAAATGAAAAAGGGACAGGTGAGGAACACCTTGACTCAAGCATAAAGTAAAAACATAAAGTAAAAGATAGGCCCTTCGCAGAGGGAAGCAGAGGTTGCCATGCGCTTTTAGGGTTGGATACACAAAATCTTAATGCGAAAGAACGTCACTTTATATTGCCCCTTGTATATGGACCTTTATTATGCAGTCTGTCGCTTTTATTGTTTCCATAACAAGTTCGTACAAAGCTTATTTTCTCCGCACTAATAAGTCATGCATATTTAGAGAGCAATTTTTATTGCTTGCACCGATGACAACTTACTTGAAGGATCTTACTCAATCCATAGGTAGGTATGGTGGACTCTCAGGGCAAAACTGGGTTTAAGGATATTTGGAAGCACAAGTAGTATCTCTACTTGGTGCTAGGAATTTTTGGCTAGCATGAGGGGGAAAGGCAAGCTCAACATGTTTGGAAGGTCAATGACAATATACTTTAACTGAGATGTCGGAAAACATAAACCATTACGTTGTCTTCCTTGTCCAACGTCAACTCTCTTAGCATGTCATACTTAATGAGTGCTTCACAATCATAAAATATGTCCAAGATAATATATTTCTATGTGAACTTCTCTTTCCTTATTACTTCCTATTAATTGCAACGATGACCAAAACTACGTTTGCCAACTCTCAACAACTTTTATGCCTCATACTTTCTATGTGTGAAGTCATCACTAACCATGTTATAAGCAAATGAAACATATAAAAGTTCAGATTTATGACATTCAATTCATTCCCCCATTTACTCATAGGATAAACATGAAGCACATGAGTAAATGACAAACTACTCCAAAAGATATGAGTGAAGGACACTGAGTAGTCAAATAATTAACTAGCCATGGTAGGGTTCCCCTTTTTTTATTCAATAATTCAGATCCAATTGTTTTATTCAAACAACAAGTAAAATTGAAAATACGCTCCAAGCAAAACACATATCATGTGACGAATAAAAGTATAGCTCCGAGTAAGGTATACCGATAGTTTTGAAGACGAAAGAGGGGATGCCTTCCGGGGCATCCCCAACCTTAGGCGCTTGATTCTTCCTTGAATATTACCTTTGGGTGCCTTGGGCATCCCCAAGCTTAGGGTCTTTCCACTCCTTATTCTCCTTGTATCGATATCTCACCCAAAACTTGAAAACTTCAATCACACAAAACTTAATGGAACTTCGTGAGATAGGTTAGTATGATAAAGAGTAAATCATGCACTTTGGTACTGTAAAAGACAAGGTTCATAATTGTTTTCACATAATGCTTACTGTAACATATCATTTCTACAATTTATATTTGAGAAATATAATCCATAGAAACTAGGAAACAAGCAAACTATGCAATGAAAACAGAATCTGTCAGAAACAGAACATTCTATAATGATCTAAACAATAACCATACTTATGCTACTCCAAAAATTATGAAATAAATTTGTGGACGTGAGGAATTTGTCTATTAATCTTCTGAAAAAAGAATAAACTTAAAATCACTCTTCTGTAAAAAATGATAGCTAATCTCGTGAGCGCAAAGTTTCTGTTTTTTACAGCAAGATCACATTAACTTTCACCCAAGTCTTCCCAAAGGTCTTACTTGGCACTTTATTGAAACAAAAAGCATAAAACATGATTACTACAGTAGCTTAATCATGTGACACACAAAAACAGCAAGGATAAATATTGGGTTGTCTCCCAACGAGCGCTTTTCTTTAATGCCTTTTAGCTAGGCATGATGATTTGAATGATGCTCACATAAAAGGTAAGAGTTGAAACACAAGAAGAGCATCATGAAGAATATGACTAGCACATTTAAATCTAACTCACTTCCTATGCCTAGGGATTTTGTGAGCACACAATTTATAGGAACAAGAATCAACTAGCATAGGAAGGCAAAACAAGTATAACTTCAAAACTTTAAGCACGTAGAGAGGAAACTTGACATTATTGCAACTGCTACAAGCACATATACCTCCCTCATAATAATTTTCAGTAGCATCATGGATAGCAACTTTGTTATCATACTCAATTGGAACCTCTTCCGAAATAGTGGAATACTAACTAAAGTTGACACTCTTCCAAATCCACTTTCATAAATATCGTACTAAGATTCAACACCCTCCAAGATAGTGGGATCACTAATTCCTAAAGTTGACACTCTTCCAAACCCGCTTTAAAGTATAGTATTATTCATACTCCAAAAGATAGAAGTGAAGTTCCTGGAGCATTCTACCATTAATATAGACTAGCCAATATCCAAGCTCAAAATATATAAGTGAAGCGCATGAAGCATTCTATAAAACCATACTCAACCGATTTAAGTGAAGCACAAAGAGCAATTCTATAAGACCATATTAAAAGATATAAGTGAATCAGATGAAGTATTCTATAAATCAATGAAGAGCTATTTCATACTAGAATGATACTTAAAGAAAAACAAAAACACAAAGGGCACAAACAATGTGAACAAAACAAAAACCGAGGTATACCGATATTTGTTGAAGAAGAAAGATGGGATGCCAACCGGGGCATCCCCAAGCTTATATGCTTGAGTATCCTTTGAAATATTTACTTGGGGTGCCTTGGGCATCACCAATCTTGAACTCTTGTCTCTCTTTATTCTCTCACATCAGTAACTCCTCGTTCTTCAAACACTTCATTCACAAAAACTTAAACAAAAAATTGTGAGATCCGTTAGTGTAATAAAGCAAACTACCACCTTAAGGTACTGTAATTAACTCAAACTTTGTTTATATTGGTGTTAAACCTAATGTATTCCAACTTCTCTATGGTTCATACCCTGCATACTAGCCATAGATGCATGAAAATAAGCAAACAACACACGAAAAACAGAATCTGTCAAGAACAGGACAGTCTGTAATAATCTGGAAGTTTAGTAAATTTCTGAGACTCCAAAAAAAATGTAACAAATTTGACAATTTGAACAATTTGTATAGAAGTAATGTGCAAAAAGTTTCATACCGATTTGATTTTCCAGTAAAAAATGTAAATTCATGCACTACAGCCAAAGTTTCTGTTTTTGTTCTGCACATAGTAAGCAAGCAATCTTATCATGCTAAAACCAAAGCTTGGCACATTATTTTTATACTACAATGGTTATATACAAGTGGATAGTTATTTACAGAGAAACTTCCATGAAAAATTCTACATTGTTTCCATGAGCATGAACACAAGTGCTCAAGGTCGACCCTCACTTCTTCAATGCATAACTTTCCAATAACTTCTCTTTTTGAAAAACCTTTTTAGGCATGAGAGGCAAGTAAATAATTTTTGGTATTTTCATTCTTTTTAATTTTTTTTGTATGTTTCACCCACAACTAAACAGAAACAAAAATGAAAAACAAATCTACTAAGTAAAGAGAGAAAACAAGCACACACGAGAATATCAACCCTACGCTATTGCTCCCCGGCAACGGCGCCAGAAAAGAGCTTGACCCCAAGTGCAGGGAATCATCGTAGGAATTCCCAAAGGTGGAAGTGATAAGTATGGAGTGTCGAACCCACAAAGAGCTAAAGGTAAGATCAATATTCTCTCAAGCCCTATCTGCCACTGATACGACTCTACGTGCACCGAACATTTGCTTCCAGCTAGAAACAAGAAGTAAAACTGTGTTGTGGGTATAAAGAGGATAACTTTGTATGATATCGGAGAGCTAAAGTATAAAAGTAGGCGCTGTTATCATAAAGTTAGAATATATTACTAAATAATATAAATAGAGAGTGTGGAATAATGGTGGATCGGTGTGCGGAATTGTCCTAAGCAATTGTTAACAAGATTGATAGTCGTCATTGCAATTTCATATGAGGGAGAGGCATAAACTAACATACTTTTCCTACTTGGATCATATGCTCTTATGATTGGAACTCTAGCAAGCATCCGCAAATACTAAAGATTCATTAAGGTAAAACCCAACCATAGCATTAAAGCATCAAGTCCCCTTTTTTCCCATACGCAACAACCCCCTTACTCGGGTTTAAGCTTCTGTCACTCTAGCAACCCACTATAAGCGAATCATGAATGTATTGCAACACCCTACAGCGGGGATCCCTCATGCTTGCGCGACACGGAGGGCACCATAGGACAGCACCAAAATAAAACATACAACTCGTACCAATCTAGATCACCAATCAACCGAAGGACAAAAGATATCTACTCAAAACATCATAGGATGGCAACACATCATTGGATCATAATATGTAGCATAAAGCACCATGTTCAAGTAGGGATTACAGCGGGGTGCGGGAGAGTGGACCGCATAAAAGAGATGAGGACGGTGATGATGATGGTGATGTTGATGAAGACGATCACCGCGGCGATGATTCCCCTCCCAATGGCACTCCGGTGCCACCAAGGGAGAGGAGGAGAGGTTCTCCCCCTTGTGCTTCCTCCTCCATGGCTTTCCCCCTCTGGTCCTTGGCCTTCATGGTGATGATGGCCCCTCCGAGATCCTCCTCCATGGCCTCCGGTGATGATGGCCCCCTCCGGCAGGGTTCCAGAGAGGGCCTATATTGATTTCTCGTGGCTACAGAGGCTTGCGGCGGCGGAACTTCCAATCTAGGTTAATTCCCGATGGTTTCTGTATTTATAGGAATTTTTGGCGTTGGTTTCACGTCAGGGAGGTCTCCTGGCTGTCCACGAGACAGGGGGCCGCGCCCTAGGGGGGGCGCCCCCCACTCTCGTGGGCAGCCCGGGACTCTTCTGGCCCAACTCCGATGCTCCGTGGTCTTCTTTTGGTCCATAAAAAATCCTCAAAAATTGGCACGTCATTTGGACTCCGTTTGGTATCCCTTTTCTGTAAAACACAAAAACAAGGCGAAAGCAGAAACTGGCACTGGGCTCTAGGTCAATAGGTTAGTCCCAAAAATCATATAAAATGATATATAAATGCATATAAAACACCATAGATGGGCAATATAATAGCATGAATACTTCATAAATTACAGATACGTCGGAGACGTATCAACGACACCTCTGCGTTCAGCACACATTCAGCTCGGTGGCGTCCTCGCCTTCTTGATCCAGCAAAACGGCAAAGTAGTGGATGAGTTCCGGCAGCACGACGGTGTGGTGACGGTGGTTGTGTTGCTATCTCCGCAGGGCTTCGCCGAAGAACTACGAAAATATGACCGAGGGACGAAACTGTGGAGAGGGGCGCCGCACACGGCTAAGAGATTGTCGTGGCTTTGTGTGGCGCCCCCTCCCACATATATATAGGTTGACAGAGGGAGGAAGCTAGAAGTCACCCCAAGTGGGGCCTAATCCCAGTTGGGCTCCTGCCCCTAGCCGCGCCCCCCTTGCCTTTTTAGGCGTGCGGGGAAAGCCAGGGGAGGGTGACACCCCCCTTTCCTTTCTCCCATGAGGAGGGGAAGGCAAGAGGGGTTAGCCCTACCCCCATTCCATCCCTAGGGCCGGCGGCCAGGGAGAGTGGCGCGCCAGCCCCCTTGTGGGCTAGTGTGTCTCTCCCCTTGGCCCATTAGGCCCATAGACCTCCCGGTGCACTCTGAAACTCTTTCGATGTCCGAATATCATCGTCCTATATATCAATCTTTACCTCCAGATCATACTATATATCAATCTTTACCTACGGACCATTCCGGAGCTCCTCATCATGTCCGTGATATCATCCAGGACTCCAACAACATTCAGTCACCAAATCATATAACTCATATAACATTATATCATCAACGAATGTTAAGCGTGCGGACCCTATGGGTTCGAGAACTATGCAGACATGACCGAGACACCTCTCCGGTCAATAACCAATAGCAGAAACTGGATGCCCATATTGGTTCCTACATATTGTACAAAGATCTTTATCGGTCGAACCGTTATGACAACATACGTAATTCCCTTTTTCTGTCGGTGTGTTACTTGCCCGAGATTAGATCGTCGGTGTCTTCATACCTAGTTCAATCTCTTTACTCGTTCTGTAATACATCATCTTGTAACTAACTCTTAGTCATTTTCTTGAAGGCTTATTATAATGTGCATTACCGAGAGGGCCTAGAGATACCTCTCCGATACTCGGATGACAAATCCCAATCTCGATCCATGCCAACTCATCAAACAACTTCGGATATACCTGTAGAGCATCTTTATGATCACCGAGTTACGTTGTGATGTTTGATAGCACTCAAGGTATTCCTTCGTGTAGGATCAAAAGTATGTCTAGAGAGGGGGGTGATTAGACTACTTGACCAAATAAAAATCTAGCCTTTTCCCAATTTTAAGTCTTGGCAGATTTTAGCAACTTTGCACAAGTCAAGCAATCAACCTACACATGCAATTCTTAGAGTATAGCAGCGGAATGTAAAACATTGCACAGGAAGGTAAAGTGAGGAGTTTGAGGAGGCAAACGCAATTGGAGACACGGAGATTTTTGGCGTGGTTCCGATAGGTGGTGCTATAGTACATCCACGTTGATGGAGACTTCAATCCATGAAGGGTAATGGCTACGCGAGTCCACAGAGGGCTCCACCCATGAAGGGTACACGAAGAAGCAACCTTGTCTATCCCACCATGGCCATCACCCACGAACAACTTGCCTCACTAGGGTAGATCTTCATGAAGTAGGCGATCTCCTTGCCCATACAAACTCCTTGGTTCAACTCCACAATCTTGATGGAGGCTTCCAAGTGACACCTAACCAATCTAGGAGACACCACTCTCCAAAAGTTAATAGATGGTGTGTTGTTGATGAACTCCTTGCTCTTGTGCTTCAAATGATAGTCTCCCCAACACTGAACTCTCTCTCATAGGATTGGATTTGGTGGAAAGATGATTTGAGTGGAGAGCAACTTGGGGAAGGCTAGAGATCAAGATTTATGTGGTTGGAAGGAATATCTTGAGTAGGTGGTTCTTTCTCAGAAAATGAATATTGGAAGTGTAGGCATGTTCTGATGGCTTTCCCCACAAATAAAGAGAGGGTGGACGGGTATATATAGCCTCCACACAAAATCTAACCGTTACACACAATTTACCAAACTTGGTGAGACCGAATCAGAAAACTCGGTCATACCGATTTAGTTCATAATGTGACCGTTAGGCATTTCGGTGGGACCGACATGTCAAATCGGTGGGACCGATTTCTTTAGGGTTAGGGCATAACGTAATCTCAGTGAGACCGATTACACAAACTCAGTGGGACCGACTTTGGTAATAAGCTAACTAGAGAGTTGGTCAGGCAAAGTCGGTGGGACCAATTCGCTCATCTCGGTGAGACCAAAACGTTACGAAATGGAAACCGAGAGTTTGCATTGCAAACTCGATGGGACCGATCTCTCATCTCGGTTAGACTGAAACGTTACAAAGGGAAACAAAGAGTTTGCAATCCCATCTCGGCGAGACCGAGATCCCTATCGATGAGACAAAAGTGACTAGGGTTTCTAGCAGTGGCTATGTCAAATGAACTCGGTGGCGCCGGATAGATCAAATCGGTGGGGCCGAGTTTGACTTTTAGTTTGGGACATATGTGGATATGAGAAAGTGGTTGAGGGTTTTTCGAGCATATCACTAAGCAATTTGAGCAAGCAAGCCATTAAGAAACACCTCATCCCCTTTTAATAATATTGGCTTTCCTATGGACTCAATGTGATCTTGGATCACTAAAAGTAAATGTAGAGTCTTGAGCTTTAGAGCTTGATCCAAATCCTTTGTCCTTAGCATTTTGAGGGGTCCTCATTCCTAATCCATGCCATGTCAATCATTGAACTTCCCTGAAATATTCATCTTGAAATAGCATTAGTTCAATGAGCTATATGTTGTTAATAATTACCAAAACCACCCAGGGATAGTTGCACTTTCAATCTCCCCCTTTTTGGTAGTTGATGCCAACATATAGATCAAAGCTTCGACAAAGATAATAAGATTGAAATACATCATAGCTTTGAGAAGTATGTGATAAGAACGAGCTCCCCCTAAATTTGTGCATTATTTAAGATTTGCTTTTGAATGCAAATGCACAATTGATTAGTATCATGGGTTACTCTTCCATGTCACATACATCTTGGTGGGGCGCTCAAAATGATAGCAATTAAAAGCATGCACTCATCACCAAGCAAAGTGAATGATCATATATGGATATGAAAGATAATGTCATCCAATCAAACATTAAAGTAGCATATGACCAAACACATGATCATACAAGTATCTCACACAAGGACATAAGGTATCAAAAAAGCACACAATAAAGTTCAACCAAACAAATAGCAAGAGAGACAAAAAGCAACACTCTCTCTCGAAGCCTATTATCTATACATATTTCTCCCCCTTTGGCAACAAGTTGCCAAAACATTTAAATATGCATAGTGCTATGCATCTCTCAGGCTTGGTCTCCGTGAGGTGGTGTAGAGAGAACTCCAAGAATGAAGGAATCAGTTGATGTAGCTGGAGCTGGTGGAGTGGCTGCTAGAGGTGGCACTAAAGCTGTAGCTGCTGGTGCTAATGTGGTAGCTCTAGCATCTGGTACTGGTACTGCAGCTGACCTCTGACCTCTTGGCACTCGCTGAAAAGCTTGTGTAGTTGCCTTCCCTTTCTTCTCCTCTGCTTCCTCCTGGAGCTGCTCAACTCTTGTCTGCATCTCAGTCACTTTCAAATCAAGATCATAGAATTTTTGTTCAATAATCCTCTCCAAACTCTCCTGATTCTGACTTAGGGTGGCCAAGCCCTTCTCAATCCTCAAAGTTGATTGGATCAGATATCCAAGTTGATCTTGTTTCCTCTTCAAGAACACTTGAGATGCCTCTTCAGCACTTGGCATCCTTGCAGCTTTTTCTGTATTTGCCTTAGCTCTCTTCTCTTGTGCTTGCACCGATGAAGGTTCATTCTCATTCATTACAATTGTGTTGTCTTCAAATTCTGGATGGAGAGGTAAATGCTCCTTGTCCAACAAGTAAGTGCCCGTGCCCATCTTTGAGTTGATGAGCACCTGAATGTGTGGAGCATACCCACAAGATCTTTTCTGATCAACATCTGTCCTCTTGATTGTCTCTACAATAAGACTCATGACCTTGAATTTTGGAGGTACATAAAAAATGTGCAACAAGTTGATTGAATGTCCTCTTATTATCGTATGATCTCCAGATTTGGGCAATAGAGTACGCCTTAAGATGGTGTTGATAGTAGGCAGACCAGACAACAAATATTTCACTGATCCCAACTTATGAGTTTCCAGGGCTTCATCAGGAATTTCCCTATACATACTTGCCATGGAGTTGTGGTCTTTATTGTTCTTGGCATACACATCCAAATCATCCTCATGGTATTCTGGGGAATTGATCAGCTTTGCCCATTCTTCAACAGTTGACTGGTACCTTGTACCTTCAGACATCCACACTATCCTTCCCTCTGGATAGAAATGAGCAATGGAGTAGAATTGCATGATTAGCTCATCATTCCATGGCGAGCTTCTGTCCAACAAACTTGTCAACTCCACAAGATTTGAAACTGTCATATACACATGGAAAGTGATCTTCATTCTCTTTAATATATTCCCAATCAACCCATATCATAGCATAGACAATTGGCTTCTTGTCAAGCAGAATGGTCTCATAGAAATCTTGTTGTTCTTTTGTGTGGAACCTATAGTCCACAACATTTCTCCTTCTCACATCATATGGATCAGACTGTCTCCAAAGTCTCAATCCTGCATCCTTTCTGATGTTCATGTCCTCTGCCACTGGATGAGTGTCATTATGGTCTGGAATCTTTGGTTTAAGCTTTCTGAGCACTTGGGCTTCAACATCTTCTTCATCCATTTCAGGCACTGGGGCCTTGTTATTCTCCTCAGCAGGAATGTTTCTGGTGCTTCTCTTGGGTGCAGATTTGGTGGCTTGAGCAGCAGCTTTGGGAGCAGGTTTGGGCTTAGAAGTAGCATCCCCTGACTTGATTGCATCTCCCATAAGCTTTTGTGACTTGGGTGCTGGTGCAGCATCCTCTTCCTCTTCCTCTTCTTCTGAATCTCTTACCATAGTTGACTTTCCAAGAACTTTTGCAAATGTGGTTCTTGTCCTCTTCTTCTTCTTGCCATCTCCAACTGCCTTACCATCATTTGATTCTATTGTGAATTTCATGGTTTCTCCAGTTGGAACTTTCCTTGGCTTTGACATTGGGACTCTCTTTGCTGGTGCCTTCTTGTGCATATCAGGCTTTGTTGCAGCAGCAGTGCCATACTCTTTCTTCAACACTTTCTTCTTTGAGGTGGCCTCATCCTCAACGGCCACATAGTCCTCATCCTCGGAGTCTGAGGTTGTCTTCTTCCTTGTTCTAGTGGCTGCCTTTGGCAAGTTACTTGGTGTGCTCCTGCTGCCCTCATCATAGCTGCTTGAGGGACTAGTGCTCTCACTCATTTGCACTTGCTCTTCAGATTTATTCTAGCTATCACTCTGGTCAGACATCTTGGCAGGCAAACTGACAGCAAACCCTGCGAATAGATATAGATGAGGTAGAGTAGATGAGCATCACAAAGTGCAGAGATTTTTGCAAAACAAATGAGTCAAAAACTTAGTTTTAGTTCTCTACTGAAATGATTTTGGAGCTACCGCATTGATAAACTCAGTGATACCGAAGAAACATTTGGAACCTAAACTAGTGAACTCGGTCAGACCGAGTCACAGTTTGGTGGCACCGAGATTGCTAGGGTTTCACAGAGAATTGAACTCGGTCACACCGATTTGCAGTTTTCGGTCAGACTGAAAAGCACATGTGCAATGGCCTAAGCCAAATCGGTGAGACCTATTTCTACAATTCGGTCGGTCCGAGATGAGTTCAGCGGAAACCTAACCCTAAATTTTCAAATCAAACTTAACCTAAAGGAATTTTTCTCTAGATAGATTGATTTCATACGTGGCAAAGATCATGGCATTGATCTCGTGCTTAGAATCGGAGGTAAAAAGAAAGCACAAGGGGTCGAACTCATACCCTAGTTCGGCGGGAGTTCGCTACTACGTCAACGGCGGAGCAGATTCCCGTTGACAGCGACAGAAACCAGCGGCGGGAGGTCACTGGCGGCAAGGAGACGATCCAGAGACCCGAGGAGGCAAAGCAGGATATGCGCGGGCTGAGGGCTTTTGAAGAAATTTCCAAAATCTCACCCGTGGATATATATATATACACACATATATATATATATATATATATATATATATATATATATATATATAGAATCGCAAGCGGTTGCTGCAACTCGGTGTGACCAAAATGTTCAAATCGGTTGCACTAAGATGAAAACCTAGATCAACTTAGTGAACTCGGTGTGACCGAAATGGATGACTCGGTCATACCGAAATGCATAAAGAGGTTTTGGAAGTTTAAGTTTATGACAAATCGGGGACTCCGAGTGCTCCTCACACAGAGTGGTTCGAATCTGACTTGATCAAACTTTGTGATGTAGCATGAATAGAGTTTGAGACGAGAAAAGCATAGATAGCTAGAGAAGGTTCTTGGGCATTCTTGTACATCCAGTTGGCAAAAGAGAAAGAGCCAAACAATCAAAGGAACAAGTGGATGTCCTCAAATGAGTAAAATATGCAACCAACATGCTCACACAATAAAATGACAAATGAAATATGTGGCAAAGCATGCACAAACACTCTAGCATCTAACAAGCAATTTGCGATGACTAGGTCATCTATATATGAGTATATTGACTTAGGAGTCAAATGAGAACATTTGATCATAGGTCATACTCATCGTTTAAGCACAAGTGGGGTTACCACGTTACATAAAGCATTGTTGTGTTCACACCGTTAGAGTTGTTTTAGCTCAATTCTTAGAGTAAACCTCCCCCTAGATGTGATATCCCCCCTAAGAGGGATGAACTAACCTTGGGTTTTGTCGATGATGAGGTCATGTAGGTGTTGAAGATGTGGACGCTCAATGTTGATGTAGATCATTCGGAGCAATCCATTGGAGTGAGTTGCACTTTCAATACCTACACGGGTTAGTCCCACAAGGAACAAGCAAGGATATCCATAGACATAGAATGATGTACACACAAGATGATGTCCATGAAAGGATTAGGTACCTTGTCCCTTGTCTTACCAACAAGAGAGTTTGTGACTCCTTGAACTAGTGCAAGATATGGAAGTTGTCTGCACTTGTTCTTGCCAAAATGATATGAGTGAAGTGAGTTGGCGGAGTCACCCTCAAGAACTCTCTAGTTCTTCTTCTTCTTCAGGATCCACATCATCTTGATGGGAATCCTTGGAGTTGTAGTCGTACTTGATGAATTAGAACTTGATGTAGTCTTGGGAACCCACTTGACCAAGGCCTTGGGAGCTTCTTGAAATGCATCAATCTCCTCTTGAAGCTTATCCTTGCCTTTTTGCTTGTAGTCTTGTGGTGGAAGATCATCTTGAGCTTGTGTCCCTTGGAAAGAAGTAGGATCATACTTGTCTTGTTGAGGAACAAACTTTGTCTTGGGGTATTGATCTTCTTCCCACTCAACTCCATTGGCATTGAACTTTCGTTCAAAACCAACACCTTGGTTCTTCCGGTGCCTTCCTTGCTTGCGTACAATTTATTCAAATTGCTTACTTCCGGCAAGGCTTTTGCAAACACCTTTCTCTATAATTCCCTTCAATAAGCTATTTTCTTGCTCAAGTGTAACTTGGCTAAGAGAATCATTAGTGGAATCAAGAGAACTACTAGAAGCAACAACACTGGATTTAGCATGATTATTGTTACTACTAGAAGAAGAATCTTTCTTACTTTTGTTGCTAGATTTAACTTGTGGCATGTAAGTAGACAAGAGTAAATGCTTGGCACTGTAAGAAGAACTTTTCTTGTGAAGATCATCATTGATTGCCTTTAAAAACTCATGCTCTTGCTCTAGGTTGAGCTTTTCAAAGCGTAGCTTCTCACGAGTCTTTAAAAGTTCTCGATGATCTTCCAAGGTAGTTTCATGAGCTAACTTAAGAGTATTTAGTTCTTTAGTTAGATGATCAATCTCCTTCTTATCATCGTCATTTGTTTTATCTTGATTAGCATTATTAATAGAAAATTCATCATAGTTTTCATAACTAGAGTTGTCAACAAGTAAATCATCATCACCTAGAAAATCATCTTCATCACTATTGAAATCAACATACTCGGGGTGTGATACCTTTGGGCCTTTATCCATGAAGCATCTTACAATTCCTTCATTTGGTGAGTAAAATATGTCATAGGAGTTGGTTGACACAATTGCTAGACCGGCAACACCTTCATCTTGAGTATATTCGGAGTTGGAGTGATAACTTCTTTCAGAGTGATGGTCGGAATCGGAGCCGGATACCCATTCACCAACATGAGCTTGATGTCTTCGTTTTGTGTAGCTCTTTGATGATTTGTCCTTCCTTTCCGAATCCTTGCTTCTTCGGGAGGTTCTTCATTCATAACGAACATCTCTACTCCTTCTCTCTCTTGGTGGTGATTCTTCTCTTCTACTTCTTCTTTTAGGTGAATCTTCTCTTCTTTTGTAGGGAGCCGTACACTCATTGGAGTAGTGTCCGGGTGTTCCACAATTGTAGCAATTACGTTCATGACTCGAAGATCTTTTGTCATTGTAGGACCTTGACTTGGAACTTCTTTCCTTGCCTCTACTCTTGTAGAACTTGTTGAAGTTCTTCACCATTAGGCTCAATTCTTCATTAAAGGTTTGTTTCTCACTTGATGATGTAGCAGCATCACATGAGGCTTTGTAAGCACCACTTGACTTGTTGTGAAGCTCTTCTTTATCCTTGAGTGACATCTCATGAGCAACAATTCTTCCAATGACTTCCGTTGGCTTGAGATCTTTGTGATTGGGCATCATTTGGATCAATGTGCACACGTTATCATATTTTCCATCCAAGGATCTTAGGATCTTCTTGATGATGAATCTATCGGTCATCTCTTCACTTCCTAAGCCGGCAATCTCATTTGTGATGAGAGCGAGCCTAGAGTACATTTCAGTGACACCTTCACCATCCTTCATTTTGAAATTGTCAAGCTGACTTTGAAGCACATCCAATTTGGATTCTTGACGGAGTCAGTACCTTCGTGCATATCAATCAAAGTATCCCAAATTTCCTTTGCATTCTCAAGATGGCTGATTTTGTTGAATTCTTCAGGGCACAATCCGTTGAACAGAATATCACAAGCTTGAGCGTTGTATTGCACCATCTTCAACTCTTCCGCGGTAGCTTCACGGTTTGGTTCTCTCCCATCGAAGAACTCACCTTGCAAGCCAATACACACAATAGCCCAAACGGTGGGGTTATGTCCAAGAATATGCATTTTCATCTTATGCTTCCAACTAGCAAAACTAGTACCATCAAAGTAAGGACCTCTACGGTGGTAATTTCCCTCGCTAGACACCATACTCTCCTAGGTTGTGAAACCAAGGCTATGATCACCAAAAGCGATGGAAATCAAGGTAAATGGAGACCATAGCTCTAATACCACTTGTAGGATCGAAAGTATGACTAGAGGGGGGTGATTAGACTACTTGACCAAATAAAAATCTAGCGTTTTGCCAATTTTAAGTCTTGGCAGATTTTAGCAACTTTGCACAAGTCAAGCAATCAACCTACACATGCAATTCTAAGAGTATAGCAGCAGAATGTAAAACATTGCACATGAAGGTAAAGTGAGGAGTTTGAGGAGGCAAACACAATTGGAGACACGGAGATTTTTTGTGTGGTTCCAATAGGTGGTGCTATCGTACATCCACGTTGATGGAGACTTCAACCCATGAAGGGTAACGGCTGCGCGAGTCCATGGAGGGCTCCACCCACGAAGGGTCCACGAAGAAGCAACCTTGTCTATCCCACCATGGCCATCGCCCACGAAGGACTTGCCTCACTAGGGTAGATCTTCATGAAGTAGGCGGTCTCCTTGCCCGTACAAACTCCTTGGTTCAACTCCACAATCTTAACGGAGGCTCCCAAGTGACACCTAACCAATCTAGGAGACACCACTCTCCATAAGGTAATAGATGGTCTGTTGTTGATGAACTCCTTGCTCTTGTGATTCAAATGATAGTCTTCCCAACACTCAACTCTCTCTCATAGGATTGGATTTGGTGGAATTATGATTTGAGTGGAAAGCAACTTGGGGAAGGCTAGAGATCAAGATTTATGTGGTTGGAATGGAATATCTTGACCTCAACACATGAGTAGGTGGTTCTCTCTCAGAAAATGAATGCTGGAAGTGTAGGCATGTTCTGATGCCTTTCTCCATGAATGAAGAGAGGGTGGAGGGGTATATATAGCCTCCACACAACAATTTACCAAACTCGGTGAGACCGAATCAGAAAACTCGGTCCGACCGATTTAGTTCATAATGTGACCGTTGGGCATTTCGGTGGGACCGACATGTCAACTCGGTGGGACCGATTTCTTTACGGTTAGGGCATAACGTAATTTCGGTGAGACCGATTACACAAACTCGGTGGGACCGACTTTGGTAATAAGCTAACCAGAGAGTTGGTCAGGCAAACTCGGTGGGACTGATTTGCTCATCTTGGTGAGACCGAAATGTTACGAAAGGGAAACAGAGAGTTTGCATTGCGAACTCGGTGGGAACGATCTCTCATCTTGGTTAGACCGAAACGTTACAAAGGGAAATAGAGAGTTTGCAATCCCATCTCGGTGAGACCGAGATCCCTATCAGTGAGACCGAAGTGACTAGGATTTCTGGCAGTGGCTATGTCGAATGAACTCGGTGGCGCCGGATAGATCAAATCGGTGGGGCCGAGTTTGACTTTTAGTTGGGGACATATGTGGATATGAGAAAGTGGTTGATGGTTTTTGGAGCATATCACTAAGCACTTTGAACAAGCAAGCCATTAAGCAACATCTCATCCCGTTTTAATATTGGCTTTCCTATGGACTCAATGTGATCTTGGATCACTAAAAGTAAATGTAGAGTCTTGAGCTTTAGAGCTTGAGCCAATCCTTTGTCCTTAGCATTTTGAGGGGTCCACATTCCTCATCCATGCCATGCCAATCATTTAACTTTCCTAAAATATTCATCTTGAAATAGCATTAGTTCAATGAGCTACACGTTGTTAATAATTACCAAAACCACCCAGGGATAGTTGCACTTTCACTTCAGTATTCGGGAGTTGCATGATCTCATGGTCGAAGGAACATGTATTTGAGATTCAAGAAAGCAGTAGCAATAAACTGAATGATCATATTCTAAGCTAACGGATTGGTCTGGTCCATCATATCATTCTCCTAATGATGTGATCCCGTTATCAAATGACAACACATGTCTATGGTTAGGAAACCTTAACCATCTTTGATCAACAAGCTAGTCTAGTAGAGGCTTACTAGGGACACGGTATTTGTTTATGTATTCACACATGTATTTAAGTTTCCGATCAATACAATTCTAGCATGAATAATAAACCTTTATATGAATAATGAAATATAAATAAAAACTTTATTATTGCCTCTATGGCATATTTCCCTTAGTCTACCACTTGCACTAGAGTCAATAATCTACATTAATCGAACACCCATGGAGTCTTAGTGCTGATCATGTTTTGCTCGAGGAAGAGGATTAGTCAACGGGTCTGCTACATTTAGATCCGTATGTATTTTGCAAATCTCTATGTCCCCATCCTTGACCTTTTCACGAATGGACTTGAAGCGTCTCTTGATGTGTTTGGTTCTCTTGTGATACCTAGATTTCTTCGCCAAGGCAATTGCTCCAGTGTTGTCACAAAAGATTTTCATTGGACCCGATGCACAAGGTATTACACCCAGATCGGATATGAACTCCTTCATCCATACTCCTTCATGTGTTGCTTCTGAAGCTGCTAGGTATTCCACTTCACACGTAGATCCCACCACGACGCTCTGCTTGGAACTACACCAACTGACAGCTCCATCATTCAATATAAATATGTATCCGGTTTGTGAGTTAGAGTCATCCAGATCAGTGTTGAAGCTAGCATCGACATAACCATTTACACGAGCTCTTCGTCACCTCCATAAATGATAAACATATCCTTGGTCCTTTTCAGGTACTTCAGGATGTTCTTGGCCAATGTTCAGTGATCGACTCCTGGATTACTTTGGTACCTCCCTACCAATCTTATGGCAAGGCACACATCAGGTCTGGTACACAACATAACATACATTATAGAACCTATGGCTGAGGCATAGTGAATGACTTTCATTTTGTCCCTATCTTCTGCAGTGGTCGGGCTTTGAGTCTGACTCAATTTCACACCTTGTAACACAGGCAAGAACCCTTTCTTTGACTGATCCATTTTGAAGTTCTTCAAACTTTGTCAAGGTATGTTCTTTGTGAAAGTCCTATTAAGCGTCTCGATCTATCCCTATAGATCTTGATGCCCAATATATAAGCAGCTTTCACTACAAAAAAATACACTTCCATGATGATACGTGTTTGTCACAGTAGGTCACGTTTTCTGTCATGCATGTACATCCATGATGATTTTATGACAGAGTCAAGATAGTCATACCTGTGTTATCGTAGAAGTTTTCCATGACATTACCAAAATTATCATCATGGAAGTGTCCACTTCCATGACGATAAATCACGCGTCATAGAAGTGCTTTCGTCAAGGGTGACCGACACATGGCATCCACTATAACGGCTCGCTGTTAAGCTATCGGGTCCGGTTTGGATTCGATAACCCGTTAACACCCCCGACCAATGGGGATTTTTCATGTGTAAAATTATCATTGGCTATAGCAACCACGTGTCAGCAACCGAAAAGGACAAATGTCAAGCACCCAATGGACAGGAGGCGCCTATGATACGTTGACACGTGGCAAAGCCCAACAATGGCCCATTTAGGTTAAAAAGGCTGGCCCAGTCAAAATTAGCGGGCTTGCCCATTAACGACCTGCTTGCAGACGACCCATTCGTAGTTAAGGCCCATACGGCTATTGTCAAATCGGCCCGTCAACGGCCCATTCAAAACTTGTCATCATCGCGGCCCATGGTCACTTCTGGCCCATTAACAGTTTGCTAAGTATTTGGGCCGAATTACGGCTCGGTGTGTTTCCGGCCTGTTAAAGGCCCTGCTTCATTTGGGCCCATTTTTTGGCCCTTGAAACTTTCGGCCCGTAAACGACCATCAAGGATTTGGGTCATATTCGGCCATGTCTGACATCCGACCTATTAGAGGCCCATTGTAGATTTGGGCCACTTCCAGCCTGTTGGGACATTCGGCCCGTTAGAGGCCCACTGTAGATTTGGGCCACTTTCAGCCTGTTGTGACATTCGGCCTGTTAGAGACCCACTATAGATTTGGGACACTTCCAACCTGTTGTGACTATCGGCCTGTTAACGTCGGTCGAAATCCATGGGCCATATATGGCCCAATGTCACATTGGGCCTATTTACGGCCCATATAAAACTGATACTAATCAAGCCCGACCAAACTTCCGTCCTGTTAAAGGCCCATGTAGTAGGTTGACGCATTTATGGCCCGTCTTAATTTTGGCATGTGAACGATCCGCATTGTAAATGGGCCAACACGAGTTGAGATACATTTCGGCCTGCTAATGACCAGTGGGTTATTTAGCACAATCAGGGCCCAATCTCACTTTTGGCCTATTAAAGGCCCATGTTACTTATGGGCTCGAGACATTTACACATGTTAATGGCCTATTGTTCTGAGGGCCCAAATTATGTTTAGGCCTGTTAAAGGCCCACTAGGTGCACAAGCCTACCAAAAATATGAAAGCTTATGCCGATTTAGGCCTAGATATTTTTAGTGGGCTACATGCAAATTACGGCCCATAATCTTTTTTAGCTCAATTGGAATGGGCCTAATGGATGTTGGCACATCGGGCTCCTAAGAAGCTTTCGGTCGAATACATTACTAAGATAAACCTACACTGTACAAAAATAGCATCGTAATTTCTACATCCATTAGCAGCATGATAAATGTTGTATCACAACAAAATAAATTCCAGCCGTACAACAAAAGGCCAGTTGGCATAAAGTTATAGTCCTTGCAGATAAAAGCACCATCAGATGTATAGAAGCATGGATCATTTGACCTGAGTACTAATGTTTCAGGCTGTAGAATCTGATGGAGCAACATGATCATCCCCTTTTTCCACCATTGCTCTTGAACAAGGAAGCAAATTTCTGATAGTCTGGTTTCAAAACCATTCATATATTGACGACATTTGTCAACCACTATTCTTGTTTCTGAAATGACGTCCATTAGGGATTGGACTTGTGTCTGAAGCATAGATATATCACTCTGTCTAGCCTAAAGATTTTGTTCAGTGGGCGATTTGGTTGAGGTTACCTTGACAACCAACCCAGAATTACGCAGGAAGGTGCTTTTTGCACTTTAAGTGGAGAGATACTGATGCACTGCTGCGAGGGTGACATTGTTCCTGTGGTAGCCTCGTCACCTTCAGGTGGTTTTGGCTGTTCAATCATTTGTTCCATAGCTTGAACTTGTAGATTAGTGTACCAGATAAGTTACCAATGAGACGAAAACAAACAAAGTAGGTTTCACGTTTATACATAACTTATTTTGGTGAACTAACCGTAATACATTAGCATGTGTTGTAGTGCCAACTCCATAATAAAATCACTTTCAGAACATATGTCCATGTAGCATGCCTACTGTATTGTCTATTTCCTCACATTCATTAACATGTAAGGATAAAGAGACATGGTTTAAAGTAGGATGAACATAATATGACATCATTCATATCATGGGCAAACAGATATCAAACAAACAGGCTATTGTATCATTGTGTGGGCATGTGAACATCACAACTAGATTACAGATCAAGACCAAAAGAATATCCTTCCTCTCTTTTAAACTGTGTAAGGTGAAATGATACGTTAAGACAACTGTGTATAAAAGTGAATAGAGTAACTGACATTGGCCGCAAACCAAGCAGTTAAATGAACATGTCACAGTAACAAGCAGTTAAAAGGCAGGAGGAGTAAGGACTTACAACAACGGCTTGAATTGGTGTGCTCATGCCCTTCATCTTGCTGGTGTTGCAATCCTTGAAGATTTGCACTGCATTCCATTCAAGTTCTTTTTGGTCCGCACGTGCTTTCCTCTGTATTTGGAACAAGTCAATATAGATATGAATATGGCACAGAAAAAAGAAGGAAGTAACAGCTACTTACAAGAGCCTCATAGTGTGCAATATAGCTAAGAGATCCTGTTGTCTGTTTGAATTTCACTTTAGAACGGTTGGTCTTGTTCTTCAAACATTTAGCCTAGAAGAAGATACACTTGTAAGGCACATACGTAAATACAAGTTCAATATGTGATCTAATCAAATACATATACCCTACCTGATACTCTGGATCAGACCAGTGTTTAACAAGGGTTGTCCAATCTTCATCTGTAATATATTCCACTGGAGATGTTTGGGTGATTTCATTGTTAGCCTTGCCTTCAAAGTGATTTTTTTCTAAGGTGATACCGATACTGTCGTAGAGCAGACTGAGAAAGATGAGTGTATTCTTGTTTAGTTGCATCATCTTTTGGATCCAACTTGATCCTCATTTGATGAAAAAAGAATGCGAGTCCTATTAGGAGGAAGCTAGAAAGTATGGGACAGAGCAAGACAATATTACAAATTGCGATGAATAACATTACTTACGGATAAATGGTCAAGGAAGGTGTTCAACTCGGTATCGTGTTTCTCATTCCTGCACTGGATCCGCGTTGGGAGGATACGTGCATGACACCTAACAGCAACGGCTGCCTCTGATACTAACTTGGCTGACTCTGTGGCATCACATGGCCTTTCTAAACCTGCCTCAAAATGGATCTCCATTCCTCCTCCTTTACATTTTGTTAATCTGTCAAGCATTATCCTTGATGTTTGTTTCCGCTTGCACCGTGGTGCTATTTTAACAACAAATATGGAAAGTGTTAGTGCACATCAAACTGTGAGAGTACATATAAAGGAGCATGCAACTGCAACTTGACTCGGTCAGGTACCGTCTTGGTGTTGATGCTCATGAGGTTCATCTGATCTTGCCAAGTCCTGTTGTGTCAGCAGTGCTTTGGAAGTAGTGATAGGTGTGAAGGCAGCTTGGGAACTGGCCAGTCGCGGAGCAAACGAACAAGTAACTCGTTGAGATGCTGGTACTATGTTTGTAGATTTAGCCGGTGGACTTGGACCTTCTACTTCACTATAAGTACCAGCATAATCTCGAGGGCAGATCCTTTTCCGTCGCACCCGGTTAGTAACACCATTCCCTACTATATTCTTTTCATTGCTCTTTATTGACTTTGCCATGTCAAGACGTACCCACAACACAAAAGAATAAAATCGCTCTTCAGAACTCATTGATGCATGATACAGACAAGCAATACTTTGATGTAAGACAACCGTATGAGGATGGAATATGTAAGAAAAACAAGGCATCGTGACATATTCACAACTATGATGTGTAAACTAAGCAGAAGGATTTTCAAGAAAATAGAAGTAATGCAAGCTAGACACCATTTGAAAGATGCAACAAATATCACTCTGCCAAGTTAAAAGTGTCTTGTCATAAGTGGCATTTCAAAAAAATAGAAGCAGTACAACCTAGAAATCAATGCAAGATGCAACCACTATCAAACTGCCATGTTAAAAGCGTCCAATCATGAGTGACTGATGTGGGATGCACAACAGCAGTACTTTGATGTAAGAACATGGTATGATAGATAGATGCAGTGTATTCTAGACACAGAAAGGCATGTCATATGCACATGTATAACGTATATACTCAGCAGGTGCAATTTAATCAAAATAGAAGAAATACAAGCTAGACAACATATGCAACAGGAAACCAATTATCACACTGTCAACTTAGAGCAAGCACCTGCGATGGTGGAGTACGGGAGATGAACTCATCATGTAGACTTGGGACTTCAATTGCATTAGCAGTAGCAGTGCAGAATTTAGAGAGTCTCTGTTTGCGTAGGTCCGGAGGACCACCTACATCCCCTAACTACTCTTTTCCTTCCTCTTTTCTGATATTGCCTTATGAAGTCAAAACCACAAGAATATGAATAAAATTAGCTCTGCATAATTGGTTGATGCGTGATACAGATGAACACTACTTTGATGTAAGGCAAGCGCGGGATAGGAGGATGGAATATATACAAAAGAAGACAACATTGCATATTCACAGGTACGATAGGAGGACGGAATATGTATGAAAAACAGTAAGCAAAAGGCATTTCAACAAAATTAAAAGAAATGAAATCTAGGCACCATATGAACATGCAACCAATATCACTCTATCAGGTAAAATGTGTCTCGTCGCAAGTGCCATTTCAAGAAATTAGAAGCAGTAAAAGCTACAAGACAATGCAATATGCAACCTACATCACACTCCCAAGTTAAATGTGTCTTATGGGTAAGTGATTGTTGCAGGTATAAGTTGTAAGCTACGCAAATGCAATTCAACACAATTAAAAGCAATACAAACTATACATCATACAAAACACGCAACCACATATAACAGTCCCAAGTTAGAGCAAGCACTTGTGATGGTGGAGTAGGGGAGATGTGCTCATCATCTACACATCTACGTTGACTGTCCAGCCATGTGTTATCTTGCGAATCTTGCTGGGAGGATGGCAGAGTAGAATCTGTAGAGACCCTCTGTTTGAGTTGCTCCGAAGGACCACCGTCATCCACTGCCATACTAATTTCCTTCAGCGGTATTGATTTTGCATTGTGAAGTCAAACCGATAAGAAAAAGTAATAAAATTCACTCTTCAGAAGTCATTCATGCATGATACTGACGAACACTACTCGCATGAAAGGCAAACACATGATACGAGGATGGAATATGTATGAAAAACAGGACGACATGACATATTCATAGCTATGATGTGATAACTAAGCAGAAGGCATTTCAATAAATTAGAAGCACTACAAGCTAGACACCATATGAAAGATGCAACCAATATCATTCTACCAAGTTCAAACTTTCTGGTGTTTCAACAAATTAGAAGCAGTACATGCTAGAAATCATATGCAAGACGCAACCAATATCACAGTGGCGACTTAAAGGTGCCTTATAATAAGTGACTGATGCAGGATATGCAAGAATAGTAGTCTGATGTTAGAACATGGTGTGATCAGATATAGAATGTTCTAGAAACAGGAACACATGTCATATTCACAGGCATTATGTGTAAAGTAAGAAGATGCAATTCAACAAAGTTAGAAGCAATACAAGGTAGACATCATACGCAACATGCAACCACATATAATAGTGCCAAGTTAGAGCAAACACCTATGATGGTGGAGTGGGGGAGATGTGCTCATCATCTACACAACTACGATGACTGTCTAGCCTTGCGTTGTCTTGTGAATCTTGTTTGGAGGATGGTAGAGTAGAATCTGTAGAGACCCTCCGTTTCAGTTGCTCAGAAGGACCACCATCATGCAATGCCTTACCAATTTCCTTCCGCTTTATTGATTTTGCATTGTGAGGCCAATCCGATAAGAAAAAGGAATAAAATTTGCTCATGAGAACTCATTCATGCATGATACTGACAAACACTACACTTCTGAAAGGCAAAGTCATGATACGAGGATGGAATATGTACGAAGATCTGGACGACTTGACATATTCACACCTATGATGTGGTAACTAAGCAGAAGGCACTTCAACAAATTAGAAGCACTGCAAGCTAGACACCATATGGAAGGTGCAACAAATATCACTCTACCAAGTTAAAATTGTCTCATCATAGGTAGCGTTCATCAAACTAGAAGCACTACATGCTAGAAATCATATTCAAGACGCAAAACAATATCACACTGCCAACTTAAAGGTGTCCCATCATAAGTGATTGATGCAGGATACACAAGAAGAGTAGTTTCATGTAAGAACATGGTGTGATAGACAGATATAGTATGTACCAAAAACAGGAAGGCGTGTCATAATTTTGAAAAATGTTCATGTTTTCATTATTTGGAATTTCAAAAAATGTTCCCACTTCAAAATTTATTCAAATTTACAAAAAAATGTTCTTGTTTTCAAATTTTGGTCAGGAGTTCAAAAAATCCGTGTTTGCACAATTTTTATTTTGAATTTCAAAAAATATTCCTACCTTCAAAAAAAGTGTTTAGGATTTCGAAAAATGTTTCAGTTTTTTTAACTATTCGCAAATTTGAACAGTGTTTGCGTTTCACAAAACACTTGTTTTTTTAAAAGAAATTGCATTCAAAATTCTGAAAATAATTCAGATCAGCATTGCAGATTGGTTCTTAAAGATTGGCGTTCTTGACTAATCAGTAATAGTCGTTAGCTCTGCCAGTTGCAACCCATGGTCTATAGCATGAGATGTATTGTTCGACTCCCAGCTTGGTCAAATTTTTTGGAGCGGCATATAGGAGGTCTTGGCTGATGATGATCCAGGAGAGTCGTCAGGTGCGGAAGAGGCCGCAGGCACCATAGTTGGTGAGATCAACCCAACGGACGTTAGCATGGGCATCCCACTCCCACCTGAAGGGGATAATGTAGAGGTGGCATGTGCATGGAAGTGACCACTTGCATGCTCATGCATGGGCGTCCTACCTGAAGGTGACGTAGAGGTGGCAAGAATTCCTCTGTGGTTGAAGAAGCAGTCATGGGTCAGCCTAGTCAGAGACCCGCCTGTGCGAAATAATGTCTCTTTGCTGCAAAGAGAAGCATATAGGAGGTCTCGACTGATGATGAGCCAGGATACTCGTCAGGTGCGGACGAGGCCGCAAGCACCGTGTTGGTGAGATTGGCCCAGCAGACGTTAGAATGGTCGTCCCACTCCCACCTGAAGGGGATGATGTAGAGGTGGCTTGTGCATGGAAGTGACCACTTGCATGCTCATGCATGGGAGTCACACCTGAAGGTGACGTAGAGGTGGCAATCTGTGGTTGAAGAAGGCTGAAGCAGGCGGCCGTTGAGAGAACGTGGGGCTGGCTGCGACTATCCTGATGGTGAACGGCGGGAGGCTGACTAAGGTAGAGGAGGAGGTAGGTCCTCCAGCCAGAAGTGGGCAAGCATTGATGGGATGCCAAACACCATAGAGAAGGAGGATGGAGCCGTGGAGGAAGAGGTGGTGGCGGCTGTAGCGTAAGACATCATGGATGCAACTAAGCGATCGGCGACAGCGGCGGCAAAAATGAGTTTGAAGACTGACATAATCTAATACACTGTTAAACAGGTGTTTCGATTGTGTTTGGGTGGACTGCACGGCTGATACGCCTCCATCGTATCTACTTTTCCTAACGTTTTTTCTCTTGTTTTGGACTCTAATTTGCATGATTTGAATGAAACTAACCCGGACTGACGTTGTTTTCAGCAGAACGACCATGGTGTTGTTTTTGTGAAGAAATAAAAGTTATCAGATTTGAATGAAACTTTTTGGAGATTTATTTTGGAATAAATTAGAAATACTGGAACTAAGACCCGCTGGAGGGGGGCAGCTGCCCACAAGGCACCAGGGCGCGCCACCTCCCTCTAGCATGCCCTGGTGGGTAGTGGGGCCCACGATGCTCCGCTGAGCCTAATTCTGACACTAAAAATCCTATTTTTACAGAACAATAGGAGAGGAAGTTCCATCACGTTTTACGATACATAGCCATTGCCACCTCTTGTTCTTCATCGGGAGGCCAGATCTGGAGCCCGTTCAGGGCTCTGGAGAGGGGGATCTCCGGTCTTCGTCATCACCAACCATACTCCATCACCAATTTCATGATGCTCACCGCTGGGAGTGAGTTATTCCTTCGTAGGCTCGCTGGTCGGTGAGGAGTTGGATGAGATTCATCATGTAATAGAGTTAGTTCTGTTAGGGCTTGATCCCTAGTATCCGCTATGTTCTGAGATTGATGTTGCTATAACTTTTCTATGCTTCATGGTTGTCACTAGGGCCTGACTGCCATGGTTTTATATCTGAACCGTTTATGTTTTCACCATTATATCTATGTTCTTGATCCGATCTTGCAATTCATATGCACCTATTACGTGTTATGATCCGTAAACCCCAAGGTGACAACAATTGGGATACTTTCCAGTTATGACTGTAGTTTGAGGAGTTCATGTATTCACTATGTGCTAATGCTTTGTTCCGGTTCTCTATTAAAAGGATGCCTTAATATCCCGTAGTTCCCTTATGGACCCCGCTGCCACGGGAGGGTGGGACAAAAGATGTCATGCAGGTTGTTTTCCATAAGCACGTACGACTATTTACGGAATACATGCCTACATTATATTTATGAAGTGGAGCTAGTTCTGTGTCGCCCTAGATTATGACTGATGTATGATGAATATTATCCAATCTAGTCACCGATCCAATGCCTACGAGCTTTTCACATATTGTTCTTGCTAAGTTACTATTACTATTGCTATTTTCAAAACTTCTACAAAATTGTCACTTCTGTTGCGTTACCACTGCTATTGTTACTACTACTATCAAACTACCCTATTACTGTGCTACTGATCACTTTTCTGCAGATATTTAATATCCATGTGTGGTTGAATTGAGAACTCAACTTCTAATACTTACAAATATTCTTTGGCTCCCTCATGTCGAATCTATAAATTTGGGTTGAATACTCTACCCTCAAAAACTATTGCAATCCCCTATACTTGTGAGTCACTTGGGATTTATATCTATTTATAACTATGAAGAATCTGAAAGATACCAAAACCAAGATTTTCCCCTCTAAGACGAGGGGAGGTAAGGAACTACCATCTAGCTCTATACTTGATTCACCTTCTATTTTGAATATACTTGCACCACCACCACCTGCTATTAATTCTGATATGTCGCAAGTTATTGATGATGCTACTTATGCTATGAATGATGCTTATGATGATGCTAGTACCTTGCTTGATGATAATGTTCCACTAAGTGAATTTCTTGATGAGCAACTTGCTAGAGCTAGAGTGCTGAAACTGGTGAAATTACTGAAACTGATGAAGTCTTTGAAATTGAAAACTATGGAACATAGACCTGGCTCTCCCAGATTTGAATTGCCTAAGATACCTGAGGGTTATGTTATGGATGGAGAGGTATCTAGAGACTTTCTTGCTTGTAAGGATAGAGACGATCTTAAGAAATTATTATGCAAGTTGAAAGAAAAATCTTTGAATGCTAGAATGAAATGAGATCCTAAGTTTGCTACTTTACCTATTTTTGTTAGTGATAAGGATTATGAATTCTCTGTCAACCCAGAGTTAATTACTTTGGTTGAATCTGATCCTTTCCATGGCTATGAAACTGAAGTTGTTGTGGCTCACTGATACGTCTCCAATGTATCTATAATTTATGAAGTATTCATGCCATTTTTGTAACAATTTTATATGGTTTTCATATGATTTTATTAGAACTAACACGGACTGCCGTAGTTTTCAGCAGAACTACCGTTGGGTCGTTTTTTGTGCAGAAATAAAAGTTCTCGAAATGGACCAAAAGAGACCCCCGAAGCACAATAGCTGGGCCAGGAAGTGGACGAGGAGGCCACAAGCCCTCTAGGCGCGCCCTCCTCCCCCCAGGGCGCGCCCCTAAGGCTAGTGGGCCCCTCGGGCAGCTCCTTGACGTGAGGCCGATGCCAAAAAATCTTATAAATACAGAAACCTCCGAAAAGATCCCTAGATCAGAAGTTCCACCGCCGCAAGCCTCTGTAGCCACGAAAAACCAATCGGGAGTCCATTCCGACACCCTGTCGGAGGGGGAAACCATCACCGGAGGCCATCTTCATCATCCCGGCGGCCACCATGATAAGCAGGGAGTAGTTCACCCTCGGGGCTGAGGGTATGTACTAGTAGCTGTGTGTTTGATCTCTCTCTCTCTCTCTCTCTCTCTCTCTCGTGTTCTTGATTTGGCACGATCTTGATGTAACGCGAGATTTGTTACTATAGTTGGATCATATGGTGTTTCCCCCCCTCTACCTTCTTGTGATGAATTAAGTCTTGCTCTTTGAGGTTTCCTTATATTGGATTGAGTATTGGATTTGAGAACACTTGATGTATGTCTTGCAATGGGATATCTGTGATGACAATGGGATGTTCTATTTATTCACTTATGTATGTTTTGGCACTCAACTCGCAGATTCTCGAGGTGACATTGGGGTAATCTATGCATAGGTGTTGATGCACGTTTTCGTCCTACGTTCTCCGATAGAAACTTTGGAGTGATTCTTTGTTGCATGTTGAGGGATTGTTATATGATTCAATTATGTTATCATTGTTGAGAGAATTTGCACTAGTGAAAGTATGAACCCTATCTCTTGTTTCCAAGCATTGCCATACTGTTTTTGCTCACTCTTGTTACTAGTTACCTTGCCGTTTTATATATTCAGATTACGAAAACCTTTATCTACTATCGATATTACACTTGTATCACCATCTCTTCACCGAACTAGTGCACCTATAGAATTTACCATTGTATTAAGTGTGTTGGGGACACAAGAGACGCTTTGTTATTTGGTTGTCGGGTTGTTTAAGAGAGACCATCTTCATCCTACGCGTCCCATGGATTGATAAACCTTAGGTCATCCACTTGAGGGAAAATTGCTATTGTCCTACAAAACTCTGCGCTTGGAGGCCCACCACAAGTCTACAAGAAGAAGGTTGCATAGTAGACATCACATATCTTACTAAACTAAATGATATAGCCACCCTTCTTGCTCAAGATGAGAAAATCCGCTATTACTACATTCTTAAGTTATTTCTGTTCTCAATAAACGATGATGCTAAGATATGGTACAATACTCTTGCTCCTGGTTGTGTGCGTAGTCCCTAGGGTATGATTTACTATTTCTTTGAAAAATATTTTCCCGCTCATAAGGAACAAGTTGCCATACAGGAAATATTTAACTTTGTGCAAATTGAAGAAGAGAGTCTCCCACAAGCTTCGGGGAGGCTTCTCCAATTAATTAATGCTTTGCCCGATCATCCTCTTAATAAAAATGAAATACTTGATATCTTCTATAATGGACTAGCTGATGCTTCTAGGGACTTCCTGGATAGTTGTGCTGGTTGTGTTTTCAGGGAACGGACTATTGAACAAGCTGAGGCATTATTGAATACTATATTAAAGAACTATGATGATTGAGCACTTTCTAAACCACCTCCTAAACCCACTCTGAATAAGAGGGGTATTTTATTTCTCAGTCCCGAAGATATGCAAGAGGCAAAGAAATGTATGAAGGAAAAGGGTATTAAAGATGAAGATGTTAAGAATATACTACCTATTGAAGATATACATGGACTTGACACACCACCACCAGTGGTAGAGGTAAATTTTCTTTTAACTTTGACTCAAGGTGATATCCCTTATAATAAACATCCTAGTCAATGCTTATATGAATTTGACAATTACGTTATGAAGCAAGATCACTTCAATTCAAATGTTATGAAACAATTGAAACAAAACTCTGATACGATTGCTCGCTTGCGTGACTTGTTATTTAGAATTACTAATGATGTTAGAGGTGTAGGAAAAGATGCCTCTATGATCCAAACCCAGTTAGAACAAGTTGCTAAATCTCAAAGAGAATTGCTTAGTGAAATGAACAATAATATGAATGATTATGCTGTTAGAGTAGCAACTAGATGAGGCAAAATGACTCAGGAACCACTTTATCCTGAGGGACACCCTAAAAGAATTGAACAAGACTCTCAAAGAATTAATAATGATGCACTTAGTACTTTTAGAAGGAAGAATAAAAGAAAAATGACAGGACTTTGCATACTTCTAGTGAACCTGAGATAGAAAGACCTCCTGAAGATAACAATGATGTTTCTATTTCTGATGCTGAAACTCAATATGGTAATGAACACTCACCTAGTGATAATGAAAATGATAATGATGATATTCAAGAAGATGCTCCAAACAATGATAAAGAGACAGATAATGATGTTGAGATAGAACCTTCTGTTGATCTTGATAACCCACAACCTAAAAATAAATATTATGATAAGAGAGACTTTGTTGCTAGAAAACATGGTAAAGAAAGAGAGCCATAGGTTCAGAAACACATGACCTTCCCACCCAAACCATCTAAGAAAAAAATATGATGAAGAATTTGAATGCTTTGCTGAGATGCTTAGGCCAGTCTTTCTACGCACTCATTTGACCGGTATTTTAAAGATGGCCCCTTATGCTAAATACATGAAAGAAATTGTTACTAATAAAAGAAAAATACCTGAAACTGAAATGTCCACCATGCTTGCTAATTATTCTTTCAAGGATGGAGTACCTAAAAACTTGGAGATCCGGGAATACCAATGATACGTCTCCATTGTATCTATAATTTTAGATTGTTCCATGTTATTATATTATCTGTTTTGGATGTTTTATATGCATTAATTTGCTATTTTATATTATTTTTGGGACTAACCTATTAACCTAGAGCCCAGTGCCAGTTTGTGTTTTTTCCTTGTTTTTGAGCTTCAAAGAGAAGGAATACCAAACGGAGCCCAAACGGAATAAAACCTTCGCGATGATTTTTCTTGGACCAGAAGACACCCATGAGACTTGGAGATCAAGTCGGAAGAGCCACGAGGTGGCCACAAGGGGGGAAGGGGTGCCCAGGGGATAGGGCGTGCCCCCTGCCTTGTGGGCCCCTCGTGACTCCCCTGACCTAATTCTCCGTCCTATATATTCACATATATCCCCAAACCACCCGAAGCATCCACGAAAACACTTTTCCACCGCTTCAACCATATGTACCTGTGAGATCCCATCTAGGGGCCTTTTCGGCATCCTGTCGGAGGGGGATTCGATCACAGAGGGCTTCTACATCAACTCTATTGCCCTTCCGATGAAGCGTGAGTAGTTTACCTCAGACCTACGGGTCCATTGCTAGTAGCTAGATGGCTTACTCTCTCTATTTGATTCTCAATACCATGTTCTCCTTGATGTTCTTGGATATCTATCTGATGTAATCTTCTTTTGCAGTGTGTTTGTTGAGATCCGATGAATTGTGGATTCATGATTAGCTTATCTATGAATATTATTTGAATCTTCTTTGAATTCGTATATGCATGCTTTGATATCTTTGTAATTCTCTTCAAACTATCGGTTTAGTTTGGCCAACTAGATTGGTTTTTCTTGCAATGGGAAAAGTGCTTAGCTTTGGGTTCAATCTTGTGGTGTCCTTTCCTAGTGATAGTAGAGGCAGCAAGGCACGTATTGTATTGTTGCCATCGAGGATAAAAAGATGGGGTTTACATCATATTGCTTGAGTTTATTCCTCTACATCATGTCATCTTACTTAATGTGTTACTCTGTTCTTCATGAACTTAATACTCTAGATGCAGGCAGGAGACGGTCGATATGTGGTGTAATAGTATTAGATGCAGGCAGGAGTCGGTTTACTTGACAGGGATGTGATACCTATATTTCATAATCATTGCCTTAGATATCGTCATAACTTTGCGCTTTTCTATCAATTGCTCAACAGCAATTTGTTCACCCGCCGTATTATTTGCTATCTTGAGAGAAGCCACTAGTGACACCTATGGCCCCCGGGTCTATTTTCCATCATATAAGTTTTCGATCTACTATTTTGCAATCTTTTAATTTCTGATCTATAAACCAAAAATACCAAAAATATTTACTTTGTCTTTTGTTTAGTTTTATCTATCTCTACCAGATCTCACTTTTGCAAGTAATCGTGAAGGGATTGACAACCCCTTGATCGCGTTGGGTGCAAGTTGTTTGATTGTTTGTGCAGGTCTTGGTGATTTGTGCATTGTCTCCTAGGATTGATACCTTGGTTCTCTAACTGAGGGAAATACTTATCTCTACTTTGCTGCATCACCCTTTCCTCTTCAAGGGAAAAACCAACACAAGCTCAAGAAGTAGGAACCAACTATACCATGCTCTATTAAAAGAAATTATGTCAAAACTGCTTTATGTTATTTAGGAGCCGCTGTTAGTGTTATGCCTTTCTCTTTATATAAAAGACTTGATTTGGATAAAGTCACACCTACTGAAATATATTTGCAAATGGCTGACAAATCAACCATACCTATTGGTATTTATGACGATGTGCCCGTCGTTGTTGCAAATGTTACTATCTTAACAGACTTTGTTATACTTGAGATGCCCGAGGATGATAGCATGTTTATTATCCTTGGTAGACCCTTTTTGAATACTACAGGGGTTGTTATTGATTGCGCTAAAAGCAAATTCACTTCTCGTATAATTGGTAATGAGCATATGGTGCACTTTTTGAAGAAACAATTCCAGTGAATTGTATTAATGTTATTGAAAAATCTCCGATAATCGCCATTGGAAGTTTCCAACTCACTATACTTACTGTCAAAAATAAATATGGAACACTTATTGTGTTGGAGATGCTCATCCCCGTTGAGGTAACTTAGTGTTTTACGATGGTTCTTTGGGTTCATGTTAATCGAAAGTGATTATTAATAATACTTGATGAACCTTGTTAATGGATTATTTTCGAGACACATGTTGTCGATGAATTTAGCAAGGTTGGGAAAAGTGGTAGGCATAAGCGAGGCAGTTGTCCTTCGCCTAGTTCCTAGGCGGTGCTTAAGCACCCTAGGCGCGGCCTAGGCGGTAATATAGCTTCTACTATGGGTTATTGGGGGTTATTATATGTGTATTGATGTTAATTTAGGGTAGATAATAAGTTAACTACCCGCTACTACCATTTGAATGTGTCATGTTTGGCATTTTAGTGCAATATGGCAGGATTTCGAGCTTGGGAAAACAATTTGTTGCTTACTGTCGGTGTCAAAACCGGCGGATCTCGGGTAGGGGGTCCCGAACTGTGCGTCTAGGCGGATGGTAACAGGAGACAAGGGACACGATGTTTTACCCAGGTTCGGGCCCTCTTGATGGAGGTAAAATCCTATGTCCTGCTTGATTGATATTGATGATGTGGGTATTACAAGAGTAGATCTACCACGAGATCAAGGAGGCTAACCCTAGAAGCTAGCCTATGGTATGATTGTTGTTCGTCCTATGGACTAAAGCCATCCAGTTTATATAGACACCGGAGAGGGCTAGGGTTACACAAAGTCGGTTACAATGGTAGGAGATCTACATATCCGTATCGCCAAGCTTGCCTTCCACGCCAAGGAAAGTCCCATCCGGACACGGGACGAAGTCTTCAATCTTGTATCTTCATAGTCTTGGAGTCCGGCCGATGATGATAGTTCGGCTATCCGGACACCCCCTAGTCCAGGACTCCCTCGGTAGCCCCTGAACCAGGCTTCAATGACGACGAGTCCGGCGCGCATATTGTCTTCGGCATTGCAAGGCGGGTTCCTCCTCCGAATAATTCATAGAAGATTGTGAACACCAGGATAGTGTCCGGCTCTGCAAAATAAATTCCACATACCACCGTAGAGAGAATAATATTTACACAAGTTCAATCTGCTGACGTATTTTGTGGCGTGACATCACACCACCACCAAGCCTTTACTCGAATTGTTTTTATTGTACCACCTCAGCGCGTTTAGCGAAGCGGTTTCCTTGGCACGTCTTGTCGAAGCAGAGATCGTGTTCCCCTTATTCCGGGATTCCCATCAATACGGACGTGGGTAACCCAACCGCGCCATTGATTGCGGCGCTTGGGAGATAAGCGAGTTTTATCAGGCTGGTGGGGACGCATGGTTTCGTCCGCCCATATAAGGGGATAAAGATCTACCCTTTTACCTACGCCTTCTTCCTCCTTTGCTTATCCATCTCCGCGAACTCGAGCTCCAGCGCCCAAGTCCGCACATCTCACCTCAACCTTCTCCAACTATGTCCGGAGCGGGAGGCAAGTGGATGGCCTCCTCCGTTACGGAGGGGCACATCCAGAAGCTGCGCAGCGCCGGATATCTGTCCAGCGACATCGCGCACCGGCTCCCCGACGAGGGGGAGCTCATCCCCACCCCCAGGCCCCATGAGAGGGTAGTATTCCTTTCCCATTTCCTCCGCGGACTGGGCTTCCCACTCCATCCCTTTGTCCGGGGCTCATGTTCTACTACGGCCTGGATTTCCATGATCTGGCCCCGAATTTCATCCTCAACATCTCGGCGTTTATCGTCGTGTGTGAGGCCTTCCTCTGCATCCAGCCCCACTTCGGCTTGTGGCTCAAGACCTTCAGTGTCAAGCCGAAGGTTGTGAAGGGCAGCCAAGCGGAGTGCGAAGGCGCCATGGTGGGCAAGATGCCCAATGTTACTTGGCTCGAGGGCACCTTCGTGGAAACCATCAAGGGGTGGCAATCGGGGTGGTTCTACATCACCGAGCCGCGTGACCCTGAATGGGCAGCGGCCCCCGAATTCAGATCTGGCATCCCCATACGGCTCACCTCCTGGAAAGAGAGTGGCCGGACATGGGGTGATTCGGAGGAGCTGACCAGACTTCAAGCCTGCATACAAAAGCTAGTGAACAAGAAGCTCAAGCTTGTCAACATAGTCCAGGTCATGCTCATCCGCCGGATTCTCCCGTGCCAACAACGGGAGTTCAATATGTGGGAGTTCGATCCGGCGCAGCACCAGACTTTGAGCGGGCTCTTCAACACTACGTACAAAGAGGCCTGGAGGGTGCTGTTTAAGGGCGCCGAGGCTCCCGCATCCGCTACCGAAGATAGCGGATTCAGCTCGCAGCGTCCGGCTAGCGAGGTAAGCGATTTTACCCTTTACGGGACACTTGTTTTCCATAGGTTGACTTTATGCGGGATCTAAACTCCCTCTCCTTTGACAGGACTGGCTGAAGAAGGCCGAGCAGACTAATTGTCCGGCCCCTTTGCCAGAAGACCTAGCGGACGCCGCTTAATGGGGCTCCTGGTTCCGGCACCCCACGTGGTGCCGGAGAAGAAGGCCAAGAAGAAGGCCATGGGCACTCGAAAGAGTTCCCGTTTTCAGGTGTCATCGGACGATGACTCCGAGGCAGACTCCTCCCACGAAGGCGAGGAGGAGAAGAAAGAGGCCTCTCCCCCAGTGGGGGGGGGGGTGGGGAAGAAAAGGAAGGCCTCCCCAACGAGGGAGGCCGAAGGGTCCAAGAAGGGAAGGACTCTTCCCCCGGACTGCTCTGCCAATGCCGGCGACGACGACGAGGATTGGCCTCCAAGGGCCAAGCCCCTGGCGAGATCGTAAGTATCCGGACTCCCGAATAACTTCATGATTTTTCTTTTCGCCACATGGTGTCTTTCTAATGCCGCATACAACCCTGCAGTCCGCCCAAGGATGATCTTCCCGCTTCGTCGAGCGGGTCCTTGGGTGCGTCGGATATGGATTCCCTTCTGACCTCCTCCACCCCCCGTGATACGGACGATGCCGAGGTGGGATCCCGGGAAGGGACCCGCCAGGAGGAGGAGGCCCCGGAGGTGCCGCAGGGCAACCTCCCGGACTTTGCACCGGACTCCATTCCGGAACCTTTAGTGGCTCCGGAGTCCGGCGGGCGGCCCCTTCGTAAGAAGGGCAAGACCGTGACGCCGGCGGCCTCCGTCCAACCGGAGGCGCCGGATAGCTTGCTGGAGGCGCTCAACGGCGCTTCCATCAAAGAGGAACACCGCACCGTCATGAGTGCGGTGATTCAGAAGGTTCAGCTCGCCAAGAGCGGGCTGACCGAAGCCTGCAGCAGCCTTCTAACAGGCTTTGAGGTAAGAATTTTGATATATGTAAAATAGTACCGCATAGACAGTAGCCCCTGATGCTCGGTTCGGTGTTCGGAAAGAAAAGCCGGACTGAGGATCTAAAAAGATATACGCAGGAGTCATAAAAAAATATGTCAATATGGGATTGCAGGCTGTGCTGCTGACCTCTGCCGCACTGACTGCAGAGGTCAATACTTTGAAGCAAAGCCTCGAGCGGTCCGAGAACGAGCTCGGCCGTGCCAAGAAGCAGCTCGAGGACAAGGAAGGTGAGTAACACCTTATTAAAATTGTACCTTACAGAAAAGGATTTGGTTGCAAGAAGAATGACAAAGATAACGTGGGTATTGTAGGGGCCACGAACAAGGTGGCGACCCTGGAGGAGGCAGTTTCCGCGGCCGAACGTAATGCGGCCGCGGAGCGCATCGAGCGAGAGAAGCGGGAGGCGCGGGTGGCGGAGGTACAACAAGAGCTCCAGGCTCTCGTGGAAAAACATGAGAGTTTGGAGCGCGACTTGAAGACTCGAGAGTCCGAGCTTGCATCGGCTCTTGAGAGTGCCAAAGCCGCTAAGGCCGAAGCCTACAAGGCCCTCCAGGAAATCGAGGCGTTGAAGAAAATAGCGGTGGGTAAGGCATTTTTCATGCAAAGTAAGCATGTGAGTGTGAATTACCTATCACTTACCCGAATTCAGAGCTCTCCAGGAGCGTTCGCAGATTTGCCCCACAGCGTGTCCGATGCTGCCGCTTTCTATAGGGCTGAGGAGGGGAGCTCAATGGAGAAGGTCTTCTGGTCTCAGTATGCTGAGGCCGGACATCTGGTGCCCCTGAGCGACCAGCTGAAGCAGCTGGTCGAGCTCCACAAGGTGGCCGAACAGGCCATGAAGGGCCTCATAGTTTGGCTGTGGCCCAACGAGGCCATGTCTGGGAGCTACTTCGGCCTGGTGCGGCGGCTGGTGGATGCGTGTCCATGGGTTGAAAAGTCATCAAGCACTCCACCTGTATTGAAGGTGCCCGTCGGGCCCTTGCCCGCGCAAAGGTGCAATGGGGCAAGATGGATGCTGAGAAGCTTGTGACGGACGCGCCACCGCCGGGCAAGGAGTATCGCACGCCCGAGATGTATTATAAGAGTGTCCTGAAGGGTGCCCGCATTATTGCGGGTGAGTGCTCCAAAGATGTAATATTTGAGTAGACTCGCATTTTGTTATCATGTGAGCTGAAAACTTTGTTCATATGCGCTAAGCAACGCTTGTTAATTTAAAATATTACCTTCTATGAGGCCGTTTATCAAATCCGAGAGATGGCAAGTCGTCGGCTTCAGCCCCCATGCCACGAGTGCTGGGGTGTTCGGGATAAATTTGAGCACTCTTGTTCCCATTTTTGGGTCCATCTAGGGAGGCGCTCAACACAACGAACAAGGCAACCAGACTTATAATGCTTGAACACTCTCACTTAGCCATAGAATTCTATAATTTTAAATTTCGGCGAAGCCCCTAGTGTTCAGAAGGCCGAATTTGGGGCGCTATCCACGCCTGGGCCGGACAAAGCCAATTCCTCGCTCTAAGCGGCATAAGTCTTTAGGGACTCAAAAAGACCTCTCGAACAGCGATCGGCTCTCGTCTCATCATGATGGTCAGTTTTAGCTTTCTCCACTGAGGCGCTCGCCCAGCTCAACTGGGGCGCAATCGCAGTGGTTCTCCCAGTGCTACCTTAGCCGATAAAACGGAACGTAAGGTACCAAAACATGGGAGCCGGGCAAACCCAACTATTGACCCAAGACATGATTCGAAGCCGATGCATATAATGCTATAAGTTCGGGGTGGCGCACTTGCGAAAGTGTTCGGACTTATCACACCATGATGCGGGAAACATAAGCCCCTGGTGTATTTAGCTGTACCAAAGTGTACGGATGCAACATGTCATAAATGAACATATGTATAGGAAAGAAATGCAATTATAAGCAAAAAGGTGCTGCATTGTTTATTCAAGAAATACTGCTGTGAATGCAAAATGATACAAATAGTGCGATAGGCAAGTGATGGGACTATTTAACATGTCCCCCTACAGGGGTAGGCTGTGGAATGGTGTATAAAACAGATTTAATGCTCGTAATGGAGACCACCTGGATATTCGTCCTAGCCTTTCTCCTTCCCTGGCTGTTGCATCATCGGTTCGGCAGGTCTACTGCCGGAGAGGGCCTCTGATGAACGGGGTCCTGTGGGTAAAAAAAGAAAAAGAGAAAAAAAAAGAACGACACACTTGAGAGCCCCTGGTGTGGTTAAGCCGCATTCTGGGCCTATCATGGTCGTGCCCCTCCCCTATGCCCATGGTATCTCCAGAGCGTAATGATGTACGCAAAGGACCAGTCTTGCAATTTTGCAGGGGCTGGGGTTGGGGCCGCATTGCTACGCATGCTCGGAACGTGCCAGGTGGTCTTGTTGTAGGTTACTCCGGGCATGTTTAGCCGTGTCCGGTCGCTTAACGGCCGGACTCGAGAATTGCCTTAAGAGGCTGCACTGTACTTCTGCCGCGAGAGCCGCTGTATGTTCCTCCGTCCGGAGAGAGCGTTCAGTGTTTCCGTTGACCGTGATGACTCCTCGAGAGCCTGGCATCTTGAGCTTGAGGTATGCGTAGTGCGGCACCGCGTTGAACTTTGCAAATGCGGTACATCCGAGCAGGGCATGATAGCCGCTGCGGAACGGAACTATGTCGAAGATTAACTCCTCGCTTCGGAAGTTATCCGGGGATCCGAAGACCACTTCCAGTGTAACTGAGCCTGTACAATTGGCCTCTACACCTGGTATGACGCCTTTAAAGGTCGTCTTTGTGGGTTTAATCCTTGAGGGGTCTATCCCCATTTTGCGCACTGTATCCTGATAAAGCAGGTTCAGGCTGCTGCCGCCGTCCATCAGGAGTCTAGTGAGGTGAAATCCATCGACGATTGGGTCTAAAACCAATGCGGCGAATCCGCCGTGGCGTATGCTGGTGGGGTGGTCCCTTCGATCAAAAGTGATCGGGCAGGAGGACCATGGGTTGAACTTCAGGGCGACTGGCTCCATCGCGTATACGTCCCTGAGTGCATGCTTCCGCTCCCTTTTGGGTATGTGGGTTGCGTATATCATGTTCACCGTCCGCACTTGTGGGGGGAAACTCTTCTGTCCTCTATTGTTCAGCGGTCGGGTCTCTTCCTCATCATTGCTAAGCAACCCCTTGTCGTTGTTTTCGGCAATTAGCTTGCCTGCCTGCTTGAATACCCAACAGTCCCTGTTGGTGTGGTTAGCTGGCTTTTCGGGGGTGCCGTGTATCTGGCACGAGCGATCGAGTATTCGATCCAAGTTGGACGGACCCGGAGTAGTTCTTTTGAATGGCTTTTTCCGCTGACCGGGTTTAGAGCCTCTGAATCTGGCATTGACTGCCGTATCCTCACTATTGTCGCTGTTAATGCGGCGTTTGTTCTTGTTGTGACGCGACTTGCCATTGCGGTCCTTGATATCTGGACTGCCAGAATTTTTGCTGAGGTTGTTGCTGCGGGCTAGCCAGCTGTCCTCTCCCGCGCAGAAGCGGGTCATGAGTGATGTGAGGGCTTCCATGGATTTCAGCTTTTCCTGTCCCAGGTGCCGGGCAAGCCACTCGTCGCGGATGTTATGTTTGAAGGCCGCGAGGGCCTCTGCATCCGGACAGTCGACGATTTGATTTTTCTTAGTTAAGAACCGTGTCCAGAATTGTCTGGCTGATTCGTCTGGCTGCTGAATTATATGGCTTAGGTCGTCAGCATCTAGTGGTCGCACATACGTGCCCTGGAAGTTATCCAGGAATGCAGCTTCCAGGTCCTCCCAACTCCCAATTGATTCTGTTGGCAAGCTGTTAAGCCAATACCGAGCTGGTCCTTTAAGCTTGAGTGGGAGGTATTTGATGGCATGAAGATCATCACCGTGGGCCATGTGGATATGGAGGAGATAGTCTTCGATCCAAACCGCGGGGTCTGTTGTGCCATCATAAGATTCAATATTCACGGGTTTAAACCCTTCGGGGATTTGATGATCCATTACTTCATCTGTGAAGCATAGTGGGTGTGCGGCGCCTCTGTATTGGGATATATCACGACGAAGCTCAAAAGAGCTTTGTCTACTGTGTTCGGCCCGGCCGGACTTGCTGTGTCCAGTGCGACGGTTGTCGTCACGTATCATGGGGTGCCCAAGCGATCCGTAGATCGATCTTGATTGTCTTGCCTTATCCTCCAATATATCTCGCAAGTCCAGAGCGTTCCCCTGTGGCCTTGTGCTTTTCGAGCGATGCCGGGGTACGGTTCTAGTGGAGGGCCTAGAGGCCTCTCTGTCGCGGCCACGGGGTGGTCGGTCAGCCGTATTGTCCGCTGGTGATGCAGGTGAATATGCCTCCTCCTCTAATTGGGGGAGCATCTTGCATTTCGGGTAGCTTTTGGAGGGGCGTTCGAGCTCATGCTCTTCGGTCGCAAGGACTTCAGCCCATCTGTCAGCTAGCAGATCTTGATCAGCTCTAAGCTGTTGCTGCTTTTTCTTGAGGCTATTTGCCGTGGCCATAAGCCTGCGTTTAAAACGCTCTTGTTCGACGGGATCCTCGGGCACGACAAATTCGTTGTCGTCGAGGCTTGCCTCGTCTCCAGAGGGAGGCATGTAATCCTCTACCTCTTCGTCTGCCGCTCTCTCATGAGGGCTGGCGTCTCCGTCCTCCTGTGCTGAATCTTGCTGGAGGGGGTTGTCTTCGGCACTGTCTGGGATGTTATTATCTCCGGTGCCGGAATCTCCATTCTTGCTGTGGCGGGATTTAGAGCGGCGCCGCTGACGCCGGCGCTTGGGCTGTTTCTTGGAGGGGTCATCCTCCGCTGTTCCTTCGCCATTCCCATCCTTTGGGATATCCACCATGTATATGTCATATGATGAGGTGGCTTTCCAGTGCCCAGTGGGCGCTGGTTCTTGGTCGTCTCCGGCATCGTCGTCCATACCGTCGATGTCTTCGGAGTCGAAGTCTAGTATGTCGGTTAGATAGTCGATAGTGGCTACTAGGTGGGTGGTGGGTGGGCTTTGCATTTCTTCATGGTCCGCATTCCAACCGTCCTGACCGCAGTCCGGCCAGGGCTCTCCTGATAACGAGAGATACTTTAGCAAACTCAAGATGTCGCCGAAAGGTGAGTGTTGAAAGATGTCCACAGCGGTGAACTCCATGATCGGCGCCCAATCGGATTCGATTGGAGGGGGCGCGGGAGGTTCGCAGTCCGGCGAGGAGTCCGGCACCTCGAAGTCACGAGCTTCACGAGGGACAAGGTCAGTATTCGGCTCCATCGCCGTAGAGGTTGCTGCCCCGAGGCGGTGTCTAGCCACCCGTCCTCGATCTGCGCAGCCGGCTCTGAATTCAGGGTCGGAGCGGACTCGTGTGCAGCCTCCAGTGCACTGTCTGGCTGCAGAGCTAAATCATGCCCATCGTGACAGTGCGGCGCGCTCGGCTGTGGCTCGAATCCATCGAAGATCAAGTCCCCGCGGATGTCAGCCGTGAAGTTCAGACTTCCAAATCTGACCTGACGGCCAGGGGCGTAGCTTTCGATCTGCTCTAGATGGCCCAGCGAATTGGCCCGCAGTGCAAAGCCGCCGAATACGAAGATCTGTCCGGGGAGAAAAGTCTCACCCTAGACTGCATCGTCGTTGATGATCGAAGAATCCATCGAGCCTATCGGTGACGGCACAGAGGAACTCTCAATGAAAGCACCAATGTCGGTGTCAAAACCGGCGGATCTCGGCTAGGGGGTCCCGAACTGTGCGTCTAGGCGGATGGTAACAGGAGACAAGGGACACGATGTTTTACCCAGGTTCGGGCCCTCTTGATGGAGGTAAAACCCTACATCCTGCTTGATTGATATTGATGATGTGGGTATTACAAGAGTAGATCTACCACGAGATCAAGGAGGCTAACCCTAGAAGCTAGCCTATGGTATGATTGTTGTTCGTCCTATGGACTAAAGCCATCCGGTTTATATAGACACCGGAGAGGGCTAGGGTTACACAAAGTCAGTTACAATGGTAGGAGATCTACATATCCGTATTGCCAAGCTTGCCTTCCACGCTAAGGAAAGTCCCATCCGGACACGGGACGAAGTCTTCAATCTTGTATCTTCATAGTCTTGGAGTCCGGCCGATAATGATAGTTCGGCTATCCGGACACCCCCTAGTCCAGGACTCCCTCACTTACCCTGCCTAGACTTCCATTTATGCCCTAGACGAAGCGTTTGGCCGTCTCCTAGCACCTAGGCGTGCCTAAGTGCCTCCTAGGAACTGCCTTTTCCACAGAGGAATTTAGTAAGCACAACCTTTTTTCCCTACTTTTAATTTTCTATTTTTTCTTAGTTTGATAAAATAAAATGCCATGTTTATCCTGTTTTTCGATATATTTTTTCCATGCAATAAAAATTGGTCAAAATATAAGTGCTTAGAATGACTTGAAATTTTAACACATTTTTTTGATTATTCAAGAATTTTAAGTACAAATAACATCACAGGGGGTGCCCGTAGTGCCCACAAGGCACCAAGGCGTGCCAGCTACCCCAGGCGCGCTCTGGTGGGTAGTGGGCCCCATGTGCCCCCTCACTTATCCCTTTAGCCCATGTCATCGGCTACCTCTAGAAAAAATTCACTCCACCTCCCTCTCTCGTGTTCTTGCTCTCAAACCCGTGGATTTCAATATCTTTGCTTGAAGCTCCATTTCCAAAATTGTCTTGGGGGATTGCTACTTGGTATGTGACTCCTCGATTGCTCCAATTAGCTTTTTGTTCTAGTGGTTTAATTTTTGAGTATTTAGCTACTCTTGGTGCTGTTGTGGATGAGCTTGCATGTTGAATTATTTGAGTTCCAAGTAGTTTGAATGCTTGATTTGGCTTCTAGGCATCCATATGAGTAGTTACTATCAATCTTGTGAAGTTTTGTTGACAAAAGTTTTGTGGCCAAATATTTTTAGAATTTTATTCATAGGAAAAGATGAGTATCTTCCAGAAGTTTTCCTCCAAAAAGAATGCCAAGGGAGTCATTGGGGGATCATCTGACAGTGACCTTAATACCCTGAGAATGGTGGAGGTGCGGCCGTGCGAATGGCCACATAATGCCTTCATGGACGAGGACGGGTTCCATCAAGAGTTTGCCCAATTCATTGCAAATGTCGCGTAGACTAACTTCCTCTTAGATGAGTGTGACCATCACCACCTCCTCACGAACTCCTTTATGCAAAAAAAATATTGTTTGAATAGGCATGAACCTCCTGAGGGAGTCCTGGATTAGGGGGTGTCCGGACAGCCAGACTACATACTTTGGCCGGACTGTTGGACTATGAAGATACAAGTTTGAAGACTTAGTCCCGTGTCTATGGGAATCTCCTTTGCGTGGAAGGCAAGCTTGGCGATGCGGATGTTAGATCTCCTTCTCTGTAACTGACTCTGTTTAACCCAAGCCCCCTCCGGTGCCTATATAAACCGGAGGGTTTAGTACGTAGGACTACAACGATCATAATCATAGGCTAGCTTCTAGGGTTTAGCCTCTACAATCTCGTGGTATATCAACTCTTGTAATACTCATATCATCAAGATCAATCAAGCAGGATGTTTGGTATTACCTCCACCGAGAGGGCCCGAACCTGGGTAAACATCATGTCCCCAGCCTCCTGTTAACATTAGCCTTAGACGCATAGTTCGGGACCCCCTACCCGAGATCCACCGGTTTTGACACCGACATTGGTGCTTTCATTGAGAGTTCCTCTGTGTCGTTGCTGCAAGGCTTGATGGCTCCTTCAATCACCAACAATACGGTCTAGGGTGAGACTTTTTTCCCGGGACAAATCTTCGTGTTCGGCGGCTTCGCACTGCGGGCCAACTCGCTTGGCCATCTGGAGCAGATCGACAGCTACGCCCCTGGCCATCAAGTCAGGTTCAGAAATCTTAACTACACGGCCGACATCCGTGGAGACTTGATCTTCGACGGATTCGGGCCTACGTCAGGAGCGTCGGACGGCCACGACGAGCATGACTTAGATCCACCGTCGGACATTGTTCAGGATATCGCACCTGGTGCAGCTCCGGACTTCAATCTAGAGCAGATCACGCAATCCGAGGATGGGTGGATGGACCCCGCCACGGAGGCCGCACACTCATCATCTTTAGAGCCGAACACATACTCCGCCTCTAAGGAAATCTGTGTCGCCGGACCCCTGGACTCGTCTCCGACTTTAGGGTCCGAACCGCGTGCACCCGTGCCCACCGAATCTGATTGGGCACCAATCATGGAATTCACCACCGTGGACATCTTTCAGCACTCACCCCTCGGTGACGTGCTAAATTAATTAAGGTCTCTCTCTTTGTCAGGAGACTCTCAGCCGAACTATATCCGGCTCGAGTGGGAAACAGATGACGAAGAAATTCATTACCCACCCACCACCCACTTAATTGCCAGTGTCAATGATTTAAGCGATGTGCTTGACTTCGACTCCGAAGACATCAACGGTATGGATGACGATGCAGGAGAAGAACAGGAACCACCGCCCACGGGGCGCTGGATAGCCACCTCTTCATATGATATATATATATATATATATATATATATATATACATATATATATATATATATATATATATATATATATATATATATATATATGGTGGATACCCCCAAAGAAAAAAATGGCGATGAGGCAACTAAGGATAACCCATTAGGGAAGCAATCAAAGCATGGGAGTCACCAGCGCTGCTCTAAGCCCCACTACAGCAATACCGGCACAGGAGACAACAGCAATCCGGATGGTGCCGAAGGCGGATACAACCCCGACCAGCCTAACTTCGAGCGGGGCAAACAGGAGGACGGGCAAGCTAGCCCAGATGAACAGGCGACGGACGGAGACTTGGAGGATGACAACTATATGCCTCTCTCCGAAGACGAGGTGAGCCTCGGCGACGATGAATTTGCCTTGCCTGAGGATCCCGTCGAGCAAGAGCGTTTCAAGCGCCGGCTTATAGCCACTGCAAGAAGCCTAAAGAAAAAGCAGCAACAGCTCCAAGATGATCAAGATCTGCTCACAGCCAGATGGACTGAAGTCCTGGCAGCCGAGGAATACGGACTCGAGCGCCCAACCAAAGGCTACCCAAAGCGAAAGTTGCTACCTCCACCTGAGCAGGAGGCTCTAGAGCCTACACTACCAGCACAGGACGGGGTTGATCGGCCACCTCGTGGCTGAGACAAATCCGCGTATCAAACCGAACACCAGCCCGCACCCCGACGCCCATACACTACGACCCGGGGGAATATGCAGGACCTGCGAGACATATTGGAAAACAAAGAAGGACAGACAAGATCGATCTACGGATCGCGGGGACGCGCCACAACGTGTGACGATGACCGTCATGCCGGATATACCAACAACAAGTCTGGTCGGGCCGAACACAGCAGACCTGACTTATTCGAACTGCGTCGTGACATAGCCCGGCATAGAGGCGCCGCACACCCCCTGTGCTTCACTGATGAAGTAATGGATCATGAATTACCGGAAGGGTTTAAACCCGTAAACAGCGAATCATATGATGGCACAACAAACCCCGTGGTATGGATCAAAGATTTCCTTCTCCATGTTCACATGCCCCGCGGTGATGATCTACATGCCATCAAGTATCTTCCCCTTAAGCTTAAAGGACCAGCCCGACATTGGCTGAATAGCCTGCCGGCGAACTCCATTGACAGTTGGGAAAACCTGGAGGACGCATTCCTCGACAACTTCCAGGGCACTTACTGCGACCACCGGATGCTGATGACTTAAGTCATATAACCCAACAGCCCGGAGAGTCAGCCAGGAAATTCTGGACTCGGTTCCTAACTAAAAAGAACCAAATCATCGACTGTCCGGATGCCGAAGCCCTAGCAGTCTTTAAGCAAAACATCCACGACGAGTGGCTCGCCCGACACCTTGGTCAAGAAAAGCCAAAGTCCATGCCAGCCCTCACGACACTCATGATCCTCTTTTGCGCGGGCGAGGACAGCTGGCTGGCTCGCAGTAGCACCACGCCAAGAAACTCCAGCATTTCAGATATCCGCGACAGCAACGGCAAGCCACGGCGCAACAGACATAAGCGTCGAAACAATGGCGACAGCACCAAAGACACGTCAGTCAATGCTGGATTTAGCGGCTTCAAATCCGGTCAGCGGAAAAAGCCATTCAAAAGAAACAATCCGGGATCGTCCAGTTTGGACCGCATCCTCGACCTCTTGTGTCAAATTCATGGCACCCCTGATAAACCAGCCAACAATACTAACAGAGACTGCTGGGTGTTCAAACAGGTCGGCAAGTTAAATGCCAAAAACAAGAACAAGGGGCTGCATAGCGAGGACGACGAGGAGCCCCGACGGCCGAGCATAGGGGGGGGCAGAAGAAATTTCCTCCCCAAGTGAAAACGGTAAATATGATCTATGCCACCCACATTCCCAAGTGGGAACGAAAGCGTGCACTACGGGACGTCTATGCGATGGAGCCAGTCGCCCCAAAGTTCAACCCATGGTCATCCTGCCCAATCACTTCTGATCGCAGGGATCATCCTACCAGCATCCATCATGGCGGTTCAGCCGTATTAGTCCTCGACCCAATTATTGACGGATTCCACCTCATGGGAGTCCTTATGGACGGTGGCAGCATCCTGAACCTACAAATGGGCATCGGTCCCTCTAGGATCAAACCCACCAAAACCACCTTTAAAGGTGTAATCCCAGGTGTAGAGGCCTGTTGTACGGGCTCAATAACACTGGAAGTGGTCTTCAGATCTCCGGATAACTTCCGAAGCGAGGAGTTAATCTTTGATATCGTCCCTTTCCGTAGTGGCTATCATGCACTACTTGGACGAACTGCATTTGCTCGATTCAATGCGGTACCACACTATGCATACCTCAAGCTCAAGATGCCAGGACCTCGCGGGGTTATAACAGTCAATGGAAACACAGACCACTCTCTCCGGACGGAGGAGCACACTGCAGCCCTCGCAGCAGAGGTACAAAGCAGCCTTCTTCGACAGATCATCAACTCGGTGATAAAAACCCTGGACACCGTTAAGCGCGTCCGGAGTACTCTACAACAGGTTCGTTCGGCGCGACTAGAGCTCGACTAGCAATTCGGCCTCCGTCCTAGTCCCATCCAGGCGGCATCCATGCCGCGCGTACACAACTACGCACTCAAAATACCATGGGCATAGGCGGAGGCACGACGATGACGCGGTCCACAGTGCGGCTCAACCGTCACGAGACCCGCATACCTTTATCATCTTCTTTCTTTTTCAGGACCCTACTTTCGGGCAGACCCTTCAGAGAGTCTGATCATCGGACTCACCACGGGAAGGAAAACCATGGAGGCAAGAGGCTTTGCTTACAAGGGAATACCCAGGTGGTCTCTGTTAATGATCGTTATACATGTTTTACATACCCACACGCAACCTACCCTTGGATAGGACATGTCAAATAGTCCTATTATTCGCTTATGGCATTACTTGTCCACATACGCTTTGACATATTATTTAAATAAACAACAGGAAACAATATACGACATAAGCTTATTATTACTTTCTTCATATTTTCCCTTCACTGTTTATTTAATATCGCACCCGTACACTTTGGTACGTTCAGTTCGCCAGGGGCTTTATCACACCCCATAACACGGCAAGAAAAGTCTGAACACTTTCGATAGTGCGGCACCCCGAACTTATAGCATTATATGCATCAACTCCGAATCATGTCTTGGGTCAATAGTTGGGTTTGCCTGGCTCCCTTGTTTTGGTACCTTACGTTCCATCATATCAGCTAAGGTAGCGCAGGGAGAACTACTGCGATTGTGTACCGGTTCTTCCGAACGAGCACCTCAGTAGAGAAAGCCGAAAACTGACTGTCATGATACGACGAGAGCTGTTCGCTGTTCGAGAGGTCTTAAATCCTTAAAGATTTTTTCTGCTTCAGGCGAGGAATCGGCCTTGTCCGATTTAGGCGTGTATAGCGCCCCAAGTTTGGCTTTCTGAACACTAGGGGCTTCGCCGAAGTTTAAAATTGTTGACTTCTATGGCTAAGTGAGAGTGATAAAGCCGAATAGTCCGATTGCCTTGTTCGTTGCGCCAAACACCTCCTTAAAGGACCAACAATTTGGATAAAGAGTGTTTGGGTTTTCCATGAACACCCCAGTACTAGTTACACAGGGGCAGAAGCCGATGACTGGCCAACTTTCAGAATTTTATAAACGGCCGCACAGAAGGTAATATTTTAAATCAAAAAGTGTTGTATAGCGCACACGAACTTGTTTTCATATTACAAGACGACATGAGTACATTCACTCGAAAATTACATCCATGGTACATTCATCGGCCACGAGGCGGGCGCCTTTCATAACGTTGTCATAATACTTCTCGGGGTAACGATCTGCCTTGCCCTCCGGCGGTCCATCCTTCACCAGCTTCTCTGCATCCATTTTGGCCCAATGCATTTTTGCGCGGGCAAAGGCTCGGCGGGCACCCTCAATACAGATGGAGCACTTAATAACTTCCAGCTGCGGACAAGCGTTTACCATCCGCTTTATAAGGCCGAAGTACCTGTCGGGCAGGGGCTCTGCAGGCCACATCCGGACTATGAAGTCCTTCATGGCCAGTTCAGCAGCCTTGTGGAGTTCGACCAATTGCTTCAGTTGGTCACTCAAGGGAATTAGGTGCTCGGCCCCCGCATACTGGGACCAGAACAACTTTTCCGTAGAGCTCCCCTCATCGGTATGGTAGAACTCCATGGCATCCGATATACTGCATGGCAGATCTGTGAATGCCCCTGGAGAGCTCCTAATTTGGGTAAGTAAAAGAAATGTATCCTCCACTTGCTTGCTTTGCATAACGAATGCCTTACCCGCCGCTATCTTTTTGGCTGCCTGGATCTCCTGGAGGGCCTTTTGGGCTTCGGCCTTGGCGTCTTTCGCGCTCTGGAGGGCCTTCACAAGCTCAGACTCTTGCGTCTTGAAGTCATGCTCCAAGGACTCAAACTTCTTGTTGAAGTCCTAGAGCTCTTGCTGTACCTCGCCTACCAGAGCATCTTGTTTTTCACGCTCAGCGTGTTCTTTGGCCGCACTGTCTTCGGCCTCGGATAGCGCTTTCTTCAGGGTCACCACTTCGGTCTTGGCCCCTATCAAAAAAATCATGATGCTTTTGTTAGCATCACCAAATTTTCTCCCTTTACATGACACACGGACGGGGTATCACTTACCTTCGTTCTCTTCGAGCTGCCTCTTTGCGAGGTTGAGCTCTTCCTCGACCTGCTTCAGGTCCCGCTTGAGTCCGGCGACCTCCGCAGTACGGGTGGCAGCGGCCAGCAGCAATGCCTGCTTATTCATTTAGACATTTACTATTAGACTCCTGCGGATACAAGTTGACCCCCCATTTGTCTTTTCTTTCCGAACACCAAACAGTGTATCAGGGGCTACTGTCTATCGGGTGAAATTTTCTTACACTTTTTACTTACCTCAAGGCCTGTTAGGAAGCTGGTGCAGGCTTCGGTCAATCCGCTTGTGGCGGACCGAACCTTCTCAATCACCGTACTCATAAGAGTACGGTGCTCTTTGTCAATGGAAGCGCTGCGAAGCACTTCCAACAAATTATCCGATGCCTCCGGTTGGACGGAGGTCATTGGCATGATCGGCTCGCCCTCCTTAGTGAGGGGCTGCCTACTGGTATCCGGTTGGGAGCCAGACTTGCTGCGGCTCCCGTCAGCATAATCTATGGGGATCTCCCCCCCCCCATGAGCCCAACGTCTGGGATTTCGCCTTGGGGCGTCTCCAGAACCGTCGCCCCCTGTTCCGGTATCCTTTGGGACAACACCTCGGTGTCGTCCGCGGGCCGTGGGGAGGTGGCCGTCGGGAGTGAATTGCTATTCATCTTCGATTCACTCAGGGACCCATCCAAAGATGATACCCCAAGATGGGACCAAGCCGGACTGCATATGCGTGTTCGGCGTTATAACAAACAACAAAGCTAAAACACATTACAAAGTACTATAGAGTACGGATGCTTACGATTTTGCCAGGGGCTTCCCCTAGGCAACCACTCCTCCTCGCTGTAGGCGGCCGTGGTGGAGTAGTCCAGAAGGGGTGTCTTTCCCTTCTCCGACGTCCTAGCCTCCCCCTGCGGGGCGGCTTTTCTCTTCTTTTCCTCCCCATCTTCGTAGGAGGAATCTACCTCGGCATCCTCGGATGATGAGTATATTACGGTACGGTACCGAAGACCTTTATTGGTGCCCGTGGCCGCCTTCTTGGACCCTTCGGCCTCCCCAGATGGGGCGGTCTTCCTTCTCTTCTCCTCCCTGGTCGGGGGAGGCATTTCCTCTCCCCCCCCTTGTCTTCGGATGAGGCGCCCGATGTGGCCTTGCACCAGAGACCTTTTCTGGTCCCTGTAGCTTTGTTTTCGACCTTCTTCACCAGCACCTTGTAAGGCGCCGGAACCAGCATCTCCCCCGGGAGTGCGGTGGCTGCATCTTCGGGCAGCGGAGCTGGACATTTGATCCGCTCCGCCATCACTACATATTCCTGTTTCGCCATCATGGTGGCTTAAAATCCTCCCACAAATATATTGGGAAAGGCACGTTTTTCGATATTTAGAGGGCTTACCGGATTGGCAGGGCGCTTTGCTGAGTCCACGGTCCTCGGAAGTGGGAGGGGGTACTTCGGCGGCCTTGAACAACACCTTCTAGCCGTCTTTATGCATCGTGTTGAAGAGCTCTCACAGCGTCTGGTGTTCGGCTGGATCGAACTACCACATATTGAATGCCCATCTTTGACACAGGAGGACCCGGCGGAAGAGCATGACCTGGACCACGTTGACAAGCTTGATCTTCTTGTCTATCATATTTTTTATGCAGTTCTGGAGTCCGGTTAGCTCCGCAGGGACGCCCCAGGCCAGGCCCTTCTTTTCCCAGGAGGTGAGCCTCATGGGGATGTCGGATCGGAATTCGGGGGCCGCCGCCCAGTTGGCATCACGCGGCTCGGTGATATAGAACCACCCCGATTGCCACCCCTTCATGGTCTCCACGAAGGAGCCTTCGAGCCAGGTAACATTGGGCATCTTGCCCACCATGGCACCTCCGCACTCCGCTTGCTGGCCGCTCACTATCTTCGGTTTCACGTTGAAGATCTATAGCCATAGGCTGAAGTGGGGCTTGATGCGGAGGAAGGCCTCGCACATGACGATAAACGCTGAGATGTTGAGGACGAAATTTGGGGCTAGATCATGAAAATCTAGCCCATAGTAAAACATGAGCCTGTGGACGAACGGGTGATGTGGAAATCCCAGTCCACGGACGAAATGAGAGAGGAACACTACTCTCTCCCGAGATTTTAGAGTGGGGGTGACCTGCCCCTTCGCCGGAAGCCTATGTGCGATGCTCGTGGCCAGGTATCCGGCCTCCCAAAGCTTGGTAATGTCCTCCTCCGTAACGGAGGAGTCCATCCACTTGCCTCCCACTCTATACATGTTGTGAATGGTCTAATAGGAAAAGGTGAGAACTTGGGCGCTGGGGCTCAAGGGTGCGAGAATGGATGAGTAAAGGAGGAAGAAGGCATGGGTGGAGATGGGGGATCCTAATCTCTTTATATGGGCAGTAGAAACTATACCCCTCCCCACTTGCCTGTTAAAATCGCTTATTTTCCAAAGCTCCACACGGTTGGGTTACCCATGCCCGTATTCATGAGAATCCCGTGATAAGGGGACACGATCTCTGCTTCGACAAGACGTGCCAAGGAAACTGCCTCGCAATATGTGCGGTGGCTGGTTGAGAGGAAAACAGTTCGAATAATGACCGGGCCGTGGTGTGATGTCATGCTGTGTAAAGTTGTCGGCAGATTAGATTCGTGGAATATTGTTCTCTCTACGGTGGTATGTGGAATTTATTTTGCAGAGCCGGACACGATCCTTGTGTTCGAAATTCACCTTGGAGTATTCGGAGATGGAACCCACCTTCCAATGCCGAAGACAAACTGCGTGCCGGACTCATCGTCATTGAAGCCTGGTTTAGGGGCTACTGAGGGAGTCCTGGATTAGGGGGTATCCGGACAGCCGAACTATATACTTTGGCCGGACTGTTGGACTATGAAGATACAAGATTGAAGACTTCGTCCCGTGTCCGGATGGGACTCTCCTTTGCGTGGAAGGAAAGCTCGGCGATGCCGATGTTAGATATCCTTCTCTGTAACCGACTCTGTGTAACCCTAGCCCCCTCCAGTGCCAATATAAACCGGAGGGTTTAGTCCGTAGGACTACAACAATCATAATCATAGGCTAGCTTCTAGGGTTTAGCCTCTACGTTCTCGTGGTAGATCAACTCTTGTAATACTCATATCATCAAGATCAATCAAGCAGGAAGTAGGGTATTACCTCCATCGTGTCCCCAGCCTCACACTACTAGGAAAACCCCTATAGATAGACATTTAGTAGTAGCGTGGGTTATTTGCCCCACGCTATTGCTATTTAGTAGTAGCGCGGCAAAAAAACACGCTACTAGTATGACATAGTAGTAGCGCGGGCACAAAAAACCTGCGCTGCTGCTAAATGATTTCCACCCTGCCCCCTCATCGGACAATAGTAATAGTGTGGGGTATGAAACCTATGCTACTGCTATATGGTTAGTTGTAGCGCAGGTGAGACACACCGCGCTGCTACTATGCCACCAACCATCCACTCCACGTACTCCCACGCCACCCACCCCGAGCCAGATCTAGATCGAGACCCCCTGCACCAGCGGCCTCCCGTCCCCCTTCCTCAACCTCCCGCCCCCCCTTCCTTAACCTCCTCTCCTCTGCTGTCCACCGGAGGCCCCCGCACACACGGGAAACTGCTGCTCGGCGTCTCCAGCAGCCAAGGTCGGGCTCCCGGCCTTTGCGCGGTGTCGTCTTTTCCTTCCCCGTCGCCATCTGTCATTGTCGTCGTTGCGGTCCGGCCCTCCGCACTGCAGCGGTAAGCACGCAAGTACGCACGCTGCTGCTCCCCTGCCTCTCTCCCCGTCCATCTCCGTCGGTTCCCTTTGTCAGCGTCGGCGGGGAGTCGGCCTAGTGTACTGCGGTTCCCGCTTTGGTGGGTGGGGTTACAACTGATTTGGCCTGACGGTGGCGAGCGCCGATCGATTGATTACAAGCCCCTAATGATGTGCTCGCTCCGCTGTGTCATCTAAAGATTACTAGTTCTGTTCATGATCTGTTCAGTGTTATTTTATTACTGCATTGGTAGGGATCTAGCGCACTGTCACCCAGTTTATTTTTTGCATAGTGCATTGATCCCAGGCTCGCTGATGCGTAGGAGCAATTCATGTGTTTCTACAGATCGTCATCGATAATGCGGGGTGAAGAGGAAAAGGCTCATGAAACCTAGTAGATTTCTTGCTGGTTTAGTGTGCTTGTGTTCATCTTGTCGATTATATTAGGAGAAAACGCCCTTCTATGCTTCTTGTACTGATTCTGATTCTTAGGTTTTCACTTGTTGCTTTTCGAGGCCTGTGTGTGTTCGTGTAGATTCACACAAATAAATACCTACCACGTGCAGGTTGGTTGTGGGGTTCATTGCTATTTTTCTAAGTGCTTCCATGATCAAGAGAGGTAGTAGCTCTTTGCCTTAAACGGAGTAGCCACATGGTTGACTACCATACCTTATACGTATGTTGTTGCTTGTTGGCCTGCTCCTTATAGTTGTCATGCTTGTGGTCGATTCAGCCGGGGATCAACAATGTTGTCGTCGCCGGTCGCATGGATACCATGTCCAATGCCCCCAAATACGCTGCAACAGCAAGGTTCCTACTAACTTAAGAAGAATGGCTCTGTAACTGTCGGCAACTCTTCTAGTATAGAGTTTGTTGTTTACGTATTATGACTAGTCGTTTACTATCTCTGTAGATAGTTTCTTAGACGGAAACCTCGCAGAGTAGTTAGTGTGCAGCCAGAGTCCAGTATGACATCTCAATCTTGAGTAAAGCATTTGAATTTAAGCAAGTAGATATTGAGCTCTACGATTGAAGTGTCTCTGTTGAATACATCTAATCTGAAAAAATTTCACATTTGCTTCTCTGATAAGTAAGGTCTATTTTCATTTACAGGTAGAAGATAGCGACGGAGTGGTAAGGTTTGTGCGGAGATATTCTCCTCCGTCGCCGTCTACGACAAAGCTGCTGGATGCATCCGTCCATCTTCAGATCTGAGTGAAGAGGGCATTCATCCATATCAAAAGGTTTAGTTTTTGTACCAGCTAATTAACTTGTCTTTTCATCAGTTCCTCCTTGTGTAATTGGAAAGGGAATTATATTAGACTGCTAGCTGATTCTTGGTGAAAATTGCTTTGCCTGTATGTATGTATGTATGTAGAGAGTCTTGTAGCAATTATTCTTAGAGTAAACCAGAGCAATAATTGATGATATATTGTGAGTCACTGAAAATGTATACTGTTTTTTTCTTCAGGATATGGATGACTATCTGAAGGTATGCAGGTTTCTTTCCAAACTTAACAACGAGATACTAGCTGAAAGAAATGCTCCCTACAAGGAAAGGTTGAGCAGCCTAGAGAATTTAGTACTGATCATGGTAAGGTTGACAAAGCCTGAAATCTCATTTTGATCCACGTTCAAAGATTACATGGTAGCATATATACTTGAAGTTGGCATGGAATATCGAAATTCAAAATAGACTTCGCCTATTCCCTGTTTTGAAAAACAGTGGGAATTGATTTTTTGAAGTCCTTGGTTGTCTATTTCTCTATCCATGCAACAAAAAATATAGAACAGAATGTTAACTGTCAAGTATTTCAAGCATATATAGCTCAAATACACAAGTATTAATTTTTTGTATACACCAAAACAACAAGATAGCATGAACACGTATAGCTAGGGTATGCATTTAGTAGGTGTCTTTCCGTTCCGAAGATTCATAATAGACTAAAAGAGACTAACAAATGAAGAAAATACCCTACTGGATCTGGACAAGTACCCAAACTAACAAGTTTTCACTTTCTCGACGTGGGCGCAAGGGTGATCGGCGTGGACTACTGCGACCTGGTGGGCATCGTGCTCTTTAACCACTCAGAGACGGACTTCACCGTGAAGGCCGGCGTCCGCGTCATAGAGATGATTGTCCAGGTGATTCCGGCGCCGGAGGTCGCCGAGGTGGAGGACCTTGACGCCACCGTCCGGAGTCGTCGAGGTGGAGGACCTCGATGCCACTGTCTGGAGGTTGCCTAGGTGAAGGACCTCGATACCTTGGTAGATACATCTAAAGAAGTGGTCCACTTAGGTTGGTGGTGGAATGCTAGGGAAGGTACCTACCTTTCGGTCATGTTTGTGTGCGTCTGAAGTATAAATGGGATCTCGTGATCTCTTTGAATTGAGATGTTCAATGTTGTATCCATGAACGCTGCAAGTGCTAAGTAAGAATGTAAGTGTTAAGATGTGTGACCTTCATTTATTTTGCCGATTTGTATCCATGAATATTGCATCTAAATTTTATTTTTTTTGATTTCTAATTACTTAGCAGTAGCGTGGGGGAAGAATGCCATTCTACTAGTACTTAGGAATAGTAGTAGCGTGGGTTAGGAATAGTAGTAGCATGGGTTGCACGCGCTACTACTAACTTTTTAGCAGTAGCGCGGGGTAAAAAACACGCTACTAGTAAAATTTAGCTGTAGCGCCATAGCAGTAGCGCGGGAAACCGCGCTACTGCTATACAAAAAACCTACGCTACTGGTAGCGTTTTTCCTAGTAGTGTCATGTTACCATTAGCCTTAGACGCATAGTTCGGGACCCCCTACCCGAGATCCGCCGATTTTGACACCGACACCTCTTGCGGCGTGGTTTAATTTATATTCTGAAACCTGTCAGAAACCGATCACTGAATTTTGTGAAATATGTTTGATTCCCTATTACAGGGATTTGAGAGAGCCTAGACTGGCAGGGTTTGAGGACTTCATCCTCACTTTGATAGTGGGTGAGGAAAGAGGTGTGTCGAAAGCCACCACCACTAGTTTGCAGTTTCCTTCTGTGCATTACTTTTGTAACACCCTGGATTTTTCCCTTTTCATTTTCCTTTGATTCTCTTGGATTTCTTGATTTCATTTGCTTTTTTGTGGCTATGTGGTTGTGTAAACTTGGGAAGATCATGTTTTCCTAGGTTTTGTAGTGGCATGTCATCCCCAAAACCATCCCTAGACCCTGTCATTTTCATCCTAGCCCAAATCCCAATATTCTTTTATTGGGAATATTCCTTTTCTGATAAAGGAATTACCATATTTGCCCTAGGTTGTGAAGCAACCCATCCTTCTGTCGTTCTAAAAATTCTCATAAATTGTTTGGCTCCTATCTTGCTCAAATATGGCAAAACTTTTCACTGCCATGTTAAAAAATCATACTCTAATAATTATTTTCCTATTCTGCCCTAAATGGCACTTTGCAAAGCAGGTGCTATTTACCTTTGCCCAATTGACCCCAAACTTTTTGGACATCTTTTCCTGTCCATCTCATTGCCTTGTGCCAAAATTCAACTTCATTTGCTTAGTAAATATTCCTGAGCAATTTTTCAAATTTCCTATCTGAGGGAAGACATTGTGAAGGAAGTACTAGCTAGGCATATCCAAATGAGTTGAATTTTTGCAAGGTCCTTTATGTGATCAAATCACCACTCTCCACCAAATGTGAGATCATGTAACTCATCTATGTGAGCCTAGCTCCAAATCTTGGTTTCTGGTTAGATTTCCAGTTTATGAAGCAACCATATTTTATGTTGCTTCATTTAAGTTGAAAATTTTCCGCGGCATTCTCCTATCCATATAAATTCTCTCCACCAAGTTTTGGCCCATTTCACCTATCCAATTGCCCTGTGCAATTTTTCCAAGTTTCTGGTCAGAATTAAGCATTGTGAAGCAAGTGCCATTTTGGTATTTCCAAATGGCATGGAACTTTTACAAAAGCTTCATATGATGAAATAACCCACCTCCCCCAAATTTCAGCTCATAACAATCATGTATGTGAGTGCATCTTCATTATCTCTAATTCTGACCAGTGGGGCCATTTCTACAGCAAGTGCACTCCAGAGAGCTCCTTGGCATGTGATCAAGCCATGCCAAAGCTCAGCCTATGGCTCCAACTGAATTTGTCCCCCTGCATCAGAAACACCTTGCTGCCACAATACTTTGGAGCCTCCTATAATCACTTCTTTGCCCTTGGACCAAATTCTTTTTGCATTTGGACTAAGGGTATCAGGGTCCATCTACTGGACATGATGTGGCCGATCACCTGGCACCGCGTATGCTAGTTCACGCGGTGACTGGGTCACGCCCAGCCAAACTCATGCTCTAGCAAGACCTCGGCGCTGTTCTCATCCGCTCCCTCCTCGTCTCGACGCCAAACCTTGTCCAGGAGCTAGCCCGTGCTCGACTGCTCCGCCTTACGTCCCTGCCCCGCCCTGCATCACTGTGGTGTGGTCTCGGTCGTCGTGCCAATGACATGTCCATCCCCTATCCTCCATTGTTTGCTAGCTCGAGCTCTCTAGAGCCTCCCCGAGCCCTCCCTTCGGCCTATATAAGGACCCCGAGGTGTTCCGCAGCTCCCAAGACTCTCATTTGCCTCTTTTGTCCATCGTAGCGACCACATCTCGCCGGAGTTCGTCGTTCTCGCTTCAGCCATCGCCGGAGTTCGCTCCTCCCCGGTGTGCCTAGTCCACTTCTCCTCCTCCCAAGCTATCCACCGCATTCCACTCGTCTCCGCGGTTCGCCCAACCTCTTTTCCCCTCGCCGGAGAGCCCAGTGGCTGCGTTCCACGAGCTCTGTCGCCGCCTTCGCCGTTCGCCACCGCTTCGTCCGGCCTCCCCGGGCATCTTCTCGTCTCTCCACTACCACCACAAGCCTCCCCGTGCTCCGTAGAGCCACCCCGACCCCTCAACCCTTGCCGGAGCCCGTTCACCGAGCTCCACCTTCGGCCGCGCCTCCCTGTCCTCTCCCTGGCGTTGCCCTCCACCTTAGCTCTAGGCCTCCCTGCACTTTTTCCCGGAGTCTCCGTCACCCCCAGGCAAGCCACAACCACAATTTTCATGATAGCCATGCAGTAGCATTGGTTTCCAACTTGAATATTTAATAGATGTTTGCTTGTTTTGCTTTTGTCACCATTATTTCAGTTATGCTTATGGATCGATTTTCACCTTTATGCTATGCTTTCTTGCATTTTTGTTATCATGAGCCACTTGCTACTATTATTTTCGTATGATATGTTTGGTAGTAGTACATGTTGGGTTGGTCATGTTCTTCGGTGCATGACTATTGTCAGTTACCGAGTATCGTTGATATTCATTGTTCCTTTGTTGTTAGTTGGTTAACTGCTTACTTGGTATTGTTCTTGCTATATATGTTCTTGCATGGTATTTAATTATGATGCTAGTGGTCAGGTTATGTTATGAGTAGTGTTATACTTGTGATATTCATGCTCGTCAATGTGCCATGCTTAGTGGGACATGATTCATGGTTGTTAATTTGGTTAATAGTTACATTGCACCTCATGCTTATGTTGATGTCATGCTCATGCATTGTAGTTGCATCATGTTATTTTCGTATGACTTAGCTTATTGCATTCATGTTTAACTGGATAATAAAGAACTTGAACAACTGTTGCTGATTCATGGTGCCACCAAGCCGAGCTGACCAGTGCAACCACATTTGCCTTTTATGGGAAGGTCCTAACTTGGTCTATTGTCATGCCTCTCGCTAGTGCCTCTAACGAGGGAAGGTTATGCGCGGGGGATACCTTGGCCGGGTAGGATGGCATAAGCCTTGTGTGCCCATGTTTGGCTTTGAGCTCATGTCCCCGTTTGGGACCGTTTATTTTGCCACGGCGGTGGCCGTTGATGCCTTTGGTAGGCACGGGGCCACCCATGACTTAGCCTAGAAGGGACTTGGTCGGAGTAGCTGGGAGAGTGTCATGGGCAATATATTGGTTTTGTCGGAATATCGTTGTTCCACTCGGATGGGAGAGTGAGGCCATGAGTTACGTGGTCTGGGTACAGTGTGCTACCTCTGTAGAGTGTGTGTTAAATATATCGATAGCCGCGCCCGCGGATAAGGGCCCAGTTCATTGTTGGTCACACTATGAGTCAACAATAATAATAACTTGATTAATAACAACCCCGGTTCGATGATGAGAAAGAGATTGGTGGTGATCGAGAAAGGATCACGAAGGTATCGTGGATACTAAAGTTGGTTGATCTTTGTGTGATCGCGAGATGATCACGGTGGTATCAAGGATACCGATGTTGGTAAGTGATGCATGTGTTGGTTACGAGGTAACCGCTGAGCAAGAGTAAGTTGGTGCATGCGAATGTTAATTTGTTGCATGTAGTATCATCAAGTTCATATGCTCATGCCACGCTAAAGTTGTATCATGTTCAGTTGTGCATGCCAGATTGTTCTGCTAGTATCATGTTCATGATTGATTTAACCCACTAATGCCATCTTGTTGTTTGTCTTGACTGCTGAAAGCATCGATATGGTTGACTAGAGGGGGGGTGAATAGGCAACTAACAATTTTTAGACTTTTCTTTAACAATTTAAATCTTGCAATGAAATAGGTTGTCTAGATGTGCAACTACGTGGACAACCTATATGATGCAAAGACAATAAGAACACAAGCAAGTAATGGATATAACTCAAGTAAGCTTGCAAAAGTAAAGGGACAAGATAACCAAGAGTGGAGCCAGTGGAGACGAGGATGTGTTACCTAAGTTCCTTCCTTTTAAGGGGAAGTACGTCTCCGTTAGAGGGGTGTGGAGGCACAATGCTCCCCAAGAATCCACTAGGGCCACCATAATATCCTCACGCCCTCACACAATGCGAGATGCCATGATTCGACTATTGGAGCCCTTGAAGGCGGCAACCGGACCTTTACAAACAAGATTGGGGCTATCTCCACAACACTTGGAGGCTCCCAACAACACCACGAAGCTTCACCACAATGGAGTATGGCTTCGAGGTGACCTCAACCATCTAGGGTGCTCAACACCCAAGAGTAACAAGATCCATTAGGGATAAGTGGGGGGAATCAAATTTCTCTTGGTGGAAGTGTAGATCTAGGCCTTCTCAACCAATCCCGAGCAAATCAACAAGTTTGATTGGCTAGGGAGAGAGATCGGGCAAAAATGGAGCTTGGAGCAACAATGGATCTTTGGGGGAAAGAGGTGAGTCAACTTTGGGGAAGAAGACCCCCTTTTATAGTGGGAGGAACAAACCAACCGTTATCCCACTCACCAGCCCCGCACAGAGAGGTACTACCGCTAGGGTAGAGCAAGGCAAAGCAAGGGGAAAACGGCAGCTCCAGAGATGCGGAAGGAAAGACGACGGGTGTGATAAGGATGTGTACATGTGATTCCACCCATGTCTTACCAAAGCGGATCCCCTCTTGATAGTACGGTGACTCCTACGAAACTAGTCCACCAACAACGAAACGAAGGAGCTACACCGTCTTGAATACAACACCGAGGGGAGGAAATCGTCTCGTGCCAATGGATGAATCTCTGAAAGAACTAAACGCACACGATTAGTCCGCACAAGCATTGTCATCAATCACCAAAACATCTTGGGGATAAATATGCCCTTACAATCTCCCCCTTTTTGGTGGATTGATGACAATATGGGATTTGCACAATATGATAGATATAGGATAAGCGCAAAAACACAACCGTCCTAAAATGTACAAGGGCTCCCCCTAGATGTGTGCTACGATAATTGCTTTGGACTGCATGGCACAGATGCCAGGATCAATGCTCCCCCTACATTTTAGAGACCAACTACCTAAGCAAGATATATGAGAGCAACATATAGATAACAGGATAAGCATGCAACTCATAAGCTAGATAGACATAGATAATGATACTGGAAAGGTAAGGTAGCATATGTCTCACACCATATGACTCGAGCTTAGGTCTCACTGACAGAACCAGAACTTAGGTCTCACTGACACAAACCAAATAAAGCAACAAGCGAAAGCACAAACACAGAAGACGGAAGACACAAGGCACAAATCCCCAACCTCTCTCCCCCTTTGGCATCGAGACACCAAAAAGGGGAGGGAGTGCTGCTACGGCTCCAGGTGAAGGCAAACGAGGGACACCCATCAGATCTCAGAGGGATCACCTGCACTACCATCGTCAGCCGGGAAGTGCTCAGCATCAGAATCAGTCCAAGGGCAGTGCTGCTGAATCCACTCCTCCTCCTCGGTAAGCTGATCCTCAGAACCACTAATCACAATAGCACCCATCTGACGCATGAGCTCCTTGTGGCGACCTCGGGCCTTCTTCTCAGCCACATGAGTCATGTACTGACCGTGAGACTCCATGCAAAACAGCTTCTTCACCTTGATCTTGAGTTTCTTGTCCCAAGAGGGCTCTGCCTCAGAAGGCACATAGTCATCATCTTCATCCTCAGCCTCAGCCCCAATCTCCTCCTCAGTCTCCATGGCAGCAGCAGATGACGGAACTCCAGTCCTAGGGGCCTGAGTGCCCCAGTTATCCTTCTTCCTCGGACGCTTGACATCGTGAGAAACCAACTCTCCAATCTCCAGTACCACCTTGGGATAGACACGATCCCAGGCCTTCTCAATGAGCAGCATAATGAACGGACCATAAATCGGGCACTTGCGCTCAAAGATAGCAGAAACCAACTCAGACCACATAACATGAGAGATATCCAAGGACTCTTCGGTGTTCTGCCCCTTCTCCCGCTGACAGAAGAGAAGCATGTCCACAAGATAAGAGTGAACCTGGTCCAGATTCCCGATGCGAGGGAAAAGAGTCTCTCTGAAGATACGGTGAAGAATATCCAGATAGGCAGGTAGCTCATAGGTTTCCTTCTTCGTCTCAGGGTTGATCCTCAGAGTGCAGAAGGGCCACAAAGCTTGCTTGTGAGTGGCATTGGCGCGACGGTGGGGGCGAAAGCCGACATCAGACTCAAGACCTAGATCTTCCACCCCAATCAACTGCATGAAAGCTTTCCACTTGACTGAAAGCAACTTGCCATTTGTCATCCAAGTCAGTGTCCTGTCCTCATCAGTCCCAAGATGAACCGTGGCATAGAATTGGGCCACAATATCAGCATCATAGTCCTTGTTGAATTGCATGATCCCGAGAATGTTCACCTGAGTGCACATCTGAAGAGCTTCACCAAAGTAGTCAGGATTGTTCTCCATATGCTCGGTGTCGATGGAGTGCAGGTTAACATAGAGATTCTTCTTGGCTTTGAGAACATCAAAGTAGATGGCAAACTGGAACCTGTTCCAGAACGGACGGTTGACCAAAGTGGAATCTTGGTCGACCTCATACGGGTTGCGGCGGCGCCTTGCCCAGAACTCCTTGGGCAGCATTTCTGACACGGTTTTGCCTGACCTTGGCTTGACCCCAGGCTTCCTCTGCAAGGAGGAGGTGGAGCACTAGAAGATCCTCCGGCAGGCTCAGTGGGCTCGGTGGTGCGGTAGCGCTTGGATGAGGCACGACCAGGGTTGACACGACGAGCCTGATGCTCAGGAACCTCATCACCTGGAACCACACACACAAACACGCAAACAACCAGAAAGAACGAGCGTAAGCCACAAACACGAACAAAGAGGATCACTGAGAGGTAGGAGTATGACGGAACCTGGTAGAAGGCGGTAGTACCGTGACCCTTGAGCGGTAGTACCGCTTCAAGCGGTAGTACCGCTCTGGAGAGAGCGGTAGTACCTCTCTCAGCGGTAGTACCGCTCTGGGAGAGTGGTAGTACCGCTTGAGGCGGGGAAACAACAGTTTCCTACTACCGTGGTCAGATCTGGTACTACCGTCCTACCAAATTCAAAAATACTCCAACCAAACACTAATCCAAACAGTCTAGAAGCATTCTCCATCCTACTCAGGCCTAGATCTGGACAAAAATCTAGAGATGCAACTGCTATTGCCGCTAGAAAGCTAGATTGGAAATCTAGACAAAAGGAAACAGGGAATGGGGGCAATACCGGCATCCATGGCAAGAGGACAAGGTGGGGATCGATTCCACCGAAGGAAACGGAGAGGGGCGCCCCGGAGAGGGAGATCTGCCGGAGCCCTCCCGCAGCGCCGGTTGCTGAAGAGAGAGACGAACAGGGCGAAGGGGGCGAGCGAATGGGTATGGGGGAGAAGAAACTCCCCCTGCCCCCGATATAACCCCCAGCCCGCGCCTCACAGCGGTGGTACCGCGCTAGAGGGCGGTAGTACCGCTAAGAGCGGTAGTACCGCTCGCCACCAGCGGTAGTACTGCTTCAGCAACCACACGGCTTCTAGACCAACGGCTAACGCTCAAAAAGAAACGGAAAGCAAGGCCAAAAGAACGAGAGGACCGACGCAGCAACACACACACACACACACACACACACAACTGAACAGAAACAACTCAAACACAAACAACCACACGAAACAGAGCAAGCTCTGGCCTCTCTCAGGAGAGGGCGGTGGCCGGAGCCACCTATGTTTGAGTAAATTGGTATGGCACCGCGAAGAATTATCCTTGGGCCCATGACCAAAACTCGTCTTTGAAGCACAAGTACCATCAAAAATGGCTAATGTGAAAGAGTTGATCGTTTTATGCATAATGGGGGGAGGGAAAGTTCATTGAGAGAACAACACTCCCCCTATGTCCATGCCTACATCTAAGCTAGATACCAAGTTGAGTGGGGTGGGGTGTGCAAGGGTTCAAGTCACATTGCTCGAATCAATGATATTTAGCTCATGCCTTAACTCGCGAAATCTTGCTTCATCCAAGGGCTTCATGAAAATATCTGCAAGGTTATCATGAGTGTTGACATACTTGAGCTCGATCTCTCCTCGCCTAATGTGATCCCGGATGAAATGATACCGAATCTCAATGTGCTTCGTCTTGAAGTGTTGCACCAGGTTGAGAGAAATCTTGATGGCACTTTCGTTGTCACACCAAAGAGGCACTTTGTCACAAATGACACCGTATTCCTTTAAAGTTTGCCTCATCCATAGGAGTTGTGCACAACAACTACCGGCCGCCACATATTCAGCTTCGGTGGACAAGAGAGATACACAACTTTGCTTTTTGGAAGACCAACTCACCAAAGAGCACCCAAGAAACTGGCACCCTCCGGAAGTGGACTTCCTATCCACTTTGTCTCCCGCCCAATCGGAATCCGTAAATCCTTCAAGCTTGAAGTTTGCCCCTCTTGGGTACCATAAGCCAAAGTTTGGGGTATGAGCCAAATATCGAAAGATTCGCTTGACCGCCACATAGTGACTTTCCTTTGGTGCAGCTTGAAACCGTGCACACATCCCCACACTCAACATGATATCCGGTCTAGATGCACAAAGGTAAAGCAAGGAGCCAATCATGGAGCGATATACCTTTTGATCCACCGCTTTACCATTGGGATCAATGTCAAGTTGGCACTTGGTGGGCATTGGAGTAGAGGCCGGCTTGACATCACTTAACTTGAATCTCTTGAGCATGTCTTGAGTGTATTTGGCTTGGTTGATGAAGGTACCTTCTCTTCTTTGTTTGATATCAAAACCAAGGAAGAACTTCAACTCTCCCATCGAAGACATCTTGAACTTAGAGGTCATGAGAGCGGCAAATTCTTCATTGAAAGCTTTGTTAGGGGAACCAAAGATAATGTCATCAACATATAGTTGGCATACAAACAACTCCCCTTTGACCTTCTTAGTAAAAAGAGTGGGATCGATTAGCCCCACTTCAAATCCACGATCTTGTAACAACTCGGTAAGGTGGTCATACCACGCACGTGGGGCTTGTTTAAGGCCATAGAGCGCCTTATCGAGTTGATACACATGATCCGGGAAGAAGGGATCCTCGAACCCGGGGGGTTGCTTGACATAGACCAACTCATTAATAGGACCATTAAGAAAAGCACTTTTAACATCCATTTGTTGCAACTTAAAGTTGTGATGGGAAGCATAAGCAATCAACAAACGAATGGATTCAAGGTGAGCAACAGGAGCAAAGGTTTCACCGTAGTCGACACCCTCGACTTGGGAGTAGCCTTGTGCTACCAATCTTGCCTTGTTGCGAATGATGTTCCCATGAGCATCTTGCTTGTTCTTGAAGATCCACTTGGTTCCAATGATGTTATGGTTCCCGGAAGGCCTTGGCACCAATCTCCACACCTTGTTGTACTCGAAGTTGTTGAGTTCTTCATGCATGGCATTGAGCCAATCCGAGTCTTCGAGCGCCTCATAGACCTTATGGGGTTCAACACAAGAGACAAACGCATGATGTTCACAATAGTTTGCTAATTTTCTACGAGTGCTTACCCCCTTTCTTAGGCTTCCAAACACATTCTCCATGAGATGACCTTTGGTCGTGAGTTTGGAAGCAATCTTCGCGGCACGACGCTCCAATTCCTCCTCGGATGTCGAAGGTGGAGGGTTCACTTGATCATCTTGAGTGTCGTCATGAGCTTGTTCTTGATCTTGATCTCGCTCATGATCTTGAACTTGCTCGAGGGGAAGAACTTGACCTTGGGCATCATGTGGAGGTTCACCACCATCTTGTGATTGATCTTGCCCTTGGTCTTGTTCCTTAGGTTGAGGGCCTTCACTTTGTTCTTCGGAAGCGTGTGGGTCTTGAGTAGGTGAAGGCTCCACTGAGGTGGAGCATTGTCCTTCTCCTTCGGCCACAAGGGGTTCCTCAATGGGTAGGATATGACCAATACCCATTCTTCTTATGGCTTGGGGAGGAATTTCATCACCTACATCACAAGTACCACTTTGCTCCACTTGGGAGCTGTTATTTTCATCAAACTCTACGTTACACGTCTCCTCAATGAGTCCGTTGGACTTGTTGAGAACACGGTAAGCATGAGAGTTTGTAGCATAACCAACAAATATGCCCTCATGAGCTCTAGCCTCGAATTTAGACAAACGAACACCTTTCTTGAGAATGAAACACTTACACCCGAACACCCGGAAGTACTTGAGATTGGGCTTGTTCCCGGTGAGTATCTCATACGGAGTCTTGTTCAAGCCTTTGCGGAGATAGAGCCGATTGGATGCATGACAAGCTGTGTTGATGGCTTCGGCCCAAAAGTTGTATGGAGACTTGAACTCCGCCATCATGGTCCTTGCCGCATCCATCAACGTCCGGTTCTTCCTCTCCGCAACACCATTTTGTTGAGGGGTATATGGTGCAGAATATTGATGCTTGATCCCTTCATCACTAAGAAACTCATCCAAGGTGTAGTTCTTGAACTCGGTGCCGTTGTCACTTCTTATTGTCAGAATCTTTGCATTATGTTGACGTTGAGCTTCATTTGCAAAGTCGATGACGGTTTGTTGAGTCTCACTCTTCCTCTTGAAGAAGTATACCCAAGTGTATCTTGAATAATCATCCACAATCACCAAGCAATACTTTCTACCCCCAAGACTGTCAAAGGATGGAGGCCCGAAGAGGTCCATGTGCAGGAGCTCCAAGGGTCTCTTCGAGTAGATGATAGTCGTGGGAGGGTGAGCCGTCTCATGAAGCTTTCCTTCGATGCAAGCACTGCAAACACGATCTTTGGCAAAACTAACATTTGTTAGTCCATGAACATGGTCCCCCTTGAGAAGACTTTGCAAAGATCTCATATTGACGTGGGCTAAACGGCGATGCCAAAGCCATCCCACATCAACTTTAGCCATTAGGCATGTCGCGGTCTTAGTGGGTTGCTCCGAAAAGTTAATCACATAGAGACCGTTCTCGACATGCCCAACAAAGGCTACTTTAAGAGTCTTGCTCCACAAGAGGGCCATAGTATCAATATCAAAGAAGGTGGCAAAGCCCATGAGTGCGAGTTGATGAACGGAAAGTAAATTGAATGCAAGGGACTCAACAAGCATGACTTTCTCGATCGTTAGATCATGAGAAATGACAACCTTGCCAAGACCCAATACCTTAGAATGTGAGGCATCACCACATTCGACATTGGTGGGCATAGATGGGATCTGGTGCACGCCCACCACCAAGTCCTTGCTCCCGGTCATATGATTTGTTGCTCCACTATCGAGCAACCATGATCCCCCACCGGAAGCAAACACCTACAAGAGATCAATGCTTGGTTTTAGGTACCCATTGAGTAATGGGTCCTTTGATGTTAGTAACAAGGGTCTTAGGAACCCAAATAGACCATTCAATGTACTCATAAGGAGAAACAACAAATTTAGCATAAGCATGCCCATCACTATCATGGCACAACACATAAGATGGGTTAAAGTCGCTGGCTTTGTTGGGAGAGATGGCTTTGCGCTCTTTGACATCACCACTCTTCCCATTGTTCTTCTTCTCCTAAGGAGCACCTTCTCCCTCCTTCATAAAGGTTTGCGTGAGCGGAGGAGATCGATCGGTCTTGCTCTTCTTCTCCTTGTTCTTCTTCTTGTTCTTGGACTTGGGTGAGAACCCAACTCCCTCCTTGCCCACAACTTCCTTTTGATTGCTCAAAAGGTCATTTAGGTTCTTCTCGCCTTGTATGCATGACACAAGACCTTTCTCGAGTTGTTCCTTCAACTTGGCATTCTCCTCCACAAGATGCACATGCTCACAACATGGGTTAGTAGCATTTGCATTATCAATTAAGACCATGTGAGGAAATGTGGCCTTTTCCTTGGTTAGCTTAACTTGGAGTTGAGCATGAGACTCCTTGAGGGTAGCATGAGCACCTTTCAAGACCTTGTGGGCCTTGTCAAGTACATCAAACTCCTCCGTGAGTCTAACATGATCAACCCCAAGTTTAGCCTTCTCGGAAGCTAGAACACGAGACACAACAAGAGCATGATCAAGATCTTTCTTTAGTTTAGCATGACCATCGTTGTGTGACTCCTCAAGAGCCAAACGATGCTCACGCTCTTCCTCAAGAGCATTAGAGAGATCCGATATCTCATCGGCATAGTCACGACTATGACTTTCCATCTTAGAGATGGTTTCTTCGTGAGCCTCGATCATGTCATTGGCTTCACCAAGTTGTTCCAAGAGAGCAACAAAGTGCTTCTTGGATTTTCCCTTGAGCTTACTCATGAAGGACTCAAATTGATTGATCTCCTCATTAGACCCCTTACCATTATCAAAGTCATCTGTTGAAGGAGGGTTAAGAATAATGGTGGTTTTGATGTTGGAGGTTACCTTGTTGGTGGCCTTAGCCATGAGGCACTTGGCGGTGATGTTCTCGTTAGGTGCATCGAAGAGAGACACCCGGGGAGTTGTGATAATGGCAACGGATGCCATGGCCATTGTTTCACCATCTTCTTCATCATCGTCATCCTCACGGTATTCTTCTTGAACCACCAACCCGTGAGAAGGAGTCTTCTTGGTGAAGTTGTTCTTGTTGGGGAAGGACTTGGCTTTGTCTTTTCGGATGAACTTGCCACCATTGTCTTCTCGCTTCTCGTAGGGACAATCCGCAACGAAATGGCTAAGATTGCCACAGTTGAAACAAGTTCTAACTCGTTGCTTCCCCTTGAGGCCACTTGAGTTGTTCTTGTTTAAGTTGGGTCTTGTATTCTTCTTACTCCAAAACTGTCTTGAGGCAAGAGCCATGTGCTCATGATAATCATACTTCGTGTCCTCGGGGTTGCTCTCCTCATCTTCCTCTTCTTCTTCTTCTTCCACACTAACCTTGGCCTTCAAGGCAAGATTGGGCTTCTTTGCCCTTTGGGAACGGAGCACCGCATTGTCGGCGGTCTTGTACAAGATGCTCATTGCAACAAACTCATCCAGCACTTCACCAGAGGTCATGGAGTGGAAGTCCGGTCTTTGGCGAATGACGGAGGACATGGCGTTGTTGTAGGGCATCAAGGCCTTGAGGAACTTGCGCTTGATCCAATTGTCATCCATGTCCTTGCTCCCATGATCTCGGAGTGCGACCGCGAGTTTGGTCACTCTTCGAAAGAGCTCACGAGGTTCTTCATCCTCTTTCATTGCAAACTCATCGGCTTCATCTTGCACCACTTCATAGTTGGAGCATTGAATGCTAGCACTTCCTTGATAGAGACGCTCGACACATTTCCATGCTTCTTTAGCCATGGCATGAGGTCAAAGATGAGGGAGATCTTCGGGAAGGATTGCATCTTGGATGATGAAGAGAGCACTCTCATTGAATTGATTGTCCACTTCTTCTCGAGGGGTGAAGTTGCTTGGATCATGAGGATAGAAACCTTCTTCAATAATTCTCCAAATGTTAGTGTTCACATGTTTTAAGTGACGCTTGAAGCGATAAAGCCAAGCGTCAAAATATTCATTTTTCACATATTTAGGAGGAGGACCGACATGATTCAAATGAGTAGAGGGGATCGGTCCTCTATACACTGGGGGTTCCACATTGGCAAAAATGCCGGTGCCATTTCTACCACTAGTAGACGGACTCTTTTCACTGTTAGCTTCCCCCTTGTCAGAGGTAGCATCCGTCACCTTGTTAGTGGGATCACCCACTTTCATCGGTGAGGTAGATAGTTTAAGTCAGTCTAAGAAATCAGAAAACATGCTTTTAACCTCAGCCGTCATGGAGGTTCTCAATGTGCGTAAAGCCACATTGAATTCTTCACGAGAGACCGAGGCTCCCCCTTCGGCCGTGGACGAGATGGGATTCACACCGGAGTGCTCCTCCGCACCATCGTGGGTGTCAACCATACTCTTCGGACGGCAAAGTCCTTAATAAAGAGACGAGGCTCTGATACCAATTGAAAGGATTGATATGGTTGACTAGAGGGGGGGGTGAATAGGCAACTAACAATTTTTAGACTTTTCTTTAACAATTTAAATCTTGCAATGAAATAGGTTGTCTAGATGTGCAACTACGTGGACAACCTATATGATGCAAAGACAATAAGCACACAAGCAAGCAATGGATATAACTCAAGTAAGCTTGCAAAAGTAAAGGGACAAGATAACCAAGAGTGGAGCCGGTGGAGACGAGGATGTGTTACCGAAGTTCCTTCCTTTTAAGGGGAAGTACGTCTCCGTTAGAGGGGTGTTGAGGCACAATGCTCCCCAAGAAGCCACTAGGGCCACCGTAATATCCTCACGCCCTCACACAATGCGAGATGCCGTGATTCCACTATTGGAGCCCTTGAAGGCGGCAACCAGACCTTTACAAACAAGATTGGGGCTATCTCCACAACACTTGGAGGCTCCCAACAACACCACGAAGCTTCACCACAATGGAGTATGGCTTCGAGGTGACCTCAACCGTCTAGGGTGCTCAACACCCAAGAGTAACAAGATCCGCTAGGGATAAGTGGGGGGAATCAAATTTCTCTTGGTGGAAGTGTAGATCTGGGCCTTCTCAACCAATCCCGAGCAAATCAACAAGTTTGATTGGCTAGGGAGAGAGATCGGGCGAAAATGGAGCTTGGAGCAACAATGGAGCTTTGGGGGAAAGAGGTGAGTCAACTTTGGGGAAGAAGACCCCCTTTTATAGTGGGAGGAACAAACCAACCGTTATCCCACTCACCAGCCCCGCACAGAGCGGTACTACCGCTAGGGCAGAGCAAGGCAAAGCAAGGGGAAAACGGCAGCTCCAGAGATGCGGAAGGAAAGACGACGGGTGTGATAAGGATGTGTACGTGTGATTCCACCCAAGTCTTACCAAAGTGGATCCCCTCTTGATAGTACGGTGACTCCTACGAAACTAGTCCACCAACAACGAAACGAAGGAGCTACACCGTCTTGAATACAACACCGAGGGGAGGAAATCGTCTCGTGCCAATAGATGAATCTCTGAAACAACTAAACGCACACGATTAGTCCGCACAAGCATTGTCATCAATCACCAAAACATCTTGGGGATAAATATGCCCTTACAACTGCTTTTGGTCATTGTGAGCTTGCAAGTACATTCAATGTACTAACCTGGCCTGTCATGCCAGTTTACAAGTCGTGCCTGGATTGATTGCTTGTTTGGTGTGATTCCTGTGTTCGCGAGCTAGGATAAGCATTCCCGCCAGATCCCTGCGGATTGGAGTTCATCATTGGCGTTTGTTGTTCTGCTGCCAGTAGAGGTTCCGCTGCGTTGAGTTGGTGTGCTGCTTGCATAGAGCAACTGTGGTTGGCATAGTGTCGTCGTGCCGGTGTTATTCATTGTAATATCGGAGACCTTATATTCATATTCATGTTATAATAGAAAGTTGGTTTGTTCTATGCTAAGAAGTTCTGTATTCCAGAAGACCTCGCCTCGATCTCTGGGCTGGAATACGGGGCGTTCGGGTTTCTCTGAGCTGGCGTGCCACAGGCTTGGTATCAGAGCAGGTCTGACTGTAGAGCGTAATAGTCAACTGGAACGTTAGAAAACGGTAGTATAGGGTCTGGTTGTTGCCTTTTCTTGTTGCATTTAGTTGTTGCATTAGTTTGTTGCATATAGTCTTATTTGGTTACCCCTAACCCATGTTTCATGCGTAGATGGTGGTCAGCTTCCATGAGTTCAGTGCCCTTCCTAAAACTCCTGGTGCTATTCCTCTTGCTTTCAGCCCCACTCCTGCACCTCTTAGCTTTTGCCACCCTCCTTGGTGACTTGTGGTGTAGCATTTATCCCCATGGAGATCCACCCCATTATCAAGTATGCCAGTTTTTTGCCGGAAGAAGAATCCTGGAGTATGTTGCCCATGTCCATCTGTCAGCCTTGATTCCTGTTGGTAATCGCACCTACAATTTCCATGGTGGTTACAGTGCTACTCCCGGGCATGCCGTTCAGCTTGCCGCAATGGCAGCAATCATCGTCCTTTGTCATTAATAGAGCAGGGTGCAAGAGAACCATGCCTATCAATTCTATCCCACCATTGTTGAGAATCCTAAGCGGATCAAGTTCTCGTCTGTCAACCTCAAAATGACCAGGTTATCTTCGCCATGTCTCGTTACATGATGGCCAAGTTTCTTCTTATTTCCGAGTTAGTCTGAGACGCCATTCGAGCCAGGAGATTGCTTGGTACTTCCCTGCCTTAGTCTCTGCCAGCTTCTCCAACCCCTCCGCCTCATCCATCCATAGTTTAGAAGTCAACAGTTCCACTCGCTACTCCTTTAGCTTCTTCGCTCCCGAGCATTTGCTCAAGCGTAGGGTGTAGTCCTTCATGTAGTGCATGTGCATCCGTTGTAGTATCATTGCTTATTTGTGCTTGTGTGTGCTTGTGTGGATTTGTTTTGTAGCTTGTTTGTTGTGTGCTTTGTTGCAATCGCTCGTTTTCTGCTCGTTTTCTCGTGCTTCTTTGTTTTGTTTCGAATCTTCAGTGTTACTCCCTTCTGGAAAGCTGCTCATCAACTGACACCAGATTAGAAGAATCCGTGAGAAGTACAGATATACACCAAGGAACTCAGTTAACAGCAATAATATTTTCAGCTGACAACAGTGTATTGCAGACATCCGGTCTGGATAAAAGTTAAATTCTTATCAAACTTTCAGTAACAAGTACCCGTCAGAGATACACATCTATTGTAGCAATGATTAAATCACCAAGAGAACAAGATTGGATCCAAGTCTAACTGTGCATTTCAAGTCAGAGGTATGGTCCGTACCTGATGATTGATTCTGCCATGAGTCAGATTTCAAGCATGCGACACCCAGAAGTCAGTCCAAATATGCAAGGAATTCAGCAAGAAGGACAGTTAGACAATTCTTGGCATACAAGTTATCAGCAGGCGAAATGACAAGAATATATATGTTAATCCGTTCACAAAGAAGATCAGTCCAATCCTTCTCCACCAATTATTAGCAAAGCGTACAAGTCCCGATTCACCAGTCTGCATCAGAAAGGTATGAATTAATTCCAATGCAAGATATTCAGTCATTTCAACTGGATACCGCAAAAGCTTCTAGCATAAGGTACCGAGTCTTCCCTAGCAAGCCTTTAAGGGAGGAAGCCTATAAGGTATGGTACCCAGCCTTCCTCAGCAAGCTATCCCCAGAAAGCTTCGAGCATAAGCTATCCAATCTTCCTTAGTACGATACCCGATGGATTCTGAAGCAAGCTTCCCAGTCTTCTTCAGTAAGACACTGGTACAAGAAAACAAACAATGGATTGTCAGCATATGGCAGTGTTCTCCAAGTGGCAAATCTGCAACAGTTAAGTCACAAGCAAGGATCAGTCAGAACAAAGGAAGAATTCACGATACGCATCCGACAAACCTCACTAGATATGCAAGTGATGGAAAACTAGTGGGTGATGCAAGAATTGACAAGTCTTGAAGAAAGACAGCATTGAGGCAATAATCTTGGCAGTGAATATCAAGATCAGTCCCACACACCCGACAAGGTGATGTTATTAATCCGGTCACTGTCTGGTATAATCAACAATAGTATTGGGATCTATATAAGCACACGTGAACCGAACAAATATCCTGAGGTTCAAGACATGAACCAGACCAAGGTATGATTGCAAGATATTGCACATGATAGCACTCAGGGTCGCAAAATAATCAATGATATATAAGGCCCCGCTCTTTCAGTTAAGGGTCCAGGTGAAAAAAAAAATAATGAAAGAGCAAGACCAACAATACAGGTATGTTGGTTATTGTGTGAAAATGTGGTATGGATACCAAAGATAGTCTAATATTTCACACCAAACCCAAGGGAAGGTACGCCTAAGAGGTCTACCACATTGCAGTAAGGACCTCATAGCATGGCAACCAGCTCAGTCAACAGTGTATGCTCAGAACTATCAACATTGAATACCCAAGTCTGTCAAGTCTGAACCAAGGACACCTCAACATATTGACCTCAGCAACCGTGTTGAAGCATATCACGGACTGTTATCCCCGTGGATATACCAGCCAAATGAAGAATCAGTATGAGAGACCATACTTTGAGGATTGTTATCTCTCACATATGGGAAGCAATTACAGAATAGCCTGTTGTGAATGGGATTCTTTGCCAAGATCTCTGCCAGTCAACTCTGCAAATGTGATCATCATGTGATGGTGGTTGTCAGCCACGTCAAGCGATAGTCAATCCTTTGGTACAGATTGGATATGAAAGACAATGAAGTCAGGCAAGATAAGTCAGAAAACTCCTGCAAGAAGTCAGAATCCATCAGAAAGCCAAGTATGATTCCTATCACTGCTTTGAACCCAGAAGGTATACGTACATTCAAGCAGTCTGAGATCTGGATAAAAGAGATTCCTAGTTCCATGGGAAGATGTGTTCCCAACTCTGTGGAATATTCTCGGTACTCGATATCGGAATGACATCTCCAGCAACAATCAATATCGAGAAGGACACCTATGTCAGTTATGATAATCTTTCGAACCTCAGCTAAGCCAGCCGGATGAAGAAAATTTGAGTCAAGGTGAAAAGGAACATATGAGGCGAGTCATGTCAGAATGTCAGATACGGTGAAGCAAACCACCCCAGATCAAGGCAGTCAGTCAGATCCAATATTATATGAGAATGAATAAAAGAAACCCGAGTTGGAAACAGTTTCTTCAAGTCATAAGATTTATTTATCCCTAAGCAAAAAAATCTTGAGGAAGAGATTTCTTCAAGGGGGGGGGGGAGGTTTGTAACACCCTGGATTTTGCCCTTTTCTTTTTCCTTTGATTTTCTTGGATTTCTTGATTTGATTTGCTTTTCTATGGCAATCTGGTTCTGAAAACTTGGGAAGATCATGTCTTCCTAGGTTTTGTAGTGGCTTGTCATCCCCAAAACCATCCCTAGACCCTATCATTTTCATCCTAGCCCAAATCCCAATATTCTTTTATGGGGAATATTCCTTTTCTGATAATGGAATTACCCTATTTGCCCTAGGTTGTGAAGCAATCCATCCTTCTGTCATTCTAAAAATTACCAAATAATTTTCGTAAATTGTTTGGATCCTAACTTGCTCAAATATGGCAAAACTTTTCATTGCCATTTTCAAAAATCATCCTCCACTAATTAGTTTCCTATTCTGCCCTAAACGGCACTTTGCAAAGCAAGTGCTATTTGCCTTTGCCCAATTGACCCCAAATTTTTTGGACATGATTTCCTGTCCATATCATAGTCATGTGCCAAAATTCAACTTCATTTGCTTATTACATATTCCTGAGCAATTTTTCAAAGTTCCTGCCTGAGGGAAGACATTGTGAAGGAAGTACTAGCTAGGCATATCCAAATGAGTTGAAATTTTGCAAGGTCCTTCATATGATTAAATCACCACTCTCCACCAAATGTGAGCTCATGTAACTCATCTATGTGCGCCCAGCTCCAAATCTTGGTTTTTGGTCAGATTTTCAGTTTGTGAAGCAACCATATTTTATATTCATTCATTTAAGCTAAATAAACCCAGGGCATTATCCTATCCATATAAATTCTCTCCATCAAGTTTTGGCCCATTTCATCTAAACAATTGCCCTGTGCAAATTTTCCAAGTTTCTGGTCAGAATGAAGCATTGTGAAGCAAGTGCCATTTGGTATTTCCGAATGGCATGAAACTTTTACAGAAGCTTCATATGATGAAATAACCCACCTCCCCCAAATTTCAGCTCATGAAAATCATGTTTGTGAGTGCATCTTCATCATCACTAATTCTGACCAGTGGGGCCATTTCTACAGCAAGTGCACTCTAGAGAGCTCCTCTTCGTCCGATTCTTGGCCAACACGGTCACCTGGGCATGTGATCAAGCAATGCCAAAGCTCAGCCCCTGGCTCCTCCCGGTTTGTCCCCCTACATCACAACCACCTTGTTGCCACAATACTTTGGAGCCTCCTGCTAATCACTTCTTTGCCCTTGGACCGAATTATTTTTGCATTTGGACTAAGGGTATCAAGGTCCATCTACTGGACATGATGTGGCCGATCACCTGGCACCGCGTATGCCAGTTCACGCGGTGACCACGGGTCGCGCCCAGCCAAACTCGCGCTCTGGCAAGACCTCGGTGTTGTTCTCATCCGCTCCCTCCTTTTCTCGACGCCAAACCTTGTCCAGGAGCTAGCTCGTGCTCAACTGCTCCGCCCTGCGTCGCTGCCCCACCCTGCATCGCTGTGGTGTGGTGGTCGTCGTCGCGCCCGTGACATGTCCAGCCCCTGTCCTCCATTGTTTGCTATCTCGAGCTCTCTAGAGCCTCCCCGAGCCCTCCCCTCGGCCTATATAAGGACCCTCGAGGTGTTCCGCAGCTCCCAAGCCTCTCCTTTGCCTCTCTTGTCCACCGGAGCGACCGCATCTCGCCGGAGTTCGTTGTTCTAGCCTCGGCCATCGCCGGAGTTCGCTCCTCCCCGGTGTGCCTAGTCCACTTCTCCTACTCCCGAGCTGTCCACCGCATCCCCCTCGTCTTTGCGGTTCTCCCCACCTCTTTTCCCCTCGCCGGAGAGCCCCGTGGCCGCGTTCCTCGAGCTCGGCCACCGCCTCCGCCATTCGGCCACCGCTTCGTTCGGCCGCCCCGAGCATATCCTTGCCTCTCCACCACCACCACAAGCCTCCCGTGCTCCGTAGAGTCACCCCGACCCCTTAGCCCTCGCCGGAGTTGCCCGTTCGCCAAGCTCCCCGCCCACGCCTCCCTGTCGTCTTGCTGACGACGCCCTCCACCGCAGCTCCAGGCCTCCCCGTGCGCTCGTTGGCCTCGGATCGAATCTGCCACACTGCCCCGCACCCGCAGGTGGCCTCACCCTGGCCGGGGGTGGCCTGAGCTGGCCAGCCCCTTGGCCGCGCCCCTTCCCTGCCTCGGTTCTGTTCCACAAGCGGATTAGAAGTGCGAGGAGGAAGAAGACAGCGCCCAGCCATCTGGCCAGGCGGGCCCTACGACACCCCCGACCCCACCTGTCATCCGAAGTAACGTTAGGTCCAGTCAGATAAGTGGAAACGTATTTCCTGGACTGCGATTTCATTAAGTGTAAGCGTATTATGTTTCTTCTTCGGCAGGAACTATGCTTTCCTTTCCAGAAAGCGTATTTCCGTCTTCTTATGCCCAAAGTGCGTTTTCTTACTCAGAAAGCATATTTTATGAAATCCGTTTCTGTCTTATCCACTCAAGGACCCGGTTCTGAATATTATTTTTACAGAAAAATCCATGATCTTCCAACCTTCATAACTTTTCAACCGTAGCTCCGATCGAGGTGAAACCAACCCTCACGTCTTCGTCTCGTCGAGCTCTATCTTTTGGTAACATTTTCACTAGGTGTTCCCATAGTAAAAATGACCATTTTGCCCTTGCCTCTAATCAGCCCCCTCCGAGAGAGAAACGTCTCGCGTATCGTTTCTGCGGCTTCACCTCACTTTTTCCCGGAGTCTCCGTCACCCCCAGGCAAGCCAAAACCACAATTTTCATGATAGCCATGCAGTAGCATTGGTTTCCAACTTGAATATTTAATAAATGTTTTCTTGTTTTGCTTCTGTCACCGTTACTTCGGTTATGCTTATGGATCGGTATTCACCGTCATGCTATGCTTTCTTGCATTTTGTTATCATGAGCCACTTGCTAGTATTTACTTTCGTATGATATGCTTGGTAGTAGTACATGTTGGGTTGGTCAAGTTCTTCCCTGCATGACTACTGTCAGTTACCGAGTATCGTTGATATGCCTTGTTCCTTTGTTGTTAGTTGGTTAAGTGCTTACTTGGTATTGTTCTTGCTATATATGTTCTTGCATGGTATTCATTTGTAATGCTGGTGGTTAGGTTATGTTATGAGTAGTGTTATACTTGTGATATTCATGCTCGTCATTGTGCCATGCTTAGTGGGATATGATTCATGGTTGTTAATCTGGGTAATAGTTACGTTGCACCTCATGCTTATGTTGATGTATGCTCATGCATTATAGTTGCATCATGTTATTTTCGTATGACTCAGCTTATTGTATTCAAGTTTAACTGGATAATAATGAACTTGAAAAATTGTTGGCTGAGTCATGGTGCCACCAGGTCGAGCTGACCAGTGCAACCACATTTGCCTTTTATGGGAAGGTCCTAACTGGGTCTATTGTCATGCCTCTCGCCGGTGCCTCCAATGAGGGAAGCTTATGCGTGGGCGCTACCTTGGCCGGGTAGGACGACATAAGCCTTGTGTGCCCATGTTTGGTTTTGAGCTCATGTCCCCGTTTGGGACCGTTTATTTTGCCACGACTGTGGCCGTTGATGCCTTTGGTAGGCACGGGGCCACCCTTGACTTAGCCCGGAAGGGAGTTGGTCGGAGTGGTCGGGAGAGTGTCATGGGCAATAGATCGGTTTTGTCAGAATGCTGATGGTCCACTCAGATGGGAGAGTGAGGCCATGGGTTCTGTGGTGTGGGTACAGTGTGCTAAGCTCTGCAGAGTGTGTGTTAAATCTATGGATAGCCGCGCTCACGGATAAGGGCCTAGTTCATTGTCGGTCATACTATGAGCCAACAATAATAATAACTTGATTAATAACAACCCTGGTTTGATGATGAGAAAGAGATTGGTGGTGATCGATAAAGGATCACGAAGGTATCGTGGATACCGAAGTTGGTTGATCTTTATGTGATCGCGAGATGATCACGGTGGTATCGAGGATACCGATGTTGGTAAGTGATGCATGTGTTGGTTACGAGGTAACCGCCGAGCAAGAGTAAGTTGGTGCATGCGAACGTTAATTTGTTGCATATGTAGTATCATCATGTTCAGTTGTGCATGCCATATTGTTCTGCTAGTATCATGTTCATGATTGATTTAACCCGCTAATGCGATGATGTTGTTTGTCTTGAATGCTTTTGGTCATTGTGAGCTTGCAAGTACATTCAATGTACTGACCTGTCATGTCATGCCAGTTTGCAGGTCGTGTCTAGATTGCTTGCTTGTTTGGTGTGATTCCTGTGTTCGCGAGCTAGGATAAACATTCCAGCCAAAGTCCCTATGGATTGGAGTCCATCATCGTAGTTCGTTTTTCTGCTGCCAGTAGAGGTTCCGCTGCCTCGAGTTGTTATGTTGCTTGCATAGAGCAACTGTGGTTGGCATAGTGTCACTGTGCCGGTGTTATTCATTGTAATATCAGAGACCTTGTATTCATATTCGTGTTATAATAGAGAGTTGGTTTGTTCTATGCTAAGCAGTGCCGTATCCCAGAAGACTTCACCTCGGTCTCTGGGCTGGAATACAGGGCGTTCCAGTTTCTTTGAGCCGGGGTGCCACAACTTTGCTTTATTCAATGTGAAGTCTCTAACTACTATGAAGAAGGGTGGTATACATATTGCTCTTGACCTTGCTATTTTACGCCGTGCACTTCACAATGATCACACCTTTAACCTAGGGGCTATTATTGCACGTCGTCTGCACCTTAATAGAACTAAGGGCAAAATCCATGGTGCTATTTATGCCACTCTCTTTGCGAGTCACTTTAATGTTTAGATACGCCACCATGACTATCGGTTACCCCGAGTTTATCTAGATCACTAGGCGATGGTAGATCACCAGTTTGCTGATGCTGCCCATTCTTTTAACAACATCCATTACAACTCAGTGAGAAAAGTCGTGATATTATCTCGTTGCCTGCACCTGCTTTGTTTGATTCTATTGCCAGGAATGGATACAGGGTCATGCCGGCGGACATTATTTCATACCAGAATGCCCCGGCAGCGGCAGAGTAGGAGCCCATGGAGTGGGATGCTCAGGTGCCTCCACCACAACACTTCCACATGGGACCGGATGGCTACTACGGATGGTGATTACTAAGCTAGGCCAAAATCCTAAGCTTGGGGGAGTCCGTATTTCCACCAACTTTACATTCATGTTCATACATTTCATTTCAGTTGTCGGTGTCCATACTTTTTCATTGTATTATCCATTCTAGATTTATTTTCTTGATTTCTTCTTTTGTGTTTGAAAAACTTTGAGAAAATCCAAAAATATTTCTTGCTTCTTTTTTTTCTAGTTTAATTTAGTTGTAGTACTAAAACAAAAACCCAAAAAGATTTCTCATTTCTTCTTTTGTTTGTTGGGAGCTTTCCCGTGTAAATAGTTTTTCTTATTTTTGTTTTTCTTTATTTGCTTCCTTTCAAGAAAAACTAGAAATTCCAAAAAAAATAGTATGTTTTTCTAAAAGTCTTTTCTTTTTATTGAGTCATACCCAGGGGAAGACCACAATGAAAATGTTGAGTGGCTTTCAAATGCTTTACTGTTGATCTAACAAAGAGCCCATATTATTTTGTCTTCCCCTCTGAATAAAATGTTGCAGAATCCAGCTTAGTCCTAGGCACTCTTGCACTATTATTATTTTCATATCATTCGGTCGTGCAAGTGAAATGCAATAATGATGATATTTGATGAAGTGATTGTGGCAGAGAAAAGCGGGTATGAACTCAACTTGTTTCATTTTTGTAAATATGTTTAACTCAGTATCCATGATTTAGCATATTCTGATTAAACATATTCGCAATTTAGATACATTAAAACTGCGCATCTTTCCAGCCCTCTCACTCTATTAGCGTTCGGGGCCATTGGATATTCAGATTTAAGCATTTTCTGCCGTTCGATTGCTCTTAAGCACTCGTCCACCCGCTCCATTCGCTGCGAACGAGCAATTTCCACGCTGGGCCGCTGCTCCGGTGGCATTTTTGAGCACCTGCGGTAAACTTGGGCCTACTGGGCTTCTATCACCCTCCCCGTGAAGCCAGAAAAAGGCCTATAGGTGTCCCCTCTGGCTCGTGCAAAAAGAATCACCCCTCAAAAAGAAACTTCTGACTTGGAAGGGAGACAAGGGACCCACTAGGCTAGCTACGTGCTGGTGACAAGGCACCCACGCTCACCCAGGCCTACGCTCAGCGAGAAAAAATTTCAACCAGGTGTACGTTCTCGCTCGCCAGCGCGCCTCTGTAGCTGATGCGGCAGGGAGATGTGAACGGGTGCTGCGGCTGTTGAGTGACGCGTCAGGCGATTCAAGCAATCCGCTAGCATTGAAACAGGCAGTAAAGTGTCAGTTCCTGGATGTCAGTAATGCCAGCTGAGGTGGCCCCTTCACGGCGACTAATGGAGGTACGTTACTCTTTGCTCCCTACACCTTCATCCACGCCTCAAGCTCTACCCGTTCCCCTTCTTATCCCGGCAGGTTGCGAGGCTTCATGATCTATACGTACATGCAAAACTAGGTGCGGAGCAGCCGCTGCCACTATCTCCACCTCCACCATACCTCCTCCATCCACCTTCCATCTTGCCACTCCGCCGTCCGCGCCACACGAATGATAGCAGTGGCGGCGAAGAGCTCGAGGTTCCTCTCTGCCCTCCGTCCACACCCTCACAAGAACGCAGACCGGGGGCAACACACAGATATTTTCTCGGCACGCGGTGCCATGGCTGCACTCTCCGTTCAAGCGTCGTGGCCTTTCCCTCGGGAGTGCCACCACAAGGAACATGCAGTGTTGTTGCTGCCATCGCTTGGATTGATCTGTTGTATCAGGTATCTAATTCCACTACATGTTCAGGTGCAAGCTGACACTCCTTCCCCCCTAATTCTTCATGTTTTTTTTATTTAATACACGTTGATCTGGTGTATAAGGCGAAACGAGCTATACTCATTTCCGTGTAAAAATGTTGAGTGTAAATTTACATGATCGGATGGTGCAGCAATAGAGGATAATGTACCTGACAATATTATGTTCTTCCAGTGATATGTGCGTCTGTGGTACAGTCCTATAGATGAACTATGCCGCCTTTTCTTCTAAAGAAAGTGGTCACGGGCAACAAAGCTTGGAGATGGAAAAATGGGACGTTCAGGACAATTCTGTTAATAACAATTAATCGGTGAGAATTCATCCACAAGTCAGAGGACGAGTTATGCCCAGTCTATAAGTCGTTGTTGTATCAATCTGATGTTCTTAACTGCGATCAAGGTAGGATCTAATTTAAAATAAAGTTATTTTCAATTTTAATATATCTTATTTCTGTCTATTCAAAAACAGTTATCTAGGTTTTGTGAAACTGTATTGTGTTTCTTCTTTGCCTTCAAAGTATTGGGTGTTTAGTTTGTGGAGGTCTTCACTCTAGAAGAATATCTGCTGCAGAATAAGAATCAAGGAACTCACTTTGACAACAGTCAATTCAGTCCTGCAGGATCTACTTTTATGAGGGTTTTTTTCTTGAAGCTCACAGGGATGTTACAGTACAGTTTTCTAGCCTAACAAATTACTGTGCATCAAGATTATGCACAACTATAATTTTGAAATTCTTAGTTTTTTACTCTGTAAATTGACTTGGTACGGTTGTCCCGATTTACTATCTATATGGTTTTGGATGATATTATTTTTTGCTTATTGTCTACTCGTTCATTTCTTATGGTGCCTTATTTTCCTTGAAGTAATCACCAATAGGCTTTTTTTTGCGGGTACATCTTGGTTCCTTGTCATTTATCTTAACTTTGATTGAACTGGAAATGCTTGGATGTGGACAAGGTTTTAACTAGCTGAAAACAGTTAGCATATGCTCCATGAAAAAGATCATTCTTGCGGTTGTTCCTCGATAGTAGCCAACACCAACTAATTACGAGCTTACATGCTTATGCACGGCTTATTATCTTGGTTACCTAGGCTCAGTATGTTGTACGTTATGCTAGAGTTGTTGATGTCTGGCTTATGAACTAGAAGTTGTATGACTCATTTCACCAAGTCTGCACATATTGCTATCCGTTTATATGGCATGTCATACTAGGGTATTACAACTTAATTTTGATATGCAAAGAACCAAAAATTGATGCATGATATGTTAGATATCCTCAATAAATATGGTATTACTACTTCACCAATACTAATGCTGTTCTTCCAGCTTTATGCATTACTTAGTATGGCCCAGCACTGCAATATATTTCCATTATTTGTACCATATAAATTTTAAAATATATCTTGTAGCACTTTATTTATGTAAAATTCTATAATTCCATAGTAACAATTGCCGGGCGCGGAAACGCGCGCCATCAAAGATCTAGTGACAATTAGAGATTATAGTTGCTCATGCCATGCTTAAGTAGCTAGGAGTGGATAATGATTTATCTTAGGTGTCAACATGCATTAAAATGATTGTGATGCAGTATGATGATATGGTATCCTTTAAATGTTTCAAGGTGCTTGACTTGACACATGTTCACGCATGTAGTTGAATCAAAGCCAACATAGCCTCCACGATATTTATGTTCACGTTGTTTATATCCTACTCATGCTAGTATCCAATGTTGATTATTCATAATGCATGTTCATGACCATGATGACCCACAAGTTTAGGGGGTCAATCATAGTCCTTTTGATAAGTAAGAGCGTCGAACCCAAGGAGGAGCAGAAGGAAATGACAAGTAGTTTTCAGCAAGGTGTTTTCTGCAAGCACTGAAATAGTTGGTAACAGGTTGTTTGATAGCAAGATACTTTGTAACGGACAAGTAACGGTAATAGTAAATAAAGTGCAGCAAGGTAGCCCAATCCTTTTGTGGCAAAGGACAGGGCAAAACGGTCTTTTATAATAAGCAAAGTGTTCTTGAGGGCACACAGGAATTTTATCTAGTCACTTCCATCATGTTGGTTTTATTGCGCTCGCTACTTTGACAATTTGATATGTGGGTGGACCGGTGCTTGGGTGTTGTTCTTAGTTGAACAAACCTCCCAATTATGATTAACCCCCTCGCAAGCATCCTCAACTATGCGAAATGTATTAAGATAAAATCAAACCATAGCATTAAACATTTGGATCCAAATCGGTCCCTTACAAAGTAGCGCATAAACTAGGGTTTAAGCTTCTGTCACTCTAGCAACCCATCATCTAATAACTACTCCACAATGCATTCCCTTAGGCCCAAAGATGGTGAGGTGCCATGTAGTCGACGTTCACATGACACCACTAAGGGAATCACAACATACATATCACCAAAATATCGAACACATATCAAGTTCACATGATTACTAACAACATGACTTCTCCCGTGACCTCAAGAACAAAAGTAACTACTCACAAATGACATTCATGCTCAAGACCAGAAGGGCATTAAATAGCACAATGGATCTTAACATATAATCTTCCACCAAATAAACCATATTGTAGTCAACTACAAAATGTAATCAACACTACTAGTCACCCACAAGTACCAATCTGAGGTTTCGGTATAGAGATTGAACACAAGAGACGAACTAGGGTTTGAGAGGAATTGCTGATGTTGAAGATGTTGATGGAGATTGCCCTCCCAAAGATGAGAGGGTTGTTGGTGATGACGATGGCTTTACTTTCCCCCTCTGGGAGGGAAGTTCCCCCAACGGGAATTGCTCCACCAGAGGGCAAAAGTGCTCCTGCCCAAGTTCTGCCTCGAGACAGCAGCGCTCCGTCCCGAAAGTCCTCTCCTTATTTTTTTTCTAGGCCAAAATGACATATATACTAGAAGATGGGCACCGGAGGTGGGACGGGCTGGCCACAACCCACCAGGGCGCCCCAGGGGGGGTTGGCGCGCCCTGCTGTCTTGTGGTCACTAGGCGGCCCCCTCCGGTAGTTATTTGCTCCAATATTTTTCATATATTCCAAAATAATTCTCCATAAATTTTCAGCACATTTGGAGATGTGCAAAATAAGTATCTTTGATGTAGCTTTTTCAGGTCTAGAATTCTAGCTGCCGGGATTCTTCCTCTTTGTGTAAACCTTGCATATTATGAGAGAAAAGGCATTAGAATTACTCCATAAAGCATTATTATACATAAAACCATTATAAATAATAGTAAGAAAATTTGATGCAAAATGGACGTATCAACTCCCCCAAGCTTAGACCTCACTTGCCCTCAAGCGAAAAACCAATATCGAAAAACATGTCCACATGCTTAGAGAGAGAGGTGTTGATAAAAACAAAATACGGACATTGGAGCGTCATGCTTATTATTATAACAGCAACAAACTTTATCATATAACTTCTCATGAGCAAGTAACAATTCATCACAACATCAAAGTAGAAGGATAAACTCTAATGAAAACCAACAAACTATGTTCTCAGTCAACTTTGCAACTACAATTCATCATCTTTTCAGGAAGGGTCTCGTACCGGAGCCTTTTGGCAAGTCCACATACTCAACCATCATTTAATCTTCCATGATTACTAACACTCACCGCATACCCATGAGCAAAAAGTTTCAACCGGACACATAGAAAGATAGGGGCTTATAGGTTCGCCTCCCAACATATTCACCTCAAGGGTGATGTCAACAATAATAGCTCATGCTCACTCATATCCAACTGGATATATGTCCCTATAGCTTTCCTCACCACATGATGCTTGGAAAAAGAAAAAAGAAAAAGTAATAGGGAAGAATACATTGACTCTTGCATAAAAGTAAATACATGAAAGTAAAAGATAGGCCCTTCGTAGAGGGAAGCAGAGGTTGTCATGCGCTTTTTGGTTTGTATGCCAAACCCCTTAATGCAAAAGAACGTCATGTTATATTGCCCCTTATGATAGCAACCTTTATTATGCAGTATGTCGCTTTTATTACTTTGCCATCACAAGTTCGTACAACACTCAATTTTCTCTTGCACTAAATGATCAAACACATTTAGAAGCAATTTTTATTGCCTTATTGCATCGATGAAAACTTACTTGAAGGATCTTAATCAATCCATAGGTAGGTATGGTGGACTCTCAAAACAATATTTGGGTTTAGGTTTTTTGATGCACAAGTAGTATCTCTAGTTAGTGCGGAATTTTGGCTAGCAAAGATTTTGAGCAAGCACCACATGTTGAAGGATCTATGACAATATAACTTCTATGTGAATATGAACAAACATAAATCATTACATTGTCTTCCTTGTCCAACACCAACAACTTTGACATATAATATTTAATGGGTGCTCACAATTATAAAAGATGTCCAAGATAGTGTATTTGCATGTGAATCCTATCTTCCCTTATTAATTCTTTCATGAGTTACATTATCGACCAATGTTTTGTTTGTCAATCTCCAATAAATTTTACCACTTATACTTTTCCTTATGTGATGTCACTACTTTTAAGCTTAGCATACGATCTTTTACAATTATTTCTTTTTATTTGATTGCAACATAAAAGTAAAGAAGCAAAAACTCAAACTAAACTTTATTATATAACTCTCACTCAATTACATAGATGGATAGATCATGAAATCTAATACTCCAAGATAGATCATGCTAAAAATTTATTCAACTAATTCATGATAAAACTAAAGATCAAACTAAAATTAGTAAAGGCAATAAAAGTGATGGTGATACGATATCGGGGCATCTCCCCCAAGTTTGGCAAAAGCCAAGGGGAGTGCCAATACCCATGTACTCAAGTCGCCTTTGGTGGGGAAGATGGTGATGGTGGTCATGATGAGGTAGTAGCGAGCTTATCCTCTAGCTTCCATGGCAGCGTCTCACCATCATAAGTGGAAGCACGAGTCTCACGAGTCCTGCAACTGATAGCTAAACTCATACCTTTAAATCTTGCCTCATATTCAAGGACTTGATTTTGGATATCATAGATTTGGCTTTGCAGAAAGTTGATTTGCTCGTTGAGGGTGAAGACGATGTCCTTCATGGACCGGCCATCTACCTTGTGATCACGGGTAAAATCCATAATCATGAGGTGATTTGCACTAAGTCCATGCTCCACCATCCCTTTGCACTTGAATACATCCTGCTCCATGGCTTTGAGCCTGGCCTCCAAGGTTCCCATCCTCTTCAGCCCTTGAACATGTCAGATGTGCATCACCCCATCATCCATCTCAATGTTTGTGGGTGCTTCATCACCTTCGACAAGTAGGGGTTGATTACCCTTTCGAAGAACTTGTCCTTGGAGGAGCTCAGTGCAGCCATGGCGATCTAGATCTGTCAGAAAACAGCAAGAAACAAGAGCAGAAGATTTCTTCGCGATGCGGTGGTCAATACGTTTGGGGGGATATAAATATTTTTTATCTTGGGAAACAAGCAAACGGGAGGAAAATGGAGTCGGGAAGGTTCCTGAGGTGGGCACAACCCACCTGGGCGTGCTAGGGAGGGCAGGCGCGCCTTGGTGTATCGTTCCCTCCTTGTTTGCCTTCCTGGTTATTTCTTATTTCCCTAAATTGACGGAAAATATTTTTGCGCATTTTTTGGAGTCTGTTTACTTACCGTATCACGTACCTCCTCTTTTTTAGGATTCCGGAGTGTTCTGGGAGGTTTCTTTAATGTGTTATTCTGGTGTCATGGTTTGGATAATATTGCTTTCAACGTTAATAGGCGTACCTGAGATATAATGTTTGATTCTTTGTCCATTCACCACCTTCGGGTTAGTACCTTCGGCATTATTGATCTTAATGGATACAGAATGATAAACCGCTTCGATAATATAAGGTCCTTCCCATTTGGAAAGAAGTTTTCCTGCAAAGAATCTAAAATGAGAGTTGTACAAAAGAACATATTCTCCAACTTTGAATTCCTGCTTTTGGATTCTTTTGCCATGCCATCTTTTAACTTTTTCTTTGAATAATTTGGCATTTTCATAAGCTTGGGTTCTCCATTCATCTAGTGAGCTAATATCAAATAACCTCTTTTCACCGGCAATTTTGAAATCATAATTGAGTTCTTTAATTTCCCAATATGCTTTATGTTCTAATTCAAGAGGCAAATGACAAGCTTTTCCATAAACCATTTTATAAGGAGACATACCCATAGGATTTTTATAAGTTGTTCTGTAGGCCCAAAGTGCATCATCTGATTTCTTAGACCAGTTCTTTCGAGACCTATTGACAGTTTTTTGTAATATTAATTTTATTTCTCTATTGCTAAGTTCAACTTAACCACTAGATTAAGGATGATAAGGTGAAGCAATTCTATGGTTAACATCATATTTAGCAAGCATTTTACGGAAATCACCATGAATAAAATGTGAACCACCATCAGTCATTAAATATCTAGGAACTCCAAACCTTGGGAAAATAACTTCTTTGAGCATTTTAATGTAAGTGTTATGATCAGCACTACTAGTTGGAATAGCTTCTATCCACTTAGTAACATAATCAACAACAATCAAAATATGTGTATACCCATTAGAGGAAGGAAAAGGTCCCATGTAAACAAAACCCCAAACATCAAATGGTTCAATAACAAGTGAATAATTCATTGGCATTTCCTGACGCTTACCAATATTACCTATCCTTTGACATTCATCACAAGATAAAACAAACTTACGGGCATCCTTGAAGAGAGTAGGCCAATAAAAACCAGATTGCAATACCTTGTGTGCAGTTCTATCTCCCACATGATGTCCTCAATAAGCTTCGGAGTGACATTTCCGTAGGATTTCTTCATGTTCATGCTCAGGTACACAACGTCTAATAATACCATCTACTCCTTCTTTATAAAGATGTGGGTCATCCCAAATGTAATGTCTGAAATCATACAAGATTTTTTTTCTTTTGTTGGTATGTGAAACTAGGTGGTATAAATTTAGCAACAATATAATTAGCATAGTCAGCATACCAATGAGTATTGTGGGAAACATTTATTGCAGCTAGTTGTTCATCAGGAAAACTGTCATCAATAGGTAGTGGGTCATCAAGAATATCTTCTAACCTAGACAAGTTATCTGTTACGGTGTTCTCAGCTCCTTTCCTATCAATGATATGTAAATCAAATTCTTGTAGCAAGAGAACCCACCTAATGAGTCTAGGTTTAGCATCTTTCTTTTCCATAAGGTATTTTATAGCAGCATGATCAGTGTGAACAATAAGTTTAGAATCAACAATGTAAGACCTGAATTTATCACAAGCAAACACAACTGCTAAAAATTCTTTTTCAGTAGTAGCATAGTTTTTTTGGGCACTGTCTAGAGTTTTACTAGCACTGGTACGCGTCGGTGCTATACAAACGGTTTTTGACCCCTTTCTGCGACGGCATTTGGAACCGTCGCCTAGTGAGTGACGCGATAGGGGGTCCTTCCCACATGACCCAGAAACTATCGGGGATAGGGACCTGACAATACTCCTTTTCATTTGTGGTCGCATTGCCATCGCAGTCGATATTCTGTGGTGCTACGTTTACAGTGCGCGGCCCATCAAAGATGGTTCACTATTATAGAACATGTATGATAAGCTTACAATCACACACATTCGGTTTTCATAAACCGTATGCGATAACTAATTAAGAAGATTAGCTAATGGTCGTATGTGTGTTGTATAGGATTAGAAACTTCGGACCGTCGTAACATCGTTGTACATGAAAATTATCGCACACGCTATTCTGTGGTGCAACGTTTACGATGCATACTTCATCAAAAATAGTTCATTATTGCGAATCGTGTACAATAAGGCAACTATCGCACATGCTATTTTGTGGTGCAACGTTTACGATGCATACTTCATCAGAAACAGTTCATGGTTGCGAATCGTGTACGATAAGGCAACTATCACAAACGGTTAGTTTGCCAGCACCATTTGTGATATTGTCTGACATCGCACATGCTTTGCAAACGGCAACTGTGTGCATGCTTGCACACGCTTCCTCTCTGTGAACCGTCTCGGATTATGGTGTATATCACAAATGTTTGTATTTTACCAACTATGTGTGTCGTAATAACCTGGAGAGCGTAATTTCACCATAATTTAATTGCTGATATATCAAATTGAAATTGAATGTATGCTATAGCTTTATTCATATCCATCAGGTATAGACGACCAATGCATTAATTGATTCATAGGTACACATCAAGAATTACATAAGAACCAAATAGAGAATGATACACCACAGTTGTATACTTGTACTATTAAAGACGGTAAAGAAAGAGGCGAAGTACATTCTGGTTGCTGAACAAGGTGAAGCAGAATGCGCATATTGTGCCCTCCTCCATGCGGAAGGCACACACGACTCTGGTCCAACCCCTTGTGATGGCCGACCGCCCATCCTTCACGGTGTTCATGGAAACATCTAGATAATCATCGTGTTCTGGTAGAAATACTTTAACCTTTGCATGCCTACCAATCATGTAGTTTGGGAGGTAATCTTTAGTAAACTGCTTTGGGAACCACGTCAAAGGAAAAAAGATTCAGACATTGTCATCTAACACAACTCATTACGGGCAGTAAAAAGAAAGCTGCAGAGGTCTTACTTACCATCCTGCAGTTCGCTGTTGTATTGGATAAAGTGTAAACAAATAGTTTAATTGCCATCTTTTGACCCATTTTACTAACAATCTTTATCAGCTTCCTCACTTGATGCTGGTTCATCGATATGTCATTTCCCCATACGCAGAAAGGGTCGAAGTGTGGATCTTTACCAATGACATATGTACCTAAAAGCACCAAGTTAATATTAGAAGATAAACACCAATTGCACAATGATGTAGTACAACACTCTTTTATAATATCTTATAACATCCAATATACTCACATATTAGATGAATTAACATCTTATATTATGGGCCGGAAGGAGTTTATTGCATTCTTACAAATTATCGGCTGATTAACTGCTGCTGTATCCATGGGTTAGAGTTAGTTTGAGCTAGTTTGGGCTCAAATAGACCTAAAGTATATCTAAACATGAGGGCTAGTTTGAGCTAGTTGCATCTATAACCCACCCAAAAAACTATCCAACCCAAGAGGTGATAATTGGAGCTAGTTCTCCTAGTGCATGTATTGTCAATCTAAGTATCTAACCCTGTCCTCCAAACACCTCTATGGATGGAGTTAGTTCAGGGTTAGTCATGAGCTAGAAACTAACTCTAATCTCTAAGCTAAGTTGAGTATCCAAACAGGGTTGTGTTGTTGTTGTTGCTACTGCTGCTCCTCTACGAGTATCTAGACATCATCAGGACATTAAGGTAACACTCTTCCTTGTTGCTATGTAGCCTAGGATTGCATATGTAGACATTAAGTACAGTGCATGTTGCTATGTAGCCTCAGATATATTACATATGGCCCTAGTTAACCTAACGATAAATGCGTTGTAGATATATTTAGTTAAAAGTCTGATTCACCGATTAGTCCCTTATCAGCCCCCAGCCTATATGGTACCAGCTACTAATATCCTAAACAGTGAGCATATATAAGCCATGGGATGAAACTAACCTTGACGGAAAACACCAGTCGTTCCCAAAATTGTCCTGTGTAGGGACATCGAGAAGCATGTTAAGCACAACAGGCTAAACATCAACCAAAATTATCGATGCAGACAAAATAATCTCCAAAAGATAGCTTCAGTGTGCAGGTTTAAGCACGCTAGTAAAGCAAAGCAAGTGAAATGATGTGTTAACTGCAACAAGACTAACATTTAACAACAAGCAAACACAGTCATTCAAACTGGTATTTTGCCGGTCTAAGTACACTGGTTATTGTTAAATAAAAATGGAAAGGCGTGTTTAACTACAAGATGCAGCAACCAAATGTAGTCATTCATGCCCTGTTTGTTTCATGCCCTACGAATCAGCTTCACCACCGAAGTACACTAAGAGGTGCTTTAGGAAATTGCACTAAAAATGACCCAAATCCAGATTCAGCTTCACTGGCAAAGCTGATTCCAAATAGTTGTTTGTTTCAGATTCCAGATTCGGCTTCACTGGCAAAGATGAATCTGGTCCTAGATTCCAAAACAAACAGGGCCATAGTGGTATTGTTGAAACTGGTACTGATGAAATTGAACTGCACAACTCATACTTGCACATATAGAACATCACATTGTGAATAACTGGAATAAACAAGGCATACTATGAACAACCAAAGATAGCATTTGAAACTGGACATATGCTAACTACAAACAACAGAACAATCAAAAAAAACTAAAAGGGGCATATGCTAGCTCTAACAGGCTTAACAACAAGCAAATATATGCATTCCTATCGGTATGTTTAAAACTGGATTGATGAAATGTAATGCGGAGTAAATAATTGCAGATACAAATCATCACATTGTGAACAGCTGAAATAAACAAGGCATAATGCAAACAACCCGATATAGTAGTTAAAATTGGACATATTCTCACTACACTACAAAAGGGACTCGACAAAACAAATCATGGGTTTCCCCCTGTTGATAGGCACGGCAAAACAAATCATGGGTTTCCTCACTTGTCACAGATGGGCTCGTTCCCGTGGGAAGAGTATGGACCCTGGATGCGCTCCATGTTGTCGCAGATGGGCTCCTTCCCCTTGGAAGAGCACGACTATAGGGTGCCCTCCCTGATGTCGCAAATGGGCTCTATCCCCTTGGAAGAGCAGACGGGCCCTTTCCCCTTGGAAGAGCAAATGGGCTCTTTCCCCTTGGAAGAGACGGAGAGAGTGCCCTCCTCGTGGTCGCCGTCGATGAGGTCTGACTTGGAAGCTCTGGATCCCTAGCCAGCATCGCAGAACGTGTCCTTCAGAAATGACAAAAGGGGCTCGATGGTGATGTAGGATGGCAAGTTGTTGACAGAGAGCCAGACGAGATCAACGGTGGGACCATGCATGAGATCGACGGCAGTTGAACCCGAGGGGTTGGGGGTGGGCCACTTAACCTGTGACATAGCCCGCCTTAGGCTGTCGCTGTCGATAACCTTGATGTCGTAGCCAGCGGAAGAGACATGCCAGCATACTCTAGCCCGCTGCTTGAGTTCCTGCCGCCAGTAATGGTCGTCAGCTTCCTCGGCGACATCGGGCGAAGAGACCGCGATACACCTCTTTTGGGCCAGTCGCTCCTCGAGCTCCACGGGAAGCGTAGCTGGCTTAGGTTGCGACACTCTCGAGTGGGGGATGGGGATGGGGATCTAGCGGGAAAGGGGCCTTTGGCAAGCATCATCTAAGAAACTCAGGGCGGCCTTGGTATGGAGATCGGTGGGTAAGCTGCATGGGCAAACCGGCAGATGTTGACAATGGAGGTCTCGCAGCGGCGGCGGCGGGGACTCAGGGAGTCCTGGATTAAGGGGTCCTCAGACGGACGGACTATGTAGCATGGGTCGAACTGATGGGCTGTGAAGATACAAGACCGAAGACTCTCATCTGTGTCCGGATGGCACTCTCCTTGGCGTGGAAGGCAAGCTTGGTGCCCGGATATGAAGATTCCTTTCTCTGTAACTGACTTTGTACAACCCTAGTCCCCTTCGATGTCTATACAAACCGGAGGGCTTAGTCTGTAGAGGTAATCATAATCATACAGGCTAGACTTCTAGGGTTTTAGCCGTTACGATCTCATGGTAGATCAACTCTTGTAATACTCATATTCATCAAGATCAATCAAGTAGGAAGTAGGGTATTACCTCCATAGAGAGGGGCCGAACCTGGGTAAACATCGTGTCCCCCGCCTCCTGTTACCATCAACCTTAGACGCACAGTTCGGGACCCCCTACCCGAGATCCGTTGGTTTTGACACCGACATTGGTGCTTTCATTGAGAGTTCCGCTGCGTCGTCACCGAAAGGTTTGATGGCTCCGTCAATCATCTACAACAATGCAGTCCAGGGGGAGGTTTTCCTCCCCGGATAGATCTTTGTATTCGGCGGCTTCGCACTGCGGGCCAACTCGCTTGGCCATCTAGAGCAGATCTACAGCTACGCCCCTGGCCATCAGGTCAGGTTTGGAAGCTTGAATTACGTTGCCGATATCTGCGGAGACTTGATCTTCGACGAATTTGAGCCCATGGCAGCCACTCCCTGCCACCACGAACATGACCTAAATCTGTCATCGGACCGTGCACAGGAGATAGCGCCTATAACTGCTTTGGCCCTGGATCCAGAGCAGAGATAGCCCCTATAACTGCTCTGGCCCTGGATCCGGAGCAGATTAAGCCGTCCGAGGATGGGAAGCTCAACCCCGCCACGGAAGCCGCAGACTCAGCGGTGTTAGAGCTGCACACAGATCCAACCTCGAGCGGGGCCTGTGTCACCGGAACCTCAGATTCCTCTCCGACCATAGGTTCTGAACTGCGTGCATCCGCGCCCATTGAACCTGATCAGGCGCCGATCATTGAATTCAGCTCAGCGGACATCTTCCGGCACTCACCTTTAGGCGATGTGCTAAACTCATTAAAAGCCCTCTCCTTATCAGGAGACTCTCAGCCGAACTATATCCGGTTTGGATTGGAGGCTGATGACGGAGAATTCCGCTTCCCACCCACCACCCACTTCATAGCCACTGTCGAAGACTTAACCGACATGCTTGATTACGGCTCCGAAGACATCGACGGTATGGATGACGATGCCGGAGAGGAGCAGGCACAAAAACCACCGCTTATAGGGCGCTGGAAAGCCACCTCCTCGTATGACGTATACATGGTGGATGCACCCAAAGAGAACAACGGTGACAATGAAAAGGATCCAGTCGAGAATAAGCCTCCTGAGATACAGCCAAAGCACCAACATCAGCAGTGCCGCTCTAGACCACGCTGTGGAAAAAACAGCAATACCGGCACATGAGAAAATAATACTCCAGATGATGCTGAATACAACGAAGACCACGTTGATCCAACTTCTGAACAGGATGAACGGGAGGATGGGTGGGTCAGCCCTAATGAACAGGCCGTTAATGAAGACTCGGAGGACACTAATTATCTTCCACCCTCCAAGGATGAGGCGAGCCTTGGCGACAAAGACTTTATCATGCCTAAGGAGCCTGTCAATTAGGACCGCTTTAAGCGCCTGCTAATAGCCACTGCAAGGAGACTGAAAAATAAGCAGCAACAGCTTCACGTTGATCAAGATCTACTCAAAGACACATGGACTAATGTCCTGGCAGCCGAGGAATATGGCCTCGAGCGCCCAACCAAAAGTTACCCGAAACACAAATTGTTACCCCAATTCGATGACGAGGCGCTGGAGCCCGTCCTACCAGCGCATAATGCGGTTGACCGACCACCACGTAGCCAGGACAAAGCGGCAACTCAACCCGAACACCAGCCCGCACTACCTCACCGTAAAAATAGAGACACAACAGCTCGGGGATATACATATGATCCGCGGCATGACCTGGAAAATAGAGCAGGTCAGACCAGATCGATCTATGGATCGCGGGGGCGTGCCCCGATGCGCGACTGCTACGTCTTGAGCTTGCGTTGGTTTTCCCTGAAGAGGAAAGGGTGATGCAACAATAGTAGCGTAAGTATTTCCCTCAGTTTTTGAGAACCAAGGTATCAATCCAGTAGGAGGCTCCTCAAAAGTCCCACGCACCTACACAAACAAACAAAGAACTCGCAACCAACGCAATAAAGGGGTTGTCAATCCCTTCACGGCCACTTGCAAAAGGTGTGTACAGCAAAGATGATTGTGGTAAACTAAAAAGCAAATACTAATATCATACACGATGCTCCAAGCAAAACACATATCATGTGGCGAATAAAAATATAGCTCCAAGTTAAGTTACCAATGAACGAAGACGAAAGAGGGGATGCCTTCCCGGGGCATCCCCAAGCTTAGGCTTTTGGCTACTCTTGAATATCTTGGGGTGCCTTGGGCATCCCCAAGCTTAGGCTCTTGCCACTCCTTATTCCATATTCCATCAAAGCTTTACCCAAAACTTGAAAACTTCACAACACAAAACTCAACAGGAAATCTCATAAGCTCCGTTAGTCAAAGAAAACAAAACCACCACATAAGGTACTGTAATGAACTCATTCTTTATTTATTTTGGTGTTAAACCTACTGTATTCCAAGTTCTCTATGGCTCATACCACTTAATACTAGCCATAGATGCATCAAAATAAGCAAACAACACACGAAAAACAGAATCTGTCAAAAACAGAACAGTCTGTAGCAATCTATAACTAACGCAAACTTATGGAACTCTAAAAATCCTACCAAAATAGGAAGTCCTGGGAAATGTGTCTATTGATCATCAGCAAAAAGAATCAACGCCAATGTGACGCCCGGATAATCATGCTATAGTAATCTCACGTTAATGGTGCCATGTTACCTCGGTCACTGTAGTTAATCTCGGATTGATTCGAAAACGTTTCAAATTCAAATTCAAATAATGTCAAACGAGAAAGTTTTCAAAATATTAAACTAAAATGTTCGGGGTGTGCAGTTAAATGCCTGGGTAATTATATTAAAGCAAACACATTTTTATAAAATACCTGGATAATTTAAAATGTTTTAAAACAGAGAAGAAAATAAATAAATAAATAAATAAAAAGAAAAAGAAACTACAAAAATAGAAAACAAAACAAAAAAAAGGAAGAAAGACCCCCCCCCCACGCTGGGCCTTGGCCCAGCTGGCCACCCACCCTCAGCCCACCAGGCCCAGCCGGCCGGCCTCCCCCACTACTCCTTATCCACCTCCCCACCCGAAACCCTAACCGACACCCCACTTCCCCCCCCCCCACGGAAATATCCCCCCTCTCCCCCGATTGGATCGGGATCGAGGGGGAACCGCTCACCGCCGCCGCCCGATGCCGTCTCGCCGCGATGCCGCACCGCCATCGTCGTTGCCGTTCACCGGAGGAGCCTCGCCGGAGCTCCTTCGCCTCGACTTCCCCTACTCCTCCCCGACCCTAAGGTCGCCGACGCCGTCGACGCACGCCGCTGCACCTCGTCCTCACGTCGCCGTCCTCTTCGACCTCCTCCCCGAGCATGCTGCCCAGAACCCTACACCCCCCGTGAGCTCCCCCTCTGCCTTCTCCTTCCCTTAGTCGCCGCGGTCCATGCCGATCTTGCCCGCGATTGACGCGCTCCGGCCGCGTCCTGTGCGTGCCGGCCTCGCCTCGTTCGCCTCGACACACCGTCCCGGCACCGCCCGCATCAACACAGCCTCGCCCTGCCGTGGCCTCGCCACTGTCACATTGGCACCGGCCAGCGCTGCACCGGCGTCCTCCCCTCGCCGTGGCACTGACCAGCCGCACCCAGTCCGGGCGCTCGCGCCCACGCGCCGTCCAGCCGCCACCCTGGCCCCCGTGCCGAACCCCATCACCGTACGCCGCGGCCCCTGCTGCATCTGCGTCGCTCGGCCCTTGCCTGGTCGGGCGCCGCTAGCACCCCAGTGCCCGCTCGCCCGTGCGCCCATGCCCGCTATGGCCAGGGCCACTGACCACTGGGCCAGTGCCCCCCTGGCCCTATGACATGTGGGGCCCGCCCCAGAACGTAGTTAAGAATAAAAATAACTAATTAATTAATTAATTTTGATTAATTAAATTAAACAACTAATTAAACTAATTACACATTAGATACCTAATTAACCTGATCTGTTAATTAGTTAATTAAGTAGTCAATGACCGTGGGCCCCACCCCTAATTAATACTAATTAGGTTAATTAAAATGTTTAATAAAAATGTGTCACTGACCAGTGGGACCCACTGGTCAGGTTGACCAGTCAACCCCTGTTGAGTGCTGACGTCAGCATGACATCATGCTGATGTCATAAATCCAATTTTGAATTAAATTAGATAATTAATTAAATTCCAAAAACTAATAAAATTGTTAGAAAATCATATCTTTTAATTCGTAACTCGGATTAAATTATTTTCAACATGAAAGTTGCTCAGAACGACGAGACGAATCCGAATACGTGGTCCGTTCGTCCGCCACACACCCCTAGCATATCAGACACGCAACTTCCCCCCTCCGGTTCATCTGTCCGAAAATATGGAACACCGGGGATACTTTCCCGGATGTTTCCCCCCCCCCCTCAGTGGTATCACCTCATACCGCGTTAGAACACGTCTAGCTCTGCTTGTTGTCCTGTTATGCACTTGCTTGCTATGTATTTACTGTTTCTTCCCCCTCTTCTCTCCGGTAGACCCTGTGACGATGCTGATGCCCCTGTGGTCGACTAGGTCACCAACGACCCCTCCTTGTCTGAGCAACCAGGCAAGCCCCCCCCCTTGATCACCAAATATCGCCTATTCTCATCTATACTGCTTGCATTAGAGTAGTGTAGCATGTTACTGCTTTCCGTTAATCCTATTCTGATGCATAGCCTGTCATTGTTGCTACATTCATTGATACCTTACCCGCAATCCTAAATGCTTAGTATAGGATGCTAGTTTATCATCATTGGCCCTACATTCTTGTCAGTCTGCCTTGCTATACTATTGGGCCGTGATCACTCGGGAGGTGATCACAGGTATATACTATACATATATACATACTACAGATGGTGACTAAAGTCGGGTCAGCTCGATGAGTACCCACAAGTGATTTTGATGAGGGGGCTAAAAGGACAGGTGGCTCCATCCCGGTAGAGGTGGGCCTGGGTTCCTGACGGCCCCCGACTGTTACTTTGTGGCGGAGCGACAGGGCAGGTTGAGACCGCCTAGGAGAGAGGTGGGCCTGGCCCTGGTCGGCGTTCGCAGATACTTAACACGCTTAACAAGATCTTGGTATTTGATCTGAGTCTGGCCATTTGGTCTATACGCACTAACCATCTACGCGGGAGTAGTTATGGGAATCCCGGTGTCGTGGTATCAGCCGAAGCCTCCGTGACGCCAGCGACTGAGCGGCGCGCGCCGGATTGGAACGTAAGCCTGCTCTTGTATTAAGGGGGCTACTTCTTATTTCGGCCGCCCTCGCAACGTGCAGGTGTGCTAAGGGCGATGGGCCCAGACCCCTGTAAGCTTAGGTTTAGACCGCCGTGCTGGCCTCTCTGTTGTGCCTAGGTGGGGCTGCGACGTGTTGATCTTCCGAGGCCGGGCATGACCCAGTAAAGTGTGTCCGGCCAAATTGGACCGAGCGTGTTGGGTTGTGTGGTGCACCCCTGCAGGGAAGTTAATCTATTCGAATAGCCGTGATCTTTGGTAATAGGACGACTTGGAGTCGTACCTTGACCTTATGACAACTAGAACCGGATACTTAATAAAACACACCCTTCCAAGTGCCAGATACAACCTGGTGATCGCTTTTCCACAGGGCGACGAGGGGAGGATCGCCGGGTAGGATTATGCTATGCGATGCTACTTGGAGATGCTACTTGGAGGACTTCAGTCTACTCTCTTCTACATGCTGCAAGAAGGAGGCTGCCAGAAGCGTAGTATTCGACAGGATTAGCTATCCCCCTCTTATTCTGGCATTCTGTAGTTCAGTCCACTGATATGGCCTTTACACATATATCCATGCATATGTAGTGTAGCTCCTTGCTTGCGAGTACTTTGGATGAGTACTCACGGTTGCTTTTCTCCCTCTTTTCCCCCTTTCCCTTCTACCTGGTTGTCGCAACCAGATGCTGGAGCCCTGGAGCCAGACGCCACCATCGACGACGATTGCTGCTACAATGGAGGTGCCTTCAACTACGTGCAGACCGCTGATGACGACCGGGAGTAGTTTAGGAGGATCCCAGGCAGGAGGCCTGCGCCTCTTTCGATCTGTATCCCAGTTTGTGCTAGCCTTCTTAAGGCAACTTGTTTAACTTATGTCTGTACTTAGATATTGTTGCTTCCGCTGACTCGTCTATGATCGAGCACTTGTATTCGAGCCCTCGAGGCCCCTGGCTTGTATTATGATGCTTGTATGACTTATTTTATTTGTAGAGTTGTGTTGTGATATCTTCCCGTGAGTCCCCGATCTTGATCGTACACGTTTGCGTGTATGATTAGTGTACGATTGAATCGGGGGCATCACAGCCAAAGCACGTTTATGTGATTTATTGAATTTTTTCTCATGAGCACAAAGTTTCTGTTTTTCAGCAGAATCAAATTAACTCATACCATAGGTTATCCTATAGGTTCTACCTGGCACAAACACTAAATAAAACATGAAAACACATCTAAACAGAAAGTAGATGCAAAATTTATTACTAAACAGGAACAAAAACAAAAACACAAATAAAATTGGGTTGCCTCCCAACTAGCTCTATCGTTTTACGCCCCTAGCTTGGCATAAAAGCGAAGATAGATCTAAGTAGTCCCATCTTTGGCACTTGATTCATAGGTAGCTCGCATGATAGATTCATAAGGTAATTTAATTTCTTTCTTGGAAAGTGCTCCATGCCTTTCCTTAATGGAAATTGGAATCTAATATTCCCTTCCTTCATATCGATAATCACGCCAATAGTTCTAAGGAAAGGTCTACCAAGAATAATAGTGCAAGAAAGATTGCAATCTATATCAAGAACGATAAAATCAACAGGCACCAAATTTATATTTGCAACAATAAGGACATCATTGATTCTTCCCATTGGCTTTTTAATGGTGGAATCCGCAAGGTGCAAATTTAAAGAGCAATCATCAAGATCATGGAAACCTAGAATATCACATAAAGTTTTCGGAATGGTGGAAACACTAGCACCCAAATCACACAAAGCAAAACACTCATGATCTTTAATTTTAATATTTATAGTAGGTTCCCACTCATCATTAAGTTTTCTAGGTATAGAAACTTCCAAATTAAGTTTTTCATCATAAGATTGCATCAAGGCATCAAAGATATGTTTGGTAAAAGCTCTATTTTGACTATAAGTGTTGGAAATATGCCCTAGAGGCAATGATAAATTAGTTATTATTATTATATTTCCGTGTTCATGATAATCGTTTATTACCCATGCTATAATTGTATTGATAGGAAACTCAGATACATGTGTGGGTACATAAACAACACCATGTCCCTAGTAAGCCTCTAGTTGACTAGCTCGTTGATCAACAGATGGTTACGGTTTCCTGACCATGGACATTGGATGTCGTTGATAACGGGATCACATCATTTGGAGAATGATGTGATGGACAAGACCCAATCCTAAGCCTAGCACAAAGATTGTAGTTCTTATGCTAAAGCTTTTCTAATGTCAAGTATCATTTCCTTAGACTATGAGATTGTGCAACTCCCGGATGCCCTAGGAATGCTTTGGGTGTACCAAACATCACAATGTAACTGGGTGGCTATAAAGGTGCACTACAGGTATCTCCGAAAGTGTCTGTTGGGTTGGCACGAATCGAAACTGGGATTTGTCACTCCGGTTGACGGAGAGGTATCTCTGGGCCCACTCGGTAGGACATCATCATAATGTGCACAATGTGACCAAGGGGTTGATCACGGGATGATGTGTTATGGAGCAAGTAAAGAGACTTGCCTGTAACGAGATTGAACAAGGTATCGGTATATCGATGATCGAATCTCGGGCAAGTACAATACCGTTAGACAAAGGGAACTGTATACGGGATCGATTGAGTCCTTGACATCGTGGTTCATCCGATGAGATCATCGTGGAACATGTGGGAGCCAACATGGGTATCCAGATCCTGCTTTTGGTTATTGACCGGAGAACGTCTCAGTCATGTCTGCATGGTTCTCGAACCCGTAGGGTCTACACACTTAAGGTTCGATGACGCTAGGGTTATAAAGGAAGTTTGTATGTGGTTACCGAATGTTGTTCGGAGTCCCGGATAAGATCCAGGACGTCACGAGGAGTTCCGGAATGGTCCGGAGGTAAAGATTTATATATGGGAAGTCCTGTTTTGGTCACCGGAAAAGTTTCGGTTTTTTTCGGTAACGTACCGGGACCACCGGGAGGGTCCCGAGGGTCCACCAAGTGGGGCCACCAACCCCGGAGGGCTGCATGGGCCAAGTGTGGGAGGGGACCAGCCCCGGGTGGGCTGGTGCGCCCCCCACAAGGGGCCCAAGGCACAGGAATAGTGGGAAGGGGGGCAAACCCTAGGGCAGATGGGCCTTAAGGCCCACCCTGGGTGCGCCTCCCCTTCTCCCCCTCTGGCCGCCACCCAGATGGCATCTGGGGCTGCCTCCACCCCTGGGGAGGGAACCCTAGATGGGGCGCAGCCCCCTCCCCTCCCCCTATAAATAGTTCAGTTGTGGGGGCTGCCCAACACATGAGTTTCTCCCTCTATTGGCGCAGCCCTACCTCTCTTACTCCTCCTCTCCCGCGGTGCTTGGCAAAGCCCTGCAGGATTGCCACGCTCCTCCACCACCACCACGCCGTTGTGTTGCTGCTGGACGGTGTCTTCCTCAACCTCTCCCTCTCTCCTTGCTGGATCAAGGCGTGGGAGACGTCACCGGGATGTACGTGTGTTGAACGCGGAGGTGCCGTCCGTTCGGCACTAGGATCTCCGGTGATTTGGATAACGACGAGTACGACTCCTTCAACCCCGTTCTCTTGAACGCTTCCGCTTAGTGATCTACAAGGGTATGTAGATGCACTCTCCTTCCCCTCGTTGCTGGTTTCTTCTTGGATAGATCTTGGTGACACATAGGAAAATTTTGAATTTCTGCTACGTTCCCAACAGTGGCATCATGAGCTAGGTCTATTGCGTAGATTCTTTGCACGAGTAGAACACAAAGTAGTTGTGGGCGTTGATGTTGTTCAATATGCTTACTGTTACTAGTCCAATCTTGTTTCGACGGTATTGTGGGATGAAGCGGCCCGGACCGACCTTACACGTACTCTTACGTGAGACAGGTTCCACTGACTGACATGCACTTGGTGCATAAGGTGGCTAGCGGGTGCTAGTCTCTCCCACTTTAGTCGGAACGGATTCGATGAAAAGGGTCCTTATGAAGGGTAAATAGCAATTGACATATCATGTTGTGGTTTTTGCGTAGGTAAGAAACGTTCTTGCTAGAAACCCATAGCAGCCACGTAAAACATGCAAACAACAATTAGAGGACGTCTAACTTGTTTTTGCAGGGTATGCTATGTGATGTGATATGGCCAAGAAGAATGTGATGAATGATATGTGATGTATGAGATTGATCATGTTCTTGTAATAGGAATCACGACTTGCATGTCGATGAGTATGACAACCAGCAGGAGCCATAGGAGTTGTCTTAATTTATTGTATGACCTGCGTGTCATTGAACAACGCCATGTAATTACTTTACTTTATTGCTAACCGGTAGCCATAGTAGTAGAAGTAATAGTTGGCGAGACAACTTCATGAAGACACGATGATGGAGATCATGGTGTCATGCCGGTGACGATGATGATCATGGAGCCCCAAAGATGGAGATCAAAAGGAGAAAAATGATATTGGCCATATCATGTCACTCTTTGATTGCATGTGATGTTTATCATGTTTATACATCTTATTTGCTTAGAACGACGGTAGTAAATAAGATGATCCCTCATTAAAATTTCAAGAAAGTGTTCCCCCTAACTGTGCACCGTTGTGAAAGTTCATCGTTTCGAAGCACCACGTGATGATCGGGTGTGATAGATTCTTACGTTCACATACAACGGGTGTAAGCCAGATTTACACACGCGAAACACTTAGGTTAACTTGACCAGCCTAGCATGTACAAACATGGCCTCGGAACACAAGAGACCGAAAGGTCGAGCATGAGTCATATGGAGGATACGATCAACATGAAGATGTTCACCGATGATGACTAGTCCGTCTCACGTGATGATCGGACACGGCCTAGTTGACTCGGATCATGTAATCACTTAGATGACTAGAGGGATGTCTATCTGAGTGAGAGTTCATGAGATGAACTTAATTATCCTGAACATAGTCAAAAGATCTTTGCAAATTATGTCGTAAGCTCGCGCTTTATTTCTACTGTTTTAGATATGTTCCTAGAGAAAATATAGTTGAAAGTTGATAGTAGCAATTATGCGATCAGTAGAAAGCTTATGTCCTTAATGCACCGCTCAGTGTGCAGATCCCCAAACGCCGTCTGTGGATGTTGAGAACATCAGACATACACGTTTTGATAACTACATGATAGTTCAGTTAAACGGTTTAGAGTTGAGGCACCAAAGACGTTTTCGAAACATCGCGGAACATATGAGACGTTTCGAGGGATGAAATTGGGATTTCAGGCTCGTGCTCACATCAAGAGGTATAAGACCTCTGACGATTTTCTTAGCCTGCAAAAAGGGAGAAAAGCTCAATCGTTGAGCTTGTGCTCAGATTGTCTAAGTGCAACAATCACTTGAATTGAGTGGGAGTTGATCTTCCAGATGAGATAGTGATGTTTCTCCAAAGTCATTGCCACCAAGCTGCTAGAGCTTCGTGATGAACTATAACATATCAGGGATAGATATGATGATCCTTGAGGTATTCGCGATGTTTGACACCGCGAAAGTAGAAATCAAGAAGGAGCATCAATTGTTGATGGTTGGTGAAACCACTAGTTTCAAGAAGGGCAAGGGCAAGAAGGGATACTTCATGAAACAGCAAATCAGCTGCTGCTCTAGTGAAGAAACCCAAGGTTGAACCCAAACCCGAGACTAAGTGCTTCTGTAATAAGGGGAACAACCACTGGAGCAGAATTACCCTAGATACTTGGTAGATGAGAAGGCTGGCAAGGTCGATAGTAGTATATTGGATATACATTATGTTAATGTGTACTTTACTAGTACTCCTAGTAGCACCAGGGTATTAAGATACCGGTTCGGTTGCTAAGTGTTAGTAACTCGAAATAAAAGAGCTACGGAATAAACGGAGACTAGCTAAAGGTGAGCTGACGATATGTGTTGGAAGTGTTTCCAAGTTTGATGTGATCAAACATCGCACGCCCCTTCTACCATCAAGATTAGTATTAAACCTGAATAATTGTCATTTGGTGTTTGCGTTGAGCATAGACATGATTGGATTATGTCCATCGCAATACGGTTATTCATTTAAGGAGAATAATGGTTACTCTATTTATTTGAATAATACCTTCAATGGTCTTGCACCTAAAGGAATGGTTTATTGAATCTCGATCGTAGTGATACACATTTTCATGCCAAAAGATATAAGATAGTAATGATAGTACCACTTACTTGTGGCACGGCCATGTAAGTCATATTGGTATAAAACACATGAAGAAGCTCCATGTTGATGGATCTTTGGACTCACTCGTTTTGAAAAGTTTGAGACATGCGAACCATGTCTATTGGTGTATACGCATGAAGAAACTCCATGCAGATGGATCGTTTGGACTCACTTGATCTTGAATCACTTGAGATATGCAAATCATACCACATGGGCAAGATGACTGAAAGGCCTCCTTTTCAGTAAGATGGAACCAGATAGCAACTTGTTGGAAGTAATACATTTTGATGTGTGCATTCCAATAAGTGCTAAGGCACGCGGTGGATATCGTTATGTTCTTACTTCAAGGAAGATTTGAGTAGATACTAAGTATATTTACTTGATGAAACACAAGTCTAAATTATTGAATGGTTCATGTAATTTCAGAGTGAAGTTGAAGATCATTGTGACAAGAGGATAAAATGTCTATGATATGATCATACAGATGAGTATCTGAGTTACAAGCTTTGGCACGCAATTAAGACATTGTGGAAATTGTTTCACAACCAATACCGCCTGGAACACCATAGTGTGATGGTGTGTCTGAACATCATAGTTGTACCCTATTGGATATGGTGCGTACCATTATGTCTCTTATCGAATTACCACTATCATTCATGGGTTAGGCATTAGAGACAACCGCACTCACTTTAAATAGGGCACCACGTAATTCTGTTGAGACGACACCGTTTGAACTATGGTTTGGAGAAACCTAAGTTGTCGTTTCTTAAAGGTTTGGGGCTGCAACGCTTATGTGAAAGAGTTTCAGGTTGATAAGCTCGAACCCAAAGCGGATAAAATGCATCTTCATAGGACACCCAAAACAGTTGGGTATACCTCCTAATTCAGATCCGAAAGCAATAGGGATTGTTTCTTGAATCAGGTCCTTTCTCGAGGAAAGGTTTGTCTCGAGAATTGAGTGGGAGGATGGTGGAGACTTGATGAGGTTATTGAACCATCACTTCAACTAGTGTGTAGTAGGGCACGGGAAGTTGTTCCCGTGACGCCTACACCAATTGAAGTGGAAGCTTATGATAGTGATCATGAAGTTTTGGATCAAGTCACTACCATACCTCGTAGGGTGACAAGGATGCGTACTACTTCAGAGTGGTACGCAATCTTGTCTTAGAGGTCATGTTGCTAGACAACAATGAACCTACGAGCTATGGAGAAGCGATGGTGGGCCCGGATTCCGACGAATGGCTCGAGGCCATAAAAAACCCGAGAAAGAATCCATGACTTTGGAAGAACTACTTGATGGTCGTAAGGCTATTGGGTATAGATGAATTTTAGAAGAAGACAGACGATGATGGTAAGTATCACCATTAAGAAAGCTCGACTTGTCGTTAAGATGTTTTCTGACAAGTTCAAGGAGTTGACTACGATGAGACTTTCTCACTCGTAGCGATGCTAAGAATCTGTTGGGATTATATTAGCAATTACTGCATGATTTATGAAATCTTGCAGATAGGATGTCAAAACATTGTTTCCTCGACTTTATACTTGAGGAAAGGTTGTATGGGATACAACCAGAAGGTTTTGTCAATCCTGAAAGACGCTAATAAGTATGCAAAGCTCCAGCAATCCTTCTTAGGACTGGAGTAAGCATCTCGGAGTTGGAATGTACGCTTTGATGAGATGATCAAAGATTTTGGGTTTATATAAAGTTTGTGAGAAACTTGTATTTCCAAAGAAGTGAGTGGGAGCACTATAGAATTTCTGATGAGTATATGTTGTTGACATATTTATGATCAGAAATGATGTAGAATTTTCTGTAAAGCATATAGGGTTATTTGAAAAGTGTTTTTAAATGGAAAACCTGGATTAGGCTACTTGAAAAATAAGCATCAAGATCTATAAGATAGATCAAAATGCTTAATAATACTTTCAAATGAGCACATACCTTGACATGATCTTGAAGGTGTTCAAGATGGATCAGTCAAAGAAGGAGTTCTTGCCAGAGTTGTAAGGTATGAAGTTAAGAGTTAAAGCTCGACCACGGCAGAAGAGAGACAAAGGACAAAGGCCGTCCCCTACGCTTCAGACGTAGGCTCTATAGTATGCTATGCTGTGTACCGCACCGGAAGTGTGCCTTGCCATGAGTCAGTCAAGGGGTGCAAGAATGATCCAAGAACGGATCATTGGAAACCGGTCAAAATTATCCTTAGAGGAATAAGGAAATGTTTCTCGATTATGGAGGTGATAAAGAGTTCGGCGTAAAGGGTTACGTCGATGCAAGCTTTAACACCTATCCGAATGACTTTGAGTAGCAAAACGGATACGTATAGTGAAGCAACCATTTGGAATAGCTTCAAGTAGAGCGTGGAAGCAACATTTACAATATGACATAGAGAATTGCGAAGTACATACAGATCTGAATGTTGCAGACCCGTTGACTAAAACCTCTCTCACAAGCAAAACATGATCAAACCCCATAACACATTGAGACTTAATCACATGGTGATGTGAACTAGTTTAGACACTAGTAAACTCTTTGGATGTTGGTCACATGGCGATGTGACCTGTCTGTTTTTAATCACATGGCAATGTGAACTAGATTATTGACTCTAGTGCAAGTGGGAGACTGTTGGAAATATGCCCTAGAGGCAATGATAAATTAGTTATTATTATTATATTTCCGTGTTCATGATAATCGTTTATTACCCATGCTATAATTGTATTGATAGGAAACTCAGATACATGTGTGGGTACATAAACAACACCATGTCCCTAGTAAGCCTCTAGTTGACTAGCTCGTTGATCAACAGATGGTTACGGTTTCCTGACCATGGACATTGGATGTCGTTGATAACAGGATCACATCATTTGGAGAATGATGTGATGGACAAGACCCAATCCTAAGCCTAGCACAAAGATCGTAGTTCGTATGCTAAAGCTTTTCTAATGTCAAGTATCATTTCCTTAGACCATGAGATTGTGCAACTCCCGGATGCCGTAGGAATGCTTTGGGTGTACCAAACGTCACAATGTAACTGGGTGGCTATAAAGGTGCACTACAGGTATCTCCGAAAGTGTCTGTTGGGTTGGCACGAATTGAGACTGGGATTTGTCACTCCGGTTGATGGAGAGGTATCTCTGGGCCCACTCGGTAGGACATCATCATAATGTGCACAATGTGACCAAGGGTTTGATCACGGGATGATGTGTTACGGAACGAGTAAAGATACTTGCCGGTAACGAGATTGAACAAGGTATTGTTATACCGACGATCGAATCTCGGGCAAGTACAATACCGTTAGACAAAGGGAATTGTATACGGGATAAATTGAGTCCTTGACATCGTGGTTCATCCGATGAGATCATCATGGAACATGTGGGAGCCAACATGGGTATCCAATCCCGCTGTTGGTTATTGACCGGAGAACGTCTCGGTCATGTCTGCATGGTTCCCGAACCCGTAGGGTCTACACACTTAAGGTTCGATGACGCTAGGGTTATAAAGGAAGTTTGTATGTGGTTACCGAATGTTGTTCGGAGTCCCGGATAAGATCCAAGACGTCACGAGGAGTTCCATAATGGTCCGGAGGTAAAGATTTATATATGGGAAGTCCTGTTTTGGTCACCGGAAAAGTTTCGGGCTTTTTCGGTAACGTACCGGGACCACCGGGAGGGTCCCGAGGGCCCACCAAGTGGGGCCACCAACCCCGGAGGGATGCATGGGCCAAGTGTGGGAGGGGACCAGCCCCAGGTGGGCTGGTGCGCCCCCCACAAGGGGCCCAAGGCGCAGGAAGAGTGGAAAGGGGGGCAAACCCTAGGGCAGATGGGCCTTAAGTCCCACCCTGGGTGCGCCTCCCCCTTCTCCCCCTCTGGCCGCCACCGAGATGGCATCCGGGGATGCCGCCACCCCTGGGTAGGGAACCCTAGAGGGGGTGCAGCCCCCTCCCCTCCCCCTATAAATAGTTGAGTTGTGGGGGCTGCCCAACACATGAGTTTCTCCCTCTATTGGCGCAGCCCTACCTCTCTTACTCCTCCTCTCCCGCGGTGCTTGGCGAAGCCCTGCAGGATTGCCACGCTCCTCCACCACAACCACGCCATTGTGCTGCTGCTGGACGGAGTCTTCCTCAACCTCTCCCTCTCTCCTTGCTGGATCAAGGCGTGGGAGACGTCACCGGGCTGTACGTGTGTTGAACGCGGAGGTGCCGTCCGTTCGGCACTAGGATCTCCGGTGATTTGGATCACGACGAGTACGACTCCTTCAACCCCGTTCTCTTGAACGCTTCCGCTTAGCGATCTACAAGGGTATGTAGATGCACTCTCCTTCCCCTCGTTGCTGGTTTCTCCTTAGATAGATCTTGGTGACACGTAGGAAAATTTTGAATTTCTGCTACGTTCCCCAACAATAAGCATGAGGAGAATTGACAACGGATTGCAACAAGGAAATACAACTTTCCAAATAACAATTATCATAATCAAATTCCTTGAAATCCGAGATAGTGGGTTCAATACTATTTAAAGTCATGACCTCTCCAATCCCACTTTTATCAAATTTAGCATCAAGATATAAAAACTCTGAATTCTTGGGACGCCTTCTAAATAAAGTTGACTCATCCCCAGTCCCATTATTATCAAGATTCATATTGCAAAACAAATATATAATAGGAGACACATCAATAACTTTAAGATCTTCATCATTATTTTCATGGAAACTAGAAGAACACACCTTCACAAAGCAATCTTTCTTAGCACGTAATCTAGCGGTTCTTTCTTTGCACTCATCAATGGAAATTGTCATTGCTTTGAGAGACTCATTGATATCATGCTTAGGAGGAGTAGATCTAAGTTTAAGAGAATCAACATCAAGTGAAATCTATCAACATTCCTAGCCAAATCATTAACTTTGAGCAATTTTTCTTCAAGCAAAGCATTAAAATTCTTTTGAGAAATCATAAATTCTTTCACACTATTCTCAAAATCAGAGGGCATCTTATTAAAATTACCATAAGAATTATTTTAGGAATTTCCATAATTACTAGAGGAATTACTATGGAATGGTCTAGAATTAAAGTTTCCTCTATAAGCGTTGTTTCCAAAACTATTCCTACCAACAAAATTCACATCCATAGATTCATTATTATTCTCAATCAAAGTAGACAAAGGCATATCATTAGGATCAAGAGGAGTATTTTTAGTAGCAAACAACTTCATAAGTTCATCCATCTTTCCACTCAAAACATTGATTTCTTCTATAGCATGCACTTTTTTACTAGAAGATCTTTCGGTGTGCCATTGAGAATAATTAGCCATAATATTATCAAGAAGTTTTGAAGCATCTCCTAACGTGATTTCCATAAACATGCCTCCCGCGGCCGAATCTAAAAGATTTCTAGAAGCAAAGTTCAAACTGGCAGAAAATTTTTGTATGATCATCCATAAATTCAAACCATGAGTAGGGCAATTGCGAATCATCAATTTCATTATTTCCCAAGATTGGGCAACATGCTCATGATCAAGTTGTTTAAAATTCATAATATCGTTCCTAAGAGTGATAATCTTAGCGGGAGGAAAATACTTAGAGATAAAAGCATCTTTGCAATTGTTCCAAGAATCAATACTATTTTTAGGCAAAGACAAAAACCAAACTTTAGCACGATCTCTAAGTGAAAACGGAAATAACTTCAATTTAACAATATCATTATCCGTATCTTTCTTCTTTTGCATACCACACAAATCAACAAAGTTGTTTAGATGAGTAGCGACATCTTCACTAGGAAGGCCGGCGAATTGATCTTTCATAACAAGATTCAGCAAAGCAGTATTGATTTCACAAGACTCAACATCATTAAGAGGAGCAATCAAAGTACTAAGGAAATCATTATTATTGGTATTGGAGAAATCACACAATTTGGTATTATCTTGCGCCCTGGCAACAAGTAATCCAACACACAAGCAAACAGAAAAAGGCAAGCGAAAAAGAGAGAGAGAAGATTGGGAAAGAGAGGGCAAATAAAACGGCAAGGGTGAAGTGGGGGAGAGGAAGACGAGAGGCAAATGGCAAATAATGTAAATGCGAGGGAGATGAGTTTGTGATGGGTACTTAGTATGTCTTGACTTGAGCGAAGACGTCCCCGGCAACGGCGCCAGAAATCCTTCTTACTACGTCTTGAGCTTGCGTTGGTTTTCCTTGAAGAGGAAAGGGTGATGCAGCAATAGTAGTGTAAGTATTTCCCTCAGTTTTTGAGAACCAAGGTATCAATCTAGTAGGAGGCTCCTCAAAAGTCCCACGCACCTACACAACAAACAAAGAACTCGCAACCAACGCAATAAAGGGGTTGTCAATCCCTTCACGGCCACTTGCGAAAGTGAGATCTGATAGAGATAGTATGATAAGATAAATATATTTTTGGTATTTTATAATATAGATGCAAAAGTAAAGATGCAAATAAAAGTAGATTGAAAGCTAATATGATAAAAGATAGACCCGAGGGACATAGGTTTCACTAGAGGCTTCTCTCAAGATAACATAAGTATTATGGTGGGTGAACAAATTACTGTCGAGCAATTGATAGAAAAGCGAATAATTATGAGATTATCTAGGCATGATCATGTATATAGGCATCATGTCCGTGACAATTAGACTGACTCATGCCTGCATCTACTACTATTACTCCACACATCGACCACTATCCAGCATGCATCTAGAGTATTAAGTTCATAAGAACAGAGTAATGCATTAAGAAAGATGACATGATGTAGAGGGATAAACTCAAGCAATATGATATAAACCCCATATTTTTATCCTCGATGGCAACAATACAATACGTGCCTTGTTGCCCCTACTGTCACTAGGAAAGGACACCGCAAGATTGAACCCAAAGCTAAGCACTTCTCCCATTGCAAGAAAGATCAATCTAGTAGGCCAAACCAAACTGATAATTCGAAGAGACTTGCAAAGATAACTCAATCATACATAAAAGAATCCAGAGAAGATTCAAATATTTCTCATAGATAAACTTGATCATAAACCCACAATTCATCAGATCTCGACAAACACACCGCAAAAAGAGTTACATCGAATAGATCTCCACAAGAGAGGGGGAGAACATGGTATTGAGATTCAAAAAGAGAGAAGAAGCCATCTAGCTATAACTATGGACCCGAAGGTCTATGGTAAACTACTCACAACTCATCGGAAGGGCTATGGTGTTGATGTAGAAGCCCTTTGTGGTCGATTCCCCCTCCAGCGGAGCGCCGACAAAGGCTGCAAGATGGGATCTCGCGGATACAGAAGGTTATGGCCGTGAAAATTGTTTTTCGTTGGCTCCGTGGATGTTTCAAGGTACGTAGGTATATATAGGAGGAAGAAGTACGTCGGTGGCCGCTCGTGGGGCCCAGGAGACAAGGGCACGCCCAGGAGGGGTGGGCGCGCCCTCCTATCTCCTGGCCGCCTCAATTGCTTCTTGACTTGCACTCCAATTCCTCTGGATCACGTTCGTTCCAAAAATCACGCTCCCGAAGGTTTCATTCCATTTGGACTCCGTTTGATGCTCCTTTTCTTCGAAATACTGAAATAGGCAAAAAAACAACAATACAGGTTGGGCCTCCGGTTAGTAGGTTAGTCCCAAAAATGATATAAATGTGTAAAATAAAGCCCATAAACATCCAAAAGGGGTAATATAATCGCATGGAACAATCAAAACTTATAGATACATTGGATACGTATCTGCGACAATGGCCATCCGGCCGAACATGACAAACATAACCATGCCCAGGCCGAAAACCGCAGACGAACTCCATCCGAGCTACGTCGCGACGTGGCCCGACATAGAGGCGCCGCACACCCCCTTTGCTTCACTGATGAAGTAATGGAACACGAATTCCCGGAAGGGTTTAAACACATGAATATCGAATCATACGCTGGAAGAATAGACCCCGCAATATGGATTGAAGGTTTCCTCCTCCATATCCACATGGCCCACGGTGATGACCTCCACACCATCAAATACCTCCCACTAAAACTAAAGGGGCCAGCGTGGCACTGGTTGAATAGCCTCCCTGAGAACTCCATTGGCAGCTGGGAAGACTTGGAAGACGCCTTCCGCGATAACTTCGAAGGTACATATGTTCGGCCTCCGGACACCCGTGACCTAAATCACATCATCCAGCAGCCCGGGGAGTCTGCCAGGAACCTCTAGACTAGGTTCTTAATCAAAAAGAACCAAATTGTTGATTGTCCGGACGCCGAAGCCCTCGTGGACTTTAAACATAGCATCTGAGATGAGTGGCTCGCCCGCCACCTCGGTCAAGAAAAACCAAGATCGATGGCTGCCCTTACCACCCCGATGACCCGTTTTTGCATGGGAGAAGACAGCTGGCTCGCTCATAGAAGCAACAACACCAATAATCCGGGTACTTCCGAAGTTCGAGATGGCAACAGCAAGCCACGACACAATAAACACAAGCGTCGCAATAACAATGAAGGAACGCAAGACATGGCGGTCAACGTCGGATTTAGTGGTTCCAAACCCGGTCAACGGAAAAAGCCATGCAAGGCAAACAGCGACGGACCATCCAATTTAGACAAGATACTGGATCGGCCCTGCCAGATTCATGGCACCCCCGTTAAACCAGCCAATCACACCAACAGGAGCTATTGGGTTTTTAAACAAGCCGGCAAGCTTAAAACCGAACACAAGGTGAGGGGGTCGCCCCGTGATAGCGATGACGAAGAGACTCGCCAACCGAACACCGGGGGTCAGAAGCAATTCCCCGCCGAAGTAAAGACAGTGAACATGGTATACGTGATGCACATCCCTACAGGGGACTACAAGCGCACGCTACGGGACGCTGGAGTCATAGAGCCAACCGCCCCAAAATCAAGCCAATGGGCGGCCCGCCCGATCACTTTTGATCGCAAGGAACACCCAGCTAGTATCCTTCATGAAGGTCTGGCAGCTCTCATCCTCGATCCAATTACCAATGGGTTCCATCTCACGAAAGTCCTTATGGACAGCGGTAGTAGCCTTAATCTACTCTACCAAGACACTGTCTGCAAAATGGGCATTGATCCTTCAAGAATCAGGCCCACCACAACTACCTTCAAGGGAACAATCTCCAGCATATAAGCTCACTGCACGGGCTCGATTACATTGGAAGTCATTTTCGGCTCGCCGAACAACTTTCGAAGCGAAGGCTTGACCTTCAATATTGTCCCGCTCTGTAGTAGCTGCCAGGCACTACTCGGGCGTACCGCTTTTGCTTGCTTTAATGTGGTCCTACATTACACCTATCTCCAACTTAAGAGGCCTGGTCCACGCGGCACCATCATGATAAACGGGAATATAGAATGCTCCCTCCGTACAGAGGAGCATACTACGGCTACTGCGGCCGAAGTACAAAGCGGCCTTATCAAGCCGCACATTTCGTCAGCCATCAAGCCGCTCGTCTCCATTAGACAGGACCAATCAATCTCAGAGCTGGATTAGCAGTTCGACCTCCGTCGTCCGCCCCATATAGCCGCGAAGTCTGTCCCGTGCACATAATTATACACTTAAAATACCATGGTCACCGGCGGAGGCACAATGCGGACAGACCTATAACACTATTCGCACTCTCATAGTCTTTTTCCTTTTTTTCTCTAACCATTTTTTATCTTTTACCACAGGTGACTATATTTGCTGAGAAGTCCTTTAACCAAGGCAAGGCAGCGCAGACGTGCGACTGGAGGTCCAAATGTTTTTTGTAGACCGCGCTCTTTTTCAAACCTGTAAAGTGCTCTTTTTTCTCAGCTCTCGACCCCCTGCATGTCAAATAGCCTTGGTAGTAGCGTTATAATTTGTAAAGATTGCGCTTGACGTATCATTTAGACGCTAGTCAACATAACCCATATTCAGTATTCGCTTTTCTCAAAGAACTGAATTTTGCTTCCGTGGTTATTTCATGCACACACCTCGGCATATATTGCCACGGGCTCAATATGGCAACATATGAGTTGCTGACAAGTCCGAACAGCTTTATAGCACACTTCGGCGTCACGAGTTTGGCCTTATATGCATTAGTTACGAATCATGTCTTTGGTCAATAGTTGGGTTGCCCGGCTCATGTTCTTACAACCTTACGTTCCGCTTTATCGGCTAGGGTAGTAAAGGGAGAACTACTACGATTGTGTCCTGGTTTGTCGGGATGAGCACCTCAGTAGAGAAAGCCGAAAACTGACTAGTCAACCACTCGATGACTCGCCAGAATCTTCGCGGTTCCTTCCGTATTACACGAAGGACCGTTCTTCTGGTCATGTATGAAAACGCGCCGTATTCGTATAACCACGTACATACCAGGGGCTATATCATTGACCCACCGTCAAACTCCTATGGCTAAGTGAAAGTGTTAAAGCCCTATAGTCCAATTGCTTGGTTTGCCACATTGACACCTCCTTAATGGACCAATACGTTGGGTCAAGAGTGATCAAGTGCTTTTCCGACCACCCCGAAGGGGTCGAAGCCGGCGACTGGTAAACTTTCAGATTATACAAAAAACGGCCGCACAGGAGGCATCAAAACTTTTTAGGCAAAAATATAAAAACATAGCCCTAATATATCATAACATTACTTTTACAATTTCGATACATTTCACTCAGACATAATATCTTTCGAGCACTGACCCTCTATCAAGTGGGCACCCTCTAGAACATCCTCAAAATAATGCTCCGACGTATGATGGTTCTTGCCCTTTGCTGGACTTTTCGCTGCAATATCGGTGGTCTTCATCTTTGCCCAGTACGTCTTGACACGGGCAAAGGCCATCCGTGCACCTTCTATGCACGTTGACCGCTTAACGGCGTCGATACACGGCGCCGCATCAACAAGTTGCTGCACCAAACCAAAATAACTATTCGGAATTGGCTCAGTCGGCCATAGCCGGACCACGACGTCCTTCATGGCATATCCGGATATCTTGTAGAGCTCGGCCCACTGGGCCATCAGTTTGTTCAGCAACAGCAGACGCTTTGGCATGCTGAATTGTGACCAGAAAAGCTTTTCCGTCGCATATCCCTCTTGCGCTTGGAAAAACTGCATCACATTAGAGACACTCTTCGGCAAGTCCAAATATGCGTCTGGAGAAATCCACATTTGATTAAGTGGGGCATACTTCAGATCGCCGAATTTAGTTCGTAATAAGAAGGGCTTACCTGTCGCGATCTCCCCAGCTTATTGGATCTCCTCCTGAGCCGCTCTAGACTCGGACCGTGCTTCCCTCGCCTCTTGTAAGGCCTTGTCAAGATCGGTCGCTCTGGTTTTGTTATCTTTCTCGAGAAATTCGCATCGGCTAGTGGCATCCTTTAGCTCAAGTGCCATAGTAGATATTCTCTCCTCGCACTGGCGCCGAGCAGCCTGTTCGGCCTTTATTCAGCAGCTGCCTTTTCAGCAGCCGCATTACTCATCCTGGCTTGCTCCTTGGCCCCGGCAAGCTCAGCCTGAAGGGTCTCAACTGCGGGGGCACCATCTACAGTTATGCATATCTCAGTATACAATTCTCAGCGTCATGCTTATACTATAATACTTGCATATACTGACTGCCCTAAAGACATACCTTGTGCCTCCTCGAGCCGCCTGTTAATAAGTGTGATGTCATCATCCGCCACATCAAGTTTCTGCTTCAGATCTGTAACCTCTGTAGCTTGGGCAGTCGCCAAGGATGCAACAGCCTGTGTTCCAATTAGTCAGATTATTTCGTGGGCATATCTTTCTCGATCCTCTGATCACCTCCCTTTGGACGCCAACCAGAGTCTCAGGGGCTACTATCTATACACACGTGCATTTTGCGTTTATAGCACAATTGAAAATATTACATTACGTACCTCGAAGCCTCTTAGCAGGCCCGTAAAGGCTTCATTAAATCCGCTTTTCGTGGACAGAACCCTCTCAACCACCATACCCATTAGGGTATGATGTTCCTCTGAGATGGGCGCATGTCGCAATATGTCCATCAATGTATCCTTCGCCTCCGGATCCCTGGAAGCAGCTGTAGGGGTATGGACTCCCTTTAAAAGAATATGTTTACTCGACCTTAGAGTCTTCTCTGGCTATAAATCATATAGTTCGGGGCCTTTATTGTTGGTCCCCATGGGGGCCTCCCACCCCGGACCCTGGACGGCCGAAGTGTCACCTTCGGGCCTAGTCTTCATTGTCCCTCGCACCGCTTGTTGATCGGGAGAGATCCTCCGGGACGACACCTTGGGGTCGTCTGCCCTATTGGGCGGGGAGATCTATGGAGGCATCTCTCTCTCCATCATCTTTGGAAGAAGATCCCCCGAGGAGGAGGAGTGTTAAGGAAGGCTGCATGTCGGACAGCAAACATATACTTTAAATATTACCCTTGCAACCAGGAAAGAAGGGGATATGTTTAAAACACCCTTGTTCACTTACGATTTAGCTAAGGCCTTGTCCTTATGGAGGAACTGCGTAACATTGTCGCCTCCCGAACCAGAACCCCCTAACGGGATATCTTCCCTCGCTTAGAAGCCTTTATCTTCAAGTCTTCGGAGGCGGTCCTCTTCTTCCCATAGGGAGAAGGGATGTCAGTTTCTCCTTCACTTTCATCTTCGAAAGAGGGAGTTCCAATCTCTTCGGATGAGGTGCCGGGTGTACCTCTAGAATGGGGGCCACCCTGGGCCTTCTCGCTCTCCTCCTTGTCTTCCTTCGCCGACACTTGATATGGTGCCGGAACCAGGATCCTTGTTAACAGCGGATCAGCTGAGTCTTCGGGAAGAGGGGCCTAACACCTAATTCTCTTCGCCTTCTTTGCCCAGCCCTTGTCGAGTATGATTTTCTCAGTATATTATTATGAGAAATTTAACTAAGTAGTGTTCAGGAGTCGAGTGCTTACCGAGGTGTCCAGATGGTTGCAGTCAAGGCTGATGTCCTCTGTAGTATCCGGCCACTGTTTTCGTGTCTCGAAGAATAATTTCCACATTCCTCTGAGTGTCGTGCCGGAGAAGTGCTGAAGGGTTCGTGGTCCTTCCGGAATGAACTCCCACATGCGGAGAGGCCATCGCTGGCATGGTAGGACCCTACGGACTAGCATTACTTGGATTACGTTGATAGGACCTGTGTCCTTTTCAATGAAGCTCCGAATGCGGCTTTGTAGTGTCTGCACTTCATCAATTGATCCCCAGTCCAGCCCCTTATTAAGCCATGATGCAAGCCATAATAGAGGGCCAGATCGGAACGCAGGTGTAGCTGCCCACTTGGTACCACGGGGTTCAGTGATGTAAAACCACTCTCATTGCCATAGGTTGGAAGTTTCTGTGAAGGAGCCTTTTGGCCATGGTGTATTGGTGAGTTTTCCCACTATAGCACCATCGCACTCCACTTGTTTCCCGTCGACTAACGTTGGCTTCAAATTAAAAGTCTTGAGCCATAAGCCGAAGTGTGGGAGAATACGGAGGAAGGCCTCGCACATGATAATGAACGCCGAGACGTGAAGAAATGAGTCCGGAGCTAGATCGTGAAAATCTAGACCGTAATAGAACATGAGCCCTCGGACGAAGGGATGAAGAGCGAACCCTAGCCCTCGAAGGATGTGGGAGATGAATACGACCCTCTCATTGGATCTGGGAGTAGGAATAACCTGCCATTGAGTAGGAAGCCTATGGGGGATTTCCGTGGTCAGGTATCTTGCCTCCCGAAGCTTCGCAATATCCTCCTCTGTGACAGAGGAGGCCACCCACCGGCCTTGAGGGCTGGGTCCGGACATGACTGGGAAGCGCAAAGCGATTAAGTTGAACCTTGGGTGTTGGAACTCGAGGTGGGAGAGGTTGAGGAAAGGGTTGGTGTAAAGGAGGAAATATGGGTCTTGCCCCTTTATAAAGGCGATGAATATCAAAGGCCCCCTCCTAGGCCTTAAAACCTGCCTATTCCTAAGGAATCATGCCAACAGAACGGTTGGGTTACCCACGCCCGTATTGATGAGAATCCCGCAATAAGGGGACATGATCTCTGCTTTGACAAGACGTGCCAATGAAACCGCATCTCAAAAGATGGAGCGGTAGGCTAAAAAATGGTTCGAAATAATGGCCGGGCGGTGACGTGATGTCACGCTACAAAAAGTTGTCAGCGGATTGGATTCGTGAAATATTATACTATCCATGGTTGTGTGTGGAATTTGTTTTGCAGAGCTGAACGCGATTCTTGTGTTCAAAGACTATTTTGGAGTATTCGGAGAAGGAACCCAACTTGCAATGCCGAAGACAATTCGCGCGCCGTACACCTCATCATTGAAGCCTGGTTCAGGGGCTACTAAGGGAGTCTTGGATTAAGGGGTCCTTGGACGGTCGGACTATGTAGCATGGGCCGGACTGATGGGTTGTGAAGATACAAGACCAAAGACTCTCACATGTGTCCGGACGGGACTCTCCTTGGCGTGGAGGGCAAGCTTGGTGCCCGGATATGAAGATTCCTTTCTCTGTAACCGACTTTGTACAACCCTAGTCCCCTCCGGTGTCTATATAAACCGGAGGGCTTAGTCCATGGAGGTAATCATAATCATAATCATACATGCTAGACTTCTAGGGTTTTAGCCATTACGATCTCGTGGTAGATCAACTCTTGTAATACTCATATTCATCAACATCAATCAAGCAGGAAGTAGGGTATTACCTCCATAGAGAGGGCACGAACCTGGGTAAATATTGTGTCCCCCGCCTCTTGTTTCCATCAACCTTAGACGCACAGTTTGGGACCCCCTACCCAAGATCCGCCGGTTTTGACACCGACAGGGACCTTGCTAGGGTTTCGAGCGAGGGAGTGTGTGTGTGTGTGCGCGCTCCCAAGGAGGTTTTGGTGTGTGTATGTGTGTGGAGGGGGGCGGGGGTGTGTTTGAGGAAATGACGCGGGTACTGAAATTTTACAAAGCGGGAGTGAAATGTCGGGGCTAATAAAATTTTGATGATGGTGCATCGCACACGGTCTGGAGATAACAACCGTGTGTTATGAAACAGAAAAACCCTCGAGGCGGGTCGATATTTTCTAGGGGCAGGCGGGATTGGGAACAAAAAAAATCGCACACGGTCCAGAGATAACAACCGTGTGTTATGAAACACAAAAACCATCCTCGAGATGGGCAGATATTTTCTAGGGATGCAGGTGGGATTGGGAAGAAGAAACATTGCACACGGTCTGAAGATAACAACCATGTGTTATGAAACAGAAAAACCATCGAGGCGGGCAGATATTTTTGAGAGGGGGAGCCCCGTGGAGCCCAATGTACTATGCGGATGTGTGCGTGACAGGGGCACCGGTGTTGCACACGGTTAATTTGAGTGAACTGTGTCTGTTGCGTCATCCGACTTGTCTAATGTTCATAAATTTGGTGAAAAATGACGCGGGAGAGGGTCAGAACACGAACACACTTGCATGTGGACCAAATTTATATATATGAAAAGGGTGGTTTGATTTTCAAATACCAAATGGAACTTCGATGTCGCACCTATCTCACAAAGTGCACGGTATTGCTTGCCCCCCCTCATGTCGGCACGAAGGGAATCCTAAGCTATGAATGCATGCCCCCCAACCGAGGCTCACCAAGCAAAGTGCGAAGTAGATGGAAGCCCCCCTCCCTCGTGTCGGCACGAAGGAAATCCTAAGCTATGAATGGATGGCCCCCCAACAGTGGTTCACCTAGCAAACTACGAAGTAGCTAGCAGCCACCCCCTCGTATCGGCACGAAGGGAATTCTAAGCTATGAATGCATGCCCCCCCAACCGAGGCTCACCTAGCAAAGTGCGAAGAAGCTAGCAACCCCCCCCCCCCTCCCTCCCTCATGTCAGCACGAAGGGAATCCTAAGCTATGAATGGATGCACCCCCCCAACTGTGGTTCACCTAGCAAAGTGCGAAGTAGCTAGCAGCCCGCCCCCCTCGTGTCGGCACGAAGGGAATCCTAAGCTATGAATCCCCCCCCCAACCGGGGTTCACCTAGCAAAGTGCAAAGTAGAAGCCCCCCCCCCCCCCCCCCCCCCATACACACACACTTTTAGTCGGTGGGCCAGAGAGGCATCTCACCAAGATTGAACGTAAAATGGTCCAAGAATAATCCACCTTGGTCGTACAACCTCTCTCTTGTTGCTGGTCAAAGTGATGGTCATCCATGCGACCCCAGATAGGCTAGCTCGCCAATAATCACGCAAGTAGCTAGTCCCCAAAGACAACCACTGCATGTGTGTGGCCCAAACATATGTATGGATCAGGTGTGTTTTTTAGTACACAATGGAACAACTTTGATGTGGCACCGTGATTTCAAACTAGAAATCCCCACACCGAGTGAGGGTTAGGTTGATGATGCATATGTATGTTACACCACACTTCAAGCCGACAACGGGGATTCATCCATGCATGCGTGCATAGTATATGCGCTCAAACTTTAATTAGGTCTGAATTTCACCATGACCTATACTACGATAACATGAACCAAATGAAGAATCTGCCATGGTAACCTATCTTGTTGTCGGTCAAGGTGATCATGGATGTCCACGTGGACCCACGAATATATAGGCTTGTTACCGATAACCACGCGAGGGAGTGTATGGTTTGAAGACAACCACTACAAGCATATGTATGGAGGTGATGCATGCATGCATGTTTGAATATCATTTCACAACATTGATGTGGCGCGTGCATCGAAAATCGTACACTCTCCCCACACAGAGCGAGATCGGTATATCACACAAGTAGCTTTGCAAGTGGGCCAAACATATGATGAATATAATACCTAAAATGCACAACTTTGATGTGCCACACATGCCTCAAAAACTGTAAACCATGCACCCACACACAGCGAGGTTCATGAACCGTACTACATATGATGGTCCCCTTTCCCCTCTTCGACGCATACTATATACTCCTACCGTCATACAACCCAAAAAGAATCCTCATCGATGGTGAAATTAATTAACCTCTCCTGATGTAGGTCAAAGTGATGCACATGCATCGACGATGGCCTCGTGGGCCCACAGATGGAAGCATCACATGTGAGTGTCCTAGCTAGGATAACCACCGCCTGCATGCATGCGGCGCAAAGAGGTGTTGTGTGATGTTTGAATAGCCATTTTCACAATTTTGATGTGGCACATGCCTCGAAAACCGAAAAGTCCCGACACTGAGTGAGGTGTACTTGTTCACGGACGGGTACGTATAGTGTGTGTGTGTGTGTGTGTGTAGGGCGGACTATTCTGTTACTAGTAAAAGAATATTATTTTGTTACCCCTCGGCCCTATAAGGGCGCGACGCGCAGGCCATAGCAGAAACCCCCCGACCCGACCCCAACCTAATCCGCCTCCTTCCGCCGGAGGCAGCCGTCGCGGGCGAGCGAGCGACGGCGGCAGCCGGAGCGAGGGAGCCCGCGGCGCCGTGACGGGTTGCTCCTCCGACCCATGCGCTGCCGCCGGCCGGCCGTCCGCACACCTCCCCGCAGACAGGCTCGCCGGCCCCTCCATGCGCGCCTTCCCTCCGACGGCGCCGGCCCCTCCCCGCGCACCTCCCCGTCGACGGGTGCCAGATCCTCCCCTCGCGCCTCCCCTCCGACGAGCTCCTCGGCCCGGTCCCACCTCCGGTGGCTACCGCGTGCCGTCCCAGCCTCCCTCCGTTGTCCCAGCCTCCCTCCGCCATCCTAGCCTCCCTCCATTCCGTGCACCACCATCCCGCCCTGCGCCGCCACCCCGAGCCCCTCCGCCGTGCACCGCCACTTCGAGCCCCGCCGCCCTGCACGTGTCACACCCCGCCTTGCGCAACATCCTACCGACCGGACCAGCCGCCGGCCGAATCCAGCCTCGCTCCCGAGCTTCGTCTTCTTCCTCGCCGAGACACACGATAGCCACCCCAGTTTGGGTGTAGTAAGTACCTCGGTACGAGTTAAAAACGGTGATCCGTTCAGAATAAAAGAAATGGCAGAAATTCAAATTGTAAAAGTTCAAGCAAAAAAAGAAACCCCATGAAAATCCTGCTTAGTAAGTACCTCAATATAAGTCGTAAAATGAGAGAAGTTCAGAACATCATTGTCAAAAAATGTTGAGTTCAAAAAAAACATTTTCTTTTTAAATAAAATATCATTCAGTTCGATGATACAAACCATGCAAGTACAGGGGCGACGAAAGAGTAAAAACCGTTGAAAATTTACGAGCAAAAATATTACCCAAAAACAGAGCAAAGTCTAGTTAGTGAAAACATTTTTAGTACAAACTCATGCAAACATCAGTCCAAGTACTCTTTTTTCAGAATAATCCAAAATTACTCTACAAACAAGTAGTTCAGTACAAACACACACATATATCAGTACGAGTGCTCTGTTTTTCAGACGGGAAAACAGCAGGATCCGTCTTGCCGGATTCAAAATTACTCTGAAACAATTGCGAATTTGAGAAAATGTTTAACATGACTAAGTTTCGCATTTTTTGTAGCTTTTCAATGGTATATTATTTGCACCATTTCAATAAACTTTTTTAGCAAAATCACGTTCAAAACCAACTTTAACTGTATTTGAATTCGTATTTAAATTGTAAGGAATTAGAAAAACATTCTATACACAAAAGTTGAGCATTTTCGATAGTTTTCCAACGCCGTATCATTTGCGTCAATCCGACAAGACGTTTGCAAAAAACAGCGAACATACGTTTCGCCCAGAATTTCACCATTTTTCAAATTAATTTTAAACAATATAGAATTTGAAAAAATAGTAGATATATGGAAGATGTGGATTTTTACAAGCTTTCCAACGCCATCTCATTTGCTCAATTTCGACAAACTGTTTGAAAATTAAGTCCAAAATACGATTTGCATTTTTGGTTTTGAAAAAAAATGGTTTTTTCAAAACTGCTCTTAAACCATAATTTTTTTGCAAAAACAAATTATAAAATTGTAATGTAGATGTCAAGAGCTTTCCAACGATATATTACACGCCCTATTTCAACAAAAAAAATTGCAAAAGAATTGAACGAAAGAAGACGATTTTTAACAGAAACAGAAAGCATCAGTTCAAGTGCTCGAATTTCATCAGTTCAGCCGCTTGAATTCATCGGTTCAAGTAGAATAATATTCTGTTACGCATAACAGAATAGCCCATGTGTGTGATATATATATATATATATATATATATATATAGGACAATTTTTTCCTACTACCGGGTGTAGTTACTCCCACTTTTGTTTCATACATTCTAGGTAGTATCTATCATATCGGAGAGTATGTACGCGTAGTATGTAGTATGTAATAATGTTTAGGTAGTATATATACTGTTTTTTATGTAGTATGTAGTATATTTTGAGCATACTCCTTTTTACGTATAAATATGTACGTATTTCACAAATATTATAAAAACATGGGCTCACATGCATTTTTTCACATAATTCGCTTTGGAGTATCTTAGGTATAGTATATGAGCATACTAAAAGTAATAAAGTAGAGTATATACTACCACATGGTAGTATATGAGAAATGGGTGTAACTACACCCGGTAGTAGGATACATTTTCCCTATATATATGTGTATATATATATATATATATATATATATATATATATATATATATATAGTAGTCCCCTCCCACCTCTTCGACGCGTACAATATACCACCATAACACAAAGAAAAAAGATTCTACCTTGCTGGTCAAATTAACCTCACTACTGGTTGTTCATCAAAGTGATGGACGACGACCTCGCGGCCCACAGAAAGCGTCATACACGAGTATCGAGTGTCGTGTAGGACAACCATCGACTGCACGTGGCCAAAACATGTATGTATGAAAGGGTTGTGTAATGTTTTAAATTATGAATTCATGACTATGGTGTGGCACCGGCCTTCCTAACAAAATGGCAAACTCACACGGTGGCTCACAACTTGTAGTGTACTGTGAGCCACTCGCCACCCCCAGACGCACACACCCACACACACCGCGAATCCACCACAACACGATGCATGTTAAATTAATTATCCTATGGTGAACATATATATGTTACGAAAGGAGAGACGTTTTAATTTAGAAAAAATCAGAGATCATTAAGACGTTTTAGTATATTAATTTATTGATTTTCTACGGGTATAATGTGCAAAAATCAAATTCAAGCTACATGCACACATGACAGTGCACCTAAATGGATTGCAAAAACACATGTGTCTCACTGGGTGCATGTTTACTCCCCGTGCAACAAATTTCAAACAATGAGAATCTTGATTTTTAAATTTTAGTACATCCAAAACTTATTTGAAGTTCATGAAACTTATCGTATTCTCATATGGACACCAATACAAAGTTGCATTGTACTTTTTTGGTCAAATTTGAGACCAGTTTTGATGTAATCTTTATCTAATTACAAATGGGAGATTATTAATAATTGGGAACCAATATCCCAAATGAACTATTTATTCGAACCGTGAGCGTTTGACCAACAACGATATGTGACATGCTTTGGTTAAGCAAAAAATAAAGCGGCATCATTAATCATCCAAATAGAAAAACAATATACGTGCCGCCATACAACCCGTGTACCGTGTGAGCATGCGTGAGTTGACAGGGCACATGCGAGCAGTCCCCCGCGCAGGCAGACCAGGAGGCGTGCGTGCAGGTGTGTGAATTGACGGAGGCGTGCTCACTGTGCAGTGTCATCAGGAGGCGTGCGAGTAGCTGTGTGAAACGACGATAGGCATGCCAGTAGTCCGGCGCGCAGGCACACAGGGAGGCGAGCCATCGGTTTGACCGCCACCCGCCTCTCTCCCATTTGTAGGTTAGTCCCAAAAATGATATAAATGTGTAAAATAAAGCCCATAAACATCCAAAAGGGGTAATATAATCGCATGGAACAATCAAAACTTATAGATACATTGGATACGTATCTGCGACAATGGCCATCCGGCCGGACATGACAAACATAACCATGCCCAGGCCGAAAACCGCAGACGAACTCCATCCGAGCTACGTCGCAACGTGGCCCGACATAGAGGCGCCGCACACCCCCTTTGCTTCACTGATGAAGTAATGGAACACGAATTCCCGGAAGGGTTTAAACACATGAATATCGAATCATACGCTGGAAGAACAGAGCCCGCAATATGGATTGAAGATTTCCTCCTCCATATCCACATGGCCCGCGGTGATGACCTCCACGCCATCAAATACCTCCCACTAAAACTAAAGGGGCCAGCGTGGCACTGGTTGAACAGCCTCCCTGAGAACTCCATTGGCAGCTGGGAAGACTTGGAAGACGCCTTCCGCGATAACTTCGAAGGTACATATGTTCGGCCTCCGGACACCCGTGACCTAAATCACATCATCCAGCAGCCCGTGGAGTCTGCCAGGAACCTCTGGACTAGGTTCTTAATCAAAAAGAACCAAATTGTTGATTGTCCGGACGCCGAAGCCCTCGTGGACTTTAAACATAGCATCTGAGATGAGTGGCTCGCCCGCCACCTCGGTCAAGAAAAACCAAGATCGATGGCTGCCCTTACCACCCCGATGACCCGTTTTTGCATGGGAGAAGACAGCTGGCTCGCTCATAGAAGCAACAACACCAATAATCCGGGTACTTCCGAAGTTCGAGATGGCAACAGCAAGCCACGACACAATAAACACAAGCGTCGCAATAACAATGAAGGAACGCAAGACATGGCGGTCAACGTCGGATTTAGTGGTTCCAAACCCGGTCAACGGAAAAAGCCATGCAAGGCAAACAGCGACGGACCATCCAATTTAGACAAGATACTGGATCGGCCCTGCCAGATTCATGGCACCCCCGTTAAACCAGCCAATCACACCAACAGGAGCTATTGGGTTTTTAAACAAGCCGGCAAGCTTAAAACCGAACACAAGGTGAGGGGGCCGCCCCGTGATAGCGATGACGAAGAGACTCGCCAACCGAACACCGGGGGTCAGAAGCAATTCCCCGCCGAAGTAAAGACAGTGAACATGGTATACATGATGCACATCCCTACAGGGGACTACAAGCGCACGCTACGGGACGCTGGAGTCATAGAGCCAACCGCCCCAAAATCAAGCCAATGGGCGGCCCGCCCGATCACTTTTGATCGCAAGGAACACCCAGCTAGTATCCTTCATGAAGGTCTGGCAGCTCTCATCCTCGATCCAATTACCAATGGGTTCCATCTCACGAAAGTCCTTATGGACAGCGGTAGTAGCCTTAATCTACTCTACCAAGACACTGTCTGCAAAATGGGCATTGATCCTTCAAGAATCAGGCCCACCACAACTACCTTCAAGGGAACAATCTCCAGCATATAAGCTCACTGCACGGGCTCGATTACATTGGAAGTCATTTTCGGCTCGCCGAACAACTTTCGAAGCGAAGGCTTGACCTTCAATATTGTCCCGCTCTGTAGTAGCTGCCAGGCACTACTCGGGCGTACCGCTTTTGCTTGCTTTAATGTGGTCCTACATTACACCTATCTCCAACTTAAGAGGCCTGGTCCACGCGGCACCATCATGATAAACGGGAATATAGAATGCTCCCTCCGTACAGAGGAGCATACTACGGCTACTGCGGCCGAAGTACAAAGCGGCCTTATCAAGCCGCACATTTCGTCAGCCATCAAGCCGCTGGTCTCCATTAGACAGGACCAATCAATCTCAGAGCTGGATTAGCAGTTCGACCTCCGTCGTCCGCCCCATATAGCCGCGAAGTCTGTCCCGTGCACATAATTATACACTTAAAATACCATGGTCACCGGCGGAGGCACAATGCGGACAGACCTATAACACTATTCGCACTCTCATAGTCTTTTTCCTTTTTTTCTCTAACCATTTTTTATCTTTTACCACAGGTGACTATATTTGCTGAGAAGTCCTTTAACCAAGGCAAGGCAGCGCAGACGTGCGACTGGAGGTCCAAATGTTTTTTGTAGACCGCGCTCTTTTTCAAACCTGTAAAGTGCTCTTTTTTCTCAGCTCTCGACCCCCGGCATGTCAAATAGCCTTGGTAGTAGCATTATAATTTGTAAAGATTGCGCTTGACGTATCATTTAGATGCTAGTCAACATAACCCATATTCAGTATTCGCTTTTCTCAAAGAACTGAATTTTGCTTCCGTGGTTATTTCATGCACACACCTCGGCATATATTGCCACGGGCTCGATATGGCAACATATGAGTTGCTGACAAGTCCGAACAGCTTTATAGCACACTTCGGCGTCACGAGTTTGGCCTTATATGCATTAGTTACGAATCATGTCTTTGGTCAATAGTTGGGTTGCCCGGCTCATGTTCTTACAACCTTACGTTCCGCTTTATCGGCTAGGGTAGTAAAGGGAGAACTACTACGATTGTGTCCTGGTTTGTCGGGATGAGCACCTCAGTAGAGAAAGCCGAAAACTGACTGTCATGATGCGGCGAGAGCTGGTCAACCACTCGATGACTCGCCAGAATCTTCGCGGTTCCTTCCGTATTACACGAAGGACCGTTCTTCTGGTCATGTATGAAAACGCACCGTATTCGTATAACCACGTACATACCAGGGGCTATATCATTGACCCACCGTCAAACTCCTATGGCTAAGTGAAAGTGTTAAAGCCCTATAGTCCAATTGCTTGGCTTGCCACATTGACACCTCCTTAATGGACCAATACGTTGGGTCAAGAGTGATCAAGTGCTTTTCCGACCACCCCGAAGGGGTCGAAGCCGGCGACTGGTAAACTTTCAGATTATACAAAAAACGGCCGCACAGGAGGCATCAAAACTTTTTAGGCAAAAATATAAAAACATAGCCCTAATATATCATAACATTACTTTTACAATTTCGATACATTTCACTCAAACATAATATCTTTCGAGCACTGACCCTCTATCAAGTGGGCACCCTCTAGAACATCCTCAAAATAATGCTCCAGCGTATGATGGTCCTTGCCCTTTGCTGGACTTTTCGCTGCAATATCGATGGTCTTCATCTTTGCCCAGTACGTCTTGACACGGGCAAAGGCCATTCGTGCACCTTCTATGCACGTTGACCGCTTAACGGCGTCGATACACGGCGCCGCATCAACAAGTTGCTGCACCAAACCAAAATAACTATTCGGAATTGGCTCAGTCGGCCATAGCCGGACCACGACGTCCTTCATGGCATATCCGGATATCTTGTAGAGCTCGGCCCACTGGGCCATCAGTTTGTTCAGCAACAGCAGACGCTTTGGCATGCTGAATTGTGACCAGAAAAGCTTTTCCGTCGCATATCCCTCTTGCGCTTGGAAAAACTGCATCACATTAGAGACACTCTTCGGCAAGTCCAAATATGCGTCTAGAGAAATCCACATTTGATTAAGTGGGGCATACTTCAGATCGCCGAATTTAGTTCGTAATAAGAAGGGCTTACCTGTCGCGATCTCCCCAGCTTATTGGATCTCCTCCTGAGCCGCTCTAGACTCGGACCGTGCTTCCCTCGCCTCTTGTAAGGCCTTGTCAAGATCGGTCGCTCTGGTTTTGTTATCTTTCTCGAGAAATTCGCATCGGCTAGTGGCATCCTTTAGCTCAAGTGCCATAGTAGATATTCTCTCCTCGCACTGGCGCCGAGCAGCCTGTTCGGCCTTTATTCAGCAGCTGCCTTTTCAGCAGCCGCATTACTCATCCTGGCTTGCTCCTTGGCCCCAGCAAGCTCAGCCTGAAGGGTCTCAACTGCGGGGGCACCATCTACAGTTATGCATATCTCAGTATAAAATTCTCAGCGTCATGCTTATACTATAATACTTGCATATACTGACTGCCCTAAAGACATACCTTGTGCCTCCTCGAGCCGCCTGTTAATAAGTGTGATGTCATCATCCGCCACATCAAGTTTCTGCTTCAGATCTGTAACCTCTGTAGCTTGGGCAGTCGCCAAGGATGCAACAGCCTGTGTTCCAATTAGTCAGATTATTTCCTGGGCATATCTTTCTCGATCCTCTGATCACCTCCCTTTGGACGCCAACCAGAGTCTCAGGGGCTACTATCTATACACACGTGCATTTTGCGTTTATAGCACAATTGAAAATATTACATTACGTACCTCGAAGCCTCTTAGCAGGCCCGTAAAGGCTTCATTAAATCCGCTTTTCGCGGACAGAACCCTCTCAACCACCATACCCATTAGGGTACGATGTTCCTCTGAGATGGGCACATGTCGCAATATGTCCATCAATGTATCCTTCGCCTCCGGATCCCTGGAAGCAGCTGTAGGGGTATGGACTCCCTTTAAAAGAATATGTTTACTCGACCTTAGAGTCTTCTCTGGCTGTAAATCATATAGTTCGGGGCCTTTATTGTTGGTCCCCATGGGGGCCTCCCACCCCGGACCCTGGACGGCCGAAGTTTCACCTTCGGGCCTAGTCTTCATTGTCCCTCGCACCGCTTGTTGATCGGGAGAGATCCTCCGGGACGACACCTTGGGGTCGTCTGCCCTATTGGGCGGGGAGATCTATGGAGGCGTCTCTCTCTCCATCATCTTTGGAAGAAGATCCCCCGAGGAGGAGGAGTGTTAAGGAAGGCTGCATGTCGGACAGCAAACATATACTTTAAATATTACCATTGCAACCAGGAAAGAAGGGGATATGTTTAAAACACCCTTGTTCACTTACGATTTAGCTAAGGCCTTGTCCTTATGGAGGAACTGCGTAACAATGTCGCCTCCCGAACCAGAACCCCCTAACAGGGATATCTTCCCTCGCTTAGAAGCCTTTATCTTCAAGTCTTCGGAGGCGGTCCTCTTCTTCCCATAGGGAGAAGGGATGTCAGTTTCTCCTTCACTTTCATCTTCGAAAGAGGGAGTTCCAATCTCTTCGGATGAGGTGCCGGGTGTACCTCTAGAATGGGGGCCACCCTGGGCCTTCTCGCTCTCCTCCTTGTCTTCCTTCGCCGACACTTGATATGGTGCCGGAACCAGGATCCTTGTTAACAGCGGATCAGCTGAGTCTTCGGGAAGAGGGGCCTAACACCTAATTCTCTTCGCCTTCTTTGCCCAGCCCTTGTCGAGTATGATTTTCTCAGTATATTATTATGAGAAATTTAACTAAGTAGTGTTCAGGAGTCGAGTGCTTACCGAGGTGTCCAGATGGTTGCAGTCGAGGCTGATGTCCTCTGTAGTATCCGGCCACTGTTTTCGTGTCTCGAAGAATAATTTCCACATTCCTCTGAGTGTCGTGCCGGAGAAGTGCTGAAGGGTTCGTGGTCCTTCCGGAATGAACTCCCACATGCGGAGAGGCCATCGCTGGCACGGTAGGACCCTACGGACTAGCATTACTTGGATTACGTTGATAGGACCTGTGTCCTTTTCAATGAAGCTCCGAATGCGGCTTTGTAGTGTCTGCACTTCATCAATTGATCCCCAGTCCAGCCCCTTATTAAGCCATGATGCAAGCCATAATAGAGGGGCAGATCGGAACGCAGGTGTAGCTGCCCACTTGGTACCACGGGGTTCAGTGATGTAAAACCACTCTCGTTGCCATAGGTTGGAAGTTTCTGTGAAGGAGCCTTTTGGCCATGGTGTATTGGTGAGTTTTCCCACTATAGCACCATCGCACTCCACTTGTTTCCCGTCGACTAACGTTGGCTTCAAATTAAAAGTCTTGAGCCATAAGCCGAAGTGTGGGAGAATACGGAGGAAGGCCTCGCACATGATAATGAACGCCGAGACGTGAAGAAATGAGTCCGGAGCTAGATCGTGAAAATCTAGACCGTAATAGAACATGAGCCCTCGGACGAAGGGATGAAGAGCGAACCCTAGCCCTCGAAGGATGTGGGAGATGAATACGACCCTCTCATTGGATCTGGGAGTAGGAATAACCTGCCATTGAGTAGGAAGCCTATGGGGGATTTCCGTGGTCAGGTATCTTGCCTCCCGAAGCTTCGCAATATCCTCCTCTGTGACAGAGGAGGCCACCCACCGGCCTTGAGGGCTGGGTCCGGACATGACTGGGAAGCGCAAAGCGATTAAGTTGAACCTTGGGTGTTGGAACTCGAGGTGGGAGAGGTTGAGGAAAGGGTTGGTGTAAAGGAGGAAATATGGGTCTTGCCCCTTTATAAAGGCGATGAATATCAAAGGCCCCCTCCTAGGCCTTAAAACCTGCCTATTCCTAAGGAATCATGCCAACAGAACGGTTGGGTTACCCACGCCCGTATTGATGAGAATCCCGCAATAAGGGGACACGATCTCTGCTTTGACAAGACGTGCCAATGAAACCGCATCTCAAAATATGGAGCGGTAGGCTAAAAAATGGTTCGAAATAATGGCCGGGCGGTGACGTGATGTCACGCTACAAAAAGTTGTCAGCGGATTGGATTCGTGAAATATTATACTATCCATGGTTGTGTGTGGAATTTGTTTTGCAGAGCTGAACGCGATTCTTGTGTTCAAAGACTATTTTGGAGTATTCGGAGAAGGAACCCAACTTGCAATGCCGAAGACAATTCGCGCGCCGTACACCTCATCATTGAAGCCTGGTTCAGGGGCTACTGAGGGAGTCTTGGATTAAGGGGTCCTTGGACGGTCGGACTATGTAGCATGGGCCGGACTGATGGGTTGTGAAGATACAAGACCAAAGACTCTCACATGTGTCCGGACGGGACTCTCCTTGGCGTGGAGGGCAAGCTTGGTGCCCGGATATGAAGATTCCTTTCTCTGTAACCGACTTTGTACAACCCTAGTCCCCTCCGGTGTCTATATAAACCGGAGGGCTTAGTCCATGGAGGTAATCATAATCATAATCATACAGGCTAGACTTCTAGGGTTTTAGCCATTACGATCTCGTGGTAGATCAACTCTTGTAATACTCATATTCATCAACATCAATCAAGCAGGAAGTAGGGTATTACCTCCATAGAGAGGGCACGAACCTGGGTAAACATTGTGTCCCCCGCCTCTTGTTTCCATCAACCTTAGACGCACAGTTTGGGACCCCCTACCCAAGATCCGCCGGTTTTGACACCGACAGGGACCTTGCTAGGGTTTCGAGCGAGGGAGTGTGTGTGTGTGTGCGCGCTCCCAAGGAGGTTTTGGTGTGTGTATGTGTGTGGAGGGGGGCGGGGGTGTGTTTGAGGAAATGACGCGGGTACTGAAATTTTACAAAGCGGGAGTGAAATGTCGGGGCTAATAAAATTTTGATGATGGTGCATCGCACACGGTCTGGAGATAACAACCGTGTGTTATGAAACAGAAAAACCCTCGAGGCGGGTCGATATTTTCTAGGGGCAGGCGGGATTGGGAACAAAAAAAATCGCACACGGTCCAGAGATAACAACCGTGTGTTATGAAACACAAAAACCATCCTCGAGATGGGCAGATATTTTCTAGGGATGCAGGTGGGATTGGGAAGAAGAAACATTGCACACGGTCTGAAGATAACAACCATGTGTTATGAAACAGAAAAACCATCGAGGCGGGCAGATATTTTTGAGAGGGGGAGCCCCGTGGAGCCCAATGTACTATGCGGATGTGTGCGTGACAGGGGCACCGGTGTTGCACACGGTTAATTTGAGTGAACTGTGTCTGTTGCGTCATCCGACTTGTCTAATGTTCATAAATTTGGTGAAAAATGACGCGGGAGAGGGTCAGAACACGAACACACTTGCATGTGGACCAAATTTATATATATGAAAAGGGTGGTTTGATTTTCAAATACCAAATGGAACTTCGATGTCGCACCTATCTCACAAAGTGCACGGTATTGCTTGCCCCCCCCCTCATGTCGGCACGAAGGGAATCCTAAGCTATGAATGCATGCCCCCCAACCGAGGCTCACCAAGCAAAGTGCAAAGTAGATGGAAGCCCCCTCCCTCGTGTCGGCACGAAGGAAATCCTAAGCTATGAATGGATGGCCCCCCAATAGTGGTTCACCTAGCAAACTACGAAGTAGCTAGTAGCCACCCCCTCGTATCGGCACGAAGGGAATTCTAAGCTATGAATGCATGCCCCCCAACCGAGGCTCACCTAGCAAAGTGAGAAGAAGCTAGCAACCCCCCCTCCCTCCCTCATGTCAGCACGAAGGGAATCCTAAGCTATGAATGGATGCACCCCCCCAACTGTGGTTCACCTAGCAAAGTGCGAAGTAGCTAGCAGCCCGCCCCCATCGTGTCGGCACGAAGGGAATCCTAAGCTATGAATCCCCCCCCAACCGAGGTTCACCTAGCAAAGTGCAAAGTAGCAGCCCCCCACCCCCCCATACACACACACTTTTAGTCGGTGGGCCAGAGAGGCATCTCACCAAGATTGAACGTAAAATGGTCCAAGAATAATCCACCTTGGTCGTACAACCTCTCTCTTGTTGCTGGTCAAAGTGATGGTCATCCATGCGACCCCAGATAGGCTAGCTCGCCAATAATCACGCAAGTAGCTAGTCCCCAAAGACAACCACTGCATGTGTGTGGCCCAAACATATGTATGGATCAGGTGTGTTTTTTAGTACACAATGGAACAACTTTGATGTGGCACCGTGATTTCAAACTAGAAATCCCCACACCGAGTGAGGGTTAGGTTGATGATGCATATGTATGTTACACCACACTTCAAGCCGACAACGGGGATTCATCCATGCATGCGTGCATAGTATATGCGCTCAAACTTTAATTAGGTCTGAATTTCACCATGACCTATACTACGATAACATGAACCAAATGAAGAATCTGCCATGGTAACCTATCTTGTTGTCGGTCAAGGTGATCATGGATGTCCACGTGGACCCACGAATATATAGGCTTGTTACAGATAACCACGCGAGGGAGTGTATTGTTTGAAGACAACCACTACAAGCATATGTATGGAGGTGATGCATGCATGCATGTTTGAATATCATTTCACAAAATTGATGTGGCGCGTGCATCGAAAATCGTACACTCTCCCCACACAGAGCGAGATCGGTATATCACACAAGTAGCTTTGCAAGTGGGCCAAACATATGTTGAATATAATACCTAAAATGCACAACTTTGATGTGCCACACATGCCTCAAAAACTGTAAACCATGCACCCACACACAGCGAGGTTCATGAACCGTACTACATATGATGGTCCCCTTTCCCCTCTTCGACGCATACTATATACTCCTACCGTCATACAACCCAAAAAGAATCCTCATCGATGGTGAAATTAATTAACCTCTCCTGATGTAGGTCAAAGTGATGCACATGCATCGACGATGGCCTCGTGGGCCCACAGATGGAAGCATCACATGTGAGTGTCCTAGCTAGGATAACCACCGCCTGCATGCAAGCGGCGCAAAGAGGTGTTGTGTGATGTTTGAATAGCCATTTTCACAATTTTGATGTGGCACATGCCTCGAAAACCGAAAAGTCCCGACACTGAGTGAGGTGTACTTGTTCACGGACGGGTACGTATAGTGTGTGTGTGTGTGTATAGGGCGGACTATTGTGTTACTAGTAAAAGAATATTATTTTGTTACCCCTCGGCCCTATAAGGGCGCGACGCGCAGGCCATAGCAGAAACCCCCCGACCCGACCCCAACCTAATCCGCCTCCTTCCGCCGGAGGCAGCCGTCGCGGGCGAGCGAGCGACGGCGGCAGCCGGAGCGAGGGAGCCCGCGGCGCCGTGACGGGTTGCTCCTCCGACCCATGCGCAGCCGCCGGCCGGCCGTCCGCACACCTCCCCGCAGACGGGCTCGCCGGCCCCTCCATGCGCGCCTTCCCTCCGACGGCGCCGGCCCCTCCCCGCGCACCTCCCCGTCGACGGGTGCCAGATCCTCCCCTCGCGCCTCCCCTCCGACGAGCTCCTCGGCCCGGTCCCACCTCCGGTGGCTACCACGTGCCGTCCCAGCCTCCCTCCGTTGTCCCAGCCTCCCTCCGCCATCCCAGCCTCCCTCCATTCCGTGCACCACCATCCCGCCCTGCGCCGCCACCCCGAGCCCCTCCGCCGTGCACCGCCACTTCGAGCCCCGCCGCCCTGCACGTGTCACACCCCGCCTTGCGCAACATCCTACCGACCGGACCAGCCGCCGGTCGAATCCAGCCTCGCTCCCGAGCTTCGTCTTCTTCCTCGCCGAGACACACGATAGCCACCCCAGTTCGGGTGTAGTAAGTACCTCGGTACGAGTTAAAAACGGTGATCCGTTCAGAATAAAAGAAATGGCAGAAATTCAAATTGTAAAAGTTCAAGCAAAAAAAGAAACCCCATGAAAATCCTGCTTAGTAAGTACCTCAATATAAGTCGTAAAATGAGAGAAGTTCAGAACATCATTGTCAAAAAATGTTGAGTTCAAAAAAAACATTTTCTTTTTAAATAAAATATCATTCAGTTCGATGATACAAACCATGCAAGTACAGGGGCGACGAAAGAGTAAAAACCGTTGAAAATTTACGAGCAAAAATATTACCCAAAAACAGAGCAAAGTCTAGTTAGTGAAAACATTCTTAGTACAAACTCATGCAAACATCAGTCCAAGTACTGTTTTTTCAGAATAATCCAAAATTACTCTACAAACAAGTAGTTCAGTACAAACACACACATATATCAGTACGAGTGCTCTGTTTTTCAGACAGGAAAACAGCAGGATCCGTCTTGCCGGATTCAAAATTACTCTGAAACAATTGCGAATTTGAGAAAATGTTTAACATGACTAAGTTTCGCATTTTTTGTAGCTTTTCAATGGTATATTATTTGCACCATTTCAATAAACTTTTTTAGCAAAATCACGTTCAAAACCAACTTTAACTGTATTTGAATTCGTATTTAAATTGTAAGGAATTAGAAAAACATTCTATACACAAAAGTTGAGCATTTTCGATAGTTTTCCAACGCCGTATCATTTGCGTCAATCCGACAAGACGTTTGCAAAAAACAGCGAACATACGTTTCGCCCAGAATTTCACCATTTTTCAAATTAATTTTAAACAATATAGAATTTGAAAAAATAGTAGATATATGGAAGATGTGGATTTTTACAAGCTTTCCAACGCCATCTCATTTGCTCAATTTCGACAAACTGTTTGAAAATTAAGTCCAAAATACGATTTGCATTTTTGGTTTTGAAAAAAAATGGTTTTTTCAGAACTGCTCTTAAACCATAATTTTTTTGCAAAAACAAATTATAAAATTGTAATGTAGATGTCAAGAGCTTTCCAACGATATATTACACGCCCCATTTCAACAAAAAAAATTGCAAAAGAATTGAACGAAAGAAGACGATTTTTAACAGAAACAGAAAGCATCAGTTCAAGTGCTCGAATTTCATCAGTTCAGCCGCTTGAATTCATCGGTTCAAGTAGAATAATATTCTGTTACGCATAACAGAATAGCCCATGTGTGTGATATATATATATATATATATATATATATATATATATATATATATATATATATAGGACAATTTTTTTTTCCTACTACCGGGTGTAGTTACTCCCACTTTTGTTTCATACATTCTAGGTAGTATCTATCATATCGGAGAGTATGTACGCGTAGTATGTAGTATGTAATAATGTTTAGGTAGTATATATACTGTTTTTTATGTAGTATGTAGTATATTTTGAGCATACTCCTTTTTACGTATAAATATGTACGTATTTCACAAATATTATAAAAACATGGGCTCACATGCATTTTTTCACATAATTCGCTTTGGAGTATCTTAGGTATAGTATATGAGCATACTAAAAGTAATAAAGTAGAGTATATACTACCACATGGTAGTATATGAGAAATGGGTGTAACTACACCCGGTAGTAGGATACATTTTCCCTATATATATATATATATATATATATATATATATATATATATATATATATATATATATATATATATATATATATATATATATATATATATATAGTAGTCCCCTCCCACCTCTTCGACGCGTACAATATACCACCATAACACAAAGAAAAAAGATTCTACCTTGCTGGTCAAATTAACCTCACTACTGGTTGTTCATCAAAGTGATGGACGACTACCTCGCGGCCCACAGAAAGCGTCATACACGAGTATCGAGTGTCGTGTAGGACAACCATCGACTGCACGTGGCCAAAACATGTATGTATGAAAGGGTTGTGTAATGTTTTAAATTATGAATTCATGACTATGGTGTGGCACCGGCCTTCCTAACAAAATGGCAAACTCACACGGTGGCTCACAACTTGTAGTGTACTGTGAGCCACTCGCCACCCCCAGACGCACACACCCACACACACCGCGAATCCACCACAACACGATGCATGTTAAATTAATTATCCTATGGTGAACATATATATGTTACGAAAGGAGAGACGTTTTAGTTTAGAAAAAATCAGAGATCATTAAGACGTTTTAGTATATTAATTTATTGATTTTCTACGGGTATAATGTGCAAAAATCAAATTCAAGCTACATGCACACATGACAGTGCACCTAAATGGATTGCAAAAACACATGTGTCTCACTGGGTGCATGTTTACTCCCCGTGCAACAAATTTCAAACAATGAGAATCTTGATTTTTAAATTTTAGTACATCCAAAACTTATTTGAAGTTCATGAAACTTATCGTATTGTCATATGGACACCAATACAAAGTTGCATTGTACTTTTTTGGTCAAATTTGAGACCAGTTTTGATGTAATCTTTATCTAATTACAAATGGGAGATTATTAATAATTGGGAACCAATATCCCAAATGAACTATTTATTCGAACCGTGAGCGTTTGACCAACAACGATATGTGCCATGCTTTGGTTAAGCAAAAAATAAAGCGGCATCATTAATCATCCAAATAGAAAAACAATATACGTGCCGCCATACAACCCGTGTACCGTGTGAGCATGCGTGAGTTGACAGGGCACATGCGAGCAGTCCCCCGCGCAGGCAGACCAGGAGGCGTGCGTGCAGGTGTGTGAATTGACGGAGGCGTGCTCACTGTGCAGTGTCATCAGGAGGCGTGCGAGTAGCTGTGTGAAACGACGATAGGCATGCCAGTAGTCCGGCGCGCAGGCACACCGGGAGGCGAGCCATCGGTTTGACCGCCACCCGCCTCTCTCCCATTACTCCATATTAAGGGTGCGCCCGAGCGGCCGCACCCCTCATCCTCGCCACACACACAATCCCCTCTCTCCGCTTGCATCCTTGACGCTGCTCTCAGTCATCAAAACCATCAGTGTATTAGGATGCCGCTGAAGCACCCCATCGGAGGGACTGGCGATGCCAGGGGTGCTAAAGCACCGGAGCACGGCGTGGAGATGGAGACAGAGTTTGTCGTCACCACCGGCGAGTTATCGCTGCAACCTGACGTTGTCGACGGCATCGAGCTTCCATAGCCGGAGGCGGAGTTCCACACCGACTCTAGTGACGACTCGGGCGACAACACTGATAACCACTCCGACGACGACGGACAACTGGTTAGTCATCTATACCCATTTATGTGTCAAATAGACCCTAGGGTTTCTCTGGTTACTCCTGCCTCCCCCTTTTTGAAATAGAAATCTTATGGTTATATTCTCCCAATCCATGAAATATAAGTAAGTTTCGTTAGATCCATGTAGTGTATTGATTGTTTAAATGATACAAGTGATAAGTGATTAGTTGTTTCATCTGTGGAAATGATTTATGCTAGTAATCTGACTAGGGTTAGTGTACGTGCTAATAATTCCTAGCCAGGACTTGACAATTGATTTTGAATGACCTAAATATGTTTGTGCCATTATTTTCTTCAAGATTGATCTATACATAGACGAATGTGCTTAAAAATCGAATCATAATCTCTGGATATGTATAAATAAATAGCCATAAATTCTTAATCCTACTTCACGGCATGTAACCATTGATTGATGCCAATTTTTGGCAACTGCCAAATGTTTGCTAGAAATTAGTTTGTAACCATTAATTTAATGCCACTTTTTTTACTATTTGTGTAGGTGTTGTCTGACGATGTGGACAGCAAGGATGAAGATGTAGAGAGGAGGTACAAGAGGCAAATCCCGAGGGAGCTTTATGCGGGAATGCATAACTAGTGTATTAGGACCTGGAACGGCGGCCATCGATGCCCATGTTGCAACCACAAGCTTCATGACACGTATCAAAGTGTTCTGGCGCATGCAAGAGGACGGGTTGTTGGCTCATTCAAGCAGAAGTATGCTCGCAGGGTGGAGCACGATGCGTACGCCGAGTACCTTGAGAAGGTTAAGGATCGTGTCGGCTTGTGAGATGAGATGTGGAATCGAACTATGTACGCTTGAGCATACTTAATGACGGTTCAACTATGCTTGTGTACGTTTATGCTTATTATCTATGTTTGAGTATATTTAATCTATATTTACTTATGTCTAACTGTGGGATATGGATGCAATCAGTTTGGTTGATGGAATCTACCTCCTTCCTCGTTTATTGGTCCCCTTTGTAATTTGTGTTAAATGTCGACCAAAGATTTAACTGACAAAATGTTAATGCAGTTCAGCAAAAATTATATCGTTGGATGCGTATTTGAACATAGTGTTCAATGATATAATTTTTGGTGACATGCATAAACATTTCTTAGTCAAATATTTGGTCAAAATTTGGTACAAATTATAGAGGGGACCAATAAACCAGGATGGAGGTAGTACGTCAATCACACACGGTTCCCAAAATTTGAACCGTGTGCAATAACTTTCATTTTTCCCGTTGCTTCAATCACACACGGTTCCTAAAACTGGAACCGTGTGCAATGACATTCGTTTTGCTTCTTGCGTCAATCACACACGGTTCTCTAGCAAACTGTTGCCTCCGAAATTCTTTGTGGGACAGAAAACCCTCACCACCCAATTCAAAAAAGAAAAAGAAAACCCTCGCCATCCCCACGTCACAAAAACCCTCACCCCCGCCCGCCACCCCATGCCTCCGGTCCCCATTCACACCTGCACAACCTCCTCCGCGTCTATGCATGGCACCGCCTATCGCAGTGGTGACCACTTAGATCGCCGCCTGCCGCTGCCGCCAGGCCACCGGCAAACCCCACCTCATTTCGCCACTTCTGCTTGCCGCCGCCTATCGCCATCGACTTTCTCGATGTTGCTCGCGGTCGACCCAGCTCCGCTCGGTTGGGCAATATGCCGTACTAAGGGTTTTTTCTCATGGACAACAAGATAACTAATTAAATGAGATACCATCTCATCTCTCATCCTAGTTCATCTGCATCCTTTAATCACCCGGCTGAAATCGTCGTGAATTCGATTTTATTAGTGCTGATTTGAGGGTTTTCTTTCATTCATAGAGTGTACAGTGCACCGTCACATCAGGACCTTGCGACCTCCACCAGAGATTCCATCTCCGTACCAGATGACTTGAGCATGTGCGCGGTATGTTCAATCTCACCCTAAATCGGTTGGCATGGCCTACTTTCCTGAAGATATTCTAAATATTGCTACATTTGGATAAAAGGTTCCACATGCACCATATACGTCAAACGGGATTTTCCCCCTCTTCTTTCTATATTGGGCAAATTAATGATGTATTGTTCTTTTGATTACTCTCATATTTCCATTACATCATGTTTACCCTATCTGTTTAATTATAGATTTTTTTCCTTCGATTTCAACTACTGTACAGTTCTTTCAATTTGGGCCCATATTTGCATGTTACCATATTTTCTTTAACAATCCTACCATTTTCTGCAGCGCATCCCTTGCTATGCAACGGATTATGTAGTGCGCAATTTTTCCCTTTACATAGATCAAGGCTGCATGGATGTCATACTGCACACAAACCATGGATTTACAATTGTTGCTACTGTAAGACTTGATGAACGCGGTGACTCCTATTTTGGCGCTGGCTTTTGGAAGAAATTTCTATGTTTTGTGTACTGAAAGCTGGCACTAAAATTGGACTACACATAAAAGGGCCTGGTCATGAGATATATGCTAACTTTCCTGACAAAATCATCCGTCCTGAGTTTGTTCTAAGTAAGTTTTCTTTTCAACTATCTGCATATTGACTTACCCAGCAATGTTAAATGAATTGTGTAGTATTTAAGCAACCAACTGTTATTCCCTTTTCTTACTATATTCCTACCTAATAACTTCTAGTTACCAATACACTTTTCTATTGCCATGTTTTAACTAAATATTCCATGTACTCTCATTTCTATCAGAGAGCGTCGCTGACAAGGAGACTCCAAAGGTGGAGAATGAGCTTCCAACAAGCGGAGGCAGGGCAAGCTAGAACCGCAAGCGACTCCAGTAGGAATAGACTTCATCAACAGCCTCCCTAATGATATGTTGACAATCATCATCTCCCTCCTCCCAATCAAATGTGGGGCGCGGAAAACTGTCATTTCCCGATGGTGGCGCCCCCTATGGAACTTCACCCCTCTCGACCTCATCGAAACCCACGAGCTCTGCCATGGCTATCGCAAAAGCTTGGATGCGTTCTCCAAGATCCTCGGTAGTCACCCTGGGCCAACCAGAGGCCTTAGAATGGGAAAGTTTCGTTCCAATGGCAGGGACCGAGCCAAGCTTGATGACTGGTTTGGATCCCCCGCCCTAGATCAGATCGAGGAACTCACTTTTGATGATGGACATATGTGCTTGCTGCCAACGTTCGCGCTCTGCCTCGCGCCCACGCTGCACGTCGCCAAGTTGAGGAACTGCCATCCCCCCCTTAATGACGTGCCCACTCTTATTCTACCACGACTGAAGCACCTCGAGCTCGTCGTCGTCTGCCTCTCAAAACGTGACATGGAGTGCCTGCTCCGTGGCCGTAATACACTCGAGTACCTTTGTCTTCAGACGATCAATGGGTTGAGTAGATTCCACATCACCTCCATGGCTCTTCGGACTATTTATGTGTGTTGCTGGTTCGGCAGGAAGACATCACAACATGTGTACCACGGTATGGTCATTGAGGACACACCTGCACCTGAGAGATTACTAGTACTTGATCAAGTAGGTCCAACAAGAATCAATGTCATTTCTGCGCCAAAATTGATAGTGTTGGGCTACTCATCTGACAAATACTCCGAACTTGTTATTGTATCCACACCTGTTCAGGTACAATAACCGTCTTCTACCTCTCCTTCTACACATGAACATTATTTCTAATTTTGAAGATGTTTGTTCATCTGTCATTCAGAAAAAGATTCCGACAAGCCTGATCGTGAAACTGCGCATAGTGAAGGTCTTGGCACTAGAATCTATCGGCCCCAATCTGGAGCAAGTTGTCACTTTCCTGAGATGCTTTCCGTTCCTGGAGAAGCTATATATCGAGGTGATGTTCCTTTCCTATTAAATGTTAACCATAAGGGAGTTCAATTTGTGACACCTTTTCCCAAGTTTACAATGACAATGTACTATGATTTCTGAAGGATTCTTTTGGAGGATTTCAGTACATACATGTCTCCTTTTCCAAGTTTACAATGACAATGCTTTATCCATATGGTTACAATCCATATGCATTTCTCCTTTGGATTCATCTGTACTAGTTTTTTTAGGGAAGTTTTCATCCACTCCAACATCTTTTGAAGATGGAAGATGGCATGTTAATGCCCATGTTAATCATCTCAGATCGAAGATGGCATGTTAGTGCATTTTACAAATCCTACAAACCAAATAGGCCTGTAGTAGTGTTCAAAACTGCATCTAGGCACTAACAAGTTTTCTTCTTTTGCAGATAAGATTAGGCCCAGTTGTGGATAATGTGATACGGTATAACAATCATGTCGAATGCCTAGATCTGCATCTCTCAGAAATTACTTTGAACTCCTATCGAGGGACCTTACCGGAGATTATATTCGCCAGGTTCTTTATTGTCAGAGCAAGGGTGCTTAAGGTAATGAGGTTTGCCCTACATTTATTTCGAAAAAATGAATGGTTTGTTGATCAGCGCTGGTTCCTGCGACAGAATGGAATAGGCTCCAAAAATGCTGAATTTCATTTTGGAACTTCACATGACAGAGTAATCGGAACTCATCGTGTCAATCCCATACATGACTTCTCAGTGGCTGACCCCTTTGCAAAAGTTGTGAGGTTTTGAAACCAGACTTAGAAGTGGTAATATTAGTTTGAACCTCTCTGATATCCATGTTCAGCAGATCAGTGCGAGCGTTTGCAGCTCATGAGTTGAATTTCATTTCTAATATCAGTTTGAACCTTGTAATCTTCGAATTTGAGCCATATAACTCTGGAATTTGAACCATGTAATATTACGAGCCTTTGTGGTACAATCGTTGCAATGCATCGTATGAGACTCGTATATTGATAGCACTATTTTGAACTTAATATGCAATGGTCTTAGATTTGATTTTATTAACCCTTCTCGAGTCTGTTTACCTTGTCGATCTCACAACACACGATCTGTATAGCTAACTCGACTGTGATCTTGGACATTATTGCACATAGTTGGTTTCTTCCACCGTGTGCCATGTAGAGCGCACAATTAATTATTGCACTCGAGTGTCCATCATCACCCTTCTGTGTAACTTTGACCTCATCACCCACAGGTAAACTTACGACCAAAGTCATTCCACACACTTCGTTTTTACAAAGCTTTTTGCCAGTAAACGCCTATGATTTGTCCCTCTTCTAGCCGACTCGTGGCAAACCAAGCCGGGCGGGAAGCTTGCACGGTAAACTATGCGGTAGCATAGGAACATGCTCACTGATGATACATTTGGCACCTCTTTGAGCCCACACGTGGTCAAACTACGGTGCGGTGTTGTCAAGCATGCACTAGAATCCTCACTGCGGTGCGGTGTTGTCAAGCGTGCACTGGAATCCTCCACTATGAATGTCGTGACAAGACGTGATGATTATAGGTTGGCTGCCCCCATTTGTTACAACGGCTATTTAACCCTTATGTCTCTTCAACCTTTCGATCGCGCCCCACCATTGCAAGAAGCACACCCACCAGGACAAATTCTTAGAGAGTATCCTGCGCGGCTCCAATGGCGGTCCGAGCGGCTGCCGACGACGAGCAGCAGTTCACCATCCATGTCGTGGTGGACACCCACCAAAAGTTTGAGGGGCTATCGGTGGTGTACACCAACCACCCGGTCTGGGTGGAGCACTCCATCCGCATCATGGAGTTGTTGCTTGCCGACGAGAAGTACAAGGTGGTCGGGTACGACATCGAGCACACCCGCACTCGTGCCAGGTCTCGTCCCAAGGTCGTTGTTGCCCAGATGTGTGTGGGCCACCACGTCCTCGTCTACCACGACTACCTGGACACAAGTCCTTGCGAGTGTTTCGCCAGGTTTGTCAACAGCCCCCACTACATGCTCACTACGGTTGACATCCAACGATGTCAAGGTGCTCAAGAATTCGGGCATCGCCTGCCAGAATCGTGTCGACATCCCGGGCCAATACAAGATCTGGGGCAGCAAGGAGCATGAAAAGGACTCACTGGTTCACCTTGCTGAGGCCATCATCGACCCCTACTATAGAGACATGAAGGATTCCTGCAACAACGACAAGTGTGCCTGGAACTCGGCCTGGATGGAGAAACTCGACAAATCTCACGTCGTGTATGCGGCCAAGGAGGTGTACACGTGCTACGACATTTATAGGCGGATTGTTGACATGATGAAGTGCATCCTTCCCCAAAACGGACAGGGATCCAGTCGAAAGCAGAGCAATGGCAAGCGTCATCGCAACAAGAAGTAGATGATTAGATCCTCGTTTCTCCTAGTTTAGTATGCATGTAATTGCTTACTTTGGTGTGTGAAAATGCTATCTCTGTAGCCACTTCTGTAATTGTATGCTTAATTTAGTTATGCAATGCTGTCTTTTTAAGTATATATGTTGATGCTCTAGAGACAGAGCAAATCACATCGCACATGGACTAAACAAGGGAACCCGTCGGTGATGATTTCATCAATCACTGACAATTGTATACTAGCAATCGTTTGCTCACAACACACATGGCTGGTTAACAGGAATCGTCTGTGTCGTTATCGGTCTTCCCACACATTTCTGATTACAGACCTGTTTGCCGCGTATCACACACATCTTGTTATATTGAACTGTTTATGTTCTCTTGTCTCAACACAAACAGTTCATCCGAGTGAACCGCATGCTGTATATCATGCACACCTTGATCTGGCTGGCCGTTTCATTTGTGGTGCCTAATCACAAACAGTTCATCCGAGTGAACCGTATGTTGTGTATCGCACACGCCTTCATCTGGCTACCTATTTCTTTTGTTCCTCCTCATCGCAAACTGTTAATTGAATTAAACTGTATTCCCTGCATTGCACACGCAACAAAAATCTGAATCGTGTTTGATGCATCCGTCATTGCAAACGTTTTGCACATTTTTGAAAGTTCTCTTACACCACCGTTTGTGATTATTGCATCGCACACAGTTTCTCGAAGGGTCTCTGATCGTAGTGTTGGGTTAGCAACATCCTGCAGTAGTGTAGCATAATGGATAACATTTAATTTTTTATCAACTCTTTGTCCTAGAACAACACCAACAGCATAATCACTAGCATCACACATAATTTCAAAAGGCAAGTTCTAATCAGGTGGTTGAACAACAGGTGCAGTAGTTAAGGCTTTCTTAAGTGTTTCAAAGGCTTGTACACAATCATCATCAAAAACAAATGGAATGTCCTTTTGTAAAAGATTAGTAAGAGGCCTAGAAATTTTAGAGAAGTCTTTAATAAACCTCCTATAAAAACCAGCATGACCAAGGAAACTACGAATACCTTTTATGTCCTTGGGACATGGCATTTTCTCAATTGCATCAACTTTAGCTTTATCCACCTCAATGCCCCATTCAAAAAATTTATGCCCCAAGACAATACTTTCATTAACCATAAAGTGGCACTTCTCCCAATTCAAGACAAGATTACTTTGCTCACATCTCTGCAAAACTCAATCAAGGTTGCTTAAGTAATCATCAAAAGAAGTTCCGTAAACAGAGAAATCATCCATGAAAACCTCAACAATCTTTTCACAAAAATCAGAGAATATAGCAGTCATGCATCTTTGAAAGGTAGCATGTGCATTGCATAAACCAAAAGGCATACATCTATAAGCATAAGCTCCAAAAGGGCAAGTAAATGTGGTTTTCTCTTGATCAGGTTGTGAAACAGGTATTTAAGAAAAATCAGAATATCCATCAAGAAAGCAAGTGTGTGTTTCTAGCATTTGATCAATAAAAGGCAGAGGGTAATGACCTTTTCTAGTAGCTTTATTTAATTTTCTAAAATCAATTACCTTTCTATAACCAGTAACAATTCTTTGGGGAATAAGTTCATTTTTATCATTAGGAACAATAGTAATACCTCCCTTTTTAGGGACACAACGAATGGGACTTACCCATCTACTATCTGCTATGGGATAGATTATACCTTCTTCCAGAAGCTTTAGTATTTCAGTTCTTACCACTTCTTTCATCTTAGGATTCAAACGTCATTGGTGATCAACAACGGGTTTAGCATCAGGTTCCATATTAATCCTGTGCTGACATAGAGTGGGATGCCCTTAAGATCGTCAAGAGTATATCCTATAGCAGTACAGTTCTTTATTTAGAATTTTTAATAATCTTTCTTCTTTATGTTTTGAAAGGTTAGCACTAATAATAAGAGGATATATCGTTTTCCCATCAAGGTAAGCATACTTCAAAGTGCCAGGCAATTGTTTCAGTTGAAACAGAGGATCATCTTTAGGTGGAGGAGGACCTCCAAGAGTTGCAATAGGAAAATTGTATTTAAGTAGAGGTTGTTGTTCAAAAAATATTTTATCTATTTCATTTCTTTCACGCAAGTGCATATCATTTTCATGGTCTAGCAAATATTTTTCTCGTGGATCAGTAGGAGGCATGGCAATATAAGCAAGACCAATTATTTCATCCTTGCTAGGTAATTATTTATTATGAGGTTGTCTACTAAACTTAGAGAAATTAAACTCATGAGACTCATCACCAAAGCTAACACTGACAGTTTGTTTATGGCAATATATAGTAGCATTGGCAGTGTTCAAGAAAGGTCTACCAAATATTATGGGACAGAAATTATCTTGTGGGGAACAAGAACTAGAAAATCAGTAGAGTATTTTATTTTCCCACACAAGACTTCAACATCTCTAACAATCCCAAGTGGAGTGATGGTGTCTCTATTAGCAAGTTTAATAGTAACATCTATGTCTTCTATTTTAGCGGGTGCTATATCACTCATAATTTCTTGGTATAAGGTAGAAGGAATAGCACTCACGCTAGCACCTAAGTCACATAAACCATGATAACAGTGATCTCCTATTTTAAGTGACACAATAGGCATGCCAACAACAAGTCTATGTTTATCCTTTTCATCGGGTTTGGCAATTCTAGTAGCTTCATCATAGAAATAAATAACATGCCCATCAATATTTTCTACCAGGAGATCCTTAACCATAGCAACACTAGGTTCTACTTTAATTTGCTCAGAGGGTTTATGTGCTTTAATATTACTTTTGCGAACCATAGTTGAAACCTTAGCATGTTTCTTTATCCTAATAGGGAAAGGTGGTTTTTTAGTATAAGCAGTAGGCACAACTGGATCAACATGGTAAATAATAGTTTCATCTTTAACTATGACTGGTTCTTTAATTTATTCTTTAATAGGGGGTGATATTTAAACCACTTCTCCTTAAGGAGATCAACATAAGTAGCAAATGATTCACAAAAAGAGGCTACTATCTCAGAGTCAAGTCCATATTTAGTGCTAAACTTGTGAAAGGCATCGGTATTCATAAAAGATTTAACACAATCAAACTCAAGCTTAATACCTAACTCTTTACCTTCATCCAATTCCCAATCTTCAGAGCTGCATTTAATTCTTTCTAAAAGATCTCACCTGAATTCAATAGGCTTCTTCATAAAAGAACCAGTACAAGAAGTATCAAGCATGGATTGATCATCACGAGAAAGTCAGGCATAAAAATTCTGAATGATAATTTCTCTCGAGAGCTCATGATTGGGGCATGAATATAACATCGACTTAAGCCTCCCCCAAGCTAGAGTGATACTTTCTACTTCACGAGGCCAAAAATTATATACATACATACATACATATATATATATATATATATATAATTCCAATAACGATGAACTAGATGCATAGGATAATTTTTTTGATGAAATTCCAATTTCAATCGATTCCAGTTACACGGTCCAATATCATCGCATAGCCTATACCATGACAATGCTCTTACCTTCAAAGATAAAGGGGAAACCTTCTTCTTAGCTTCATCCCTGGGTAAACCTACAAGCTTAAATAATCCACAAATTTCATCCACATATATCTAGTGCATATCAGGGAGTTCTGTTGCATCTCCTGCATAAGGATTAGCTAGCAGTATGTTCTATCATGCCCTAAGTAATTTCATAACCAATATTTTCAGTAGGTGCAGTAGGCTGAGGGGAAACTAATTGTGCTTCCGTTTGAGGTGAAGATGCCCCGAACAAACCCCTCAAAGGATGATTTTTGATAGTGGCAAGTGACGATAAATTTCAGCACGTAGTAATAATTTTTCCTTACCAATTTCCACTTACCAAAAGCGCTTCACTCCCCGGCAACGGCACCATAAAAGAGTATTAATGACCCACAAGTATAGGGGTCAATCGTAGTCCTTTGGATAATTAAGAGTGTCGAACCCAACGAGGAGCAAAAGGAAATGACAAGTGGTTTTCGGCAAGGTATTTTCTGCAAGCACTGAAATAGTCGGTAACAGGTTGTTTGATAGCAAGATAATTTGTAATGGACAAGTAACGTTAACAGTAAATAAAGTGCAGCAAGGTAGCCCAATCCTTTTGTTGCAAAGGACAGGGCAAAATGGTCTCTTATAATAAGCAAAGTGTTCTTGAGGGCACACAGGAAATTTAACTAGTCACTTTCGTCATGTTGGTTTTATTTGTGCTCTTACTTTGATAATTTGATATGTGGGTGGACCGGTGCTTGGGTGTTGTTCTTACTTGAACAAACCTCCCAATTATGATTAACCCCCTCGAAATCATCCACAATTATAAGAAATGTATTAAGACAAAATCTAACCATAGCATTAAACATTTGGATCCAAATCAGTCCCTTACAAAGTAGCGCATAAACTAGGGTTTAAGCTTCTGTCACTCTAGCAACCCATCATCTAATAACTACTACACAATGCATTCCCCTAGGCCCAAAGATGGTGAGGTGCCATGTAGTCGACATTCACATGACACCACTAAGGGAATCACAACATACATATCATCAAAATATTGAACACATATCAAGTTCACATGATTACTAACAACATGACTTCTCCCGTGACCTCAAGAACAAAAGTAACTACTCACAAATGATATTTATGCTTAAGACCAGAGGGTTACTAAATAGCACAATGGATCTGAACATATAATGTTCCACCAAATAAACCATATAGTAGTCAACTACAAGATGTAATCAACACTACTAGTCACTCACAAGTACCAATCGGAGGTTCTGGTACAAAGATTGAACACAAGAGATGAACTAGGGTTTGAGAGGAGCTGGTGTTGTTGAAGATGTTAATGGAGATTGCTCTCGCAAAGATGAGAGAGTTGTTGGTGATGACGATGGCTTTGATTTACCCCTCCGGGAGGGACGTTCCCCGGTGGAATCGCTCTGCTAGAGGGCAATAGTGCTCCTGCCCAAGTTCCGCCTCGAGACGATGACACTCCATACCGAAAGTCCTCTCCTTATTTTTTCTAGGTCAAAATGACTTATATACTAGAAAATGGGCACTGGAGGTGGGCCAGGCTGGCCACAACCTACCAGGGCGCGCCTAGGGGGCCTGGCGCGCCCTAGTGTCTTGTGGTCACTAGGTGGCCCCCTTCGGTAGTTATTTGCTCCACTATTTTTCATATATTCCAAAATAATTCTCCATAAATTTTCAGCTCATTTGGAGATGTGCATAATACGTATCTCTGACATAGCTTTTTCACGTCCAGAATTCCAGTTTCTGGCATTCTCCCTCTTTGTGTAAACCTTGCATATTATGAGAAAAAGACATTAGAATTACTCCATAAAGCATTATTATACATAAAAACATTAAAAATAATATTAGGAAAACATGATGCAAAATGGATGTATCAGGCCGTTTTCGCTCTCTAGCTGGTCGCTTCTCAATCTAATTTCTAGCCTTCGCATGTACTAAGCGAGAATACTACTTGTGCATCAAAATCCTTAAACCAAAGTTATTCGAGATGAGTCCACTATATCTACCTACATGCGGTATTACCCTGTCGTTCCAAGTAAATTTGCATGTGCCACCTCAAAATTTTCAAATGAACATCTGTTTTGTGTGCATGGACCGCTCATGGAGCAACAGGGGGTGGTCAGTTTCTTCCATGATAGGCAGGCCCTTCTCATGATGAGTGTTTATTCACTCGTCCTTGCACGAGAGGGGCTGGTAATAGGGATGCCCAGTCCCCAAAATCAAAAATTGCAAATAATTAAACAAAACTCCCCTGGACTGTTGTTGGTATGGTAGGCACCCATGGATTCGGCTAGCCATGGCTTGTGTTTGTTGGTGGAGGGGGAGTAAACTTTTACCTTTACCGCATGGGAACCACCACTAATTTGTTTAGCATGGAAGATATTGAAAAAACTCTTGGTCGTAACATTGACAGGAAGGGTATACCTCTCAAAATTATATTTATCTCTGATTTAAGCTTTGAGCTCTGGCACCTTTGCAAATCCCTTCTCCCCTCTGCGAAGGGACTATCTATTTACTTTTATGTTATTTAACTTTTATGTTGAGTCATCACCTTCTCAAACAAGGGCCGGTCCTGAGAGCATTATTGTCATCCTCATGCATTGTGTATAGTTAATGTTGAATGCATCATGACTAGATCTCTTCTACCATAAATTACAATGTTTAGTCACTGCTTGAACTTTGCAGGTGCTCTACATTTATGTTTTGCGGTCTCACATAGGGCTAGCAAGATACCACTAGTGTCACATTATGTCATGATTGTTTTCACAAAGTGTTGGCATTTGAAATATCTTATTATTGCTCGCTAGATTATGCCATTGAAATGAGTTAATATAATTTCTAAGAGTTATTGTTGGCATGGTTAGTTATGATCTTTGCTGAAAACCTGCGTGCTATTTAAGCATATATGTGTAAACGAGAATAAAAGAGTTTGTAAAAGTTTTTCTTTATCACTTTCATTTTATCAACTGAATTGCTTGAGGACAAGCAATTGGTTAAGCTTGGGGGAGTTGATACGCCTCCATCGTATCTACTTTTTCTAATGCTTTTGCTCTTGTTTTGAACTCTAATTTGCATGATTTGAATGAAACTAACACGGAGTGACGCTGTTTTCAGCAGAACTACCACGATGTTGTTTTTGTGCAGAAATGAAAGTTCTTGGATTTGGACGAAACTTTTTGGAAATTTATTTTCGAATAAATAAAAAATACTAGAACCAAGACCCACTGGAGGGGGACCCAGCTGCCCACAAGGCACCAGGGCGTGCCACCCCCTCTGGTGCGCCTTGGTGAGTAGTGGGGCCCACGAGGCTCCGCTAACCCTAATTCTAACGCTATAAAATCCTATTTTTCCAGAAAAAATAGGAGAAGACATTTCATTGCATTTTATGATATGGAGCCGCCGCCACCTCCTGTTATTCATCGGGAGGCCAGATCTGGAGCCCGTCCGGGGATCCGGAGAGGGGGATCTTCAGTCTTTGTCATCACCAACCATCCTCCATCACCAATTTCATGATGCTCACCGTCGGGAGTGAGTAATTCCTTCGTGGGCTCGCTGGTCGGTGAGGAGTTGGATGAGATTCATCATGTAATCGAGTTAGTTCTGTTAGGGCTTGATCCCTAGTATCCACTATGTTCTGAGATTGATGTTGCTATAACTTTTCTATGCTTCATGGTTGTCACTAGGGCCCGACTGCCATGGTTTTATATCTGAACTGTCTATGTTTTCACAATTATATCTATGTTCTTGATCCGATCTTGCAAGTCATATGCACCTATTACGTGATGATCCGTAAACCCCAAGATGACAACAATTGGGATACTTTCCAGTTATGACCATAGTTTGAGGAGTTCATGTATTAACTATGTGCTAATGCTTTGTTCTGGTTCTCTATTAAAAGGAGGCCTTAATATCCCGTAGTTTCCTTATGGACCCCGCTGCCACGGGAGGGTGGGACAAAAGATGTCATGCAGGTTGTTTTCCATAAGCGCGTATGACTATTTACAGAATACATGCCTACATTATATTTATGAACTGGAGCTAGTTCTGTGTCGCCCTAGGTTATGACTAATGTATAATGAATATTATCAAATGTAATCACCGATCCAATGCCTATGAGCTTTTCACATATTGTTCTTGCTAAGTTACTATTACTATTGCTACTGTCACAACTGCTACAAAACTGTCCCTGCTATTACTATTACGCTGCTATTGTTACTACTACTTATAAACTATCATATTACTATGCTACTAATCAGTTTGCTACAGATATTTAACTCCAGGTGTGCCTTAATTGACAACTCAACTGCTAATACTTATGAATATTCTTTGGCTCCCCTTATGTCGAATCTGTAAATTTGGGTTGAATACTCTACCCTCGAAAACTGTTGTGATCCCCTATATTTGTAGGTTATCTACAGCCTCTAGGGGCGGCTTGTCCAAAATATTAATAAGAGAGTTTGTACACAAATACAAGGTATACATCATATACTATACAAACTCTATAGATGGCTTACGCAATTCGGACCACGTGATTCGAACGTATGCGGGCAGTTTGAGGGCTGGAGTTGGAGATGCTCTGAGCATTATTTGTAATCGATAATTTGCTTCGCCTATATAAAGAACATGCCGAAGAAATGTAGGCAAAATTTCCAGTAACATTAGCATTAATTTATCAAGCATTAACAATTAAATGACATTGCTTACATATTTCTAACAATTAGTAAGGGTATCCTCAATGCAGACTGTCAAACCGCCCACAATAGTTCAGCCCAAGCAATCCGGATGTAATTTGACATCTAACGCGGTACCTCATTGGTTCACAAACCAATACGGAAGTATGAAATCCCAATAATTGAACGCAAACCAAGGGAGCCTTGTGGGAATCCAAACCGCTACCACATACGTGTCCGCCATCCCGGTCCCATCCAAAATCCTCTCAGCCCAAAAAAACCTCTCTGCATGGAGCGGTCGTCATGCATTCATGCCGGTCAGTGCCACTCCAAAGCGGACATGGCTCCACTGCATGAACTAATACTGGATAGAGCAATGCGACCGGACGAGCTGGTGGCACTGCTTCAATGCCAACATGGTGGCCGAGAAGCCTACTCCAGCTGCTGCATTAAAGCCGGTTTCCCGTGGCTTCCCATCCCTTCACCAGGCCTAGTCGCGCCTATTCCAACATGGCTCTGGAGCTGACCACACTGCACCGTGCAACTCCTCTTCCTCTCGCTCTCAACCTCTTCGATCCTTTCCACTCCAACGCATCAACGAACAATGGCGGATCCGGATCTCCCTCTGGATCTTGGTGCCATTGCAGTCCGGGGCCCTCGACCTCCACAACCGTCGGGTCCTCCAAGAAATAGATCGTCATATCCTCCGACAATGAGGAGGAGTAGTTGCCACAACAACCTCACCTGTACAGAGAGGCAACGGTCATGAATTATGAGTACATGTGGAAAATAGAGTTCATGATTGAGTGGTCACTCCGGGACCGTGGTCTGGCATTGCCCTCGTGTGAAGGAGGATTCGGCATCAACATCATGCTACCCCATGAAAGGGGGAGTCGGCGCCGGCACCTGCAGACGATACAGTTGCATCGACCAGATGGCATTGCCGTCGTGTTGCGTTGGTGTGGCAAGTCCGTGAAGGGGAAGGTTCCGCCAATGATCACAAAGTTGTGAAGGCGCCTCTTCCACTACCTCGGTGGCTGCGAAGGCCATGACTCCCCATCATCATGGAGCATCGCCACGCTGGAGGAAAGGGCAGCCGGACATGCAGCACGGTGGGAGTAGCGCGCCACTCAATGTTGTCCATGTCCGATGACGCACCAACCTGGATCCCCGCGGAACCTGACCTCGCGGGGCCTAGGCAAGTGACCGGTTATTAACCATAGTGGAGACAGCCGCGCGGCGGCTTCGTTCAACAGGAGCTCGCCAAGATGGCGAGGAGGGTTTTCTCTATGAGAATGATGCCATCGATATTGGTGGCTGGGGAAAGGGAAAGGCTCCCATGCCATCGTCAGTGTTGGCTAGGGTGGCCCTTCCCACAACAGAGAAGGAAGTGAAGCAGCTCCTCCACGAGCGATAGGTGGCGGTCGAGTAGGGCTGCCGCTCCCCCGCGCCATTTCGCTGTTGGAAAGACCAATCCGACAACAACGATGGTGATGACGGTGTCGTTGGCCAAGCCGGCCACATGTATGAGGTCACCATCCACTACAAGCTAGTTTTGTTTTTTAGGTTTGTAGTTGAACAGACAAAATATCGTTCGTTGTATGTAAATTGTGTCCAAATTTAAGTGAATTTCATCCCGTTTGCACGAAAATCATCCTATTTGTTCAAATTCTCTATGAAATATATGTGGGCACGATTGGATGGCCTGCTCCCATATCACTACCCACGAACACGTCCAGAGACGTCTGCGGACTAATACATTGCCGATTTAACACATTTCTTAGGCAACAAAAAACACTGGAAGCTTCATGAGGAGTCGAAACGAGCCACAAGGGGGCCATAGAGACAGGAGGCGCGACCAGGTGGTAGTTGCGCCTCTCGTCCATGTGGGGCCCACAGATACCACCTTGACCTGATTCCACTGCCTTAATTATCTATAAATACCAAAACCATCTGTCATGCGTCTAGAAGAATTTTATCGCCCTCGCAAGCCTCTGTTCCGAAGAGATCCCGTCTGGAGCCCTATTCAGGAGCTCTGCCGAAGGGGGAAGCCATTGTTGGAGGCCTCTTCACTAACCTTTTTGCCTCCATGACCATGTGTAATTTGTTCCATTAGGACATACGGGTCCATAATAGTACCTAGATGGTTCTCTCTTTCCTTTCGATCTTCAATACCATGTTCTCATTCTGGATCGAGATAAATTCGATGTAACAGGTGGTGTGATTGTTGGGACATGATGAATTGTCACTTTATGATCATATTATTCATTTATTTTAGCTGAATCTATTTGGTTTTCTTGTTGCATAATTAAACAGCTTTGTAATTCTCTCTGATCTATCTACCTTCCTTGGCCATGTTCGATTGGTTTATCTTCAGTGGGAGTAGTGCTTTGTGGTGGGCTCAATCTTGTCGTGCTCTAACCCAGTGACAATAAGGGCCAAGACATGTTTTGTATTGTTGCCACTAAGGAGGAAATGACAGGGTTTTGTCATATTGATTGTCTTCTTCCTGTCTATATTATATCATCTTTCTTATTGTGATACTCTATTTCTTATAATAATACCTTGAGATGCATGCTGGATAGCGGTTTTGGGGTGGAGTATTAGTAGTAGATGTAGTTGGATTAATGGTCTGCTGATCATGGACGTAATGCCTACATGAGATCATCAAATGAGATAATTCAATCTTTTCAACTGCTCAACTATAATTTGTTTACCATGCCATTCTCCTATTTGAGAGAGAGAGAGATGCCACTAGTGAATCTATGGCCCATGGGTTTATTCTCCACCAATACAATCTTCTAAAAAATTTCTTCTTTATTTGCCTCTTTTTATTTGTTGTTTCACTTTACCAGTACTATTTATCTCTATTTTTCATACTTATAACTAGCAAGACAAAGGGCTTGATAACCCCATTGCCATGTGGGGTGCAAGTTTTTATCTTGTTTGTGTGCAGATGCTGCTTATCTTGTTAGTTTAGAAGCTCCTACTGGTTCGATAAACCTTGGTACTTAAATGAGGGGAAGTTTTGTTGCTATCTACTTCACCCTTCCTCTTTGGGGAAACCTAATGACTCCTGCAGGAGTAGCAAAAGAATTTTTGATGATGTTGTCGGGGAGTCTTCTGCCACCAAATCAGGTGCCTTCACACAAACTCCTTATGTACTTGTTTTTCTTCTTGCCTAGTTATGCTATCCTTATCATGGACTCACAAAAACAGGAATTAAAAATAAAAATAATAAATTATTGATATGGATCCTTCTCCACTTACTAGGCTTTTCGCAAATTCTATTTATGATAAACCAATAGCCTATAATGAAGAAAATGCTATAAGCTCTTTGGAAGAAAATACGAAGTTGAGTGCACTTCTTTATATTTATGATGTTTTTATTTAAAGCCATGAATATGATAATTGTTATGAAGTATTATAAGAATAATTTTATAAAGTGATTGATGAAAGTTCCTTGAATGATAAGCATGAGTGCAAGCTATAAGCTTGGGGATGATGGGTTTGATAAAAATGATCTTTTTAGTCCCCTTACTAATCAATAGGTTATAAAAGAAAATCCTATTGTAATATGCTCATTGAATGAAAAATATGATTGGGATAAACATGATAATCTATATTATTCAAGTGATGAAGATGACACACTTGATGAAAATATTGCTTTTTATGATGACACTATGTATGTAGGCACTATTGATAATGATTTTTTATGCCTACTATTTAGCATTGTGGTCATGATTGGGGAGATGATTATGACACTTCTTATGATCTTGAAATTTATTTGGGCCTCATGATGAATCTATTAATTGTAATAATTTTTGCAATACTATTCAAAGTGTCTTTGAAAGAGCGCCAACTTTAGGTAATAATGATCCCACTACTTTGGGGAATGATCAATCTTATAATTTTTAGATAAAAATGGGTTTGGAGAGGTCATGATTTAGTTACTGTTAATCATTATCTTGGAAGATTGTAAAATATGTAAAGCTTTTATGGTGTACGTTATGATACGTCTCCAACGTATCTATAATTTTTTATTGTTCCATGCTATTATATTATCCATCTTGGATGTTTTATATGCATTATTATGCTATTTTATATCATTTTTTGGGACTAAACTATTAACCTAGTGCCCACTGCCAGTTGTTGTTTTTTCCTTGTTTTTGTTTTTTACAAAAAATCAATACCAAACGGAGTCCAAACGGAATGAAACTATTTGACGATTTTTCTTGGACCATAAGACAACCACGAAGCTTCGGGAGGAGGCTAGAGGAGCCACGAGAGGGCCACAAGCTCTAGAGGCGCAGGGCGTGCCCCCCAGGCTTGTGGGCCCCTCGGGACTCCCGTAACCCTAATCTTAGCTCCATAAATACCCAAATATTCCCCGTACACCAGAGGGCACACCAAAAATACTTTTACGCCGCCGCAAGCTTCTGTTCTCGTGAGATTCCATCTTGGGCACTTTTCCAGTACTCTGTCAAAGGGGGATTCGATCACGGAGGGCCTCTACACCAACCTTGCTACCCTTCCGATGATGTGTGAGTAGTTTACCACAGACCTACGGGTCCATAGCTAGTAGCTATATGGCTTCTTCTCTCTCTTTGATCATCAATACAATGTTCTCCTCAATGTTCCTGGAGATCTATTCGATGTAATCATCTTTGTGGTGTGTTTGTTGAGATCCAATGAACTGTGGATTTATGATTAGACTATCTATGAATATTATTTGAGTCTTCTCTAAACTCTTTTATGCATGATTAAGATAGCTCTGTATTTCTCTCCGATCTATTGATTTCGTTTGGCCAACTAGATTGATCTATCTTGCAATGTGGAAGGTGCTTTGTTTTGGGTTCAATCTTGCAGTGTCCTCACCCAGTGACGGAAGGGATAGCGAGGCACGTATTTGTATTATTGCCATTAAGGATAAAAAGATGGGGTTTTACCATATTGATTGGATCTATGCCTCTACATCATGTCACCTTGCTTAAGGCGTTACTCCATTCTTATTAACTTAATGCACTAGATGCATGCTGGATAGCGGTCGACGTGTGGAGTAATAGTAGTAGATGCAGGCAAGAATCGGTCTACTTGTCACGGACGTGATGCCTATATTCATAATCATTGCCTTAGATATCGTCATAACTTTGCACTTTTCTATCAATTGCTCAACAGTAATTTGCTTACCCACCGTATGCTTTCTTCAAGAGAGAAGCCTCTAGTGAAACCTATGGTCCCCGGGTCTATTTTTACCATATTATTTCTAGATCTATAAAACCAAAAAACCCAAAAATACCTTGTTGCAATTTATTTACTGTTGCACTTCTATTAATCTTTTATACCTATCTCTATCAGATCTCATCCTTGCAAGTAACCGTGAAGAGATTGACAACCCTTTATTGCATTGGGTGCAAGTATTTGTTTGTTTGTGCAGCTGCTATCATTGGACACTAGTGTGTTCCTCCTACTGGCTTGATAACCTTGGTTCTTAACAAGGAAAATACTTATCTCTACTTTGTTGCATCACCCTTTCCTCTTCAAGGGAAAAACCAACGCAGGCTCAAGAATTAACAGGAAGAATTTCTGGCGCCGTTGCCAGGGAGGTTCTACATCAAGCCTACCAAGTACCTATCATAAACTCTTATCTCTTGCATTACATTGTTCGCCATTTGCCTCTCGTTTTCCTCTCCCCCACTTCTAAAACATTTTCATAAAAACACAAAAATATTTCCTTGTTTTATTCACCTTCTTTTCGTTCGTCTTTTTGTTTGCTTTTTGTTTGATTGTGTGTTATATTGCTTGTTTTGCTATCATGACTAGTCCTTCTATCGTAGTTGGTACCCTAGAAAGTGAGGTTCTTAATTTGAAACAAAGAGGGGGAGAAAATTTAAAAGATGCTTGGTATAGAATTTGCGATGCTCAGAATAGACCCGTAAGCAATCCACTATAGTACTTCTTAGAATTTTTTATGTGGGTGTTACTACTTGGTATAGATATGTGCTAGACACTATTACTGGGGGTAATTTCTTGGGTAGTCACCCTATGGATGCTTTTAATGCTATGGGAAATTTGGTAGGATCGCCACCAATTATGATTAATGAAACAACTTTGACTTTGGAACATGTGATGCTAAGGCTTGATATTATTGAGAATAAGATTTCTACCTTAGAGAATATTGAAAATTTAGATAAAAAGATTCATAACTACATTACTCAAATTGTATCAAAAGGAAGGAATTACTTTAAAAAAAACTAAAATAGAAAGAACATATAATTGATGAGAGAGTAGAACAAGGTTTTGCTAGAATCGATAAGATAGAGGATATTATTACCAATTTGGGTTCGTCTTTGTCGTTGTCAACACTACTCCAAAATTTCCTCCTAATAAAACTACTAAGTTTATTTATGTTCCTAAAAATAAGGGTGGATCATCTAGTAAAGGAAACGAAGATCTTATGATGATAAGTATTTACCCTAGCTTTATCAATATTATTAGGGAACCAATTCCTACAATGAATTTCTTGATTTCCTTCCTAGGAGTGTGATCATCGACAACCCTAATGGAATCCCTATGAAGGATGGATGTGCAATTGTGGAATTTAATAACAAAGATGACAATACCTAGATCTATGCAATATGCCTAGCTAGGGGCGTAAAACAATAGCGCTTGTTGGGAGGCAACCCAATTTTATTTTGCGTTTTTTTGTTTTTCCTTCTGTTCTTAAATAAATATGCAATATTACTTCTGTAATAATTGTGTTTTAGTGTTTTAATTAGTGTTTGAGCCAAGTAAGACCTTTGGGATGATCTTGGGTGATAGTTGATTTGATTTTGCTGAAAAACAAAAAACTTTTGCGTCCAGTAGCAGAATTGTTAAAATTCACTGGAATGTGATAAAATTTTGAGACTTTTTACACAAGAATGATATACAAATTACCTCTATTTGCCTGATTTTTCAGAATTTTTGAAGTGACAGAAGTTTAGCTAAAGTCCAGATTACTACATACTGTTTTGTTTTTGATAGATGTGTTTTCATTGTGTTGTTTGTTTATTTTGATGAATCTATGGGTAGTATTAGGGGGTATGAACCATGGAGAAGTTAGAATACAATAGATATAACACCAATATAAAATTGGAATGAGTTTACAACAGTATCTAAAAGTGGTTATTTGCATTGTTTCATTATCGGATCTCGCGAGTTTTCTGTTGAGTCTTGTGTTGTGAAGTTTTCAAATTTTGGGTGAAGTTTTGATGGACTATCACTACTGCAGGATGCTCCTAACCGACACTACGATCAGAGACCCTTTGACAAAAATGTGTGTGATGCATTAATCGCAAACGCTGATGTAAAAACCATCAAAAAAGATGCAAAATGTTTGTGATGAATGATACATCAAACACGGTTCAGATTTTAGTTGCGTGTGCAATGAGGGGCATACGGTTGATCCGTACGAACTGTTTGCGATGAGACAGAACAACAGAAATGAGCAGCCAGATCAAGGTTTGTGCGATATACAGCATATAGTTCGATCCGATGAACAATTTGTGATGATTGAGGTGAACACAAGCAATTCGGCGTAACAAGATGTGTGTGATATGATACCCGACAAACAAGTCGGTAATCATAATTGTATGCGATCATTACAGACAGCCCATATGGTCTTTTTTGTGAATTGTGTGCTCGTCAGGGCACACAGTTCAACAAACCAACCTGTGGGTTATAATGTAGAAGATCTCTGTCGAATACATATTACTAACCGTCTATGATGAGATTGACAGGATAAACAGAGATATATACAATCTGCTTAATTTAGTCCTTGTTGTTGTTGTTGTTGTTGTTGTTGTTGTTGGATGGCCCTGCAACATCATCTTGGCGAGGACGCTTCCTGTCGTTGACCATTGGCTTTTCATCGCTGCCGCCGTCGTCATCCTCGTTGTTGTCATCGTCCTCCTCCTCCTCATTCAACCATTCCTCCTCATCATCATCGTCATCCTCTTCTTCGTCCTCCGAAGGCTCCTCGTCCGTCTGGTTGTCGCCTTATGACTCCGAAGGCGGCATCCCTTCCATGAACCAGATATAATCGAGGTCTAGGCTCAATGCCGGACTCATGGAAGACGAGCGGGATGATTCCGATGTTGACCTATCATCGGGCGCCAGACTGTTGGCCAAACTGCCATCCTCGCTGTCGCTCGACATGGCTGTAGAGTGTGTGCCGGTGTGTAGCACAGCTTGCCGGGGATGATGAAGATCGTGGACACTTAAGCAGGGTATGCAGAGAAGAGGAACTACCAATTGAAGCGGGGGGGGGGGGTCGCGTGGGGGGGGGGATTGAAGAGGGGGTTGATGTATTATCTAACCGCTGATATAATCAACCGCAATTATTTGTACCCAGTGGCTCCAAATTCCTGGGGTTGCGCAGGACTCCTATTGGCTATTTGGTTGGTTTCCTTTTTCAGGACAAAAACAAGGAATGAGTTTTGGGATTATGCACCGGTAACGGTACGAACGGAGTAGGATAGTTGGCAAGCAATACATTGAGCTCTCCTTATTGATAAAGCCAGTAATAATCAAACTAGAAAGGAAAAGAAAAAATACAAAGAAAAATATCTGCATGAATCTTCGCATAACATCAATGGCATAGGACCTAGATGTGCATTACTTAGAGCACATCTATATGTTCTTTAGCAATACTGTCAAACAAAACCCATAATCATCATTGCAAACAGCGCATAGAACATGGCTGATGCAACAACCACAACTACAAATGCTAGTTCCTTCTTGTCTCTTGCTATCATCTGTTGCCCGTGATTGATTCTTTCTTGCTTTATCGTACTGATTGTACATTCCAGATTAGCCAGTTTCTTCTTCAGCTTCACGTTATCTTCTGCGAGCTTGGTGGTAACACTCCGAGCCCTGCCATGCCATTCTTCATCCAGCCAGTTAACAAAGGCACAAGCCTCATATCCCTGCCAATGTTAAATAGTATTCAGGATGAGAGGCGGCATTAACTCAAGTAAAATGATGAACTTAGCACTAACCTCTAAGGGGCAACTAAGAAACCGCCTGCCAATGTCGAATCCCTTCGTGCATACACATTGAGCGGGAGTGTGCCCATGCACACAACTCGGCTTTTGGTACTTCTCGGTGGCGCAAGACTCGGAGTCGAACTCATGTTGTGGGAGACTAGAGTCATGCTCCGGATCCGGCGGCAGATCGCTTTCCTAGGGGGAGGGGTCATTCGGGACGGATTCAGCAAGGAGCTACTTTGGACGTGCTAGAAAAGATCAAGATAGATTGGAACCTTACAGGACGATTTGGATCCGTAGTACACCTGCCTTCTGATGACCATAGGCAAGTGCTCGATGGTGACCGTCGTCGTGGCGGCGATACGAGCAGGAGCAGCCACACCGAAACCATCAGCACCACTCATCCGCATTCCCCCAATGTCAGCTCCATGCGAGGGACTTTGGAGGCTATATAGGGATTTGGGGGGAATGGGGAAAATGTGGGGATAAGCTAATGGTTGCGAACTACTTATGGCACTATATGTTGGAGTATATGGCACAGTGTTTATACCTGTCGTTTGTGTTAGGTATTACAACGTCACACACGATTTCCGCACCAAACCGTGTGATAAGACAACATAGGTGACACACAGTTGCCGTTACATAACCATATGTGATGTACTACCCTGTACATATAATTGAGATACCGTGTAAACAGCCGCGTTGCGGATATCCGTCAAAAAACGGTCTGCATATAGAGATGGTGGCGGCAGCCTACGCAACGGCTACCGAAGAAGACGTCAATCCTCGGTCTGTGGGTGGTGGCGGTGTCATAGGAGGTTAATCCTCGGTCCTCCAGTGGGAGATAGGAGGAGCTCAACCGTCGAGGTCGGTGGCGGCGTAATTCGAGCACATCCATCGCGGTCACTGGCGGGATAATGGAGGTCGAACATCAGGCGGCAGCCGCACTAAGCCTTGCTCCTCGACCCTGCTATCTCGGCGTGTTGCCACATCGCGCTTCTCTGTCTGCTGGGTGGAGGTTGGCACGCGACTAATTAATTGAGGTATTCTTTTTGTGAGTGGCTTAATTAAGGTATTCTATTCCTAAGGGTAGTGTTGTACTAGTACTCTACGTGTAAATTGACTGGCCGCCGCATCACACTTCTCTGTCTGCTCGGTGGAGGTCCCCGCCCCAAAGCAGCAAGTGGCAAGGCCTACAACTGCTGAAGATGCACCACCGGTTCAGATGTCGGCCACTGAAGCAGCGGAGGGAGACCCAGATGCAGCACATGCTCAGCAGACCAACCGGGTGGAAAGGACTACTAAGCAGTCTGATGCTTCGGAACCGCCTGCTAAGCAGTCTGTAGGTCCAGAATCGACTGTTCATCAGTCCGTCGGTCTGCAGTTGCATGATCAGCATACCATTGTGTCAACACTTCCTTCTCAGTAAACCAACGCGTTGGCACGGCCTCCTTAGCACACCGACAAGTTGGCACCACCTGCACAGAAACCATACATAGCTTCAACGCATGGTCAGCAGTCTGATGCCTCTGCTCCTATAGCCTAGCAGTCCGTCATAGCAGCACCGCCAGCTCAGCAGTCGGGCATAGATAAACCGTCTGCTAAGTAGTCCATCGAAGCTTCACCGTGTGCTCGGCAGTCTACCTTGCAGCCAACTAGACGTTCTGCTAGAAATGCTTCAAGTACCAAGAAGGAAGTGGCCAAAAAGTCTACAGCCACGAGGAAGCGTAGTGGAAGAGTGAAGAGGAAAGAGAACGATTGCCTCTTGCTTAAAGCAATCATCGCCCAGAACCAAATTAACAGTAGGTTGTTCGAATCGGGAGTAATATTATTTCTGACGGCATGGATGATGAAGAAGTAAATTTGTTGCTTGTTAAAAGTAAAGCATACGTACTTGAAGCATGCAATTACATCCATGGCCAGCCATTTCTTGTTGGCGAATACTTTGATGAGTGCAGCTCCAGCTGCCGCGAGTTACATGAATATTGCATGGATCTAATGTCAGCAGGTCATCATGAGTTGCTAGTCCACTACAACAAAGATCATTTTAGACATGATGCTGGTTCCATCAATGTGAGTGTCGAGGACTTACATCTCTTCTTCAACTTCAACAAGCTTGATGCCACTCTTGTTAGATGCCTGATTTTGTAAGTACTTAACAAACTCTGGTCAACTTCTCCATACAAGGTTGTAAATGATAAACAACTAACTGCATTTTATTCCTCTCAGGGGACTGGACACGCATAGAAGAAAAAGGGAGAGTGTATATTTGATAGATCCTGAATTAGCAAATGGCATAACTTTACATGATAAGTACATATGGGATTGGGCCGTTAACACGGTCTTCCGTCTCTTCGAAAACACGTCACATGCAGAATCATTTCTCTGGCCATATCATGAATGGTAAGTCAACTAAACAACCACGCATACACTGATTGTATTTCAGATTTCGACATAATTCGTAAGTTCATGGCTTTCTTAATATGTAGCCATCACTGGATATTGGTATTCATTGTTCCAAACAAGAACACAGTTTACTACATCGATTCCCTCAGAGAGTCAACAAACGCTCAGGATCTGACGCATCTTCAGCAATTCATGGATAGGTATTGAATTCTATGATGTTGAAATTAATTTGCATTCATATCTGGTTCAATAATTGATATTGTCAAAATTCATCTTCATTTGCAGTGTGCTCCCATTGTGGAAAACTAAAACAGGGAACCTGTTCAAGAGGGAACTACCTCTGCAGCACGAGATCGTTTCTCTGGTAACACACCGAAATCCGTTATTCTCGGAAAATTTATCCAACAGTCTGCAAATACCTTTTCTTACGCTAGTCAAATGTTCAAGCTTCTAAATAAACCTCTTTCTATTTTGTCCAAAGAAAAAATAATACATCTAACACCAGTTAGGTTGTTCCTAACAGGACAAAGACATGACTAATTCTGCATAAAAAAATTCAGTGTCCTCAGCAAGAAGCAGGGACCAACCTTTGTGGATACTATGTTTGCAGACACATGATCTCCATCTGCAAATCTGCTGATAGTTGTGACAATCCTCGTGAATTAGTACCAGTAAGTCTATCTTAATTAATATCTTCTACTCCACTCATATGGCACATTCTGATCTTAAAAGTACTGCAGGTCATCTTAGAACCAAGGACCCCTGAGCCGCTCCCGGTTGGTGAATTGCTGATGGTTCAGAGATTTATCAGCGACTTCTTCCTGAATCACTACATCAATTGCACTGGTGATAATGAAGATTTCAGCATGCCTTCTCCTGAAACACTGGGTAAGAGTTAGCCGCTAAACATATACGCATGGATCCATTATTTTCCATCTGATGAGGTCTTCATATTTCATACACTATGACTAATTATGTAATGCATATATGTGTGGACAAATCATTGGAATTTAGCTACCATATGTTCAATTGCAGTTGTTGCGGAATCTGATGAATTTTCTTCCTATGGACACTATTTGTTCAATTGAATATTGTGGCGAATTTGCTTTTTGCGTGCCGATTCAAAATGGGATATTCTGTTTATTTGTTCAATTGAATATTGTGCCGAATTTGCTTTTTGCGTGCCTATTAAAAATGGGATATTTTTGTTTATTTGTTCCATTGAATATTGTGGCGAATTTGCTTTTTGCATGCCGATTCAAAATGGGTTTTTTTAACCTGGCAATTGCTCCGCACACGGTTCAACTAAATGAGTGTGTGCGATCCACATTGGAAAGCATACGTCAATCATAGCGGAACCGTCGGCGATACACAACAGATCGCAAATGATTTGCAGCGCTACTATGTGTGTGTAGGCTCTCGGGAACCATTTGTGATATCAAGTTGTCACACACAAGAACTCGGAGTAAATCGTGCCCAATGTAAAATACAATCCCGGTCGTAATTTTTCAGGAAACGTGTGGGATCCCAAATGAAAAGCACACGTCACTCTTGCCGCAACCGTCGGTGATACACAACAAATCACAAACGGTCTGCAGCACTTGTATGTGAGCGAAGGGGCTCCTGAACCGTTTGTGATAGAACATTATCGCAGACGGTAAAATGTTGGGAAACATGTGCGATGGAGTCTTGCATGGCGGACGGGTTCCGCAGAAAACTCGTGTGTGATGGGGCACATATCACACATAATTCATATGTTGGCCCGTGTGCCTTACATAATGTTTTCCAACTGGTTCATTACGACACACCGTTTGGTTTCACTATGCCATTAGAAACGTTTAATTAGCGATCCCACACGTGCGAAAGAATTTAGTGTGTGTTGCATCGCACATGATTACATTTTGCAAGGCCTCTGGATCATTGCTCCATATTCCCGACGGTTTATGGGTCATGTGGGAAGGATCCCCTATCGCCTACACTCACTTGGCGACGGTTCCAAATGTCATCGCGGAAAGGGGTTAAAAACCGTGTGTATAGCACCGACACCTACCAGTGTATGGAATAAGAAGTGGAAAAAGCCTAAGCTTGGGGATGCCAAAGGCACCCCAAAGGTAGTATTCAAGGACAACCAAGCATCTAAGATTGGGGATGCCCCGGATGGCATCCCCTCTTTTGTCTTCAATCCATCGGTAAAATTACTTGAGGCTATATTTTTATTCACCACATGATATGTGTTTTTCTTGGAGCGTCTTATATTATATGAGTCTTTACATTTTAGTTTGCCACAATCATCCTTGATGTACATACCTTTTGAGAGGGACACACATTAATCATGAATTTATTAAAATACTCTATGTGCTTCACTTATATCTTTTGAGCTAGCCAGTTGCTCTAGTACTTCACTTATATCTTTTTAGAGCACGGCGGTGGTTTTATTTTGAAGAAAGTGATGAACACTCATGCTTCACTTATATTATTTTGAGAGTCTTAAAAATAATATGGCAATTTGCTTAGGTTATGAATTTACTCATAATATGATGGGTATTCAAGAGGGATATAATAAAAAAATTCAAAAAGATCATTGAAATATATGAGAAGTTTGATTCCTTGCATTTATTTTGAGATATAAAGATGGTGATATTACAGTCATGCTAGTGAGCAATTGTGGATTAGTAAGAACATTTGTGTTAACGTTTGTGATTCCCGAAGCATGTATATATGGTCTCTCATTATGTGATGAAGTTGGAGCATGATTTATTTTTTATTGTCTTCCTTATGAGTGGCGGTTGGGGACGAGCGATGGTGTTTTCCTACCAATCTATCCCCCTAGGAGCATGCATATTAGTACTTTGTTTCGATGGCTAATAAACTTTTGCAATAAGTATGTGAGTTCTTTATGACTAATGTTGAGTCCATGGATTATACACACTCCCACCCTTCCACCATTTCTAGCCTCTTCGGTACCGTGCATTGCCCTCTCTCACCTTGAGAGTTGGTGCAAACTTTGCCGGTGCATCCAAATCCCATGATATGATATGTTCTTTCACACATAAGCCACCATATACCTTCCTCAAAACAGCCACCATACCTACTTATTATGGCATTTCCATAGCCATTCCGAGATATATTGTCATGCAGCTTCCTAAAATTTCCCTAGGTCTTCGTGAGCAAGCAAGTTGGATGCACACCCACTTAGTTTTCTTTTGAGATTTCATATACTTATAGATCTAGTGCATCTGTTGCATGGCAATCCCTACTCCTCGCATTGACATCAAATGATGGGCATCTCCATACCCCATTGATTAGCCTCATCAATATGAGACTTTCTCCTTTTTTTGTCTTCTCCACACAACCTCCACCATCATATTCTATTCCACCTATAGTGCTATATCCATGGCTCACGCTCATGTATTGCGTGAGATTCGAAAAAGTTTGAGAACACTAAAAGTATGAAATAATTGCTTGGCTTGTCATCCGGGTTGTGCATGATAAATACTTGATTTTCCCAAGCCATCGTCTTGGCTGCCTACGCCCCAGCTTCGCCTTTTTGTGTCGTGGCACTAGCCGATTGGAAAAAGGAGGGTGAGGTGGACCCATATTCTGAAATTCAAGGGGGTAATAGCAGGTTTAGTAAGTTGGAAGGGGCCCGTCGGATCCCCATAATCAAGCATAGGTCAAGTATATTTGATCCGCAACCCCTATGATTATTTGGTTTTTGTATGCGTCCGGCGTCACACTCCCCTACGAATCAGATCGCCGGGCCCACCACGCCCACACCGGCGGTGCACCCGGTCTTTCACCCCGGCAGCCTCCTTAGTTTTTGCTTATAGGCTAGAGTTTACATCTACGGACAAAATATACAGGGTGTGCGTTTTTTTTAATTATCGTATGTACTCTTTTATAGCAACGTTTAAACGGTTTTAGGTGATGTGTGTGCACTCGTGCTGACTTTTGATGGTGGCATATATAATTCATGTGGATGATAACTAATCGAAGCGCTCAATTTACTACTTCCTCTGTCACGGTTTAGAAGACACACTTCTATTTTCATGCATTTTCAGAATAGGAGAGGATTAAGGCGTGTAGGCAATTAATGTTGAGTTAATTAGGCGTTTTGAGTGGGTGTAGGCTGCATCCCATGTATGCGGTGTCGTGGTCCTAAGACTGACAGTAGAGAGGGGGGTAGGTATGGAGAGGCAAGATCTTAGCTATGGTGAAGGTGTACACATGAGGTTTACGAGTTCAGGCCCTTCACAGTGGAAGTAACAGCCCTACGTCTCGGTGCCCGGAGGCGGTCGATTGGATTATGTGTGTGATATTATAGGGGGTTCGAACCCTTGTCCCAGAGGAGGGGGTGACTTATATAGAGTGCGCCAGGACCCCTTCCCACCTCCATTACAAGGGGCTTAATGTACATAAAGTAAGGGGTGTTACTGGTAACGCCAGCCTTAAGTGCTGTTAATGCTTATAAAGACTACGGAGTGAATGTCCGACTGTTGCGGTCCCTTCTGACTCCTGGTCTTTGATAGGTCGAGTGACTCTATGTATGGTCGAGTGATGGTAGGGAGGAGGACCTCCGAGTGACATGGCGGTCGAGTGGATTGCACTCGACGTATTCGACTGGCGCTCTCCTGTTGTCTCTTGGTCCTTTTATCTTCCAGCATAGTGACCTTGGGTAGGACGTATAGGTTAGGCCTATGACCCTACCCCAGGTCTGTATCCTCATCAGTATCCCCCGATTGGATTAAGGTGCGAGTGGAAAGTAGGTCGAAGTTGAACCTGCTCCGAGCTTTGTGTCTTCGCGAGTGTTTTTTGCAAGACCGAACGCCTGCATCGGTACTTCAGTGTCGACTCAGTCGCCTTGATCTATTCAGTGAGCTGTCGACTAAACTGGTGACCTCATGCACCGGGTGCTGTGTTAGAGTGCGAGATCCTGGGCGTGAATGTGTGCAGTGTATCTCGGATTTCGCGGGATACAAAATTTTGGGGAAGCGCGCGGGCCGGAGAGCGCCGAAACAGGCGGTCCGGATAAGTAGCGATACCTCGATTACCATGCTGCCTTTTTCGCCATGTACGCTGCGTGCAACTGTTACCGGATTTGGTGGGATTGCCTGGTCCCACGCGTCAGTCACTCGGAAGTGACCCTTTATAAGGTGGCGCGGCCGAGGCGCTTGCATTGTGCACGCCTGTTTCCCCTTCTTTCTCCTCGGCTTCTCCACCGCGCCCAGCACCTCCACTCTCGATGCCGCTGCTCCCCCGCCATGGTGAAGGACAAGACGGCAGCACTAGAGCATGCAAAGAAGGCAACGGGGGCGGCGAAAGGCAAGAAGCAGAACCGCAGGTCGTCGTCGTGTGCGGGGCTGCCACCGGGCTGGATCCAGGGCGATTGGATCCGGTCTTCGGTCCGGCAGGAGGATCTGGCCGAACTGGAGGAGTCCGGACTGATCGCCAAGGGAGCGGCGAGGCTGCCGAAGGGGGAGATGGAACCACAACCTCGACCGGGTGAGTGTGTTCTGCTCGCCACTCACGTTGACCGGGGTTTCTCGCTCCCCCGCATGCTTTCTTCCGGGGGTTTTTGAACTTCTTTGGCGCTCAGCTCCACCATTTTTCTCCCAACACCATCACACATTTAGCTGTGTTTGTATCGATGTGCGAGAACTTCTTAGGGTGTCGACCGCATTGGGGTCTTTTCAAACATATCTTCACCATTCGCTCCTAGTCGGTAAAAAGGGCAAAGTTGAGTGACTCGAAAACCCACGTCATCCAGATGTGTGGGGGTTTAGGTATCCAAAAGAGGCATATGAGTGCCTTTCCCACCATGACTCTCCCTGAATCTGTTAGAGGCTGGCAGTCGTCCTGGTTCTACTGCCAGGACGTCGCAGTTCCAGGTCAGTCGACTGGTCTTCCCCACTTCTCATTCGACCGTGTTCAGACTCCTGCCCCACTGAAAGTAACCGCTGCTGAGATCGTGGAGACAAAGATGTTGGTGGAGAGAGTGGTCCAGCTTATCAATGATGGCGTTACCGGCCCGGACATACTGGAAGTGTTCCTCAGTCGACGCATCCAGCCTCTCCAGGCCCGCGATCACCCGATGTGGCTGTATTCCGGACTGGACGACACCGCTCGGGTCCATCCACAAGAGGTGTCGTCCGAAACCGTGGCTTTTTGGCTGAGGAGCATCACAAGCAACCAGGACAACCCCAGAGGATCCAGGCGAGTCGTCCCCTTCAGTGACGGTAACCCGGCCGACAAGGTATACTCTTTGTTTCGACTGCTTCCCGCTCATGCTGCGACTGTACTTGATGTTGACTGACTCTTACTCGACCGATTTGCTTTGCAGGTATTCACTGAGATGCATTCAATGCCCAACGGTGAACAAGCTTTGGAGCAGGACTAGGAGAGAGAGGACAGTGCGGAGGAGAGTGGCGAGTGGGAGTCTCCGGGATAAGATGAGGAGGAGGAGAGTCAGTACTCGGACAAGAAGGAAGAAGTCGACTCGCCGCCGCGCTCCGAACATCGATTCAAACAGCGGCATGATCCGTCTGGCGGGCGCGGGAAGAGCGTGGCCCCGAGTGCCAATACTCAGAAGCGCACTCGGACATCGACCCCGGAGCCGACGGAGAAGGTGGCCAAGTAGCCTAAAGTTGCTCCTCCCAAGGCTCGGAAGACTTTGCCATGGATCAAGATGGACGTCCCTGTTGCTTCGGGGTGAGTATCTCGCTTGCATTTTCGTAGGTTGACTGAAGATTTTCTTGTTTTGACCAACCAATTCATGTGTCTTTCCAGTCCCACCTCTGCTGCCACAGACATGGACATTGACATGGTGCCAGGAGACGAAGAGGCCACCTCACGAGTCGGTAAGTCCGATCGACCAAGCTTCGTTAAGTTGAGTAGATCGCCAATCGGCAGAGTTTCTGACATTTCTCTCTTTCTATAGTTCTCCAAGAAGTTGTTGTGCTTCCTGATGATGAAGAAGAGGTGCCTCTACAAGAGAGGAGGAAGAGGAGTGGGAGCTCTGGCAGGAGGAGGCTTGAAGTTCAGGTCCCTCAGTCGACGCCAGCGCTCGAGACGGTGGTCGAACGTTCCGGAGAGACTGTTCGGACCAGCGTCACATTCGCCAGCCCGCTGACGACTGATCGTCCGGCAGGCTCGACTGTACCGACTCCTGCTGCTCCAATGCAACCCCACGCCTCTGACCCAGCGACTACTTCGGCTGCTCTGCAGCCATCACTTTTTGTTGCGTATCAGACTCTGGATGACTCGCCGAGTGCCGCTAGGGAAGCTCTTCGCCAGGTGAGCCTTGTCATGGAGCATGTCGGGGGTTGGGTACGACATATGCCAAAGGATGGCTTATCATGGTGGGAGCGAGTAGAACGTCGCCGGTGCCCGGAAGCGGGATGAGGCGAAGACATGCACGCCGGCGGAACTTACCCAGCTTCAGGGCTCTCCGAGGAGATAACACCCCTACTGCTGCTCTGCAGGGTCTCCGCATGGTCACTATGGCAAAGTGGTTACAATGGTGCTCCTGGAGCAGTTTCTGGAGGTAGGAGAGGGCGAGGCTAGCTCTCTCCTTCCTATGCTCTAAGGTCTATCTCTCTCTGGGTCCAAACCCTTTGCATGGGCTTCCCGGGGGGTTTATATAGGCCTACCCCCAGGGGTACAATAGTAATCTGGCTGGGCGCAGGTCCGAGTTGTCTGTCTCTCAGGCTGTCGGTCTCTCTGCCGACTACTGGGGCCCACCGACTGGCGGGCCCCGCGGACAGGCCTGATACTGTAGTGGTACTCTTGATGACGTTGGCTTAGTCATGTGGTTATGGCAACAACACCACCGTCCGGCGTGCATTCACCGTTGCCATTCCCCATCTTGTCTGGTTAATGGCGAGCGGGGCCCGTGGGAGGGGTCGGCTGACTCCAGGGGGCCAACTCCCACGGGTCCGCCTTCAAGGCACTCGTGCCGTCTTCTGTCTACCCACTGACAGGCGGCCATGCCGTCCTTGGGTCGTACAAGTAGGCATCGTGGGCACAGTGCACCGCCCACTGTGGTTGAGGTCAGGGCAGGCATGGCAACAGTGCCGCGCCTCGCCGGAGATCTTCAGCGATACGACTTACTGTAGCCATGCCGGCCCCTTGTAAGCAGGGGGGACGGCCATGCCGTGGCCGTACCCCGCCTCACCCTTCGAGACGAGGTTGGAGTCGCGGGCCGACTCTCCATGGCCAGCCTTTCTGGAAGTCGCCGGCCATGAGTCGGCTTATCTTGGAGTCGTCGTCCAGGACTCGGCTTATCTTAGAGTCGCCGGCTGGGACTCGGCTTATCTTGGAGTCGCCGGCTGGGAGTCGGCTTATCTTGGAGTCGCCGGCTGGGACTCGGCATATCTTTGAGTCGTCCCTAGGACTCGGCATAACTTGGAGCTACTGATCCCAATGTCTTGAAAGGCTCTGGGGCTCGGGTTAGCCTACCCGTGGCCCATTACTCCGACAGTAGTCCCCGAAGCTGGTGAAGCCCCGTGGATACTGCGTCGTGGGGCCTCAACAGTTTCATTCTTCTAGGACTTCGCTTGCCGTCTCCCTTCAGGCCGACTGTCCGAAAGTCGGATTCGCAGAGGGTCGTCTTGCTTCATAGAGAGCTCGAAAGTTGTGGCCGGAGACCAGGCGGCGTGCCTGATACGCTTCCTGGCGGCCGCCCGCCGCGGTCCTATCGCGCAGTGCCACGCGGCAAGGACAGTCTGCCTACCCACACGCGTGACGGGACGGGCTGTCAGGCGGGGCCCGCCACTACCGCACCTCGGCACGCGAACGGATCCGTTGCAGCCGTACGGACGGTTGGGTTTCCCCCGTCATTACTGCGTGGAGTAACTTCGTGGGGTAAATCGTGGGGGGCGTGGGGTCCTGTGCGCAGTTAATACCACCCCGCCCCATCGGCTTCTCAGCCCTCAAGGCTATAAGTAGGCGGGGGGGGAGTGGAGCGGTAAGCACGCGTGCCCATCTTCCCTGCTCCCCCACCTCCTCTTGCCTCCTTTCCTTCCTCTCGCCGCCGTCGAGCAGAAACACACCGCATCAACAGCGATGAGCTCCTCCTCCGCCGCCGCCGCTCCCGCCGTGCGCTCCGGCGTGTGGGATGGCTCGGAGGTGGATGATGACCACATCAAGTTCCTCCGCAAGACGCGCCGCCTCCCCAGCGCAGACCTCATGCACGCCCGTGCCGCACCGGAGGGGGAGATCTTGCCTGCACCGGAGGAGGGCGAGCGGGTCATCTTCCGCTCGCACCTCATGCGCGGCCTGGGGCTGCCGGCGAGCGGCTTCTTCCGTTCCTTCCTGGAGTTCCACGGGCTCCAGCCGCACCACCTCACCCCAAACACGATGGTGCTGCTGTCTGCCTTCGCCACCCTGTGCGAAGGCTTCCTTGGCGTCCTCCCCACCATCGAGTTGTGGGGAGAATTCTTCTCATCCAAGCTTGGCACGCACGTCGCCGGCGTGCCGGCTCAGTGCGGCGCCTTCATCGCGATGCGACGGGCGACGGCCGACAATCCATTTCCCGCCATCGCGTTGATCAAATCGGTGAAGATGTGGCAACGGTCGTACTTCTACATGAAGAGCGTTGCCCCCGACGGGGACTGGGTCAATCTGCCGCCTTATGAAGCCGGCGCACCGGCTGGGAGGCTCCCCAGCTGGTCTCATCGAGCCAAGATGCTGACTCCCGCCGGAGCCGCCGCCGTGGCACGGCTCTGAGTTCTGACGCAGTCGGAGGGCCTCGTAGGGGCCGACTTGCTGGCCGCCTTTATGGTGCGCCGAGTCCTCCCTCTTCAAGGCCGGCCTCATCTGATCAGTCAGATGAGTGACCACCGGGACCCGAGTCAGATGTGCACCATGGAAATGCCCCGCGCAGAGGTGGCAAACATGGTGAACCAAATCGCGAATTGCAAGTTCGGGGAGGACTGACAGTTTGGCAAGGAGCCGTACTCGCGCGCCAACCCCCCTCCAGTGGTAAGTCGCATCTCTTTATTGCTTTGTCCTCTTCATAGCCGACTCCGACTTCTGATTTTCATTGGCTTCTATGAATTAGAACCCCCTCATGCAGCCCGCAGCCGGCGTAACAAGACCGCCCCGCGAGTTCGTCCCCGACCGAGCGGAGAGAGCGACGTTGACGACCCCGACTTGGGGGCGACGGCGATGGAAGCCGACGATGAAGGCGGGGGAGGAGGAGCGGGAGGCGGCCTCAGGCCCTCGGCCACCTTTGCCGACTGGCCTGATGACGATGCCGAAGGGGAAGTCATTCTGCGCCACCAGCCAAGGGTCGGCCCATCGGGCGCGGGTTCCTCCACCGGCCTGGCCGGCCAAGGCGGCTTGAAGAGGCGCCAGCCTGGGCCGAGTTCATTCGGCGGCAAGCCGAAGAAGCTCAAGGCGGCGGCCGCCGCGACCAGACGGGAGGAGGCGGCCGCAAAGGCCAACCGCTTCCGCAAGGAAGTGAAGAGGCCACCGGTAGTCTCTGCGTAAGTGTTTCCTCCTTTCTCCTTATTTTCCCCTGGTGAATCTCATCCGAGTTTCCCTTTTTTCATTCCCTTTTTGCTTCAGGGATCCCCTTTCACTTGAGCGGGTCGCCGTCCCCTCCGTCATGGGGTCAGCGGAGACGTCAGCCAACACTCGGCGGGTTGACCCTGCCGCCGACCTCCGGGAGGCGACGGAGCGAAACATGCGGGAGAAACGCTATGAGGAGGAGGCCGACCGCTTGGAGAAGGCGGAGGCCGAGAAGGCGGCGGCCTCCGCCCAGAAAAAACTGGAAGAGGCCGAAGCCGCCGCCGCAGCAAGGCAGTAAGCCGAGGAGGCCGCGCGCCGCCAGTCGGCGCTGTTCGTCACCCCACTGTCCTCGGCGCCGCTGCCCCCAGAGTTCACGGGGCAGACTGGAGAAGTCGGCGCCGAGAACCCCGTCGTGGAGAAGGAAAGCGGCGAGGCCTCCATGTCGGACACGCTCGTGCCGCCACCGCCGCCTCCACCGCCGTCTGGGAGAGCGCATGGCAAACAGCCGGCGGGCCCGCCGGTGCCGGTGACTGCAGACGAGTCTGAGGCGAGGCTGCTTCTCCAAGTCGCCTCGCTGGTGCGCTGCCATCTTGAGAGGGCGACCTCGGCGCCGCGACCCCGGGAGACTGACGCCGCCAGCTCGGCAATCCCAGACGCCGAGGCGACAAGCGCCGCGCCCATCGGGTGGTTGCGCGGAGGCGGCACAGGGCCGCTGAATCAAGCGCTTCTGGACATCCAGGCGAAGCTGCGAGCTGAAGGCGACGCCCTTCAAACTTGCACCAGGGCGCATCTGGCAGCGCAAACGGCCATCCGAGTATGTTTCCCTCTTCTTTTTGATTCTTGTTTTTCTCGGTGGGGGCGCGCCAGCGCACCCACTGGGTGTAGTCCCCGAGTTTCGGGCTGGCTACTGAGCAGGCGGTTCGGAACTCCCTCTGGCGAGTTCCAAATATTAACTTTGTCTGAAATGCTTATTGCAGGAGTATCACAACCTCCGCGCTACCGCCTTCAACCGCAATGTTGAGGAGTTAGGCAGTCGGACTGCCGACTTGTCGGAGAGCCGGGGTGAGTCCTTCTTCTTTCTCGCGGGGGCGCGCTGGCGCACCCGCGGGCTGTAGTCCCCGAGATTCGGGCCGACTATTGAGCAGTCGGGCCGGATCTTCTCAGTGACTTTCTTTGTTGATGACTTATCGTCTTTCGTCTTTTTTCTTCTTCAGAGGCCAACGCGGCTCTTCAACAGCAGCTGGGCGAGGCCAACACCGCCTTGCGCGCCAAGGAGGAGGAGTGCAGCAAACTTGCCACAGAGCGTGACCTGCTGGCTGCGCAGCTGGCCGAGCAGAAGGAGCTGCTCAAGAAGGCGCAGGACGAGGCCGAGTAGAAGGAGGCCGCTCTCCTGGCCGAGTTCGAGAGCGAGCGCTCCTCCTGGACTAACAGGGAGGCGATGCTGACCTCCGGCTTCCACAAGATCGAGGAAATCGTCGATGGTGAGTTTCTTTTCTTCCTTTCTTTCTTCGAGCTTCCGACTATAGGTCGAGCCGATTTTTGGTTTTTTCGACTCACTTCTTTTTTTGTCTTGGCAGACTTCTTCCCTGGCCACTCGCAGGCAGTCACTCAGGCCATCGAGGCTGATCGCGAGATGCGGAGGGCAAGCGGCGCAGAGATCGCTGCTAACACCCCCCGAACCGTCGATGAGCAACTTCTGAGCATCGAAGCCCGTCTTCGTCCGGCCCACCGGTTGATGCGCCGGCTTCAGCATGCCGGCGCCTAGGCGGTTGCCGCTCTGTGGCCAGACATGCCGGCCCTGCGTACCGCCAGTCGGACCGCCGACTGGCTGGAGGTCGCAGCTGGCCGGCTTGAAGCTTGGAAGGGTTCCTCGGCCCGGGCCGGAGCGCGCTGGGCCTTGGAATTCATTAAGGTGTGGTATCCGGGGATGGACCTGGACTGGCTGGCCGCGTTCCGGTCAGAGGCCCAGGCAGAGTTGGTGGCAGTGGAGGGTGCCCTTGTCGAGCGTGCGGCGGCGATCGGGGCTTCTGAGCATCGATTAGGTAGTAGGAGTCGTTTCCCAGCACCTTGCTGATAATGAAGGGGCCTTCCCAAGGCGCCGACAGCTTGTGTTGGCCGGCTGTTCGCTGGATCAGTCGGAGCACAAGGTCGCCCTCTTGGAACGATCTTGGCCTAACCTTCATGTTGTAGTATCGACGCAGACTCTGCTGGTAGATGCTGGACCGGCTGAGTGCCAACAGCCGGCCCTCTTCCAGCAGATCGACGCTATCTTGATGTGCTTCTTCTGCTTCTTCCTCGGTGTACATAGTGACTCGCGGGGAGTCGAACTCTAAGTCCATCGGGATGACGGCTTCGGCACCGTAGACGAGGAAGAAGGGTGTGAAGCCGGTTGACTTGTTTGGAGTCATGCGCAGACTCCAGAGGACGGCCGGCAGTTCCTCAAGCCAGCAGCCGGCCGACCGCTCCAGCGGCACGACCAGTCGAGGCTTGATGCCGGATAAGATGAGGCCGTTTGCCCACTCCACCTGGCCGTTTCACTGCGGATGGGCAACAGACGCTAAGTCCAGTCGGATGCCCTGCGTCGCGCAGGAACGGGCCAAGGCGCCTTTGGCAAAATTTGTGCCATTGTCGATGATGATGCTGTGCGGGATGTTGTACCGAGTCGTGATGTCGGGGATGAAAGTCATTGCAGTCGGACCATTCAACTTCTTGATGGGTTTCACTTCTATCCACTTGGTGAACTTGTCCACTGCGACAAGTAGATGAGTCAAGCCACCTCGTGCCGTCTTGAATGGTCCCACCATGTCCAGGCCCCAGTATGTGAAGGGCCAGGCGATGGGGATAGTCTTGAGTGCGGAAGCTGGCTGAAGTGGCTTGGAACAGAACATCTGGCACCCTTTGCACTTTTGGACTAACTCTTTGGCCTCTTCCAGGGCAGTTGGCCAGAAGAAACCGTGCCGGAAAGCTTTGGCGACGAGTGCCCTTGAGGCCGCATGGTGGCCGCACTCGCCTTCGTGGACGTCTCTGAGAATTGCTTGGCCTTGTTCTGCCTCGACGCGGCGTTGGAAGACGCCAGTGACGCTGCGCCTAACCAGCTCTCTGTTGACTATGGTATAAGCTGCTGCTCGGTGTTGCACTTGCCGAGCCAAGATTTCATCAGTTGGCAGCTCTCTGTTTACTAGGAACTTGAGGATGGGCTGGGCCCATGAGGGTGCTGCTATTTCTTCAACTGCCACTAGTGTGACTTGGACAAGGGCGGCTGGGCTGGGAGGCGGCGGGTTGGAGTCCGCAGCCACTTGCTGACTTGACGAAGTCCCCGGGCCGACTGGAGCAGTCCCCGGGCCGAGTTCTGGAGTCTTTGGTCTTGTCACCGCAGTCCCCGGGCCGGGTTCTGAAGTCCCTGGGCCGGCTTTGACTGTGGCTTTCTTGGAGTCGGATTCACTTCTTCGGGTGGAGCCGGCACAAAGATTGAGTCTGATTCTGGTGACGGCTTGATAGATGGCTTGAAGAGGCGCCGAAGTGCAATGCCGGATGGTATTGCTTGGCGGGTGGAGCCGATTCGTGCCAAGGCGTCTGCTTGGTCGTTGTCGTTCCTTGGCACATGGAGGAACTCGCACCCCTCGAAGTATCCGCTCAGTTGCTGCACAAGGAATCGGTAGCTCGCCATGTTTGCGTCCTTGGCGTCCCAATCGCCAGATGATTGCTGGACCACCAAGTCAGAGTCGCCATAACACAGGATCCGGCGAATGCCGAGTTCTTTGGCAAGCCGGAGCCCGTGGATGAGCGCCTTGTACTCGGCTACGTTGTTGGAGGCGGCGAAATGGATCTGCAGCGCATATCTGAGCTTGTCACCCTTGGGGGAAGTGAGGACGACGCCGGCTCCCAGGCCGGTGCGCATCTTCGATCCATCGAAGTGCATCCGCCAATGGGTGGAGTCGGGCGCTGGTGGCAGGTACTGGGTCTCAGCCCAATCGACAAGGAAGTCGGCCAGTGCTTGCGACTTGATGGCGGTGCGGGGCTCGTAGTAGATGGTGTAGGGAGCCAGGTCGATGGCCCATTTGGCCACTCGGCGAGAAGCATCCCGGCTTCCGATGATCTCGGCTAGTGGGGCTGTGCAGACCATAGTGATTGGATGCTCCTGGAAGTAAGGCTTCAATTTCTTGGCGGCAAAATGCACGCCGTAGCACGTCTTCTGGTAGTGGGGGTAGTTCTGCTTGGAGGCCGACAGTACCTTGCTCAGGTAATATATCGGTCTCTGGACAGGTAGCGCCTTGCGTTCCTCCTTGCGCTCGACTACAATGACTTTGCTAACTACCCGGTTGGTGGCGGCAATGTACAGGAGCATGGGATCTTTGGGAGTCGGAGCCGCCAGCACAGGGGGAGTAGTCAACATCTTCTTCAGTTGGAGAAAGGCCTCGTCCGCCTTGGGAGTCCATTCAAAAAAGGTTGTCTTCTTCATGAGCTGATATAAGTGGAGAGCCTTCTCGCCCAGCCGACTGATGAATCGGCTGATGGACGCCAAACAGCCGGTGAACTTATGCACATCTAACAGTCGTCTGGGTGCTTCCATCCTCTCGATGGCCTTGATCTTCACAGGGTTGCACTCTATGCCATGTTCGGAGACCAGGAAACCGAGGAGCTGGCCGGCTGGTACTCCGAAGATGCATTTCTCGGGGTTGAGCTTGATCTGGAATTGGCGCAGGTTCTCAAAGGTTTCCTTGAGGTCTTCCAACAGAGTTCCATGTTTTTCCGTCTTCACCACCACATCATCCACGTAGACGTGGGCATTTCTGCCGAGTTGCTTGAGGAGGCACTTCTGCATGCAACGCTGAAAGGTGGCACCGGCATTCCTCAAGCCGAACGTCATGGTCAGGTAGCAGAAGGCACCAAACGGCGTGATGAAGGCGGTCTTCAGTCTGTCAGCCGGGTTCAGCTTGATCTGGTGATATCCTGAATATGCATCTAAGAAACTCAACAGCTCGCATCTGGCTGTGGAGTCTATCACCTGATCAATTCTCGGCAGAGCGAATGGGTCCTTGGGACAGGCTTTATTGAGACTTGTGTAGTCAATACACATCCGCCACTGCTTGTTCTTCTTCAGCACCAGTACTGGGTTTGCTAGCCACTCTAGGAAAAACACTTCCATGATGAAGCCGGCTGCTAGGAGCCAGGCTATTTCTTCTCCAACAACTCTTCTCTTTTCTTCTGACAGGCGGCGCAAGGGCTGCCTGACGGGTTTCACATCAGACCGGACATGTAATTTGTGCTCGGCGAATTTCGTCGGTACACCAGGCATGTATTTAGGGGACCATGCGAAGATGTGTCGATTCTCACAGAGGAAATCGACGACCTCGCCTTCCTATTTGCTGTCAAGGTTTGTACCCACAACAGCGTACCTCTCTGGGTGCTCCGGGTCCAAAGGTATCTTCTTTGTTTCTCTGGCTGGCTTGAATGATCCTTTTGCTTCCGACTCCCTGGGTTCGGGCGATAACTCGGGCTGCTTGCCGGCCATCGCCACGACCCGGTCAAGAAGCCGTTTCTCAGCTGCGATCACCAAGGACTCAGCTAGCCGACTGCTCTCGGCCGCGCAAGCAGACAACTTTCTGTAGTCGCCGGCCACGGTTAGGATCCCCTTGGAACTCGGCATCTTCATCTTGAGGTAGGCGTAGTGGAGGACCGCCATGAACTTGGCCAAAGCTGGTCCGCCAAGCAGTGCATGGTACGGGCTTTTAAGGTCCACCACCTCAAACCAAATTGGCTCTCGGCGGAAATGATCTTTGTCCCCAAAGAGGACGTCTATCAGGATCTTGCCGATTGGTGAGCAGGAAAGGCCAGGGACAATGCCGTGGAACACAGTCCGGCTGCTCTGAAGCTGTCTTCGCTTGATTCCTAACTTCTCCATCGTATCCTTGTACAGGATGTTGATACTGTTGCCTCCGTCTATCAGCACTCGCGAGAAGCGAGCGGCCCGCCTATCGGTGGCGAGTGTGGCGCCTAAGACCAAGGTGTAGGAGCCTGGACTCTGCATCACCTCTGGGTGATCGGCTCTGCTCCAACTGATGGGCCTTTTGGACCAGTGCATGAATTCTGGAGTGCTTGACGCGACTGCATTCACCTCTTGATGTTGTTGGCGCCTGCTGCGCTGGTCGTCTGCCACACTGGTGAACACCACATAGGCTCAATGCTCATTTGGGAACTCGTCTTGTATCGCGCCAACTCGCCTGACAGCCGGCTGCTAGGGCGGCTGCGGTGGAGGCGGCCCAGCAGGCGGGGGAGGGAGTAGGCTGTCTCCCTTGGCAATTCTGGTCAACCAGTGGCATTTCCGGGTGGTGTGGTTCGACGGCTTCGCGCCGCTGTGGAACTTGCAGGGGCCATCCAGGGTCTTCTCGTCGGAGAAAGCCGGCAACCAGTTGGACTTGCCACCCTTCTGCCGCTTCGCCGGAGGCGGTCCCTCCGGCTGTTGGTCTTCGACTGTCGCCACTTGCCGGCTGTTGGAAGCTGGCTGTGGGGCCTTGCGCTTGTGGTCGTTCTGCTGTTGCCGCCGGCTGGTGTCCCCATCCGGAGTTCTTGGAGCCTGAGGGGCGACTTTGCCAGTCGCGCTGACTTGAATCTCCGCCTTCATGGAGGAGTCGGCCGTGGCGTACTTGTCTGCTGTGATCAGCAGTTCATCAAGGGTCTCCGGCTCGTCGCAGAGAAGCTTGTGCTTGAGGAGGGTGCCTTCTCTGCACCCGGCAGTAAAGTACTCGATAGCCTGCACCTCGTGCACGCCCTCGCAGGAGTTCCGGAGCTCGTCCCAGCGCGTGAGGTAGTCGCGAGTGGATTCGTTGGGGCCTTGCACGCACAAGGAGAGTTGGCGATGCTTGGGAGGTTGCTTGTACATGCTTGTGAAGTTGCGGACGAAGGCCTCGGTGAAGTCGACCCAGCTGTTGATGTTGCGAGGCTTCAGACTGTTCAACCATGTCCGGGCCGAGCCCTGGAGCATGAGCGGGACATATCTTACGGCAACTCGCTTGTTGCCGTTCGCTATGTTGACAACTGTGGAGTAATCGATCAGCCAGTCCTCCGGCTTCACAGTGCCGGTGTATTTGGGCGTGTCTCGGGGGAGCGTGAAACCTTTGGGGAAGGGCTCATCTCGGATGCGGGGTCCAAAACAGGGAGGACCCAACTCGTCTTCTTCTTCCAGCGCCAAGGATCGGTGGAGTCGGTCGATCCGGTGGCGGGCATCGTTCTCTCCGACTCCCTCTTGGCGGCCAAGACGGTCGCCGAGAGTCGGATGTTCCACGGGCGGCGGGGAGGCTCGCCTTTCTCTGCGAGGAGGGGGAGGCAAATAGCCGTCCCGCCGTTCCACCGCTTTGGGGCGGCCATCTTGGTCGCGCTCGATGGTGATGCGAGTCCGACTGTGGCTGACAGCCGGCTCCTTATCCTTCTTTCCGCGGGCTCCGCCAGTCGGCGTCTGGGACGTGGCGCCTTGGTCTCGGCAGGGTGGCGGGTCATCGTTTTGTCGCTGCGGTGCCTCTGTGCGGCAGCCGGCTTCGTTCTGCGCGGCGGCCGCGTCGAGGAGCTGCTGAACTCGCTCCGTCATCATGCGGCGCTCTTCGCCCTCGAAGTTGTCGAGCTCGTATGCCGCCGCCTGGGCGGCGCGGATGTTCTCCGCGGGCGTGGCATACACAGGGCGATCAGCCCCGAACAGATTGGCGATTTCCATGCCGCGTTGTCGGACCGTGCCTAGGCGGCTAGGCCCAGTCGGAGCTGGCGAGCCGCCCACGGTGTGATCCATCTCGCGCTGGTAGGCTTCTGACAAGCGCCTCATGCTTGCCAACTTCTTCGCGCCCTCGATAAGCTGAAGGCGGCGTGCCTCCAGCGTCTCGGCGTCAGCGTCTCCCGGAATCGGCGCGGTGAGGTCTCGCAGAGCCGCGTCGAGCGGGTCATGCGCTCCCTCATCAGAACGCTCGCCGTGATCGAGGACGAGAACCTCCGTGATGGTGCTTCCGCCGCTCCCCGCGCAAGGGAGCGGCTCGTCGTAGACCACCACGTTGGTGGGAAACGCATCGAGCGACACGGTGTCGGAGTCGACCAGCATCGGGTTGGTGGATCCTATGGACTCCAGGTCCACGGCAGGCTCGCCGGCAACGTGGAGTTGGTCGAGGAGACTCGCGAGGAGGCTCTCGGGGCCGCTCGTGCCTGCATCAGACGCAGGCTCGTCGAAGAGGCGAACCTCACCGATAAGCTCGGCGAGGCAGCTGGCCGTGCAGGCGATCTCAGCCCCGTGCAGCGCGTCGGCGCAAACTCCATCTGGCGTGCCGGGCTGGCTGTGCTCGCCAAGGAGGAAAAGGGTTCCCGTCCAGAGCAGGTCTCCGGACGACGGTGCACCTCTCCCCACGGTGGGTGCCAAATGTCGGGGGTTGGGTACGACATATGACAAAGGATGGCTTATCATGGTGGGAGCGAGTAGAACGTCGCCGGTGCCCGGAAGCGGGATGAGGCAAAGACATGCACACCGGCGGAACTTACCTAGCTTCAGGGCTCTCTGAGGAGATAACACCCCTACTGCTACTCTGCAGGGTCTCCGCATGGTCACTATGGCAAAGTGGTTACAATAGTGCTCCTGGAGCTGTTTCTGGAGGTAGGAGAGGGCGAGGCTAGCTCTCTCCTTCCTATGCTCTAAGGTCTATCTCTCTCTGGGTCCGAACCCTTTGCATGGGCTTCCCGGGGAGTTTATATAGGCCTACCCCCCATGGGTACAATAGTAATCTGGCTGGGTGCGGGTCCCAGCCGTCTGCCTCTCAGGCCGTCGTCCTCTCTGCCGACTACTGGGGCCCGCCGACTGGCGGGCCCCGCGGACAGGCCTGATACTGTAGTTGTACTCTTGATGACGCTGGCTTGGTCATGTGGTTATGGCAACAGCGCCGCTGTCCGGCGTGCGTTCACCGTCGCCATTCCCCATCTTGTCTAGTTAATGGCGAGCGGGGCCCGTGGGAGGGGTCGGCCGACTCCAGGGGGCCGACTCCCACGGGTCCGCCTTCAGGGCGCTCGTGTCGTCTTCTGTCTACCCACTGACAGGCGGCCCCGCCGTCCTTGGGTCGTACAAGCAAGCGTCGTGGGCACAGTGCGCCGCCCACTGTGGCTGAGGTCAGGGCAGGAATGGCAACAGTGTCGCGCCTCGCCGGAGATCTTCAGCGATACGGCTTACTGTAGCCATGCCGGCCCCTTGTAAGCAGGGGGGGCGTCCATGCCGTGGACGTACCCCGTCTCGCCCTTCGAGACGAGGGTGGAGTCGCGGGCCGACTCTCCATGGCCGGCCTCTCTAGAAGTCGCCGGCCATGAGTCGGCTTATCTTGGAGTCACCATCCGCGACTCGGCTTATCTTGGAGTCGCCCGCTAGGACTCGGCTTATCTTGGAGTCGCCGGCTCGGACTCGGCTTATCTTGGAGTCGCCATCTAGGACTCGGCATATCTTGGAGTCATCCCTGGGACTCGGCATAACTTGGAGCTACTGATCCCAATGTCTTGAAAGGCTCTGGGGCTCGGGTTAGCCTACCCGTGGCCCATTACTCCGACAGAGCAGGTGAAGGTGGTGCACGAGGCTCGCCAGGTGGCTTACAACGCCAGTATTGCCCTTCAGGCCAATGTTCAGATCAGCAAGACTCCGACTGAACTTTCGAATGTTGCCTTATATCTGATCACCCACTGGGGTGTTTCTTTGCTTAGAGCTTGGGAAATCTTCCATGTCACTCGACTTGTGTTGAATCTTAGCAGACTTTCTAAACCAGTGGGGGCACGCCGAGTGCACCCACTGGGTGTAGTCCCCGAGACCACGATCGACTGCTGGCAGTCGACTGAGGTCTTAGAATGTATCTCTTTCCTTCTTTTTTTTGAACTCACGTTGGGCAGACCCTGCTGAGTATTGATCTAAACCAGTGGGGGCACGCTAAGTGCACCCACTGGGTGTAGTCCTTGAGACTACTTGGTGAATATTTGATTCGGCAGTAGTCTTAGAGTAACTTTTCTCTATCGATGCCTCTTATTTCTGTCGACTGACATATCATTCTTGCTGACTGCAGAGGTCTTGTGATCTTGGAGCTCGTCTTTCTGAGTTGAAGAAGAAGCATATCAGCGTTGAACTTGACCTTGAACTCGCAAAGAAGAATCTCAAGACTGCGCAACAAGAGACGGCCATCATGGGAGGTAACCATTCGACTGTATTGTCTGCTTAGTAGTTCGCACTTTCCACTGCTTTTCATTCAGTCTCTTTGAACTGAGTGACTTCACACAAGCAGATGTGCATAGTGAAAACCGCCAACTTCAGGCTCGTCTGAAGAGTGTTGTTTATTTAGACAGGATGAAGGAGGCTTTGGAGAAGAAGGACCTGGACCTTGCTGCTGCTCGGAAAGAAGCACATGAGAAGACGACGCTTGCGGACCAGAAGCTGGCTTCAGTCGGCAAATTGGAGGATGAGAATGCGAAGTTGAACACTGCCGTCTCGGACACCATTCGGGAAGTCGAGCAACTAAGGAAGGACAAGGAGAACCTGACCACTGAAGTCGACGGCCTCACAGCAAAAACGGGCAAGTTAGAGTCCTATTTGGAACAACTTGCGGCGAAACTTGTCTTGAAGCTTGAAGGTATGACTGTTCAATTAGGTAACTGTCATCGACTGAAATTTGCAATATTCTCGACTCATTGTTTTTTGCGATGGAACAGATCTTTGCCAGGACTTTGAAGCTGAAACTGGATGGGTTGAGACAGGTCTCGACCCTATCAACTGTCCCGTGAAAGATGAAGTTGCGATGAACTTGCTTCGATTGGAATCACGCTTGGACGAGTTGTCGACTATCTGGCTCGGCTGAAGGCTGCGATGACCTGAGTGGACGCCGTGTTGGAAATATGCCCTAGAGGCAATAAAAAAAGGATTATTATTATATTTCCTTGTTCATGATAATTGTCTTTTATTCATGCTATAATTGTATTATCCGGAAATCGTAATACATGCTTAGACCACAACATGTCCCTAGTGAGCCTCTAGTTGACTAGCTCGTTGATCAACGGATAGTCATGGTTTCCTGACTATGGACATTGGATGTCATTGATAACATGATCACATCATTACGAGAATGATGTGATGGACAAGACCCAATCCTAAGCGTAGCACAAAGATTGTGTAGTTCGTTTGCTAGAGCTTTTCCAATGTCAAGTATCTTTTCCTTAGACCATGAGATCGTGTAACTCCCGGATACCGTAGGAGTGCTTTGGGTGTACCAAACGTCACAAGTAACTGGGTGGCTATAAAGGTGCACTACAGGTATCTCCGAAAGTGTCTATTGGGTTGACACAGATCGAGACTGGGATTTGTCACTCCGTATGACAGAGAGGTATCTCTGGGCCCACTCGGTAATGCATCATCATAATGAGCTCAAAATGACCAAGTGTCTGGTCACGGGATCATGCATTACGGTACAAGTAAAGTGACTTGCCGGTAACAAGATTGAACAAGGTATTGGGATACCGACGATCGAATCTCGGGCAAGTAACGTACTGATTGACAAAGGGAATTGTATATGGGGTTGCTTAAATCCTCGACATCGTGGTTCATCCGATGAGATCATCAAGGAGTATGTGGGAGCCAACATGGGTATCCAGATCCCGCTGTTGGTTATTGACCGGAGAGCCGTCTCGGTCATGTCTACATGTCTCCCGAACCCGTAGGGTCTACACACTTAAGGTTCGGTGACGCTAGGGTTGTATGAATATGAGTATGCAGCAAACCGAAAGTTGTTTGGAGTCCCGGATGAGATCCCGGATGTCACGAGGAGTTCTGGAATAGTCCGGAGGTAAAGAATTATATATATGAAGTGTAGTTCCGGCCATTGGGAGAGTTTCGGGGGTCACCGGTATTGTACCGGGACCACCGGAAGGGTCCCGGGGGTCCACCGGGTGGGGCCACCTATCCCGGAGGGCCCCGTGGGCTGAAGTGGGGAGGGTACCATCCCCTGGTGGGCTGGTGCGCCCCCCTTGGGCCCCCTCCCTGCGCCTAGGGTTGGAAACCCTAGGGTGGGGGGCGCCTCCACTTGCCTTGGGGGGCACTCCACCCCCCTGGCCGCCGCCCCCCTTGGGAGGTCCCATCTCCAAGGTCGGTGCCCCCCCAGGGGGCCTATATAAAGGGGGGAGGGAGGGTAGCCGCACCCTGAAGTCTTGGTGCCTCCCTCTCCCCTGCTACACCTCCTCCTCCCGTAGTCGCTTGGCGAAGCCCTGCCGGAACCCTGCTGCATCCACCACCACGCCGTCATGCTGCTGGATCTTCATCAACCTCTCCTTCCCCTCTTGCTGGATCAAGAAGGAGGAGACGTCACGCTGACCGTACGTGTGTTGAACGCGGAGGTGCCATCCGTTCGGCGCTAGGATCTCCGGTGATTTGGATCACGACGAGTACGACTCCCTCAACCCTGTTCTCTTGAACGCTTCCACTCACGATCTACAAGGGTATGTAGATGCACTCCTCTCTCTCGTTGCTAGATGAACTCATAGATTGATCTTGGTGAACGTAGGAATTTTTTTTATTTTATGCAACGTTCCCCAACACGCCGAACTCTGGCCTCAGGCAGAACTTTCTCAAAGTCTCGAGTCACTGATGACTCAACTCAACCAGATCTCTGATCGAGTGCAAGAGTGGAAGAAGTCCTCTGCCCGCTGTGGCGTTGACATCGCCTTGTCATTGGTTCGCGTGCACTGCAAGGTGGCTAAAGAGGAGAAGCTGGCGGCCCTCAAGGTAGCGAATACTAAGAAGCACTCCTTCCAGGACTTCATGGACACCTTCCTCGAGGCAGCTACCCGCATTGCCGACAGCATCGATCTTGACAGCTTCTGCGATCCGTCCAGCCCTTCTCCTGTCGAGTGACGGAAAAACCATTATGCCCCACTTTTATTTGCCTCGGAATACCGAGTGATTTTGTAATCGTTAAAACTCTTTCGGGCCTGACGCCCGAGTACTTTTAATCTGTGGTTAGGAACCTCTGGGTTTATCTTTAAATATGTTGGGTTTATCTTCGAGTGAAATATGTTCTTCTCTTGCATCGGTTTCTCATTGTTTGATGCAGGTGCTGAAGAAGGATTAGCAGTCGACCAGTTGAATGAGCCTTGGCAGCATTGATCAGCTCATCAGCGAGGTACTCAACAATGGTCTTGACGTTCCTGTCATCAGCAAAGGGCCAATCTTTGGGTGGGTGCACACAATCTCGTCCTTCTTCTTGACGGTGCAGCCCCCGGGGGAGGGTGGGGGTGGGCGTGTGGTCGACCCGCAGCCCCGCTCACCAATCGGTAGGATTTTCAAACTTCCGCGAGTACTGGACAACAGCTAAGCCCCCCGAGTGCGAGGGCTTCTCACCACTCGGCAGGATTTTCAAACTTAGGCGAGTACTGGACTGCAGCTAAGCCCCTGAGTGGGAGGGTGCTCACCGCTCGGTAGGATTTTTCAAACTTAGGTGAGTACTGGACTGCAGCTAAGCCCCCCGAGCGGGAGGGCTGCTCACCACTCGGTAGGATTTTCAAACTTAGGTGAGTACTGGACTACAGCTAAGCCCCCGAGTGGGAGGGCTGCTCACCACTCGGTAGGATTTTTAAAACTTAGGCGGGCACTGGACTGTGATACGTCTCCAACATGTCTATAATTTTTTATTGTTCCATGCAATTATATTATCTGTTTTGAATGATTATGGGCTTTATTATACACTTTTATATTACTTTTGGGACTAACCTATTAACCGGAGGCCCAACCCATATTGCTATTTTATTGCATGTTTCAGTATTTCAAAGAAAAGGAATATCAAACGGAGTCCAAATGACGTGCGAATTTTTGAGGATTTTTTATGGACCAAAAGAAGACCACGAAGCATCGGAGATGGGCCAGAAGAGCTCCGGGCTGCCCACGAGATAGGAGGGCGCGCCCCTACAGGGGGGGCGCGCCCCCCTGTCTCGTGGACGGCCCGTAGACCCCCCTGACGTGAAACCCACGCCAATAATTCCTATAAATACTGAAACTTTCAGGAATTAACCTAGATCGGAAGTTCCGCCGCCACAAGCCTCTATAGCCACCAAAAACCTCTTGGGAGACCTTCCCGGCACCCTGCCAGAGGGGGAATCCTTCACCGGTGGACATCTTCATCATCCCGGCGCTATCCATGACGAGGAGGGAGTAGTTCACCCTCGGGGCTGAGGGTATGTACCAGTAGCTATGTGTTTGATCTCTCTCTCTTGTGTTCTCTCTCGTGTTCCCTCTATGGCATGATCTTGATGTATCCCAAGCTTTGCTATTGTAGTTGGATCTTATGATGCTTCTCCCCCTCTACTCTCTTGTGATGAATTGAGTTTCCCCTTTGAAGTTATCTTATCAAATTGGGTCTTTTATGAGAACACTTGATGTATGTCTTGTCGTGCTTACCTGTGGTGACAATGGTATTTCATGCGCCTCTTGATGTATGTTTTGGTGACCAACTTGCGGGTTCCGCCCATGAACCTATGCATAGGGGTTGGCACATGTTCTTGACTCTCCGGTAGAGTCTTTGGGGCACTCTTTGAAGTACTTTGTGTTGGTTGAATAGATGAATCTGAGATTGTGTGATGCATATCGTATAATCATGCCCATGGATACTTGAGGTGACAATGGAGTATCTAGGTGACATTAGGGTTTTGGTTGATTTGTGTCTTAAGGTGTTATTCTAGTACGAACTCTTGAATAGATTGATCCGAAAGAATAACTTTGAGGTGGTTTTGTACCCTACCATAATCTCTTCGTTCGTTCTCCGCTATTAGTGTCTTTGGAGTGACTCTTTGTTGCATGTTGAGGGCTTGTTATATGATCTATCTATGTTATTATTGTTGGGAGAACTTGCACTAGTGAAAGTATGAACCCTAGGCCTTGTTTCCTACCATTGCAATACCGTTTACGCTCACTTTTATCGCTCGCTACCTTGCTGTTTTTTATTATTTCAGATTACAAAAACCTTTATCTACTATCTATTTTGCACTTGTATCACCCTCTCTTCGCCGAACTAGTGCACCTATAAAATTCACCATTGTATTAGGTGTGTTGGGGACGCAAGAGACTCTTTGTTATTTGGTTGCGGGGTTGTTTGAGAGAGACTATCTTCATCCTACGCCTCCTACGGATTGATAAACCTTAGGTCATCCACTTGAGGGAAATTTGCTACTGTCCTACAAACCTGTGCACTTGCAGGCCCAACAACGTCTACAAGAGGAAGGTTGTGTAGTAAACATCAAGCTCTTTTCTGGCGCCGTTGCCGGGGAGGTTAGCGCTTGAAGGTATATCTTTAGATTTTGCAATCGAATCTTTTTGTTTCTTTTTTTATCACTAGTTTAGTTTATAAAATAAAACTAAAAAATGGAGTTGAGTTTGTCTCACACGCTTCATCTTTTTAATATCTTTCGTGAGTATGATGGAAAGGAAAATTGTGCTCAAGTGTTAGAAAAAGAACGCATTAAAATGTTTGGTACTAGATCTTTGAATGATGAGCATGATTGCAATGTTGTTAGTATGAATTCCTTGAATATCCATGATGCTAATGATATGCAAAGCCACAAGCTTGGCGAAGCTATGTTTGATGAATATGATATATTTTGTCCCCCAAGCTTTGATGAGCAAATTTATTTTGATGAAAGCATGCCTCCTATTTATGATGATTATATTGATGAGAGTGGGTTTGGAACAGTGACAACTTTAGGAAGTAGTGATCCCACTATTTTGGAGGATGTTGAATCTTATTGTGATGAACATGAAAGTGGATTTGGAAGAGTGTCAACTTTAGTTAGTGATGATTCCAGTATTTCGGAAGAGGTTCCAATTGATTATGAGAACAAAGTTGCTATGACTTGTATGCTATTAGGAATAATGATAACCATGAAACTTGTCATCTTGATTTTAGTTTTCAATTGGATTATGCCTCACATGATAATTATTTTGTTGAGTTTGCTCCCACTACTATTCATGAGAAGAATTTTGGTTATGTGGAGAGTAATAAATTTTCTATGCTTGTAGATCATGAAAAGAATGCTTTAGGTGCTGGTTATATTGTTGAATTCATTCATGATGCTACTGAAAATTATTATGAGAGAGGAACTTATGCTTGTAGGAATTGTAATAATATCAAGTTTCCTCTCTATGTGTTGAAAATTTTGAAGCTATGCTTGTTGTGCCATCCTATGCTAGTTGATTATTGTTCCCATAAGTTGTTTGCTCACAAACTCCCTATGCATAGTAAGTGGGTTAGGCTTAAATGTGCTAGTCATATGCTTCATGATGCTCCCGTTATGTTTCAATTCTTATCTTTTATGTGAGCATCATTGCCATCATCATGCCTAGCTAAAAAGGCATTAAAGAAAAGCTCTTGTTGGGAGACAACCCAATATTTACCCTTACTGTTTTTGTGTGTCCACATGATTATGCTACTGTAGTAATCATGTTTTATAGCTTTTGTTTCAATAAAGTGCCAAGTAGAACCTTTGGGAAGACTTGAGTGAAGTTTATGTGATCTTGCTGTGAAAAACAGAAACTTTTGCGCTCACGAGATTAGCTGCCATGTTTTACTGGAGAGTGATTTTAGGTTGATTCTTTTTGAATATGATTAATAGACAAATTCCTCAGGTCCAGAAATTTATTTAATAATTTTTGGGGTTCCAGAGGTATACGTTTGATACAGATTACTACAGAATGTTCTGTTTTTTACAGATTCTGTTTTCATTGTGTTGTTTGCTTATTAAGGATGCATCTATGAGTAGTACCGGAGGGTATGAACCATAGATAAGTTGGATTACAGTAGATATTACACCAATATAAATTTAGAATGAGTTCATTATAGTACCTAAGTGGTGGTTTTATTTTCTTATACTAACGGAGCTTACGAGTTTTGTTTAAGTTTTGTGTGGTTGAAGTTTTCAAGTTTTGGGTAAAGATTCGATGGACTATGGAATAAGGAGTGTCAAGAGACTAAGCTTGGGGATTCCCAAGGAACCCCAAGGTAATATTCAAGGACAACCAAGCAACTAAGTTTGGGGATGCCCCGGATGGCATCCCCTCTTTCATCTTCGTTCATCGGTAACTTTACTTGGAGCTATATTTTTATTCACCACATGATATGTGTTTTGCTTGGAGCGTCATTTTCTTTTGTTAGTATTTGCTGGCTGTTAGTTAGAATAATGTTTTGCATCTTTAGTTTCAATAAAAAGTCAAGGATAGCCTTTGCCATGCTTATTTTGCTAGTATACATGTTGCTGTTTGAAAACAGAAAGTTTACCGCTGTTGCAAAAATTCCCTAGAAAATTCAGAGAATGGTATAACGTTGAATATTTTTGCATATTAAGCTCTGATATATTTATTACAGTGGGAATTTTATTTCATATTTTTTGGAGTCAGGGAAGTATTGATACTCTTGCATACGTTACAGACTGTACTGTTTTGGCAGATTGCTGTTATAGTTGCATTGTTTGCATATGTTTGCTTGTTTAATGATTCTATTTGAGGATAGGAGTATTAAATATGCAGAGGCATTTAGTATTCAATGTTGAATAATAATTTTAGTGATTTGTTACAGTAGAAAATGATAAGGTTTTGCATTGGTTTATACTAACCTATCTCACAAGTTCTTGTTGAGTTTGTTGTGGATGAAGCTTTTGATAAGAAGAGAAACCATGATATGAGAGGAATTAAGGAGACACAAAAGTTCAAGCTTGGGGATGCCCAAGACACCCCAAGATAATATTTCAAGAAGTCTCAAGCATCTAAGCTTGGGGATGCCCCGGTAGGCATCCCACCTTTCCTCTTCAACAACTATCGGTTAGTATCGGTTGAGCCTAAGTTTTTGCTTCTTCACATGAGTTGTGCTATCCTTGCAATGTCATTTTATTTTGTTTTTCTTGCTGCTTGAATAAGATACCAAGATCTGAAATTCTTTAATGGGAGAGAGTCTTCATATAGTTGCATAATTATTTAGCTACTCATTGATCTTCACTTATATCTTTCAGAGTAGTTTGTCGTTTGCTCTAGTACTTCACTTATATCTTTTAGAGCACAACGGTGGTTATATTTTGTAGAAATTGCTAGTCTCTCATGCTTCACTTATATTATTTTGAGAGTCTTAAAAAGCATGGTAATTTGAACGAACTTTCATAGGAAGTGTATTGGATGCTATGATCAATTTGGTACTTGATAACTGTTTTGAGATATGGAGGTAGTGATATTAGAGTCATGCTAGTTGAGGTGATTATGAAAAATACTTGTGTTAAGCGTTGTGATTCTCGTAGCAAGCACATATGGTGAACCGCTTTGTGATGAAGTTGGAGCACAATTTCATTTATTGATTGTCTTCCTTATGAGTGGCGGTCGGGGACGAGCGATGGTCTTTTCCTACCAATCTATCCCCCTAGGAGCATGCGCATAGTGCTTTGGTTTTTGATGACTTCTAAATTTTTGCAACAAGTATATGAGTTCTTTTGACTAATGTTGAGTCCGTGGATCATACGCACCTCACCCTTCCACCATTGCTAGCCTCTCTTGTGCCGCACAATTTTCGCCGGTACCATATACCCACCATACTCCTTCCTCAAAACAGCCACCATACCTACCTATTATGGCATTTCCATAGCCATTCCGAGATATATTTCCATGCAACTTTCCACCGTTCCGTTCATGTGACACACATTACTTTTGTCATATTGCTCTTTGCATGATCATGTAGTTGACATCGTATTTGTGGCAAGGCCACCTTCATAATTTTCATACATGTCGCTCTTGATTCATTGCATATCCCGGTACACCGCCGGAGGCATTCATATAGAGTCATATTTTGTCCTAGCTTTGAGTTGTAATTCTTGAGTTGTAAATCCATAAAAGTGTGATGATCTTCATTATTAGAGCATTTTCCCAGTGAGGAAAGAATGATGAAGACTATGATTCCCCCACAAGTCGGGATGAGACTTCGGACTTTATAAAAATAAAAGAGGTCAAAGAAGCCCATCAAAAAGAAAGAAAAAGGAGAAAAAGAAAAAAAAGGAGAAAGAAAGAAAAAGAAAAAAGAAAGAAGAAAAAGAAAAAAAATGAGAGAAAAAGAGAGAAGGGACAATGCTACTATCTCTTTTTCCACAATTGTGCTTCAAAGTAGCACCATGATCTTCATGGTAGAGAGTCTCATATGTTGTCACTTTCATATACTAGTGGGAATTTTTCATTATAGAACTTGGCTTGTATATTCCATTGATGGGCTTCCTCAAAAGTGCCCTAGGTCTTCGTGAGCAAGGAAGTTGGATGCACACCCACTTAGTTTCTTTTGTTGAGCTTTCATATATTTATAGCTCTAGTGCATCCGTTGCATGGCAATCCCTACTCACTCAGATTGATATATATTAATGGGCATCTCCATAGCCCGTTGATACGCATAGTTGATGTGAGACTATCTTCTCATTTTGTCTTCTCCACAACCACCATTCTATTCCACATATACTGCTATGTCCATGGCTCACGCTCATGTATTGCGTGAAAGTTGAAAGAGTTTGATATTATTAAAGTATGAAACAATTTCTTGGCTCGTCATCGGGGTTGTGCATGATTAAATACTTTGTGTGATGAAGATAGAGCATAGCCAGACTATATGATTTTGTAGGGATAACTTTCTTTAGCCATGTTATTTTGAGAAGACATGATTACTTTGATTAGTATGCTTGAAGTGTTACTATTTCTTTTATCAATATGAACTTTTATTTTGAATCATTTGGATCTGAACATTCATGCCACAATAAAGAGAAATTACTTTGAGAATCATGCTAGGTAGCATTCCACATCAAAAATTCTGTTTTTTATCATTTACCTACTCGAGGACGAGCAAGAATTAAGCTTGGGGATGCTTGATACGTCTCCAACGTATCTATAATTTTTTATTGTTCCATGCAATTATATTATCTGTTTTGAACGATTATGGGCTTTATTATACACTTTTATATTACTTTTGGGACTAACCTATTAACCGGACACCAATCGGGAAGTCGAGCAACTGAGGAAGGACAAGGAGAACCTGACCACTGAAGTCCACGGCCTCAGAGCAAAAACGGGCAAGCTAGAGTCCTATTTGGAACAACTTGCGGCGAAGCTTGTCTTGAAGCTTGAAGGTATGGCTGTTCAATTAGATAACTGTTGTCGACTGAAATTTGCAATATTCTAGACTCATTGTTTTTTTGCGATGGAACAGAACTTTGCCAGGACTTTGAAGCTGAAACTGGACGGGTTAAGACAGGTCTCGACCCTATCAACTGTCCCGTGAAAGATGAAGTTGCGATGAACTTGCTTCGATTGGGATCACGCTTGGACGGCCCTGTCGACTATCTGGCTCGGCTGAAGGCTGCGATGACCCGAGTGGACGCTGAACTCTGGCCTCAGGCAGAACTTTCTCAAAGTCTCGAGTCGCTGATGACTCAACTCAACCAGATCTCTGACCGAGTGCAAGAGTGGAAGAAGTCCTCTGCCCACTGTGGCGCTGACGTCGCCTTGTCATTGGTTCGCATGCACTGCAAGGAGGCTAAAGAGGAGAAGCTGGCGGCCCTCAAGGTAGCGAATACTAAGAAGCACTACTTCCAGGACTTCATGGACACCTTCCTCGAGGCAGCTACCCGCATTGCCGACAGCATCAATCTTGACAGCTTCCGCGATCCGTCCAGCCCTTCTCCCGTCGAGTGATGGAAAAACCATTATGCCCCACTTTTATTTTCCTCGGAATGTCGAGTGATTTTGTAATCGTTAAAACTCTTTCGGGCCTAACGCCCGAGTACTTTTAATTTGCGGTTAGGAACCTCTGGGTTTATCTTTGAATATGTTGGGTTTATCTTCGAGTGAAATCTGTTCTTCTCTTACATCGGTTTCTCATTGTTTGATGCAGGTGATGAAGAAGGATCAGCAGTCGACCAGTTGGATGAGCCTTGGAAAGCATTGATCAGCTCATCAGCGAGGTACTCAATAATGGTCTTGACGTTCCTGTCATCATCAAGGGGCCAATCGTTGTGTGGGTGCACACAATCTCGTCCTTCTTCTTGACGTTGTAGCCCCCGGGGGAGGGTGGGGGTGGGCGTGTGGTCGACCCGCAGCCCCGCTCACCACTCGGTAGGATTTTCAAACTTAGGTGAGTACTGGACAACAGCTAAGCCCCCCGAGTGGGAGGGCTGCTCACCACTCGGTAGGATTTTCAAACATAGGCGAGTACTGGACTGCAGCTAAGCCCCTGAGTGGGAGGGTGCTCACCACTCAGTAGGATTTTTCAAATTTAGGCGAGTACTGGACTGCAGCTAAGCCCCCCGAGTGGGAGGGCTGCTCACCACTCGGTAGGATTTTCAAACTTAGGCGAGTACTGGACTACAGCTAAGCCCCCGAGTGGGAGGGCTGCTCACCACTCGGTTGGATTTTTAAAACTTAGGCGAGCACTGGGCTGTGATACGTCTCCAACGTATTTATAATTTTTGATTGTTCCATGCAATTATATTATCTGTTGTGAATGATTATGGGCTTTATTATACACTTTTATATTACTTTTGGGACTAACCTATTAACCGGAGGCCCAGCCCATATTGCTGTTTTATTGCCTGTTTCAGTATTTCGAAGAAAAGGAATATCAAACGGAGTCCAAATGACGTGCCAATTTTGAGGATTTTTCATGGACCAAAAGAAGACCATGGAGCATCGGAGTTGGGCCAGAAGAGCTCCGGGCTGCCCACGAGATAGGAGGGCGCGCCCCTACAGGGGGGCGCGCCCCCCTGTCTCGTGGACGGCCCGGAGACCCCCCTGACGTGAAACCAACGCCAATAATTCCTATAAATACTGAAACTTTTGGGAATTAACCTAGATCGGAAGTTCCGCCATCGCAAGCCTCTGTAGCCCCCAAAAACCTCTCGGGAGCCCTTCCCAGCACCCTGCCGGAGGGGGAATCCTTCACCGGTGGCCATCTTCATCATCCTGGCGCTATCCATGACAAGGAGGGAGTAGTTCACCCTCGGGGCTGAGGGTATGTACCAGTAGCTATGTGTTTGATCTCCCTCTCTCGTGTTCTCTCTCGTGTTCCTTCTATGGTACGATCTTGATGTATCACGAGCTTTGCTATTGTAGTTGGATCTTATGATGTTTCTCCCCCTCTACTCTCTTGTGATGAATTGAGTTTCCCCTTTGAAGTTATCTTATCGGATTGGGTCTTTTATGAGAACACTTGATGTATGTCTTGCCGTGCTTACCTGTGGTGACAATGGGATTTCATGTGCCTCTTGATGTATGTTTTGGTGACCAACTTGCGGGTTCCGCCCATGAACCTATGCATAGGGGTTGGCACACGTTCTTGACTCTCCGGTAGAGACTTTGGGGCACTCTTTGAAGTACTTAGTGTTGGTTGAATAGATGAATCTGAGATTGTGTGATGCATATCATATAATCATGCCCACGGATACTTGAGGTGACAATGGAGTATCTAGGTGACATTAGGGTTTTGGTTGATTTGTTTCTTAAGGTGTTATTCTAGTACAAACTCTTGAATAGATTGATCCGAAAGAATAACTTTGAGGTGGTTTCGTACCCTACCATAATCTCTTCGTTCGTTCTCCGCTATTAGTGTCTTTGGAGTGACTCTTTGTTGCATGTTGAGGGCTTGTTATATGATCTATCTATGTTATTATTGTTGAGAGAACTTGCACTAGTGAAAGTATGAACCCTAGGCCTTGTTTCCTACCATTGCAATACCGTTTACGCTCACTTTTATCGCTCGCTACCTTGCTGTTTTTATTATTTCAGATTACAAATACCTTTATCTACTATCTATTTTGCACTTGTATCACCCTCTCTTCGCCGAACTAGTGCACCTATACAATTCACCATTGTATTGGGTGTGTTGGGGGCACAAGAGACTCTTTGTTATTTGGTTGCAGGGTTGTTTGAGAGAGACCATCTTCATCCTACGCCTCCTACGGATTGATAAACCTTAGGTCATCCACTTGAGGGAAATTTGCTACTGTCCTACAAACCTGTGCACTTGCAGGCCCAACAATGTCTACAAGAGGAAGGTTGTGTAGTAGACATCAGACTGCAGCTAAGCCCTCGAGTGGGAGGGATGCTCACCACTCGGTTGGATTTTTCAAACTTAGGCGAGTACTGGACTGCAGCTAAACCCCCGAACGGGAGGAATGCTCACCGCTCGGTAGGATTTTTATTACTTAGGCGAGTACTGGACTGGAGCTAAGCGCCCGAGCGGGAGGACTGGTCACCGCTCGTTAGGATTTTTATCACTTAGGCGAGTACTGGACTGCAGCTAAGCCCCCGAGTGGGAGGGCTTCTCACCACTCGGTAGGATTTTTCAAACTTAGGCGAGTACTGCTCACCACAATTTCGTCCTTCTTCTTGACGGTGCAACCCCCTGGGGGGGAAGGGTTGCAACTGACCCATACCGTTTAGTAGTACTTTTTATTACTTAGGCGAGTACTGGACTGCAGCTAAGCCCCCGAGTGAGAGGCAGACTCACCACTCGGTAGGATTTTTATCACTTAGGCGAGTACTAGAGTGCAGCTAAGCCCCCGAGTGAGAGGCAGACTCACCACTCGGTAGGATTTTTATCACTTAGGCGAGTACTGGACTGTAGCTAAGCCCCCGAGTGAGAGGCAGACTCACCACTCGGTAGGATTTTTATCACTTAGGCGAGTACTGGACTGCAGCTAAGCCCCCCGAGTAAGAGGCAGACTCACCACTCGGTAGGATTATTATCACTTAGGCGAGTACTGGACTGCAGCTAAGCCCCCCGAGTGAGAGGCAGACTCACCACTCGGTAGGATTTTTATCACTTAGGCGAGTACTGGACTGCAGCTAAGCCCCCCGAGTGAGAGGCAGACTCAACACTCGATAGGATTTTTATCACTTAGGCGAGTACTGGACTGCAGCTAAGCCCCCGAGTGAGAAGCAGACTCACCACTCGGTAGGATTTTTATCACTTTATCTTAGGCGAAACAGATTCGCAGCTAAGGCGATACATACGAAAGAAATAAACAACAATCATTCGGAAGACTGTAAAATTATGTCTTTTGACAACCAAACTAAGAGGTATTTCTTATTACATCTCATCAGTCTAAATACTTAAGAATAAAAAGGGCGGAGCAGTTCCGCATTCCAAGCGTGCGGTTCATCTTTGTTGTGCTCGACGCTGAAGAGACGATATGCTCTGTTGTGGAGCACCTTGGTGACAACGAAAGGGCCCTCCCAAGCAGGGGCGAGCTTGTGTGGCTTTTGCTAGTCCACTCAGAGAACCAAGTCTCCTTCTTGAAATGCTCGACCCCTCACGTTTCTGGCATGGAATTGATGCAAGTCTTGTTGATAAATGGTCGACCGGATCAAGGCCATCTCTCTTTCTTCCTCCAGGAGGTCGACTGCATCTTGTCGAGCTTGCTCTGCTTCCTCTTCTGAGAAGAGTTCGACTCGGGTGCATTGTGGAGCAAATCACTCGGAAGTACGTCTTCGGCTCCGTAGACTAAGAACAATGGAGTTAGTCCAGTCGACCGATTGGGATTTGTCCTTAGACCCCAAAGCACTGATGGGAGCTCATCAACCCAAGCTCCTGCGGCATGCTTGAGGTCACGCATCAATCGGGGCTTCGGTCCTTTGAGAATCAATCCATTCGCTCGCTCAGCTTGCCCGTCGACTGAGGATGGGCGACCGAAGTGTAATCGACCCTCATACCTTGGGAGGCACAAAAGGCTCTGAATTCATCGGAGTTGAAGTTCGATCCGTTGCCCGTGATGATGTTGTGCGGCACACCATATCTGAATATCAATTCTCTGATGAAACTCATGGCAGTACTTGCTTCAAGGTTTTTAATGGGCTTAGCTTCGATCCACTTGGTAAACTTGTCGACTGCTACTAGCACATGGGTAAATCCGCTCCTGCCAGTCCTCAGGGGTCCAACCATGTCCAATCCCCCAACAGCAAAAGGCCAGACTAGTGGAATAGTCTTCAAAGCTGATGCAGGTTTATGGGACATGTTGGAGTAAAACTGGCAACCTTCACACTTGTCCATTATCTCCTTTGCCATCTCATTGGCACGTGGCCAGTAACATCCGGCTCGGTATGCTTTGGCCACAATGGTCCGAGAGGACGCATGGTGACCACAGGTCCCCGAGTGAATATCATGGAGGATCATTCGGCCTTCTTCTGGCGTGATGCACTTCTGACAGACCCCATTTGCACTTTCTCTGAACAATTGACCTCTCATCACGGTAAAGGCTTTAGACCGACGGACGATCTGTCAAGCCTCTTCTTCATCCTCTGGAAGCTCTTTCCTAAGAATGTATGCAATGTACGGCACTGTCCAGTCGGGGGTGATGACCAAAACCTCCACGACCAAGTCGACCATGGCTGGGACTTCGACTTCAGTCGGATCTGTGGCGCTCTTGGGTTGTGGTGACCCTTCAGTGAAAGGATCCTCCTGAACTGAGGGGGAATGAATATGTTCCAAAAACACATTACGGGGAATGTCCTCTCTTTTTGAACCTATCTTTGCCAACTCATCTATAGCTTGATTTTTTAGTCGGGGTATATGGTGAAGTTCTAACCCTTCAAACTTCTTTTCTAGCTTCCTTACTTCATTGCAATAACTAGTCATGGCCGGGCTCCTGACGTCCCATTCTTTCATCACTTGATTAACCACCAAATCTGAGTCGCCGTAGACCATAAGGCGGCGGACGCCGATTGAAATGGCCATATGCAACCCGTATAAAAGTGCTTCATATTCGGCTTCATTATTAGAGGAATCAAAGTGGATCTGGAGAACATAGCTAAGCCTGTCTCCACGGGGGAATACCAGTACTACTCCGGCACCTGAGCCGTTCAGCATCTTGGAGCCATCAAAAAACATAGTCCAATGCTCCGAATGAACTTGAGTCGGCAATTGCTGTTCAATCCACTCGGCAAGGAAATCTGCGAGCGCCTGGGACTTGATGGCCTTCTTTGCCTCAAACTTGATATCCAGGGGAAGAAGTTCAATCACCCATTTTGCCACTTGACCAGTTGCATCTCTGTTATTCAGGATTTCAGATAATGGTGCGTCGCTGACGACCGCAATGGAGTGATTAGAGAAATAATGTGCAACCTTCTTCATAGTCATGTATATTCCATAGACAAGCTTCTGATAATGTGGATATCATTGCTTGGACGGAGTTAAAACTTCAGAGAGATAGTAAACTGGGCGCTGAGCCTTGTAACCTTTTCCTTCCTCCATTCGCTCGATCATGAGTACTGTACTGACGACTTGTCCAGTGGCTGTAATGTAAATTAGTAAAGGCTCTTTGCTGATTGGTGCAGCAAGCACCGGTTGGGTGGACAGCGGGGTTTTGAGCTCTGCAAACGCTGCATCAGCTTCTTCAGTCCACTCGAACTTATCAGATTTCTTCATCAGTCGGTAAAGAGGCAAGGCCTTTTCACCGAGACGAGAAATGAATCGACTCAAGGCGGCCAAACAACCAGTCAGCTTCTGAACGTCATGCACTCGCACAGGGCGCTTCATTCGGAGGATGGTATCAACCTTTTCTGGATTGGCATCGATCCCTCGTTCAGAAACGAGAAAACCAAGTAACTTTCCACCTGGAACTCCGAATGTGCACTTCGATGGATTAAGCTTGATATCATACCTTCTTAGGTTGGCAAAGGTTTCTGCGAGGTCAGTCAGTAGGTCAGAACCTGTACGTGACTTGACCACGATGTCATCCATGTATGCTTCTACATTCCGACTGATTTGAGTGAGCAAGCACTTCTGAATCATTCTCATGAATGTGGCTCCAGCATTTTTAAGACCAAATGGCATGGTGACATAACAAAAGCACCCGAATGGGGTGATGAAGGCTGTTTTTATTTCATCGGGACCATACAGTCGGATCTGATGATACCCGGAATATGCATCTAAGAAATACAAGCGCTCACACCCTGCAGTCGAGTCAACAATCTGATCGATGCGAGGGAGAGCGAAGTGATCTTTCGGGCAGGCCCGATTGATATGCTTGAAATCAATGCACATACGAAGTGAATCATCCTTATTAGGGACCATGACTACATTGGCTAGCCACTCGGAGTGGTAGATTTCACGGATGAACTCTGCTGCCAACAGCCGAGCCACTTCTTCGCCAATTGCTTTCCTCTTCTGCATGGCGGACTGCCGAAGGTGCTCTTTGACGGGTTTTACCTTGGGGTCGACACGCAAACGGTGCTCAGCCAGTCCCCTGGGTACACCTGGCATGTCAGAGGGTTTCCATGCAAAGATGTCCCAGTTCTCACGGAGGAACTGGATGAGCGCTTCTTCGTATTTGCTGTTGAGTGTTGTTGATATATGAATCGGTGCAGCATTGGGATTGGTCGGGTGAAGATGAATCGGCTTCGTTTCACCAGTCGACTGAAATGCAGAGTCTGTAGCAGGCTTCTTGGCTCGGAGCAAATCACTCGGATCTGCATTCTTCTGATACTCTTGGAATTCAACTGCTACCATCTGCGCATCGGCGATTTTGGAACCTTTCTGGAAACATTCTTCTGTCTTCTGCCGATTGCCAGTAACTTTGATCACACCTTTGGGGCCAGGCATCTTCAGCTTGAGATACACATAACATGGTCGAGCCATAAAATGTGTGTAGGCTGGCCTACCTAGAATGGCATGATAGGCACTCTGGAAATCCACGACTTCAAATGTCAACTTCTCCTTACGGTAATGCTTGGAATCACCGAAAACCACGTCGAGGGCGATCTGGCCGAGTGATTCGGCTTTCTTTCCAGGGATAACACCATGAAAACTCATGTTGCTCTCGCTAAGTTTGGACATCGAAATGCCCATCCCCTTCAAGGTTTCAGCGTAAAGGATGTTCAAACCACTGCCACCGTCCACCAGTACTTTGGTCAGTCTAGTGCCCCCAACCACGGGGTCGACCACCAGTGCTTGCCTCCCAGGGGTGGCTACACAAGCAGGATGGTCAGACTGGTCGAACATGATGGTTGTCTGAGACCATCTCAGGTATGTGGTCATTGCCGCCGGAGCAGCCATATTCACTTCTCTGTTGATGACCTTCAATCGACTCTTGCTCTCAACATCAGCAAAAATCATCAGAGTTGAATTGACTTTGGGGTAACCATCATCTTCTTCCTCCTCCTCGTCTCTGTCTGACTCCTTTCCTTTCTCACTGGGTTGATCTCCTCGGAACTGCTGGATCAGGAGCCGACACTGTCGAGTGGTGTGTTTAGGGCAAATCAAATTCCCATCTTCATCTTTCTTCGTGTGGATGTGACACTGTAAATCCAACACATCATTTCCTGCCTGATCTTTCACTTTCTTTGGAGGCCAGGGCCCCTTAGGTTTTCCCTTAAACTTCCCTTGAGCCACCGCTGCGATCTCTCCGGGTGCCGCGGGCTCAGCCTTACGCTTCTGTTTCCGATTGGAATTACCTCCACCGATCTCCTGGCTGACTGGCTTACTTTTTCCGCTACGGGGCCGATCCTCTTCTTCCCCGTTAGCGTACCGGGTGGCTATTTCCATCATCCGAGTCAGAGTCATATCACCAGTCCGACCGAACTTCAGGACCAACTCTCAGAATTTGACGCCCTCCTTGAAGGCGCACACTGCTTGATGCTCTGATACATTTTCAACGGTGTGATGCAAAGTGGTCCACCTCTGAATGAAATCTCTCAAGGTCTCACTTGGCTTCTGCACACAATGCTGCAACTCGGTCAATCCTGCTGGTCGTTTGCACATGCCCTCGAAGGTTCTGACGAACACTCGAGCCAGCTCTTCCCAACTGTATATACTGTTCGGAGCTAACTGAGTCAACCACACCCGGGCTGACCCTTCCAACATCAGAGGAAGATGCTTCATTGCTACTTCATCGTTTCCACCGCCAATCTGCACAGCCACTCGATAATCCTCAAGCCAGGTTTCAGGCTTAGACTCTCTAGTGAACTTACTGACTCCGGTCGCCAACCTGAAGTTGGGAGGAATCACCGCTGCCCTGATGGCCCTGCTGAAACACTCCGGACCGGATACATGCACTCTGCAGCCACTCGGACGATCTCTGCCAGGGTCCTCTCTGTGCGCTCTATTACGGTCGACCAGGCCTTGAACGAGGATGGATCTCGCGTCGAAGCCTGGCTCTCTTGGGTCGACTGAGGCTCTACGCTCGCCACCGTGACGGCGTCTATCATCGTTCCGCCGAGGCCCATACGACGCACTCCACGGAAGAGGCGTGGGCTCCTGGCGACGATGGTCGCGGTCGAGCGGATGACCATACTGTCCACGGCCTTCACGCTGCGAGGGCGATCTTGGGCTGTGGGCCGACTGGACCGTGTCCGCTACAACGGATCTGCTGTGAATCCTATTCCGCGACTGAGATACTACTGTGTTTGCTCTCCTGCTGCTCGGAGCAAGGCCCGGATCTGCATCAGCCCTCTGCCAGCCTCCGACTGGGACGGCTGAATCGACTCTGCCATTCGGGCCGCAGCTGTGAGGTTCTGAATCGGAGTACAGTATACCTTAGGTGGAGGCGGAAAAAGCTGTCGTCGACTGGACTCATGGATCCGCTCATGAGCGCGCTCGTCGAGAGCATGCTGAAGGTTATCCAGTTGAGTGCGCTCAGCCAAATTGGCTAGGCGCACCTCCTCCAAGGCCCGAGCCTCGGGAGTTTCTCCAACGATGGGCGTGTGGAGTGCATCCATGTTGCGGCGACGAAGTTCTTCTCTCTGCTGCGAAGAGAGGGGTTCGGGTCGATATACCTCGTGGATGCGCGACGGATCGCCGTCTCTGTCTCCGCCGTCCTCACGGCGAAAACCAGGCGGACTGTGGGGCTCGTTGACCATCAAGACTTCTGTCGTAGGGTCGCTGCTATCGCACTCGGATGCGGTCTCCGTGGAGCCAGTCGACAGATCGAACAGGCCGTGGAAGGTTTCATCGGGCTCGATTGCCGCGACTTGATGGGTGGCCGAACGCCGAGCCACTACGTGCTTCACCCATTGCTGGAGCCGCGATCGACCGGATCGCTTGCGGCGGTGAACAGCGGGGAGTGAAAAACAGTCGGAGCCGACTGATACTGAGTCGACGGTTGCCGGAGAAGGACGCCGCGGACGCACGCGCGGAAGTGCGTCGCCCCTCGGACGGGGAGTGCCTCAATGTCCAGGGGGGCTTCTTGAAGCCACGCGGAGTCGTCGGCGACGAAAACGAGCGCGCCGAGACGAATCTCGCGGCCCTCAGCCAGTCCGCCGCCGAAAACCATGACTATGATCGGTAAAACTTGCAACTTCACCAACAAGTCACCAAGACACCGGCCCCACGGTGGACGCCGACTGTCGTGGTCCTAAGACTGACAGTAGAGAGGGGGGTGGGTATGGAGAGGCAAGATCTCAGCTGGTGAAGGTGTACACACGAGGTTTACGAGTTCAGACCCTTCACAGTGGAAGTAACAGCCCTACGTCTTGGTGCCCGGAGGCGGTCGATTGGATTATGTGTGTGATATTACAGGGGGTTCGAACCCTTGTCCCAGAGGAGGGGGTGGCTTATATAGAGTGCGCCAGGACCCCCGCCCACCTCCATTACAAGGGGCTTAATGTACATAAAGTAAGGGGTGTTACTGGTAACGCCAGCCTTAAGTGTTGTTAATGCTTATAAAGACTACGGAGTGAACGTCCGACCGTTGTGGTCCCTTCTGACTCCTGGTCTTCGATAGGTCGAGTGACTCTTTGTATGGTCGAGTGACGGTAGGGAGGAGTACCTCCGAGTGACGTGGTCGTCGAGTGGATTGCACTCGACGTATTCGACTGGCGCTCTCATGTTGTCTCTTGGTCCTTTTATCTTCCAGGGTAGTGACCTTGGGTAGGACGTATAGGTCAGGCCTATGACCCTACCCCAGGTCTGTATCCTCATAATGCGGTCCTTTTCCTCCATCACTGCATGCGCTAGGACTACTCATTTATTGGTTGTGAGGCACACCGTGCATTAATTTCTCCATTAATTAGGTGTCGTAATTAACAACCAATGCTATTTTCAGTATTCCAATCACTAACCATCTTGGTCCCCGAGATTTTTCTAGCGCGCCATGTAAACTGTGACGGAGAGAGTAGTTACCTTGTTGCACTATAACGTTGTCAAGATTTTGAAGGCCATGGCACCAAGCCGCCAAAGCAGGAATACCTTGACAGCGCCGCGTCCCCGTTGATAAATGTATATCGACAACTCTACCAAAAAGGAAAACTAGGTCGAATTAGGAGCTGCATTTTTTGAGGTTGTAGATCAAAACATTGATGTGTGTCTACAAATTTTTTTTAAGAATGTTTGAACATTTTTCTTTCAAAAAAATCAATCACTGGTAGAAAAAGAGGCTTCCGTCCAGCCCCATTAGTCGCGAAACTGTAGGAACCGCAACTAATGAAGTCTTTAGTCGCGGTTCGGCAGACGAACCGCGACCAAAGGCTTGGGCCAGGGCGCTCGGTGGCCAGCTGGTGCACGTGAGGGGCTTTAGTCGCGGTTGGCCAGGCCAACCGCGACTAAAGGTGCCCAATGGCCTTTAGTCGCGGTTGGCCTGGCCAACCGCGACTAAAGCTCCTCCCCTATATATACCAGTTCAGCGCACTCACTTAGCCATTTGGTGCCACTTCTCTTCACAAGGGGGTGTAGGTTTGCTTTTGGTTCCTCTTATGCACACAAGGTGTTTGATGAAATGCCCAACAGCGTGAAACAAACATGATATGAAGTGTTGGAGCCACACTTGAGGTTCCTCCTCGATCGCGGTTAGCAACTTGAACCTTTCATGCATGTGTGTCATTGATAAAATATGCATGTGTGTTGTTCATTGTTTAATTTCTATTGTTTATAGCTAGTTACTTTAACAAATGCATGATGGTTAATTATATATTTTATATTATAATAATGCAGATGAATCGGCAATGGATGTACGGTAACCGACTCTCCCGCGAGTTCACTACGGGTTTGAAAGATTTCCTCGTAGTGGCTAATGCGAACAAGCAGAAGGGTTTTGTTATCTGTCCATGTGTTGACTGTAAGAATCAGAAGGGTTACTCTTCCTCAAGAGAAGTTCACCTGCACCTGCTTCGGCACGGTTTCATGCCAAGCTATAATTGTTGGACCAAGCATGGAGAAAGAGGGGTTATAATGGAAGAAGATGAAGAAGGGGATGGTTTCATCGATGAAAGCTATCTTGCTCATTTCGGTGATACTTTCATGGAGGAGCACTCCACCATGAAGGTAGCCATCGGCAGTGCTTTACCATGTTTACCTGGAGCACTCCACCACAACACCCCCATTCAAGATGGCTATGCTCGTGTCACGGTGGAGGACATAGTCCAAGGGTTTGAGGACCTGGAGATTGACATTGCTACACCTGTAGGGGAGAAAAGACTTGGAGATGTCAAGCGTCATTTCATTCTATGGCAAAAGAAGTTTATCAAGTTTCCAGGCGAGGCGCCAAGGACAACAAGTCCACCCCCCTACGGTGGTGGCGGTTCACCTACACCTCCATCACGTCAGCCGACGCCCCCCAATCCACAACGTCCGGCGGATGATCAGACGCCGCCCCCCAGTCCTCGTCCGGCGGGTGATCAGACGCCGCCCCCCAATCCACCTCCGGCAAAGAAGCAGAAGCAGTCCTGGATTATTAACCCGGACCCTTATGTACCTAAGACCACAAAGGTACCGGAGCCATCATTGAAGCCTCTCCCCACAAGGCCTTGGGAACGTAGTGCCGAGGAAACTGTCGCGGCCGCGGCTGCTGATCATGAGAAATGGAAGGCGGACTACAAGAAGAAAAGAGAGCCCGAGCCCAAGCCAGTATTTTCTGATGAGCAAAAGAAGTGGGCTAAGTCATTTTTGAGCACACCGTCCCAAGCCGCGAAGAATCTGCCTGACGACTATGCACGTGAACTTCGTAGGCAGGCACTCATGTTGAAGGAGAAGAAAGAGCGGGCGGAGAACCAGGAGAACAAAGCCTTGGAGGAGGCCGAGAAAACGGAATTAGAAAGTAAAAAAGCGGGAAACGAGTTGCCCAGCTCGGGGAACAAAGTAAACAATCGATTGCCCCACTTATAGTGAAAGCCGCCGGTCCGGATGACCCCGATATCATAGCAGCTGCGGCAGCACATGGATTGACTGTAACGAGTGCCAGAGAACAAGCGGCCAACTTAGGTATTACTCTTCGTGAACTGTTAGGCCTTGATGAGGCGCCAGTGAAGGAGGTAGTAATTACATATGTGAAGAATGGGCCTCTCATCGAGCCTGCGCAGGAACAGGATCTACCTCCACAAATGAAAGCTCTGCTGAAATGGTACAAGGGTTACATAAAAAATAAAAACGCCAAAGAATATATTTATGCGGAAGTTAGATATGAGCATCACTTCAAACATTACTATGTACAAATTCATCTGAGTGAATTGTTCCAGGCTTTTCAATCTGCGCGAGCTCGACAAATCTATCATCAGTTGCTACGTTCTGTAAGTGATTTATTTCTACCCCATCTCGTTCATATTGCCTGCACTATATATATGTCCTAACTATATTGTTGTGTCCGCTATTATACATGCAGAATGAAGATTAAGGAATGCAGAGTAAGGAACATCCATGATGTTGGGTTCATTGATCCACACATCATTAATGGATATGTGTTGGAGCATCACCCCGCCGACATGGAGGCAGACCTGTGGCAGTTTCTTACAAAGCAGGAACTCAAAAGTGATATTCTATTTCCTTACCATTTTGGGTGAGTGTTTCTGTCTTGAGCACATTCTCTTTTGTTTACTCCATGCATGGTATGTGGCCGGCTAATCGATGAGTTATGCATGACGTACTGTGCATGTATCGTGTCCGCAGGTTCCACTGGATTCTGCTAGTAATTAAAGTTGACACCTCAGAATGTCTCGTCCACGACTCTCTGAATAAGGATCCAAAGCTTTGGGTCGACATGAGAAGAATGCTGTAGAAGTAATTATTTTCATTCATTTGCGCTCTATATCGATCGGCCTATTTCGTTCATTTCCTAATATCAAGTAACTAATAACTCTCTTGTTCATTTAATTTTCTTTGCCTCGTAGGGTTTGGAGACGGTTCGTAGATACAAAGGTCGGTGAATTCAAAAAAAGAGCTAGAATTCAAAAGGGCAAAGGCTAAGAATGGTGAGGATATTCAGCCAGCGGGGACCAATCTATGTGCATACTATGTCTGTGAGATGATCCGGAGATACACCTCTGAGCGGGTTCCGAGTGATACCAATGCTCAGAGGAATAACCTCCGGATGATGCTTAGTCCAGAAGCTCGCTTCCGACCACTTCAAGAGGAACTAGCTGGATGGTTCAGGAGGGAAGTCCTCCATCCTAAAGGAGAACACCATTACGAGGACGTAGAACTTTATATGCATTAAATTATGTATGGAAACTTGTTCAAAATTGTATATGGTCATCCGATGATATTGAATATATATTGTATATTCCTCTTGAATTCTTTTTGGTTCTAATTTCAAATTTGTTTGAAATTGTACATTCATATGCATGTATGTAGTACCGTAGAATATGTGAAACTCCTTCAAAATTAAAATAAAGCACAAAAGAAATAAAACAATACAAATTAAACAGAAAACAGGTTTAATGGGGGGGGCTAAAACCCTAAACCTGCGGCGGCCTTTAGTCGCGGTTGGCCAGAAGAACCGCGACTAAAGGTCCTCCGCCCCGACGGCCACCTGGCGCCCACGTGGACGGGCCTTCAGTCGCGGTTCTTAAGCAACCGCGACTAAAGGGTGGGGCCTTTAGTCGCGCCCGTTCGGTCGCGGTTGCGCAACCGCGACTAATAGCAGTTGCGAACCGCGACCAAAGGCCCTTTTTCCACCAGTGAATCTCATTGATCTCATCTAATATAAGATCTCACACAAGTCTTCCCTTTTTGTGCTGATTCCTGAGCGCTTTGGCACTCTACCCTAAGCCGGGACTACGTCGAGTGCCGAGTGCCCGCATGCATGCAATGGAGAGAAATACTACTAGTACCTCACGTGAATGCCTCGTCTCATGCAGATTCCTATGGCGTGGGCAGTGAGCAAGGCGCCGCATCCTTCAACCAGTAGATGCCGCTGCATGGTATCCATGAGTCTGTACACCCCTGGTCTAGCGAAGGTGTGATCGTGACTTTGCGTTGGGACTCTAATTTTTGTCACGGTGTAGCAGCACTTTCCTTGTGCCGTCCGCATGCATGCTATGCATGGGCCTACTTCCTTTATGCAAAGCAAGATCCCTATAAATACGCTCAAGCCTTCTTCTTATCGACACCAACAAGCAGTTCTCTCTTGCACACACATCAATCGATCACAAGTTCATCACACACAGCCAGAGCTCCATCCATCACCTCGCGTCGTCCACGGCCATGGCGCAAGTGAAAGCAGCACGGGCCACGAGGGAGGCCGTGCCCACGGTGTCCCGTGTGGCCATCATCGGCAGCGGGATCAGCGGGCTCGCGGCCGCCAAGCAGATGGCGGCCTACGACCCCGTGGTGTTCGAGGCGACGCCGTCCGTGGGCGGGGTGTGGAAACACTGCGTGTACCGCACCACGCGGCTCCAGACGCCACGCGCGAACTACGAGTTCTCCGACTACTCATGGGGCAACCGTGACGACCCGGCGTTCCCGACCCACACCGAGGTCGTCGACTACCTCGAGGGCTACGCCGACGAGTTCGATCTCTGGCGCTACATCTCGTTCGGGTCCAAAGTGGTGGACATCAAGTTCCTTGGCGGCGCCGAGGCCGGGTTCACCGAGCGGTGGAGCGGCACCGGCAAGGCTCCGCTCCAGGGCAAGCCCACGTGGGAGGTCGGCGTCGCCACCGGCGGCTCCGGCACTGTTCAGGCACAAGTTCCTCTACTTTGTATTCTTGTCATGCATGATTGCTTTTACATCCTTTGCACCGACTTCTGATAAATTCAATCACCTCACGAGCATATTTTGCCACGGGAATGTGCAGTATTACAAGTTCGAGTTCGTGGTGATGTGCACGGGGAAGTACGGCGACGTGCCGCGGATGCCGGTGTTCCCGCCGGGAAAGGGGCCGGAGGTGTTCAAGGGGACGGTGATGCACTCGCTGGACTACTGCAAGCTGAGCAAGGAGGAGACCGTTGAGCTGATGAGAGGAAAGAAGGTTGTGGTGGTTGGGTACAAGAAGAGCGCTATCGATCTAGCCAACGAATGTGTTCAGGCAAACCAAGGTGCGTAAAAGCATACTCCCATAGTTAGCTAGCTTCTACTGTGTCCAAATTCTCCTAAGAGGAAGTGCATTTTGTTATCCCTCAACTTATGACAATTCTCCTACGAGTAAATTTTGTCCAAATTCTCCTAAGAGTAAACCAGGTTTTGGTCGAGGAATCCACTATTCGATATTAAGTGTTGGGACAGGAAGGTTGCACTAAGATGTGGCCAAAACTGTGCCACATCAAGTTAAAATCACGTTTGACCAAGGAAGGTCACTGTCAAAGACTTGAGAGTTGGGAGGTTGCACTAAAAAATTCAGGGACAAAAACCACATTTCTTGATAAGTTGAGGGATGAAAATGCACTTTACTCATCTCCTAAAACATGGATCGGTCGATTAACCGATTAAGTTTGCTTTGCTTTTTTTGTTGGGACCAACTATAAGTTAGGTGCCTGAAAATAAAAGTCCATCAGTCACTTCCAACCAGAGCCCTTAGGTCTTCATCCAACAATCAAAAATAGAACACGCATTGTTCATATTCTACCTCCCTCTCTTCTTGCTCGTGACACCGTCGGCCTGCCTCGCCCTAACTGTCAGCCTCCATCACCCGGGCCGGCCAGCGCTACCGCGCACAGCCTCTCTGCCCTGGCCATCCCTCTAGGCCTCGCCACAATAGAGAAAAACCCCGGCGCTCTCCTGCACCCCCATGGCTTCCCCCCACCCCTAATAATAGATAGTGGGGTTGTCTTCTCCGGCGACTTCTCTAGACAGGTCCCGTGTGAAGGAAGAAAAGGGGGAAGGAGGAAGGTGACTGCATGCGAGATAAAATTTCAGGTAGCTGATACATAGCACACCCTAGGTCTGAGTCGACTGAGACTTAACCAAGTCTCAGTCAAGTGATATAGTATGCAAGAAGAAAAAGAAAAACAGAAAATATTTTTTTGTATGATCCCCATGCAAAATCAAAGAAAGATAGTATCGACTGAGACATAACGAAGTTTCAATCGACTGAGACTTAGCAAAACTGAATAGCAAAACCTTGTTTTCTTTGTTTGAAGGCGACGGCGGGCAGGCGTGCACGATGCTGGTGCGGACCCTGCACTGGATGGTGCCGTCATACGCCATCTGGGGCTTGCCATTCTTCCTGTTTTACTCGACACGTTTCTCCCAGCTCTTCTACGAGCGGCCCAACCAGAGCTTCTTCAGATCCCTCCTCTGCCGCCTCATGAGCCCACTGGTATGTATGTGTACGTCATAATTCGCAGCCGTGAAGAACATTACTTATTGCACAAACCATGCATGCACAAATTTCTCATGACAGCAGCAACCATGCATGCATGGATGAATCTTGGTGGTGCAGCGGGCAGGGGTGTCGAAGTTCATCGAGTCGTACCTGTTGTGGAAGCTGCCGCTGGGCAAGTACGGTCTGACGCCGGACCACCCCTTTGTCGAGGACTACGCCAGCTGCCAACTGGCCTTCCTCCCGGAGGGCTTCTTCGACATGGCTGACCACGGCCTGGTGCGCTTCAAGAGGGCCCCCGACGGGTGGTGGCTCTCGGAGATCGGCGTCGTCCTCGAAGACGGCACCGGGGTGGAGGCCGACCTCGTCTTCCTCGCCACCGGCTTCGAGGGCACGGACAAGCTCCGCGAGGTCCTCCCTAAGCCCTTCCGCGGCCTCCTCGTCGACGAGTCCTCCATGATGCCCCTCTACCAGTACGTGTATAGTACTCCATCCATCTCATAATAAAAGATGTTTTTTGGCACTACATTAGGCCCTGTTTGGTTCATAAGTCCTATGACTTTTTTAGTCCCAACTTATAAGTCTCAAGTCCCTAAAAAGTCTCTACCTGTTTGGTTCATGGAACTTATAAGTCCCTATAAGAACATATTACAACTATAAGTCCTTATAAGACTCTCTTGAGAGTCTTATTTCATAAGTCATAAATGCCCACTTTAAGTCCTTATAAGTCCCTTCTGTTTGGTTTAGATGGAACTTATAGGGACTTTTTTAAGTCCCTAAATCAATAAGTCCTGGAAACAAACACCCTCTTAGTCATACGTTATTGGAACCGAGGGAGTAGCATGTTTATCATTAGTTACACGTGCATGTACCCAGTGCCTGATGACTGATGTGTTTGTGCAGCGGCACGATCCACCCGCTGATCCCGAACATGGCATTCGTGGGGTTCGTGGAGAGCGCATCGAACCTGCACACGTCGGAGCTGCGGTGCCGATGGCTGGCGGGGCTGCTGGAGGGGCGGTTCGAGCTGCCTACCGTGCAGGCCATGATGAGGCACGTCGCCGGCGAGGCCGACGCCATGCGTCGCACCACGCGGTTCTACCGCCGGCACTGCATCTCCACCTACAGCATCCACGACAGCGACGGCATGTGCGCCGACCTGAGCTCCGCCACGCACCGCAAGACCAACTGGATCTCCGAGCTCTTCGCTCCATACAACAAGGAGGACTACAAGCAACAGTAACTACATTTACTCGACCGCATCAATGGGCAAGCGTAGAGTACTTACGTGGTTCTGGGTTAATGTACTCGACCGCAGCTAGCTACAATAATATCGCTAATAAGAATTTCTATAAACGTACGTAAGAGCATCTCCAGCCGCGCTCCCAACAGGCCCTTCCCGGACGTTTTTGTCATGCCGGCGCCGAAAAAACGGCCCAGTCGCCCTCCAAAATCCCGTTTTTTGCCGGCTCAGACCGAAACTGATGCCGGCGGACCCAGGCAGAACCCGACTCCCTGGGGAGCGCCTGGGGCGCCGGCACAAGCGAAAAGGACGCGTGGGTCTGTCCTGTCGGCGAGTCGAGCGCCTCTTCCCGCCGTTTCTTCCCGCTTTTCCCCACTTCCCTCCCATTTTCTCCTTCCCTCCCGCCAATCTCCCTCCCGCTCGCCTCCCAGCCGGCCGCCATGCCACCGAAGAAGTACGTCGTCCCCCGTGCCGTGGCAACCGCGACCGCCTCCGTCGCCCAGCCGAAGCAGAGGAAGCCGAGGGCGCCGCCGTCCAAGCCATTGGGCATGACAAACGCCGATTGGAGGGTGGAAGTGCAGCGCCGGGAGGCCGTCACCGCCGACCGGCGGAACAGGGCCCTCGCCAAGAAGGCCCGTGACAACGCGGCACGCGCGGCTGCGGCTGCCGCTTCGGCGGACCAAGCCGAGGCCGAGGTGACTCGCGCGGGGATGATGAATCCACCCGGCAACCACGCGCAGTACGCGCCCTGGGGCCAGCAAGGCGTCGGGTCTCCGTCGCCACAGCCATGGGGATCATCTTCGTCGGGCTACGCCGACGGGGACGCGCACGGTGGGTTCAACCCAAACGTCACTTTCCCCCATGGACACCCGACCCAGCGCACGCCCTCGCCCGCCTTCACCGGTGTGCAGTACCCTCCATACAACTACTCGACGCCCGCGTACGCGTCCTCCCCGACGCCCACTCTCCGTCGTTGCGCGCTGCCCTTCTCGCACCTTTGCGACGTCGACGAGACCGAGGCCGACATGGACGACATCATCGCGGAAGGTTCGGCCGCGGCCGCCGCGTCTCCCGGGTTCACCGCGGATGAGACGGTGGATCTCAGCGGCGGCATGGACGGCGAGCTCGGCTACGTCTATAGCGACGAGGAGCAGGAGGAGCAGGAGGAGGAGGACGAGGGGGAGGAGGAGGAGGAGGAGGAGGAGCCGGCGACTATTCCGGCGAGGAGGCGCAAGAAGAAGAAGCGGACGGCCAGGTCAGGCGAGCCGCGCATCAAGTGGGCGTCCAAGGAGGAGGAATGCCTCGCCGAAGCATGGAAAATCGTCTGCCTCGACCCGACCACCGGCACGAACCAGAGCATCGAGACGTACTGGGAGCGCATCAAGGCCGAGTTCGACGAGCGCAAACTTGTCGACCCCTACTTCAAAGGCATCTACATGCAGCGCGGGTCGAAGGCGATGGCGAACCATTGGGGGTGTATCCAGGGGCGTGCAACAAATGGCATGGGGTCGTCGAGGAGGTCGCCGCTCACCCAGAGAGCGGCGCCAGCATTGAGGATCAGGTATGCCACGCCGGTCTCCCGCCTCCCTTCGCCGTGTACGCCCGCAAACTGTTTGTTCGTCCGCGCAGTTGCTGCGCATGTTCGGCCTGTATTGGCAGAGCAACAACAACGCCGAGTTCAAGTACCTCCACATTTACAAGCACATTGACAAGTGCGAGAAGTGGGCGGAAGTCCGGCGCACCCTCGACAAGGCCAAAGAGACCTACAAGCCGGACGCGCCGACCCCGGGTGCATCAGAAGGGCCACCGGACGGCAACAATGGTGCCAAGAAAGGGAAGCACGCCGATGTGGCCACCGATCACGTGCAGGAGTCCATCCAGCACTGCCTCACCGATGCACAGGTCCGGGCCGCCCTTCGTGAAGAGAAGACCGAGGCGCGGTGGTCGGCGTTGATGTCGAGCAGCGCCGTCAAGCTCGACCTACTCCGGACCAACGTCGTCACGAAGAAGAGGAACACCGACCTGGCTTTCCTACTGGGTGGGGCGGACATGCTCCAGAGTACCGACGAGGCGGTCAAGGCGTGGTACTTGGCGGAGCGTGGCCTCATCATGAACCAGCTTCCCTCGACGATGCCGCCCACGCCCACGACGCCGCCGCCCACGCCCACGCCCACGCACACGCCGACGCCGCCGCCAAGCCCGAGCGATTATGCCGCCGACACTGCCCGCAGCACAGAAGCCACGCCGACACCGCCAAGCACAGAGACCCCGTCAAGCCCGCGCACGCCGACTCCACCGACGCCGGAGGCCGACCTCGCCGCCTAATGCGCGCTTCCGTCCTTTCTATTTTTTCTATGCCAAACTTTTCATCCGATCGCCGATCTACTGGCCGCTTGATCGCCGTCCTGTGGCGTCTATTTTGTGCGCGGGAATGAGACTACGTTTGAATTTGCCGTGGCTGGGGGGCGGCGCCTGGGGGCGTGGCTAGGAGCTATGCCGCCCCCAGGGGCCGATCTAGAGCCGGTTCGCCCCCAGGCCGCTCTTTTTCGGCGCCCTGGGGGGCTGAACGGCTGGAGATGCTCTAATATGCTGAACTACTGCACTTATTTCGACCTCTGTGCAACGGGTGGGATGGGGGGGCTAACCAGGAGAAATCCATGGCTGGTCGCGGTGGCGGCACGCCGTTATTCCTCCCATTTGTCAGGTCAGCCTCCCTCCACCCACCATCATCTAGCCTCCCAGGTGAAAGCGCTTGATGGGCGGTGGCGGTGCTCTCGGTGCCGTTCTCTTTCTTGCAGGCGAAGCCTTTGCGAGTTGTTTGGTTAGTGTGCGTTGTTGGGGTGCATTTGGTGGCGGCCGTGATGTGTCCTCTTCGTCCAAGCTTGATGATATCCCTCCTCTGCGGTCAGGCCGTGGCAGTTCTGCTTGGGGGGAGCTTTGGCGGCTCGTCGGCTGCCCGTGGATCCTCTCTATGTGGCCATCTTCCGGACACAACCATTGTTGTTCTAGGTGGAACATCTCCATCTTCCGACGGTGCGGTGCTTATCGAGCTAGGCGAGGCGACGAGGATGTTGTATCCTCCTTCGGAGATGGAATTGAATAGTTGCACTGTGCTGGGATCCGTAGTTGTTTGGTGATCACATTCCCTGTTGATATCGGGCATCCCTTCTCCTCTGTGCCAGCATGGTCCTAGTTCCCTAGTGCTTCGTTCTAGGAGGAGGGCCTCGATGTCTTTAGCTACGTGCTTCTCTGATTTATCATTCTAGTTTGTAGCTTTTGAGGCTCTGTTAGCTGCTTGCTAGCGCCTATGTATCTTACCGTGTTGTATTTCCTTTCTTCGGTTCCATGTGATCTATAATCCAGTCCCATTTCGGGGTGGTTGATGTATTTTCTCTTAAAAATGTATGTAATATGCTTCAACTATATTGTACCATTGTGTAAGTTGTTATATTTTGAGAAAAGCTTTCGTCCTGCTTTATAAATAAAACTACTAGCAAGTTGTTGCGTGGCGAGGTGCTGGCCTTCTGCGCCTGTAGTGGCCGGCTGATGGTGCTACGGTCCATGTCTTGGTGGTGATGATTCAGATTTGATCGCGCGGATGGTGGTGACTGTAACTGTACTGTAGCGACTTCCTACGGCTTCACGATGGCGGTGATCATCGAGAGGTTTTCGGGAGGGTTCATCTCTCCTGATCTAATGATTAACTTCAGTGGTGAGCTACAAATTATGGATGACGGCTTGACGGAGAGGGGTGGTATCGCATCGTAAATAGTTGCGGGGATCACAAAAAATGGTGGCGACAACATATCAGTGACCTTGATGGTGGTGCTATCAAGCACCCGGTCTCGAGTTTCAGGACGAAAACCTAGGTTAGACCGAGTGGTTACACCTGACAATGGTGATGGTTTCCTTACTTTATTATTAGTCGTTATCTTGTTGAAGGCATTGCTCAGTCAGATTCTTGAGGGTGAAAACTTAGATTATGGTCTTGTGGTTGGATCCGACGACAGCGACGCTTGAGTGTCTCTTCGTTCCTGAAAGCATTGTTGTTAAAGAATCTCGTCGTTCATGTGGTGTCATGAGATGGTTGGTGTGTTAGGGAACGTTGCAGAAAATAAAAAATTTCTATGCTTCACCAAGATCAATCTATGGAGTCATCTACCAACGAGAGAGAGGAGTGCATCTACATACCCTTGTAGATCGCAAGCGGAAGCGTTCAAGAGAATGGGGTTGATGGAGTCGTACTTGTCGTGATCCAAATCACCGAAGATCCTAGTGCCGAACGGACGGCACCTCCGCGTTCAACACACGTACGGTTGGGGAAGACGTCTCCTCCTTATTGATCCAGCAAGGGGAAGGAGAGGTTGATGGAGATCCAGCAGGACGACGGTGTGGTGGTGGAAGTAGCGGGGAATCTCGGCAAGGCTTCGCCAAGCTCAGCGAGAGGGAGAGGTGTTGCGGGGGGGGGGAGAGGGAGGCGCCAGGGACTAGGGTGCGTAGCCCTCCCTCCCCCCCTCTTTATATAGGGGGCCTGGGGGGCGCCGGCCCCCTAGAGATCCAATCTCTAGGGGCGGCGACGGCCAAAGGGGGGACTTGCCCCCCAAGTCAGGTGGGCGCCCCCCACCCCTAGGGTTTCCAACCCTAGGCGCAGGGGGAGGCCCAAGGGGGGGCGCACCAGCCCACCAGGGGCTGGTCCCTTCCCACTTCAGCCCATGGGGCCCTCTGGGATAGGTGGCCCCACCCGGTGGACCCCCGGGACCCTTCCGATTGTCCCGGTACAATACCGGTGACCCCCGAAACTTTCCCGATGGCCGAAACTGGACTTCCTATATACAAATCTTCACCTCCAGACCATTCCGGAATTCCTCGTGACATTCGGATCTCATCCAGGACTCTGAACAACTTTCAGGTTACCGCATACTAATATCTCTACAACCCTAGCGTCACCGAACCTTAAGTGTGTAGACCCTACGGGTTCGGGAATCACGCAGACATGACCGAGACAGCTCTCCGGCCAATAACCAATAGCAGGATCTGGATACCCATGTTGGCTCCCACATGTTCCACGATGATCTCATCGAATGAACCACGATATCGAGGATTCAAGTAATCTCGTATATAATTCCATTTGTCAATCGGTACGTTACTTGCGCGAGATTAGATCGTCGGTATCCCAATACCTCGTTCAATCTCGTTACCGGCAAGTCACTTTACTCGTACCGTAATGCATGATCCTGTGACCAACTACTTGGTCACATTGAGCTCATTATGATGATGCTTTACCGAGTGGGCCCAGAGATACCTCTCCGTCATACGGAGTGACAAATCCCAGTCTCGATCCGTGTCAACCCAACAGACACTTTCGAGGATACCTGTAGTATACCTTTATAGTCACCTAGTTACGTTGTGACATTTGGTACACCCAAAGCACTCCTACGGTATCCGGGAGTTACACAATCTCATGGTCTAAGAAAATGATACTTGACATTGGAAAAGCTCTAGCAAACGAACTACACGATCTTGTGCTATGCTTAGGATTGGGTCTTGTCCATCACATCATTCTCCTAATGATGTGATCCCATTATCAATGACATCTAATGTCCATAGTCAGGAAACCATGACTATCTGTTGATCAATGAGCTAGTCAACTAGAGGCTCACTAGGGACATGTTGTGGTCTATGTATTCACACATGTATTACGATTTTCGGATAACACAATTATAGCATGAATAATAGACAATTATGATGAACAAGGAAATATAATAATAATCATTTTATTATTGCCTCTAGGGCATATTTCCAACAGTCTCCCACTTTCACTAGAGTCAATAATCTAGTTACATTGTGATGAATCGAACACCCATAGAGTTCTGGTGTTGATCATGTTTTGCTCGCGGAAGAGGTTTAGTCAACGGATCTGCGACATTCAGATCTGTATGCACTTTGCAAATATCTATGTCTCCATCTTGAACATTTTCACGAATGGAGTTGAAGCGACGCTTGATGTGCCTGGTCTTCTTGTGAAACCTGGGCTCCTTGGCAAGGGCAATAGCTCTAGTGTTTTCACAGAAGAGAGTGATCGGCCTCGATGCATTGGGTATGACTCCTAGGTCGGTGATGAACTCCTTCATCCATATTGCTTCATGCGCTGCCTCCGAGGCTGCCATGTACTCCGCTTCACATGTAGATCCCGCAACGACGCTTTGCTTGCAACTGCACCAGCTTACTGTCCCACCATTCAAAATATACACGTATCCGGTTTGTGACTTAGAGTCATCCAGATTTGTGTCAAAGCTAGCGTCGATGTAACCCTTTACGACGAGCTCTTCGTCACCATATAAACGAGAAACATATCCTTAGTCCTTTTCAGGTACTTCAGGATATTCTTGACCGCTGCCCAGTGTTCCATGCTGGGATTACTTTGGTACCTTCCTACCAAACTTACGGCAAGGTTTACATCAGGTCTGGTACATAGCATGGCATACATAATAGACCCTATAACCGAGGCATAGGGGATGACACTCATTTTTTCTCTATCTTCTGCCGTGGTCGGGCATTGAGCCGAGCTCAATTTCACACCTTGCAACACAGGCAAGAACCCCTTCTTGGACTGATCCATATTGAACTTCTTAATATCTTATCAAGGTATGTGCTTTGTGAAAGACCTATGAGGCGTCTGGATCTATCCCTATAGATCTTGATGCCTAATATGTAAGCAGCTTCTCCAAGGTCCTTCATTGAAAAACACTTATTCAAGTAGGCCTTAATGTTGTCCAAAAGTTCTATATCATTTCCCATCAAAAGTATGTCATCTACATATAATATGAGAAATGCTACAGAGCTCCCCCTCACTTTCTTGCAAACGCAGGCTTCTCCATAAGTCTGCATAAACCCAAACGCTTTGATCATCTCATCAAAGCGAATGTTCCAACTCCGAGATGCTTGCACCAGCCCATAAATGGATCGCTGGAGCTCGCATACCTTGTTAGCATTCTTAGGATCGACAAAACCTTCCGGCTGCATCATATACAGTTCTTCCTTCAGATAGCCGTTAAGGAATGTCGTTTTGACGTCCATTTGCCATATCTCATAATCATAGTATGCGGCAATTGCTAACATGATTCGGACGGACTTCAGCTTCGCTACGGGAGAGAAAGTCTCATCATAGTCAACCCCTTGAACTTGCCGATAACCCTTAGCGACAAGTCGAGCTTTATAGATGGTAACATTACCATCCGCGTCCGTCTTCTTCTTAAAGATCCATTTGTTTTCTATCGCTCGCCGATCATCAGGCAAGTCTGTCAAAGTCCACACTTTGTTTTCATACATGGATCCTATCTCGGATTGCATGGCTTCAAGCCATTTGTTGGAATCTGGGCCCGCCATCGCTTCTTCATAGTTCGAAGGTTCACCGTTGTCTAACAACATGATTTCTAGGACAGGGTTGCCATACCATTCTGGTGTGGAACGTGTCCTTGTGGACCTACGAAGTTCAGTAGCAACTTGATCCGAAGTACCTTGATCATCATCATTAACTTCCTCTCCAGTCGGTGCAGGCACCACAGGAACATCTTCCTGAGCTGCGCTACTTTCCGGTTCAAGAGGCAGTACTTCATAGAGTTCTACTTTCCTCCCACTTATTTCTTTCGAGAGAAACTCTTTCTCCAGAAAGGACCCGTTCTTGGCAACAAAGATCTTGCCTTCGGATCTAAGGTAGAAGGTATACCCAATGGTTTCCTTAGGGTATCCTATGAAGACGCATTTTTCCGACTTGGGTTCGATATTTTCAGGTTGAAGTTTCTTGACATAAGCATCGCATCCCCAAACTTTTAGAAATGATAGCTTAGGTTTCTTCCCAAACCATAATTCATACGGTGTCGTCTCAACGGATTTAGACGGTGCCCTATTTAAAGTGAATGTAGCTGTCTCTAGAGCGTATGCCCGAAATGATAGCGGTAAATCGGTGAGTGACATCATAGATCGCACCATATCCAATAGAGTGCGATTACGACGTTCGGACACACCATTATGTTGAGGTGTTCCAGGCGGCGTGAGTTGTGAAACGATTCCACATTTCCTTAAGTGTGTACCAAATTCGTGACTTAAATATTCTCCTCCACGATCTGATCGTAAGAACTTTATTTTTTGGTCATGTTGATTCTCTACCTCATTCTGAAATTCCTTGAACTTTTCAAAGGTCTCAGACTTGTGTTTCATCAAGTAGACATACCCATATCTACTCAAGTCATCAGTGAGAGTGAGAACATAACGATAGCCTCCGCGAGCCTCAACGCTCATTGGACCGCACACATCAGTATGCATAATTTCCAATAAGTTGGTTGCTTGCTCTATTGTTCCGGAGAACGGAGTCTTGGTCATTTTACCCATGAGGCATGGTTCGCACGTGTCAAATGATTCAAAATCAAGAGACTCCAAAAGTCCATCTGTATGGAGCTTGTTCATGCGTTTTACACCAATGTGACCAAGGCGGCAGTGCCACAGATATGTGGGACTATCATTATCAATCTTACATCTTTTGGTATTCACACTATGAATATGTGTAACATCACGTTCGAGATTCATTAAGAATAAACCATTGACCAGCAGGGCATGACCATAAAACATATCTCTCATATAAATAGAACAACCATTATTCTCGGATTTAAATGAGTAGCCATCTCGTATTAAACGAGATCCAGATACAATGTTCATGCTCAAAGCTGGCACTAAATAACAATTATTGAGGTTTAAAACTAATCATGTAGCTAAATGTAGAGGTAGTGTGCCGACGGCGATCACATCGACCTTGGAACCATTCCCGACGCGCATCGTCACCTCGTCCTTCGCCAGTCTCCGTTTATTCTGCAGCTCCTGTTTTGAGTTACAAATATGAGCAACCGCACCGGTATCAAATGTCCAGGAGCTACTATGAGTACTGGTAAGGTACACATCAATTACATGTATATCACATATACCTTTAGTGTTGCCGGCCTTCTTGTCTGCTAAGTACACCCAAAGCACTCCTACGGTATCCAGGAGTTACACGATCTCATGGTCTAAGGAAATGATACTTGACATTGGAAAAGCTCTAGCAAACGAACTACATGATCTTGTGCTATGCTTAGGATTGGGTCTTGTCCATCACATCATTCTCCTAATGATGTGATCCCGTTATCAATGACATCCAATGTCCATAGTCAGGGAACCATGACTATCTGTTGATCAACGAGCTAGTCAACTAGAGGCTCACTAGGGACATGTTGTGGTCTATGTATTCACACATGTATTACGATTTCCGGATAACGCAATTATAGCATGAATAATAGACAATTATCATGAACAAGGAAATATAATAATAATCATTTTATTATTGCCTCTAGGGCATATTTCCAACATGGTGTAGTTTGTCGATCGCAGATCTGACTGTTTTTTATTTTCTTTCCCTCGCCTACGCATAGCATTGATCTTATGGGCGTGTTTGGTTGCTGTTAGCTACAGTAGTTGCATTGCATAGCCTTCTCAACTCAGCCTGGCTATGCAAATGCAGCCTCAAATGCACCATATGCAAGTTGTTTGGTTGCATGTATGCCCTCTTGCCTGCATGGGATGAACCACACTGCCTGGTGTTTGGTTGCCTGCATGTTAGTGGACAAACCCAAGACATGGCGTTTGGTTGTATGCAACGCCTGGTGTGTGGTAACCTCTTTGGCTAGTTGGTGAGTTTACCAGCACAGTTCGGCACAACCATGTAGCACACATCATAAGCAGAGCAGAGTATAAATAGAGGATAATCAGTACCACACTTCATATTTCAGACAAGCAGTACCACACTTCATAACAGTTCAATGCATAAACCATAAACAGTACAAAGCAGACTCGATAGTAATTAGAAAGGAGGTGCCCCGGCCCTACTCCTTGGCGGCGAAGGCTTCGTCGTGCTTCCCTCACTTGTTGACAACCTCAATGACATCCTCGTCGAAGATGATGACCTTGAGGGTGTCAGGAGTGAGGAGCTTGAACGTCACCATGTAGCCGATCTTGATCTAATGAACGGCTGTGTAGGTGGCCCAACCCTGATCCAGGGACACCCTGCCGTTCATCAGCTTCACCGTCACCTTCCAGGAGCAGCCGGTGTTGTTCCTGAGCTTGAACTATGTCGGCACCGTGACGAAGTGCTTGGTGAAGTCCAGGGGCATGGGGATGCACTCAAGCTTCGGTGCAAGGATGACCTTGCAGAAGTGAGTTGGGCCATCCTCCTCATGGTAGTGGCCGTAGTTGCAGCGCTTGTTGCTGGGAGGGCTCCTCCATGCGTTCGCCGTCGCCAACCTCAGGCGTCTTCGGGTCTTCCTCGGCAGTAGGCGGCATCACAACCTCCTCGGACATTGGATGAAGGGGCTGCTTGCCCTTGTTGTCAACGGCCGGGAGCACCCCCATGCCCATCTCATTGCTCTCCTCGATCTGCACACAATTCATGGAGTCAAGCGCAGCACAGAGTTCATGGCTTATTGAAGAACATGTAGTTAAAACACATGACTGTCACTCTTCCTCCTCTCCATCGTGCCTATATTTACTCACCCTGCCCACCACTACTTACCCACTGTTGGAGATATGCCCTAGAGGCAATCATGTGATGATGATATTTCCATATGTATTCATGAATCCTTTGTATTGTCCTTGAACATCATCAATGATATGTATCAATAAGTATGTGACTTGTTTGTGGAACTATGTATTGTATGATGATTGTTCTAATGGTCCCTAGTTGATAAGGTTATGCGGACACATATCCTTGACTAGTATACGACCTAGTTGATGACTATGTTTCACATGTCATGTGCATGGAGATGCTAAACTGATAGTATGGGCTCGGGGATGGAAATCACCGAGTTGGACAGACCCACTTTGAGATGCGGCGAGATATAGTCATCTGTTAGTCTCAAGTACAATGTCTATGCCATGTCCTAGACCTGAGGTCCTTGCATGTTCTCGGGATGAGGATCGACTCACTTACGGTCTATCAAACGCTACTCCGTAACTGGGTAGTTATAAAAGGTAGCTTTCGGGTGAGTCTTGAAACATGCCGCGAGACATGGTTGACCAAGATGGGATTTGCCCCTTCTGTTTGGAGAGATATTCTCTGGGCCCTCTTGAGTGATCAGATTCAGAAAGCATGGCCATGTGATGTCTGCTAGAACTACATCGGTATTTCCCCAAAGAGGAAGGGATGATGCAGTATAGCGATGGTAGGTATTTCCCTTAGTGATGAGACCAAGGTTATCGAACCAGTAGAAGAACCTCCTCACACCACGTAAACAACACCTGCACACAAATAACAAATACTCGCAACCCGACGTGTTAAAGGGGTTGTCAATCCCCTCCGGGTACGGTGCCTCAAGATAGGCAAAAACGTGAAGTAAAAAGTGGTAGATAGGATAAATAGATCACGGAACAAATAAATTGCAGCAAGGTATTTTTGTATTTTTGGTTTAATAGATCTGAAAATAAATGCAAGAGAAAATAGATCGCAAAGGCAAATATGATGAAAAGAGACCCGGGGGCCGTAGGTTTCACTAGTAGCTTCTCGCGAGGAAAATAGCAAACCGTGGGAAAACAATTACTGTTGGGCAATTGATAGAACTTCAAATAATCATGACGATATCCAGGTAATGATCATTATATAGGCATCACATCCAAGATTAGTAGATCGACTCCTGCCTGCATCTACTACTATTACTCCACACATCGACCGCTATCCAGCATGCATCTAGTGTATTAAGTTCATGAGAAAACGGAATAATGCAATAAGAACGATGACATGATGTAGACGAGATCCGTTTATCTATGCGGAGATATAGATCTCGTCTTGTTATCCTTAGTAGCAACGATACATACATGTCGGTTCCCCTTCTGTCACTGGGATCAAGCACCGTAAGATCGAACCCACTACAAAGCACATCTTCCCATTGCAAGATAAATAGATCAAGTTGGCCAAACAAAACCCAAATATCGGAGAAGAAATACGAAGGTATAAGCAATCATGCATATAAGAGATCAAAGAAGACTCAAATAACTTTCATGGGTAAAAACATAGATCTGATCATAAACTCAAAGTTCACCGGATCCCAACAAACGCACCGCCAAAAGACTTACATCATATGGATCTCCAAGAGACCATTGTATTGATAATCGAGAGAGAGAGGAGAGAGAGGAAGCCATCTAGCTACTAACTACGGACTCATAGGTCTACAAAGAACTACTCCCGCATCATAGGAGAGGCACCAATGGAAGTGGTGAACCCCTCCATGACGGTGTCTAGATTGGATCTGGTGGTTCTGGACTCTGCGGCGGCTGGATCAATATTTCATCGCCTCCCCTAGGGTTTCTGGAATATTGTGGTATTTATAGAGCAAAAAAGCGGTTCGGCGGGCACCCGAGGTGGGCAGTACCTGAAGGAAATATGCCCTAGAGGCAATAATAAAGTTATTATTTATTTCCTCATATCATGATAAATGTTTATTATTCATGCTAGAATTGTATTAACCGGAAACATGATACATGTGTGAATACATAGACAAACATATAGTCACTAGTATGCCTCTACTAGACTAGCTCGTTAATCAAAGATGGTTATGTTTCCTAACCATAGACATGTGTTGTCATTTGATTAATGGGATCACATCATTAGGAGAATGATGTGATTGACATGACCCATTCCGTTAGCCTAGCACTTGATCGTTTAGTATATTGCTATTGCTTTCTTCATGACTTATACATGTTCCTGTAACTATGAGAATTATGCAACTCCCGTTTACCGGAGGAACACTTTGGGTACTACCAAACGTCACAACGTAACTGGGTGATTATAAAGGAGTACTACAGGTGTCTCCGAAGGTACATGTTGAGTTGGCGTATTTCGAGATTAGGTTTTGTCACTCCGATTGTCGGAGAGGTATCTCTGGGCCCTCTCGGTAATGCACATCACTATAAGCCTTGCAAGCAATGTGACCAAATGAGTTGGTTACGGGATGATGCATTGCGGAACGAGTAAAGAGACTTGCCGGTAACGAGATTGAACTAGGTATTGGATACCGACGATCAAATCTCGGGCAAGTAACATACCGATGACAAAGGGAACAACGTATGTTGTTATGCGGTTTGACCGATAAAGATCTTCGTAGAATATGTAGGAACCAATATGAGCATCCAGGTTCCGCTATTGGTTATTGACCGAGAATAGTTCTAGGTCATGTCTACATAGTTCTCGAACCCGTAGGGTCCGCACGCTTAACGTTACGATGACAGTTTTATTATGAGTTTATAAGTTTTGATGTACCGAAGTTTGTTCGGAGTCCCGGATGTGATCACGGACGTAACGAGGAGTCTTGAAATGGTCGAGACATAAAGATTGATATATTGGAAGCCTATATTTGGACATTTGGAATCGTTCCGGGTGAAATCGGCATTTTACCGGAGCACCTGGAGGTTACCGGAACCCCCCCGGGAGGTTATTGGGCCTACATGGGCCTCGAGGGAGAAGAGGGAAGGAGGCAGGAGGGGGCCGCGCGCCCCTCCCCTTCCTAGTCCGAATAGGACAAGGGAAGGGGGGCGGCGCCCCCCTTTCCTTCCCCTCTTCCTCCTCTTTCCCCCCTTCTCCTATTCCAACTAGGAAAGAAGGGAGTCCTACTCCCGGTGGGAGTAGGACTCCCCCCCTTGGCGCGCCCTCCTTGGCCGGCCGCCTCCTTCCCCCCTGGCTCCTTTATATACGGGGGCGGGGGGGCACCCATAGACACACAAGTTGATCCACGGATCGTTCCATAGCCGTGTGCGGTGCCCCCCTCCACCATATTCCACCTCAGTCATATCGTCGCGAAGCTTAGGCGAAGCCCTGCGCCGGTAGAACATCATCATTGTCACCACGCCGTCGTGCTGACGGAACTCATCCCCGAAGCTTTGCTGGATCAGAGCCCGGGGATCGTCATCGAGCTGAACGTGTGCTGAACTCGGAGGTGCCGTACGTTCGGTGCTTGGATCGGTTGGATCGTAAACACGTACGACTACATCAACCGCGTTGTGCTAACGCTTCCGCTTACAGTCACGAGGGTACGTGGACAACACTCTCCCCTCTCGTTGCTATGCCATCACCATGATCTTGCGTGTGCGTAGGAAATTTTTTGAAATTACTACGTTCCCCAACAGTGGCATCCGAGCCAAGTTTTATGCGTTGATGTTATATGCACGAGTAGAACACAAGTGAGTTGTGGGCGATACAAGTCATACTGCTTACCAGCATGTCATACTTTGGTTCAGCGGTATTGTGAGATGAAGCGGCCCGGACCGACATTACGCGTACGCTTACGCGAGACTGGTTTCACCGTTGCGAGCACTCGTGCTTAAAGGTGGCTGGCGGGTGTCTGTCTCTCTCACTTTAGCTGAATCGAGTGTGGCTACGCCCGGTACTTGCGAAGGTTAAAACAGTACCAACTTGACGAACTATCGTTGTGGTTTTTATGCGTAGGTAAGAACGGTTCTTGCTAAAGCCCATAGCAGCCACGTAAAATTTGCAACAACAAAGTAGAGGACGTCTAACTTGTTTTTGCAGGGCATGTTGTGATGTGATATGGTCAAGACGTGATGCTTTATTTTATTGTATGAGATGATCATGTTTTGTAACCGAAGTTATCGGCAACTGGCAGGAGCCATATGGTTGTCGCTTTATTGTATGAAATGCAAACGCCCTGTAATTGCTTTACTTTATCTCTAAGCGGTAGCGATAGTCGTAGAAGCAATAGATGGCATAACGACAATGATGCTACGATGAAGATCAAGGTGTCGCGCCGGTGACGATGGTGATCACGACGGTGCTTCGAAGATGGAGATCACAAGCACAAGATGATGATGGCCATATCATATCACTTATATTGATTGCATGTGATGTTTATCCTTTATGCATCTTATCTTGCTTTGATTGACGGTAGCATTTTAAGATGATCTCTCACTAAAAATCAAGAAGTGTTCTCCCTGAGTATGCACCGTTGCGAAAGTTCTTCGTGCTGAGACACCACGTGATCGGGTGTGATAGGCTCTACGTTCAAATACAACGGGTGCAAAACAGTTGCACACGCGGAATACTCAGGTCATACTTGACGAGCCTAGCATATACAGATATGGCCTCGGAACACGGAGACCGAAAGGTCGAGCATGAATCATATAGTAGATATGATCAACATAGTGATGTTCACCATTGAAACTACTCCATCTCACGTGATGATCGGACATGGTTTAGTTGATTTGGATCACGTGATCACTTAGATGACTAGAGAGATGTCTGTCTAAGTGGGAGTTCTTAAGTAATATGATTAATTGAACTTAAATTTATCATGAAACTTAGTACCTGATAGTATTTTGCTTGTCTATGTTTGTTTGTAGATAGATGGCTCGTGTTGTTGTTGTTCCGTTAAATTTTAATGCGTTCCTTGAGAAAGCAAAGTTGAAAGATGATGGTAGCAATTACACGGACTGGGTCCGTAACCTGAGGATTATCCTCATTGCTGCACAGAAAAGTTACGTCCTGGAAGCACCGCTGGGTGCCAGGCCTGCTGCTGATGCAACTGACGATGTTAAGAACGTCTGGCAGAGCAAAGCTGATGACTACTCGATAGTTCAGTGTGCCATGCTTTACGGCTTAGAACCGGGTCTTCAACGACGTTTTGAACGTCATGGGGCATATGAGATGTTCCAGGAGTTGAAGTTAATATTTCAAGCAAATGCCCGGATTGAGAGATATGAAGTCTCCAATAAGTTCTACAGCTGCAAGATGGAAGAGAATAGTTCTGTCAGTGAACACATACTCAAAATGTCTGGGTATAATAATCACTTGATTCAACTGGGAGTTAATCTTCCTGATGATAGTGTCATTGACAGAATTCTTCAATCACTGCCACCAAGCTACAAGAGCTTCGTGATGAACTATAATATGCAAGGGATGAACAAGACTATTCCCGAGCTCTTCGCAATGCTAAAAGCCGCGGAGGTAGAAATCAAGAAGGAGCATCAAGTGTTGATGGTTAACAAAACCACCAGTTTCAAGAAAAAGGGCAAAGGGAAGAAGAAGGGGAACTTCAAAAAGAACAGCAAGCAAGTTGCTGCTCAAGAGAAGAAACCCAAGCCTGGACCTAAGCCTGAAACTGAGTGCTTCTACTGCAAGCAGACTGGACACTGGAAGCGGAACTGCCCCAAGTATTTGGCGGATAAGAAGGATGGCAAAGTGAACAAAGGTATATGTGATATACATGTTATTGATGTGTACCTTACTAATGCTCGCAGTAGCACCTGGGTATTTGATACTGGTTCTGTTGCTAATATTTGCAACTCGAAACAGGGACTACGGATTAAGCGAAGATTGGCTAAGGACGAGGTGACGATGCGCGTGGGAAATGGTTCCAAAGTCGATGTGATCGCGGTCGGCACGCTACCTCTACATCTACCATCGGGATTAGATTTAGACCTAAATAATTGTTATTTGGTGCCAGCGTTAAGCATGAACATTATATCTGGATCTTGTTTGATGCGAGACGGTTATTCATTTAAATCAGAGAATAATGGTTGTTCTATTTATATGAGTAATATCTTTTATGGTCATGCACCCTTGAAGAGTGGTCTATTTTTATTAAATCTCGATAGCAGTGATACACATATTCATAGTGTTGAAACCAAAAGATGCAGAGTTAATAATGATAGTGCAACTTATTTGTGGCACTGCCGTTTAGGTCATATCGGTGTAAAGCGCATGAAGAAACTCCATACTGATGGGATTTTGGAATCACTTGATTATGAATCACTTGGTACTTGCGAACCGTGCCTCATGGGCAAGATGACTAAAACGCCGTTCTCCGGAACTATGGAGCGAGCAACTGACTTGTTGGAAATCATACATACTGATGTTTGTGGTCCAATGAATGTTGAGGCTCGCGGCGGATCTCGTTATTTTATCACCTTCACAGATGATTTGAGCAGATATGGGTATATCTACTTGATGAAACACAAGTCTGAAACATTTGAAAAGTTCAAAGAATTTCAGAGTGAAGTAGAAAATCATCGTAACAGGAAAATAAAATTTCTACGATCTGATCGTGGAGGAGAATATTTGAGTTACGAGTTTGGTCTACACTTGAAACAACACGGAATAGTTTCGCAACTCACGCCACCTGGAACACCACAATGAAATGGTGTGTCCGAACGTCGTAATCGTACTTTACTAGATATGGTGCGATCTATGATGTCTTTTACTGATTTACCGCTATCGTTTTGTGGTTATGCTTTAGAGACGGCCGCATTCACGTTAAATAGGGCACCATCAAAATCCGTTAAGACGACGCCTTATGAACTATGGTTTGGCAAGAAACCAAAGTTGTCATTTCTTAAAGTTTGGGGCTGCGATGCTTATGTGAAGAAACTTCAACCAGATAAGCTCGAACCCAAATCGGAGAAATGTGTCTTCGTAGGATACCCAAAAGAGACTATTGGGTACACCTTCTATCACAGATCTGAGGGCAAGATTTTCGTTGCTAAAATCGGATCCTTTCTAGAGAAGGAGTTTCTCTCGAAAAAAGTGAGTGGGAGGAAAGTAGAACTTGATGAGATAACTGTATCTACTCCCTTATTGGAAAGTAGTTCATCACAAGAACCGGTTCCTGTGACAACTACTCCAATTAGTGAGGAAGCTAATGATATTGATCATGAAACTTCAGATCAAGTTTCTACTGAACCTCGTAGGTCTACCAGAATAAGATCCGCACCAGAGTGGTACGGTAATCCAATTCTGGAAGTCATGTTGCTTGACCATGATGAACCTATGAACTATGAGGAAGCGATGATGAGCCCAGATTCTGCAAAATGGCTAGAGGCCATGAAATCTGAGATGGGATCCATGTATGAAAACAAAGTATGGACTTTGGTTGACTTGCTCGATGATCGGCAAGCCATTGAGAATAAATGGATTTTTAAGAAGAAGATTGACACTGATGGAAATATAATTGTCTATAAAGCTCGACTTGTTGCGAAAGGTTTTCGACAAGTTCAAGGGGTTGACTATGATGAGACTTTCTCACCCGTAGCGATGCTTAAGTCTGTCCGAATCATGTTAGCTATTGCTGCATTTCATAATTATGAAATTTGGCAAATGGATGTCAAAACTGCATTCTTGAATGGATTTCTGGAAGAAGAGTTGTATATGATGCAGCCAGAAGGTTTTGTAGATCCAAAAGGTGCTAACAAAGTGTGCAAGCTCCAGCGTTCTATTTATGGACTGGTGCAAGCATCTCGGAGTTGGAATAAACGCTTTGATAGTGTGATCAAAGCATATGGTTTTATACAGACTTTTGGAGAAGCCTGTATTTACAAGAAAGTGAGTGGGAGCTCTGTAGCATTTCTGATATTATATGTAGATGACATATTATTAATTGGAAATGATATAGAATTTCTGGATAGCATAAAGGAATACTTGAATAAAAGTTTTTCAATGAAAGACCTCGGTGAAGCTGCTTATATATTGGGCATCAAGATCTATAGAGATAGATCAAGACGCTTAATAGGACTTTCACAAAGCACATACCTTGATAAAATTTTGAAAAAGTTCAAAATGGATCAGGCAAAGAAAGGGTTCTTGCCCGTACTACAAGGTGTGAAGTTGAGTCAAACTCAATGCCCGACCACATCAGAAGATAGAGAGAAAATGAAAGATGTTCCCTATGCTTCAGCCATAGGCTCTATCATGTATGCAATGCTGTGTACCAGACCTGACGTATGCTTAGCAATAAGCTTGGCAGGAAGGTACCAAAGTAATCCAGGAGTGGATCACTGGACAGCGGTCAAGAACATCCTGAAATACCTGAAAAGGACTAAGGATATGTTTCTCGTATATGGAGGTGACAAAGAGCTAGTCGTAAATGGTTACGTCGATGCAAGCTTTGACACTGATCCGGACGATTCTAAATCGCAAACCGGATACGTGTTTTTATTAAACGGTGGAGCTGTAAGTTGGTGCAGTTCTAAACAAAGCATCGTGGCGGGATCTACATGTGAAGTGGAGTATATAGCTGCTTTGGAAGCAGCAAATGAAGGAGTCTGGATGAAGGAGTTCATTTCCGATCTAGGTGTCATACCTAGTGCATCGGGACCAATGAAAATCTTCTGTGACAATACTGGTGCAATTGCCTTGGCAAAGGAATCCATATTTCACAAGAGGACCAAGCACATCAAGAGACGCTTCAATTCCATTCGGGACCAAGTCCAAGTGGGAGACATAGAGATTTGCAAGATACATACGGATCTGAATGTTGCAGACCCGTTGACTAAGCCACTCTCACGAGCAAAACATGATCAGCACCAAGACTCAATGGGTGTTAGAATCATTACTATGTAATCTAGATTATTGACTCTAGTGCAAGTGGGAGACTGAAGGAAATATGCCCTAGAGGCAATAATAAAGTTATTATTTATTTCCTCATATCATGATAAATGTTTATTATTCATGCTAGAATTGTATTAACCGGAAACATGATACATGTGTGAATACATAGACAAACATATAGTCACTAGTATGCCTCTACTAGACTTGCTCGTTAATCAAAGATGGTTATGTTTCCTAACCATAGACATGTGTTGTCATTTGATTAATGGGATCACATCATTAGGATAATGATGTGATTGACATGACCCATTCCGTTAGCCTAGCACTTGATCGTTTAGTATATTGCTATTGCTTTCTTCATGACTTATACATGTTCCTGTAACTATGAGAATTATGCAACTCCCGTTTACCGGAGGAACACTTTGGGTACTACCAAACGTCACAACGTAACTGGGTGATTATAAAGGAGTACTACAGGTGTCTCCGAAGGTACATGTTGAGTTGGCGTATTTCGAGATTAGGTTTTGTCACTCCGATTGTCGGAGAGGTATCTCTGGGCCCTCTCGGTAATGCACATCACTATAAGCCTTGCAAGCAATGTGACCAAATGAGTTGGTTACGGGATGATGCATTACGGAACGAGTAAAGAGACTTGCCGGTAACGAGATTGAACTAGGTATTGGATACCGACGATCAAATCTCGGGCAAGTAACATACCGATGACAAAGGGAACAACGTATGTTGTTATGCGGTTTGACCGATAAAGATCTTCGTAGAATATGTAGGAACCAATATGAGCATCCAGGTTCCGCTATTGGTTATTGACCGAGAATAGTTCTAGGTCATGTCTACATAGTTCTCGAACCCATAGGGTCCGCACGCTTAACGTTACGATGATAGTTTTATTATGAGTTTATAAGTTTTGATGTACCGAAGTTTGTTCGGAGTCCAGGATGTGATCACGGACGTAATGAGAAGTCTTGAAATGGTCGAGACATAAAGATTGATATATTGGAAGCCTATATTTGGACATCGGAATCGTTCCGGGTGAAATCGGCATTTTACCGGAGCATCGGGAGGTTACCGGAACCCCCCCGGGGGGTTATTGGGCCTACATGGGCCTCGAGGGAGAAGAGGGAAGGAGGCAGGGTGGGTATGGAGAGGCAAGATCTCAGCTGGTGAAGGTGTACACACGAGGTTTACGAGTTCAGACCCTTCACAGTGGAAGTAACAGCCCTACGTCTCGGTGCCCGGAGGCGGTCGATTGGATTATGTGTGTGATATTACAGGGGGGTTCGAACCCTTGTCCCAGAGGAGGGGGTGGCTTATATAGAGTGCGCCAGGACCCCCGCCCACCTCCATTACAAGGGGCTTAATGTACATAAAGTAAGGGGTGTTACTGGTAACGCCAGCCTTAAGTGTTGTTAATGCTTATAAAGACTACGGAGTGAACGTCCGACCGTTGTGGTCCCTTCTGACTCCTGGTCTTCGATAGGTCGAGTGACTCTCTGTATGGTCGAGTGACGATAGGGAGGAGTACCTCCGAGTGACATGGTCGTCGAGTGGATTGCACTCGACGTATTCGACTGGCGCTCTCATGTTGTCTCTTGGTCCTTTTCATCTTCCAGGGTAGTGACCTTGGGTAGGACGTATAGGTCAGGCCTATGACCCTACCCCAGGTCTGTATCCTCATAATGCGGTCCTTTTCCTCCATCACTGCATGCGCTAGGACTACTCATTTATTGGTTGTGAGGCACACCGTGCATTAATTTCTCCATTAATTAGGCGTCGTAATTAACAACCAATGCTATTTTCAGTATTCCAATCACTAACCATCTTGGTCCCCGAGATTTTTCTAGCACGCCATGTAAACTGTGACGGAGAGAGTAGTTACCTTGTTGCACTATAACGTTGTCAAGATTTTGAAGGCCATGGCACCAAGCCGCCAAAGCAGGAATACCTTGACAGCGCCGCGTCCCCGTTGATAAATGTATATCGACAACTCTACCAAAAAGGAAAACTAGGTCGAATTAGGAGCTGCATTTTTTGAGGTTGTAGATCAAAACATTGATGTGTGTCTACAAATTTTTTTTAAGAATGTTTGAACATTTTTCTTTCAAAAAAATCAATCTCATTGATCTCACCTAATATAAGATCTCACACAAGTCTTCCCTTTTTGTGCTGATTCCTGAGCGCTTTGGCACTCTACCCTAAGCCGGGACTACGTCGAGTGCCGAGTGCCCGCATGCATGCAATGGAGAGAAATACTACTAGTACCTCACGTGAATGCCTCGTCTCATGCAGATTCCTATGGCGTGGGCAGTGAGCAAGGCGCCGCATCCTTCAACCAGTAGATGCCGCTGCATGGTATCCATGAGTCTGTACACCCCTGGTCTAGCGAAGGTGTGATCGTGACTTTGCGTTGGGACTCTAATTTTTGTCACGGTGTAGCAGCACTTTCCTTGTGCCGTCCGCATGCATGCTATGCATGGGCCTACTTCCTTTATGCAAAGCAAGATCCCTATAAATACGCTCAAGCCTTCTTCTTATCGACACCAACAAGCAGTTCTCTCTTGCACACACATCAATCGATCACAAGTTCATCACACACAGCCAGAGCTCCATCCATCACCTCGCGTCGTCCACGGCCATGGCGCAAGTGAAAGCAGCACGGGCCACGAGGGAGGCCGTGCCCACGGTGTCCCGTGTGGCCATCATCGGCAGCGGGATCAGCGGGCTCGCGGCCGCCAAGCAGATGGCGGCCTACGACCCCGTGGTGTTCGAGGCGACGCCGTCCGTGGGCGGGGTGTGGAAACACTGCGTGTACCGCACCACGCGGCTCCAGACGCCACGCGCGAACTACGAGTTCTCCGACTACTCATGGGGCAACCGTGACGACCCGGCGTTCCCGACCCACACCGAGGTCGTCGACTACCTCGAGGGCTACGCCGACGAGTTCGATCTCTGGCGCTACATCTCGTTCGGGTCCAAAGTGGTGGACATCAAGTTCCTTGGCGGCGCCGAGGCCGGGTTCACCGAGCGGTGGAGCGGCACCGGCAAGGCTCCGCTCCAGGGCAAGCCCACGTGGGAGGTCGGCGTCGCCACCGGCGGCTCCGGCACTGTTCAGGCACAAGTTCCTCTACTTTGTATTCTTGTCATGCATGATTGCTTTTACATACTTTGCACCGACTTCTGATAAATTCAATCACCTCACGAGCATATTTTGCCACGGGAATGTGCAGTATTACAAGTTCGAGTTCGTGGTGATGTGCACGGGGAAGTACGGCGACGTGCCGCGGATGCCGGTGTTCCCGCCGGGAAAGGGGCCGGAGGTGTTCAAGGGGACGGTGATGCACTCGCTGGACTACTGCAAGCTGAGCAAGGAGGAGACCGTTGAGCTGATGAGAGGAAAGAAGGTTGTGGTGGTTGGGTACAAGAAGAGCGCTATCGATCTAGCCAACGAATGTGTTCAGGCAAACCAAGGTGCGTAAAAGCATACTCCCATAGTTAGCTAGCTTCTACTGTGTCCAAATTCTCCTAAGAGGAAGTGCATTTTGTTATCCCTCAACTTATGACAATTCTCCTACGAGTAAATTTTGTCCAAATTCTCCTAAGAGTAAACCAGGTTTTGGTCGAGGAATCCACTATTCGATATTAAGTGTTGGGACAGGAAGGTTGCACTAAGATGTGGCCAACACTGTGCCACATCAAGTTAAAATCACGTTTGACCAAGGAAGGTCACTGTCAAAGACTTGAGAGTTGGGAGGTTGCACTAAAAAAATTCAGGGACAAAAACCACATTTCTTGATAAGTTGAGGGATGAAAATGCACTTTACTCATCTCCTAAAACATGGATCGGTCGATTAACCGATTAAGTTTGCTTTGCTTTTTTTGTTGGGACCAACTATAAGTTAGGTGCCTGAAAATAAAAGTCCATCAGTCACTTCCAACCAGAGCCCTTAGGTCTTCATCAAACAATCAAAAATAGAACACGCATTGTTCATATTCTACCTCCCTCTCTTCTTGACACCGTCGGCCTGCCTCGCCCTAACTGTCAGCCTCCATCACCCGGGCCGGCCAGCGCTACCGCGCACAGCCTCTCTGCCCTGGCCATCCCTCTAGGCCTCGCCACAATAGAGAAAAACCCCGGCGCTCTCCTGCACCCCCATGGCTTCCCCCCACCCCTAATAATAGATAGTGGGGTTGTCTTCTCCGGCGACTTCTCTAGACAGGTCCCGTGTGAAGGAAGAAAAGGGGGAAGGAGGAAGGTGACTGCATGCGAGATAAAATTTCAGGTAGCTGATACATAGCACACCCTAGGTCTGAGTCGACTGAGACTTAACCAAGTCTCAGTCAAGTGATATAGTATGCAAGAAGAAAAAGAAAAACAGAAAATATTTTTTGTATGATCCCCATGCAAAATCAAAAAAAGATAGTATCGACTGAGACATAACGAAGTTTCAATCGACTGAGACTTAGCAAAAGTGAATAGCAAAACCTTGTTTTCTTTGTTTGAAGGTGACGGCGGGCAGGCGTGCACGATGCTGGTGCGGACCCTGCACTGGATGGTGCCGTCATACGCCATCTGGGGCTTGCCATTCTTCCTGTTTTACTCGACACGTTTCTCCCAGCTCTTCTACGAGCGGCCCAACCAGAGCTTCTTCAGATCCCTCCTCTGCCGCCTCATGAGCCCACTGGTATGTATGTGTACGTCATAATTCGCAGCCGTGAAGAACATTACTTATTGCACAAACCATGCATGCACAAATTTCTCATGACAGCAGCAACCATGCATGCATGGATGAATCTTGGTGGTGCAGCGGGCAGGGGTGTCGAAGTTCATCGAGTCGTACCTGTTGTGGAAGCTGCCGCTGGGCAAGTACGGTCTGACGCCGGACCACCCCTTTGTCGAGGACTACGCCAGCTGCCAACTGGCCTTCCTCCCGGAGGGCTTCTTCGACATGGCTGACCACGGCCTGGTGCGCTTCAAGAGGGCCCCCGACGGGTGGTGGCTCTCGGAGATCGGCGTCGTCCTCGAAGACGGCACCGGGGTGGAGGCCGACCTCGTCTTCCTCGCCACCGGCTTCGAGAGCACGGACAAGCTCCGCGAGGTCCTCCCTAAGCCCTTCCGCGGCCTCCTCGTCGACGAGTCCTCCATGATGCCCCTCTACCAGTACGTGTATAGTACTCCATCCATCTCATAATAAAAGATGTTTTTTGGCACTACATTAGGCCCTGTTTGGTTCATAAGTCCTATGACTTTTTTAGTCCCAACTTATAAGTCTCAAGTCCCTAAAAAGTCTCTACCTGTTTGGTTCATGAAACTTATAAGTCCCTATAAGAACATATTACAACTATAAGTCCTTATAAGACTCTCTTGAGAGTCTTATTTCATAAGTCATAAATGCCCACTTCAAGTCCTTATAAGTCCCTTCTATTTGGTTTAGATGGAACTTATAGGGACTTTTTTAAGTCCCTAAATCAATAAGTCCTGGAAACAAACACCCTCTTAGTCATACGTTATTGGAACCGAGGGAGTAGCATGTTTATCATTAGTTACACGTGCATGTACCCAGTGCCTGATGACTGATGTGTTTGTGCAGCGGCACGATCCACCCGCTGATCCCGAACATGGCATTCGTGGGGTTCGTGGAGAGCGCATCGAACCTGCACACGTCGGAGCTGCGGTGCCGATGGCTGGCGGGGCTGCTGGAGGGGCGGTTCGAGCTGCCTACCGTGCAGGCCATGATGAGGCACGTCGCCGGCGAGGCCGACGCCATGCGTCGCACCACGCGGTTCTACCGCCGGCACTGCATCTCCACCTACAGCATCCACGACAGCGACGGCATGTGCGCCGACCTGAGCTCCGCCACGCACCGCAAGACCAACTGGATCTCCGAGCTCTTCGCTCCATACAACAAGGAGGACTACAAGCAACAGTAACTACATTTACTCGACCGCGTCAATGGGCAAGCGTAGAGTACTTACGTGGTTCTGGGTTAATGTACTCGACCGCAGCTAGCTACAATAATATCGCTAATAAGAATTTCTATAAACGTACGTAAGAGCATCTCCAGCCGCGCTCCCAACAGGCCCTTCCCGGACGTTTTTGTCATGCCGGCGCCGAAAAAACGGCCCAGTCGCCCTCCAAAATCCCGTTTTTTGCCGGCTCAGACCGAAACTGATGCCGGCGGACCCAGGCAGAACCCGACTCCCTGGGGAGCGCCTGGGGCGCCGGCACAAGCGAAAAGGACGCGTGGGTCTGTCCTGTCGGCGAGTCGAGCGCCTCTTCCCGCCGTTTCTTCCCGCTTTTCCCCACTTCCCTCCCATTTTCTCCTTCCCTCCCGCCAATCTCCCTCCCGCTCGCCTCCCAGCCGGCCGCCATGCCACCGAAGAAGTACGTCGTCCCCCGTGCCGTGGCAACCGCGACCGCCTCCGTCGCCCAGCCAGAGCAGAGGAAGCCGAGGGCGCCGCCGTCCAAGCCATTGGGCATGACAAACGCCGATTGGAGGGTGGAAGTGTAGCGCCGGGAGGCCGTCACCGCCGACCGGCGGAACAGGGCCCTCGCCAAGAAGGCCCGTGACAACGCGGCACGCGCGGCTGCGGCTGCCGCTTCGGCGGACCAAGCCGAGGCCGAGGTGACTCGCGCGGGGATGATGAATCCACCCGGCAACCACGCGCAGTACGCGCCCTGGGGCCAGCAAGGCGTCGGGTCTCCGTCGCCACAGCCATGGGGATCATCTTCGTCGGGCTACGCCGACGGGGACGCGCACGGTGGGTTCAACCCAAACGTCACTTTCCCCCATGGACACCCGACCCAGCGCACGCCCTCGCCCGCCTTCACCGGTGTGCAGTACCCTCCATACAACTACTCGACGCCCGCGTACGCGTCCTCCCCGACGCCCACTCTCCGTCGTTGCGCGCTGCCCTTCTCGCACCTTTGCGACGTCGACGAGACCGAGGCCGACATGGACGACATCATCGCGGAAGGTTCGGCCGCGGCCGCCGCGTCTCCCGGGTTCACCGCGGATGAGACGGTGGATCTCAGCGGCGGCATGGACGGCGAGCTCGGCTACGTCTATAGCGACGAGGAGCAGGAGGAGCAGGAGGAGGAGGACGAGGGGGAGGAGGAGGAGGAGGAGGAGGAGCCGGCGACTATTCCGGCGAGGAGGCGCAAGAAGAAGAAGCGGACGGCCAGGTCAGGCGAGCCGCGCATCAAGTGGGCGTCCAAGGAGGAGGAATGCCTCGCCGAAGCATGGAAAATCGTCTGCCTCGACCCGACCACCGGCACGAACCAGAGCATCGAGACGTACTGGGAGCGCATCAAGGCCGAGTTCGACGAGCGCAAACTTGTCGACCCCTACTTCAAAGGCATCTACATGCAGCGCGGGTCGAAGGCGATGGCGAACCATTGGGGGCGTATCCAGGGGGCGTGCAACAAATGGCATGGGGTCGTCGAGGAGGTCGCCGCTCACCCAGAGAGCGGCGCCAGCATTGAGGATCAGGTATGCCACGCCGGTCTCCCGCCTCCCTTCGCCGTGTACGCCCGCAAACTGTTTGTTCGTCCGCGCAGTTGCTGCGCATGTTCGGCCTGTATTGGCAGAGCAACAACAACGCCGAGTTCAAGTACCTCCACATTTACAAGCACATTGACAAGTGCGAGAAGTGGGCGGAAGTCCGGCGCACCCTCGACAAGGCCAAAGAGACCTACAAGCCGGACGCGCCGACCCCGGGCGCATCAGAAGGGCCACCGGACGGCAACAAAGGTGCCAAGAAAGGGAAGCACGCCGATGTGGCCACCGATCACGTGCAGGAGTCCATCCAGCACTGCCTCACCGATGCACAGGTCTGGGCCGCCCTTCGTGAAGAGAAGACCGAGGCGCGGTGGTCGGCGTTGATGTCGAGCAGCGCCGTCAAGCTCGACCTACTCCGGACCAACGTCGTCACGAAGAAGAGGAACACCGACCTGGCTTTCCTACTGGGTGGGGCGGACATGCTCCAGAGTACCGACGAGGCGGTCAAGGCGTGGTACTTGGCGGAGCGTGGCCTCATCATGAACCAGCTTCCCTCGACGATGCCGCCCACGCCCATGACGACGCTGCCCACGCCCACGACGACGCCGCCCACGCCCACGCACACGCCGACGCCGCCGCCAAGCCCGAGCGATTATGCCGCCGACACTGCCCGCAGCACAGAAGCCACGCCGACACCGCCAAGCACAGAGACCCCGTCAAGCCCGCGCACGCCGACTCCACCGACGCCGGAGGCCGACCTCGCCGCCTAATGCGCGCTTCCGTCCTTTCTATTTTTTCTATGCCAAACTTTTCATCCGATCGCCGATCTACTGGCCGCTTGATCGCCGGCCTGTGGCGTCTATTTTGTGCGCGGGAATGAGACTACGTTTGAATTTGCCGTGGCTGGGGGGCGGCGCCTGGGGGCGTGGCTAGGAGCTATGCCGCCCCCATGGGCCGATCTAGAGCCGGTTCGCCCCCAGGCCGCCCTTTTTCGGCGCCCTGGGGGGCTGAACGGCTGGAGATGCTCTAATATGCTGAACTACTGCACTTATTTCGACCTCTGTGCAACGGGTGGGATGGGGGGGCTAACCAGGAGAAATCCATGGCTGGTCGCGGTGGCGGCACGCCGTTATTCCTCCCATTTGTCAGGTCAGCCTCCCTCCACCCACCATCATCTAGCCTCCCAGGTGAAAGCGCTTGATGGGCGGTGGCGGTGCTCTCGGTGCCGTTCTCTTTCTTGCAGGCGAAGCCTTTGCGAGTTGTTTGGTTAGTGTGCGTTGTTGGGGTGCATTTGGTGGCGGCCGTGATGTGTCCTCTTCGTCCAAGCTTGATGATATCCCTCCTCTGCGGTCAGGCCGTGGCAGTTCTGCTTGGGGGGAGCTTTGGCGGCTCGTCGGCTGCCCGTGGATCCTCTCTATGTGGCCATCTTCCGGCCACAACCATTGTTGTTCTAGGTGGAACATCTCCATCTTCCGACGGTGCGGTGCTTATCGAGCTAGGCGAGGCGATGAGGATGTTGTATCCTCCTTCGGAGATGGAATTGAATAGTTGCGCTGTGCTGGGATCCGTAGTTGTTTGGTGATCACATTCCCTGTTGATGTCGGGCATCCCTTCTCCTCTGTGCCAGCATGGTCCTAGTTCCCTAGTGCTTCGTTCTAGGAGGAGGGCCTCGATGTCTTTAGCTACGTGCTTCTCTGATTTATCATTCTAGTTTGTAGCTTTTGAGGCTCTGTTAGCTGCTTGCTAGCGCCTATGTATCTTACCGTGTTGTATTTCCTTTCTTCGGTTCCATGTGATCTATAATCCAGTCCCATTTCGGGGTGGTTGATGTATTTTCTCTTAAAAATGTATGTAATATGCTTCAACTATATTGTACCATTGTGTAAGTTGTTATATTTTGAGAAAAGCTTTCGTCCTGCTTTATAAATAAAACTACTAGCAAGTTGTTGTGTGGCGAGGTGCTGGCCTTCTGCGCCTGTAGTGGCCGGCTGATGGTGCTACGGTCCACGTCTTGGTGGTGATGATTCAGATTTGATCGCACGGATGGTGGTGACTGTAACTGTACTGTAGCGACTTCCTACGGCTTCACGATGGCGGTGATCATCGAGAGGTTTTCGGGAGGGTTCATCTCTCCTGATCTAATGATTAACTTCAGTGGTGAGCTACAAATTATGGATGACGGCTTGACGGAGAGGGGTGGTATCGCATCGTAAATAGTTGCGGGGATCACAAAAAATGGTGGCGACAACATATCAGTGACCTTGATGGTGGTGCTATCAAGCACCCGGTCTCGAGTTTCAGGACGAAAACCTAGGTTAGACCGAGTGGTTACACCTGACAATGGTGATGGTTTCCTTACTTTATTATTAGTCGTTATCTTGTTGAAGGCATTGCTCAGTCAGATTCTTGAGGGTGAAAACTTAGATTATGGTCTTGTGGTTGGATCCGACGACAGCGACGCTTGAGTGTCTCTTCGTTCCTGAAAGCATTGTTGTTAAAGAATCTCGTCGTTCATGTGGTCTCATGAGATGGTTGGTGTGTTAGGGAACGTTGCAGAAAATAAAAAATTTCTATGCTTCACCAAGATCAATCTATGGAGTCATCTACCAACGAGAGAGAGGAGTGCATCTACATACCCTTGTAGATCGCAAGCGGAAGCGTTCAAGAGAATGGGGTTGATGGAGTCGTACTTGTCGTGATCCAAATCACCGAAGATCCTAGTGCCGAACGGACGGCACCTCCGCGTTCAACACACGTACGGTTGGGGAAGACGTCTCCTCCTTATTGATCCAGCAAGGGGAAGGAGAGGTTGATGGAGATCCAGCAGCACGACGGTGTGGTGGTGGAAGTAGCGGGGAATCTCGGCAAGGCTTCGCCAAGCTCAGCGAGAGGGAGAGGTGTTGCGGGGGGGGGGAGAGGGAGGCGCCAGGGACTAGGGTGCGCAGCCCTCCCTCCCCCCCTCTTTATATAGGGGGCCTGGGGGCGCCGGCCCCCTAGAGATCCAATCTCAAGGGGCGGCGACGGCCAAAGGGGGGACTTGCCCCCCAAGTCAGGTGGGGCGCCCCCACCCCTAGGGTTTCCAACCCTAGGCGCAGGGGGAGGCCCAAGGGGGGGCGCACCAGCCCACCAGGGGCTGGTTCCCTTCCCACTTCAGCCCATGGGGCCCTCTGGGATAGGTGGCCCCACCCGGTGGACCCCCGGGACCCTTTCGATTGTCCCGGTACAATACCGGTGACCCCCGAAACTTTCCCGATGGCCGAAACTGGACTTCCTATATACAAATCTTCACCTCTAGACCATTCCGGAATTCCTCGTGACATTCGGATCTCATCCGGGACTCTGAACAACTTTCAGGTTACCGCATACTAATATCTCTACAACCCTAGCGTCACCGAACCTTAAGTGTGTAGACCCTACGGGTTCGGGAATCACGCAGACATGACCGAGACAGCTCTCCGGCCAATAACCAATAGCAGGATCTGGATACCCATGTTGGCTCCCACATGTTCCACGATGATCTCATCGAATGAACCACGATATCGAGGATTCAAGTAATCTCGTATATAATTCCATTTGTCAATCGGTACGTTACTTGCGCGAGATTAGATCGTCGGTATCCCAATACCTCGTTCAATCTCGTTACCGGCAAGTCACTTTACTCGTACCGTAATGCATGATCCTGTGACCAACTACTTGGTCACATTGAGCTCATTATGATGATGCTTTACCGAGTGGGCCCAGAGATACCTCTCCGTCATACGGAGTGACAAATCCCAGTCTCGATCCGTGTCAACCCAACAGACACTTTCGAGGATACCTGTAGTATACCTTTATAGTCACCTAGTTACGTTGTGACGTTTGGTACACCCAAAGCACTCCTACGGTATCCGGGAGTTACACAATCTCATGGTCTAAGAAAATGATACTTGACATTGGAAAAGCTCTAGCAAACGAACTACACGATCTTGTGCTATGCTTAGGATTGGGTCTTGTCCATCACATCATTCTCCTAATGATGTGATCCCATTATCAATGACATCTAATGTCCATAGTCAGGAAACCATGACTATCTGTTGATCAATGAGCTAGTCAACTAGAGGCTCACTAGGGACATGTTGTGGTCTATGTATTCACACATGTATTACGATTTTCGGATAACACAATTATAGCATGAATAATAGACAATTATGATGAACAAGGAAATATAATAATAATCATTTTATTATTGCCTCTAAGGCATATTTCCAACAGTCTCCCACTTTCACTAGAGTCAATAATCTAGTTACATTGTGATGAATCGAACACCCATAGAGTTCTGGTGTTGATCATGTTTTGCTCGCGGAAGAGGTTTAGTCAACGGATCTGCGACATTCAGATCTGTATGCACTTTGCAAATATCTATGTCTCCATCTTGAACATTTTCACGAATGGAGTTGAAGCGACGCTTGATGTGCCTGGTCTTCTTGTGAAACCTTGGCTCCTTGGCAAGGGCAATAGCTCTAGTGTTTTCACAGAAGAGAGTGATCGGCCTCGATGCATTGGGTATGACTCCTAGGTCGGTGATGAACTCCTTCATCCATATTGCTTCATGCGCTGCCTCCGAGGCTGCCATGTACTCCGCTTCACATGTAGATCCCGCAACGACGCTTTGCTTGCAACTGCACCAGCTTACTGTCCCACCATTCAAAATATACACGTATCCGGTTTGTGACTTAGAGTCATCCAGATTTGTGTCGAAGCTAGCGTCGATGTAACCCTTTACGACGAGCTCTTCGTCACCATATAAACGAGAAACATATCCTTAGTCCTTTTCAGGTACTTCAGGATATTCTTGACCGCTGCCCAGTGTTCCATGCTGGGATTACTTTGGTACCTTCCTACCAAACTTACGGCAAGGTTTACATCAGGTCTGGTACATAGCATGGCATACATAATAGACCCTATAACCGAGGCATAGGGGATGACACTCATTTTTTCTCTATCTTCTGCCGTGGTCGGGCATTGAGCCGAGCTCAATTTCACACCTTGCAACACAGGCAAGAACCCCTTCTTGGACTGATCCATATTGAACTTCTTAATATCTTATCAAGGTATGTGCTTTGTGAAAGACCTATGAGGCGTCTGGATCTATCCCTATAGATCTTGATGCCTAATATGTAAGCAGCTTCTCCAAGGTCCTTCATTGAAAAACACTTATTCAAGTAGGCCTTAATGTTGTCCAAAAGTTCTATATCATTTCCCATCAAAAGTATGTCATCTACATATAATATGAGAAATGCTACAGAGCTCCCCCTCACTTTCTTGCAAACGCAGGCTTCTCCATAAGTCTGCATAAACCCAAACGCTTTGATCATCTCATCAAAGCGAATGTTCCAACTCCGAGATGCTTGCACCAGCCCATAAATGGATCGCTGGAGCTCGCATACCTTGTTAGCATTCTTAGGATCGACAAAACCTTCCGGCTGCATCATATACAGTTCTTCCTTAGATAGCCGTTAAGGAATGTCGTTTTGACGTCCATTTGCCATATCTCATAATCATAGTATGCGGCAATTGCTAACATGATTCGGACGGACTTCAGCTTCGCTACGGGAGAGAAAGTCTCATCATAGTCAACCCCTTGAACTTGCCGATAACCCTTAGCGACAAGTCGAGCTTTATAGATGGTAACATTACCATCCGCGTCCGTCTTCTTCTTAAAGATCCATTTGTTTTCTATCGCTCGCCGATCATCAGGCAAGTCTGTCAAAGTCCACACTTTGTTTTCATACATGGATCCTATCTCGGATTGCATGGCTTCAAGCCATTTGTTGGAATCTGGGCCCGCCATCGCTTCTTCATAGTTCGAAGGTTCACCGTTGTCTAACAACATGATTTCTAGGACAGGGTTGCCATACCATTCTGGTGTGGAACGTGTCCTTGTGGACCTACGAAGTTCAGTAGCAACTTGATCCGAAGTACCTTGATCATCATCATTAACTTCCTCTCCAGTCGGTGCAGGCACCACAGGAACATCTTCCTGAGCTGCGCTACTTTCCGGTTCAAGAGGCAGTACTTCATAGAGTTCTACTTTCCTCCCACTTATTTCTTTCGAGAGAAACTCTTTCTCCAGAAAGGACCCGTTCTTGGCAACAAAGATCTTGCCTTCGGATCTAAGGTAGAAGGTATACCCAATGGTTTCCTTAGGGTATCCTATGAAGACGCATTTTTCCGACTTGGGTTCGATATTTTCAGGTTGAAGTTTCTTGACATAAGCATCGCATCCCCAAACTTTTAGAAATGATAGCTTAGGTTTCTTCCCAAACCATAATTCATACGGTGTCGTCTCAACGGATTTAGACGGTGCCCTATTTAAAGTGAATGTAGCTGTCTCTAGAGCGTATGCCCGAAATGATAGCGGTAAATCGGTGAGTGACATCATAGATCGCACCATATCCAATAGAGTGCGATTACGACGTTCGGACACACCATTATGTTGAGGTGTTCCAGGCGGCGTGAGTTGTGAAACGATTCCACATTTCCTTAAGTGTGTACCAAATTCGTGACTTAAATATTCTCCTCCACGATCTGATCGTAAGAACTTTATTTTTTGGTCATGTTGATTCTCTACCTCATTCTGAAATTCCTTGAACTTTTCAAAGGTCTCAGACTTTTGTTTCATCAAGTAGACATACCCATATCTACTCAAGTCATCAGTGAGAGTGAGAACATAATGATAGCCTCCGCGAGCCTCAACGCTCATTGGACCGCACACATCAGTATGCATAATTTCCAATAAGTTGGTTGCTTGCTCTATTGTTCCGGAGAACGGAGTCTTGGTCATTTTACCCATGAGGCATGGTTCGCACGTGTCAAATGATTCAAAATCAAGAGACTCCAAAAGTCCATCTGTATGGAGCTTGTTCATGCGTTTTACACCAATGTGACCAAGGCGGCAGTGCCACAGATATGTGGGACTATCATTATCAATCTTACATCTTTTGGTATTCACACTATGAATATGTGTAACATCACGTTCGAGATTCATTAAGAATAAACCATTGACCAGCAGGGCATGACCATAAAACATATCTCTCATATAAATAGAACAACCATTATTCTCGGATTTAAATGAGTAGCCATCTCGTATTAAACGAGATCCAGATACAATGTTCATGCTCAAAGCTGGCACTAAATAACAATTATTGAGGTTTAAAACTAATCATGTAGCTAAATGTAGAGGTAGTGTGCCGACGGCGATCACATCGACCTTGGAACCATTCCCGACGCGCATCGTCACCTCGTCCTTCGCCAGTCTCCGTTTATTCTGCAGCTCCTGTTTTGAGTTACAAATATGAGCAACCGCACCGGTATCAAATGTCCAGGAGCTACTATGAGTACTGGTAAGGTACACATCAATTACATGTATATCACATATACCTTTAGTGTTGCCGGCCTTCTTGTCTGCTAAGTACACCCAAAGCACTCCTACGGTATCCAGGAGTTACACGATCTCATGGTCTAAGGAAATGATACTTGACATTGGAAAAGCTCTAGCAAACGAACTACATGATCTTGTGCTATGCTTAGGATTGGGTCTTGTCCATCACATCATTCTCCTAATGATGTGATCCCGTTATCAATGACATCCAATGTCCATAGTCAGGGAACCATGACTATCTGTTGATCAACGAGCTAGTCAACTAGAGGCTCACTAGGGACATGTTGTGGTCTATGTATTCACACATGTATTACGATTTCCGGATAACGCAATTATAGCATGAATAATAGACAATTATCATGAACAAGGAAATATAATAATAATCATTTTATTATTGCCTCTAGGGCATATTTCCAACATGGTGTAGTTTGTCGATCGCAGATCTGACTGTTTTTTATTTTCTTTCCCTCGCCTACGCATAGCATTGATCTTATGGGCGTGTTTGGTTGCTGTTAGCTACAGTAGTTGCATTGCATAGCCTTCTCAACTCAGCCTGGCTATGCAAATGCAGCCTCAAATGCACCATATGCAAGTTGTTTGGTTGCATGTATGCCCTCTTGCCTGCATGGGATGAACCACACTGCCTGGTGTTTGGTTGCCTGCATGTTAGTGGACAAACCCAAGACATGGCGTTTGGTTGTATGCAACGCCTGGTGTGTGGTAACCTCTTTGGCTAGTTGGTGAGTTTACCAGCACAGTTCGGCACAACCATGTAGCACACATCATAAGCAGAGCAGAGTATAAATAGAGGATAATCAGCACCACACTTCATATTTCAGACAAGCAGTACCACACTTCATAACAGTTCAACGCATAAACCATAAACAGTACAAAGCAGACTCGATAGTAATTAGAAAGGAGGTGCCCCGGCCCTACTCCTTGGCGGCGAAGGCTTCGTCGTGCTTCCCTCACTTGTTGACAACCTCAATGACATCCTTGTCGAAGATGATGACCTTGAGGGTGTCAGGAGTGAGGAGCTTGAACGTCACCATGTAGCCGATCTTGATCTAATGAACGGCTGTGTAGGTGGCCCAACCCTGATCCAGGGACACCCTGCCGTTCATCAGCTTCACCGTCACCTTCCAGGAGCAGCCGGTGTTGTTCCTGAGCTTGAACTATGTCGGCACCGTGACGAAGTGCTTGGTGAGTCAGGGATGGGTGCACCAAGCTCGGGCAAGGATGACTTGCAGAAGTGAGTTGGCCATCCTCCTCATGGTAGTGGCCGTAGTTGCAGCGCTTGTTGCTGGGAGGGCTCCTCCTTGCATTCGCCGTCGCCAACCTCAGGCGTCTTCGGGTCTTCCTCGGCAGTGGGCGGCATCACAACCTCCTCGGACATTGGATGAAGGGGCTGCTTGCCCTTGTTGTCAACGGCCGGGAGCACCCCCATGCCCATCTCATTGCTCTCCTCGATCTGCACACAATTCATGGAGTCAAGCACAGCACAGAGTTCATGGCTTATTGAAGAACATGTAGTTAAAACACATGACTGTCACTCTTCCTCCTCTCCATCGTGCCTATATTTACTCACCCTGCCCACCACTACTTACCCACTGTTGGAGATATGCCCTAGAGGCAATCATGTGATGATGATATTTCCATATGTATTCATGAATCCTTTGTATTGTCCTTGAACATCATCAATGATATGTATCAATAAGTATGTGACTTGTTTGTGGAACTATGTATTGTATGATGATTGTTCTAATGGTCCCTAGTTGATAAGGTTATGCGGACACATATCCTTGACTAGTATACGACCTAGTTGATGACTATGTTTCACATGTCATGTGCATGGAGATGCTAAACTGATAGTATGGGCTCGGGGATGGAAATCATCGAGTTGGACAGACCCACTTTGAGATGCGGCGAGATATAGTCATCTGTTAGTCTCAAGTACAATGTCTATGCCATGTCCTAGACCTGAGGTCCTTGCATGTTCTCGGGATGAGGATCGACTCACTTATGGTCTATCAAACGCTACTCCGTAACTGGGTAGTTATAAAAGGTAGCTTTCGGGTGAGTCTTGAAACATGCCGTGAGACATGGTTGACCAAGATGGGATTTGCCCCTTCTGTTTGGAGAGATATTCTCTGGGCCCTCTTGAGTGATCAGATTCAGAAAGCATGGCCATGTGATGTCTGATAGAACTACATCGGTATTTCCCCAAATAGGAAGGGATGATGCAGTATAGCGATGATAGGTATTTCCCTTAGTGATGAGACCAAGGTTATCGAACCAGTAGAAGAACCTCCTCACACCACGTAAACAGCACCTGCACACAAATAACAAATACTCGCAACCCGACGTGTTAAAGGGGTTGTCAATCCCCTCCGAGTACGGTGCCTCAAGATAGGCAAAAACGTGAAGTAAAAAGTGGTAGATAGGATAAATAGATCACGGAACGAATAAATTGCAGCAAGGTATTTTTGTATTTTTGGTTTAATAGATCTGAAAATAAATGCAAGAGAAAATAGATCGCAAAGGCAAATATGATGAAAAGAGACCCGGGGGCCGTAGGTTTCACTAGTAGCTTCTCGCGAGGAAAATAGCAAACCGTGGGAAAACAATTACTGTTGGGCAATTGATAGAACTTCAAATAATCATGACGATATCCAGGTAATGATCATTATATAGGCATCACATCCAAGATTAGTAGATCGACTCCTGCCTGCATCTACTACTATTACTCCACACATCGACCGCTATCCAGCATGCATCTAGTGTATTAAGTTCATGAGAAAACGGAATAATGCAATAAGAACGATGACATGATGTAGACGAGATCCGTTTATCTATGCGGAGATATAGATCTCGTCTCGTTATCCTTAGTAGCAACGATACATACATGTCGGTTCCCCTTCTGTCACTGGGATCAAGCACCGTAAGATCGAACCCACTACAAAGCACATCTTCCCATTGCAAGATAAATAGATCAAGTTGGCCAAACAAAACCCAAATATCGGAGAAGAAATACGAAGGTATAAGCAATCATGCATATAAGAGATCAAAGAAGACTCAAATAACTTTCATGGGTAAAAACATAGATCTGATCATAAACTCAAAGTTCACCGGATCCCAACAAACGCACCGCCAAAAGACTTACATCATATGGATCTCCAAGAGACCATTGTATTGATAATCGAGAGAGAGAGGAGAGAGAGGAAGCCATCTAGCTACTAACTACGGACTCATAGGTCTACAAAGAACTACTCCCGCATCATAGGAGAGGCACCAATGGAAGTGGTGAACCCCTCCATGACGGTGTCTAGATTGGATCTGGTGGTTTTGGACTCTGCGGCGGCTGGATCAATATTTCATCGCCTCCCCTAGGGTTTCTGGAATATTGTGGTATTTATAGAGCAAAAAAGCGGTTCGGCGGGCACCCGAGGTGGGCAGTACCTGAAGGAAATATGCCCTAGAGGCAATAATAAAGTTATTATTTATTTCCTCATATCATGATAAATGTTTATTATTCATGCTAGAATTGTATTAACCGGAAACATGATACATGTGTGAATACATAGACAAACATATAGTCACTAGTATGCCTCTACTAGACTAGCTCGTTAATCAAAGATGGTTATGTTTCCTAACCATAGACATGTGTTGTCATTTGATTAATGGGATCACATCATTAGGAGAATGATGTGATTGACATGACCCATTCCGTTAGCCTAGCACTTGATCGTTTAGTATATTGCTATTGCTTTCTTCATGACTTATACATGTTCCTGTAACTATGAGAATTATGCAACTCCCGTTTACCGGAGGAACACTTTGGGTACTACCAAACGTCACAACGTAACTGGGTGATTATAAAGGAGTACTACAGGTGTCTCCGAAGGTACATGTTGAGTTGGCGTATTTCGAGATTAGGTTTTGTCACTCCGATTGTCGGAGAGGTATCTCTGGGCCCTCTCGGTAATGCACATCACTATAAGCCTTGCAAGCAATGTGACCAAATGAGTTGGTTACGGGATGATGCATTACGGAACGAGTAAAGAGACTTGCCGGTAACGAGATTGAACTAGGTATTGGATACCGACGATCAAATCTCGGGCAAGTAACATACCGATGACAAAGGGAACAACGTATGTTGTTATGCGGTTTGACCGATAAAGATCTTCGTAGAATATGTAGGAACCAATATGAGCATCCAGGTTCCGCTATTGGTTATTGACCGAGAATAGTTCTAGGTCATGTCTACATAGTTCTCGAACCCGTAGGGTCCGCACGCTTAACGTTACGATGACAGTTTTATTATGAGTTTATAAGTTTTGATGTACCGAAGTTTGTTCGGAGTCCCGGATGTGATCACGGACGTAACGAGGAGTCTTGAAATGGTCGAGACATAAAGATTGATATATTGGAAGCCTATATTTGGACATCGGAATCGTTCCGGGTGAAATCGGCATTTTACCGGAGCACCGGGAGGTTACCGGAACCCCCCCGGGGGGTTATTGGGCCTACATGGGCCTCGAGGGAGAAGAGGGAAGGAGGCAGGAGGGGGCCGCGCGCCCCTCCCCTTCCTAGTCCGAATAGGACAAGGGAAGGGGGGCGGCGCCCCCCCTTTCCTTCCCCTCTTCCTCCTCTTTCCCCCCTTCTCCTATTCCAACTAGGAAAGAAGGGAGTCCTACTCCCGGTGGGAGTAGGACTCCCCCCTTGGCGCGCCCTCCTTGGCCGGCCGCCTCCTCCCCCCTGGCTCCTTTATATACGGGGGCGGGGGGGCACCCATAGACACACAAGTTGATCTACGGATCGTTCCTTAGCCGTGTGCGGTGCCCCCCTCCACCATATTCCACCTCGGTCATATCGTCGCGAAGCTTAGGCGAAGCCCTGCGCCGGTAGAACATCATCATCGTCACCACGCCGTCGTGCTGACGGAACTCATCCCCGAAGCTTTGCTGGATCGGAGCCCGGGGATCGTCATCGAGCTGAACGTGTGCTGAACTCGGAGGTGCCGTACGTTCGGTGCTTGGATCGGTCGGATCGTGAAGACGTACGACTACATCAACCGCGTTGTGCTAACGCTTCCGCTTACGGTCTACGAGGGTACGTGGACAACACTCTCCCCTCTCGTTGCTATGCCATCACCATGATCTTGCGTGTGCGTAGGAAATTTTTTGAAATTACTACGTTCCCCAACAGTGGCATCCGAGCCTAGGTTTTATGCGTTGATGTTATATGCACGAGTAGAACACAAGTGAGTTGTGGGCGATACAAGTCATACTGCTTACCAGCATGTCATACTTTGGTTCAGCGGTATTGTGAGATGAAGCGGCCCGGACCGACATTACGCGTACGCTTACGCGAGACTGGTTTCACCGTTGCGAGCACTCGTGCTTAAAGGTGGCTGGCGGGTGTCTGTCTCTCTCACTTTAGCTGAATCGAGTGTGGCTACGCCCGGTCCTTGCGAAGGTTAAAACAGCACCAACTTGACGAACTATCGTTGTGGTTTTTATGCGTAGGTAAGAACGGTTCTTGCTAAAGCCCGTAGCAGCCACGTAAAATTTGCAACAACAAAGTAGAGGACGTCTAACTTGTTTTTGCAGGGCATGTTGTGATGTGATATGGTCAAGACGTGATGCTATATTTTATTGTATGAGATGATCATGTTTTGTAACCGAAGTTATCGGCAACTGGCAGGAGCCATATGGTTGTCGCTTTATTGTATGAAATGCAAACGCCCTGTAATTGCTTTACTTTATCTCTAAGCGGTAGCGATAGTCGTAGAAGCAATAGATGGCGTAACGACAACGATGCTACGATGAAGATCAAGGTGTCGCGCCGGTGACGATGGTGATCACGACGGTGCTTCGAAGATGGAGATCACAAGCACAAGATGATGATGGCCATATCATATCACTTATATTGATTGCATGTGATGTTTATCCTTTATGCATCTTATCTTGCTTTGATTGACGGTAGCATTTTAAGATGATCTCTCACTAATAATCAAGAAGTGTTCTCCCTGAGTATGCACCGTTGCGAAAGTTCTTCGTGCTGAGACACCACGTGATCGGGTGTGATAGGCTCTACGTTCAAATACAACGGGTGCAAAACAGTTGCACACGCGGAATACTCAGGTCATACTTGACGAGCCTAGCATATACAGATATGGCCTCGGAACACGGAGACCGAAAGGTCGAGCGTGAATCATATAGTAGATATGATCAACATAGTGATGTTCACCATTGAAACTACTCCATCTCACGTGATGATCGGACATGGTTTAGTTGATTTGGATCACGTGATCACTTAGATGACTAGAGAGATGTCTGTCTAAGTGGGAGTTCTTAAGTAATATGATTAATTGAACTTAAATTTATCATGAAACTTAGTACCTGATAGTATTTTGCTTGTCTATGTTTGTTTGTAGATAGATGGCTCGTGTTGTTGTTCCGTTAAATTTTAATGCGTTCCTTGAGAAAGCAAAGTTGAAAGATGATGGTAGCAATTACACGGACTGGGTCCGTAACCTGAGGATTATCCTCATTGCTGCACAGAAAAGTTACGTCCTGGAAGCACCGCTGGGTGCCAGGCCTGCTGCTGATGCAACTGACGACGTTAAGAACGTCTGGCAGAGCAAAGCTGATGACTACTCGATAGTTCAGTGTGCCATGCTTTACGGCTTAGAACCGGGTCTTCAACGACGTTTTGAACGTCATGGGGCATATGAGATGTTCCAGGAGTTGAAGTTAATATTTCAAGCAAATGCCCGGATTGAGAGATATGAAGTCTCCAATAAGTTCTACAGCTGCAAGATGGAAGAGAATAGTTCTGTCAGTGAACACATACTCAAAATGTCTGGGTATAATAATCACTTGATTCAACTGGGAGTTAATCTTCCTGATGATAGTGTCATTGACAGAATTCTTCAATCACTGCCACCAAGCTACAAGAGCTTCGTGATGAACTATAATATGCAAGGGATGAACAAGACTATTCCCGAGCTCTTCGCAATGCTAAAAGCCGCGGAGGTAGAAATCAAGAAGGAGCATCAAGTGTTGATGGTTAACAAAACCACCAGTTTCAAGAAAAAGGGCAAAGGGAAGAAGAAGGGGAACTTCAAAAAGAACAGCAAGCAAGTTGCTGCTCAAGAGAAGAAACCCAAGTCTGGACCTAAGCCTGAAACTGAGTGCTTCTACTGCAAGCAGACTGGACACTGGAAGCGGAACTGCCCCAAGTATTTGGCGGATAAGAAGGATGGCAAAGTGAACAAAGGTATATGTGATATACATGTTATTGATGTGTACCTTACTAATGCTCGCAGTAGCACCTGGGTATTTGATACTGGTTCTGTTGCTAATATTTGCAACTCGAAACAGGGACTACGGATTAAGCGAAGATTGGCTAAGGACGAGGTGACGATGCGCGTGGGAAATGGTTCCAAAGTCGATGTGATCGCGGTCGGCACGCTACCTCTACATCTACCATCGGGATTAGTTTTAGACCTAAATAATTGTTATTTGGTGCCAGCGTTAAGCATGAACATTATATCTGGATCTTGTTTGATGCGAGACGGTTATTCATTTAAATCAGAGAATAATGGTTGTTCTATTTATATGAGTAATATCTTTTATGGTCATGCACCCTTGAAGAGTGGTCTATTTTTATTAAATCTCGATAGCAGTGATACACATATTCATAGTGTTGAAACCAAAAGATGCAGAGTTAATAATGATAGTGCAACTTATTTGTGGCACTGCCGTTTAGGTCATATCGGTGTAAAGCGCATGAAGAAACTCCATACTGATGGGATTTTGGAATCACTTGATTATGAATCACTTGGTACTTGCGAACCGTGCCTCATGGGCAAGATGACTAAAACGCCGTTCTCCGGAACTATGGAGCGAGCAACTGACTTGTTGGAAATCATACATACTGATGTTTGTGGTCCAATGAATGTTGAGGCTCGCGGCGGATATCGTTATTTTCTCACCTTCACAGATGATTTGAGCAGATATGGGTATATCTACTTGATGAAACACAAGTCTGAAACATTTGAAAAGTTCAAAGAATTTCAGAGTGAAGTAGAAAATCATCGTAACAGGAAAATAAAATTTCTACGATCTGATCGTGGAGGAGAATATTTGAGTTACGAGTTTGGTCTACACTTGAAACAACACGGAATAGTTTCGCAACTCACGCCACCTGGAACACCACAATGAAATGGTGTGTCCGAACGTCGTAATCGTACTTTACTAGATATGGTGCGATCTATGATGTCTTTACTGATTTACCGCTATCGTTTTGGGGTTATGCTTTAGAGACGGCCGCATTCACGTTAAATAGGGCACCATCAAAATCCGTTAAGACGACGCCTTATGAACTATGGTTTGGCAAGAAGCCAAAGTTGTCATTTCTTAAAGTTTGGGGCTGCGATGCTTATGTGAAGAAACTTCAACCAGATAAGCTCGAACCCAAATCGGAGAAATGTGTCTTCATAGGATACCCAAAAGAGACTATTGGGTACACCTTCTATCACAGATCTGAGGGCAAGATTTTCGTTGCTAAAATCGGATCCTTTCTAGAGAAGGAGTTTCTCTCGAAAGAAGTGAGTGGGAGGAAAGTAGAACTTGATGAGATAACTGTATCTACTCCCTTATTGGAAAGTAGTTCATCACAAGAACCGGTTCCTGTGACAACTACTCCAATTAGTGAGGAAGCTAATGATATTGATCATGAAACTTCAGATCAAGTTTCTACTGAACCTCGTAGGTCTACCAGAATAAGATCCGCACCAGAGTGGTACGGTAATCCAATTCTGGAAGTCATGTTGCTTGACCATGATGAACCTACGAACTATGAGGAAGCGATGATGAGCCCAGATTCCGCAAAATGGCTAGAGGCCATGAAATCTGAGATGGGATCCATGTATGAAAACAAAGTATGGACTTTGGTTGACTTGCCCGATGATCGGCAAGCCATTGAGAATAAATGGATTTTTAAGAAGAAGACTGACACTGATGGAAATATAATTGTCTATAAAGCTCGACTTGTTGCGAAAGGTTTTCGACAAGTTCAAGGGGTTGACTATGATGAGACTTTCTCACCCGTAGCGATGCTTAAGTCTGTCCGAATCATGTTAGCTATTGCTGCATTTCATAATTATGAAATTTGGCAAATGGATGTCAAAACTGCATTCTTGAATGGATTTCTGGAAGAAGAGTTGTATATGATGCAGCCAGAAGGTTTTGTAGATCCAAAAGGTGCTAACAAAGTGTGCAAGCTCCAGCGTTCTATTTATGGACTGGTGCAAGCATCTCGGAGTTGGAATAAACGCTTTGATAGTGTGATCAAAGCATATGGTTTTATACAGACTTTTGGAGAAGCCTGTATTTACAAGAAAGTGAGTGGGAGCTCTGTAGCATTTCTGATATTATATGTAGATGACATATTATTAATTGGAAATGATATAGAATTTCTGGATAGCATAAAGGAATACTTGAATAAAAGTTTTTCAATGAAAGACCTCGGTGAAGCTGCTTATATATTGGGCATCAAGATCTATAGAGATAGATCAAGACGCTTAATAGGACTTTCACAAAGCACATACCTTGATAAAATTTTGAAAAAGTTCAAAATGGATCAGGCAAAGAAAGGGTTCTTGCCCGTACTACAAGGTGTGAAGTTGAGTCAAACTCAATGCCCGACCACATCAGAAGATAGAGAGAAAATGAAAGATGTTCCCTATGCTTCAGCCATAGGCTCTATCATGTATGCAATGCTGTGTACCAGACCTGACGTATGCTTAGCAATAAGCTTGGCAGGAAGGTACCAAAGTAATCCAGGAGTGGATCACTGGACAGCGGTCAAGAACATCCTGAAATACCTGAAAAGGACTAAGGATATGTTTCTCGTATATGGAGGTGACAAAGAGCTAGTCGTAAATGGTTACGTCGATGCAAGCTTTGACACTGATCCGGACGATTCTAAATCGCAAACCGGATACGTGTTTTTATTAAACGGTGGAGCTGTAAGTTGGTGCAGTTCTAAACAAAGCGTCGTGGCAGGATCTACATGTGAAGTGGAGTACATAGCTGCTTTGGAAGCAGCAAATGAAGGAGTCTGGATGAAGGAGTTCATTTCCGATCTAGGTGTCATACCTAGTGCATCGGGACCAATGAAAATCTTCTGTGACAATACTGGTGCAATTGCCTTGGCAAAGGAATCCATATTTCACAAGAGGACCAAGCACATCAAGAGACGCTTCAATTCCATTCGGGACCAAGTCCAAGTGGGAGACATAGAGATTTGCAAGATACATACGGATCTGAATGTTGCAGACCCGTTGACTAAGCCACTCTCACGAGCAAAACATGATCAGCACCAAGACTCAATGGGTGTTAGAATCATTACTATGTAATCTAGATTATTGACTCTAGTGCAAGTGGGAGACTGAAGGAAATATGCCCTAGAGGCAATAATAAAGTTATTATTTATTTCCTCATATCATGATAAATGTTTATTATTCATGCTAGAATTGTATTAACCGGAAACATGATACATGTGTGAATACATAGACAAACATATAGTCACTAGTATGCCTCTACTAGACTTGCTCGTTAATCAAAGATGGTTATGTTTCCTAACCATAGACATGTGTTGTCATTTGATTAATGGGATCACATCATTAGGATAATGATGTGATTGACATGACCCATTCCGTTAGCCTAGCACTTGATCGTTTAGTATATTGCTATTGCTTTCTTCATGACTTATACATGTTCCTGTAACTATGAGAATTATGCAACTCCCGTTTACCGGAGGAACACTTTGGGTACTACCAAACGTCACAACGTAACTGGGTGATTATAAAGGAGTACTACAGGTGTCTCCGAAGGTACATGTTGAGTTGGCGTATTTCGAGATTAGGTTTTGTCACTCCGATTGTCGGAGAGGTATCTCTGGGCCCTCTCGGTAATGCACATCACTATAAGCCTTGCAAGCAATGTGACCAAATGAGTTGGTTACGGGATGATGCATTACGGAACGAGTAAAGAGACTTGCCGGTAACGAGATTGAACTAGGTATTGGATACCGACGATCAAATCTCGGGCAAGTAACATACCGATGACAAAGGGAACAACGTATGTTGTTATGCGGTTTGACCGATAAAGATCTTCGTAGAATATGTAGGAACCAATATGAGCATCCAGGTTCCGCTATTGGTTATTGACCGAGAATAGTTCTAGGTCATGTCTACATAGTTCTCGAACCCGTAGGGTCCGCACGCTTAACGTTACGATGACAGTTTTATTATGAGTTTATAAGTTTTGATGTACCGAAGTTTGTTCGGAGTCCCGGATGTGATCACGGACGTAACGAGGAGTCTTGAAATGGTCGAGACATAAAGATTGATATATTGGAAGCCTATATTTGGACATCGGAATCGTTCCGGGTGAAATCGGCATTTTACCGGAGCATCGGGAGGTTACCGGAACCCCCCCGGGGGGTTATTGGGCCTACATGGGCCTCGAGGGAGAAGAGGGAAGGAGGCAGGGTGGGTATGGAGAGGCAAGATCTCAGCTGGTGAAGGTGTACACACGAGGTTTACGAGTTCAGACCCTTCACAGTGGAAGTAACAGCCCTACGTCTCGGTGCCCGGAGGCGGTCGATTGGATTATGTGTGTGATATTACAGGGGGGTTCGAACCCTTGTCCCAGAGGAGGGGGTGGCTTATATAGAGTGCGCCAGGACCCCCGCCCACCTCCATTACAAGGGGCTTAATGTACATAAAGTAAGGGGTGTTACTGGTAACGCCAGCCTTAAGTGTTGTTAATGCTTATAAAGACTACGGAGTGAACGTCCGACCGTTGTGGTCCCTTCTGACTCCTGGTCTTCGATAGGTCGAGTGACTCTCTGTATGGTCGAGTGACGATAGGGAGGAGTACCTCCGAGTGACATGGTCGTCGAGTGGATTGCACTCGACGTATTCGACTGGCGCTCTCATGTTGTCTCTTGGTCCTTTCATCTTCCAGGGTAGTGACCTTGGGTAGGACGTATAGGTCAGGCCTATGACCCTACCCCAGGTCTGTATCCTCATAATGCGGTCCTTTTCCTCCATCACTGCATGCGCTAGGACTACTCATTTATTGGTTGTGAGGCACACCGTGCATTAATTTCTCCATTAATTAGGCGTCGTAATTAACAACCAATGCTATTTTCAGTATTCCAATCACTAACCATCTTGGTCCCCGAGATTTTTCTAGCGCGCCATGTAAACTGTGACGGAGAGAGTAGTTACCTTGTTGCACTATAACGTTGTCAAGATTTTGAAGGCCATGGCACCAAGCCGCCAAAGCAGGAATACCTTGACAGCGCCGCGTCCCCGTTGATAAATGTATATCGACAACTCTACCAAAAAGGAAAACTAGGTCGAATTAGGAGCTGCATTTTTTGAGGTTGTAGATCAAAACATTGATGTGTGTCTACAAATTTTTTTTAAGAATGTTTGAACATTTTTCTTTCAAAAAAATCAATCTCATTGATCTCACCTAATATAAGATCTCACACAAGTCTTCCCTTTTTGTGCTGATTCCTGAGCGCTTTGGCACTCTACCCTAAGCCGGGACTACGTCGAGTGCCGAGTGCCCGCATGCATGCAATGGAGAGAAATACTACTAGTACCTCACGTGAATGCCTCGTCTCATGCAGATTCCTATGGCGTGGGCAGTGAGCAAGGCGCCGCATCCTTCAACCAGTAGATGCCGCTGCATGGTATCCATGAGTCTGTACACCCCTGGTCTAGCGAAGGTGTGATCGTGACTTTGCGTTGGGACTCTAATTTTTGTCACGGTGTAGCAGCACTTTCCTTGTGCCGTCCGCATGCATGCTATGCATGGGCCTACTTCCTTTATGCAAAGCAAGATCCCTATAAATACGCTCAAGCCTTCTTCTTATCGACACCAACAAGCAGTTCTCTCTTGCACACACATCAATCGATCACAAGTTCATCACACACAGCCAGAGCTCCATCCATCACCTCGCGTCGTCCACGGCCATGGCGCAAGTGAAAGCAGCACGGGCCACGAGGGAGGCCGTGCCCACGGTGTCCCGTGTGGCCATCATCGGCAGCGGGATCAGCGGGCTCGCGGCCGCCAAGCAGATGGCGGCCTACGACCCCGTGGTGTTCGAGGCGACGCCGTCCGTGGGCGGGGTGTGGAAACACTGCGTGTACCGCACCACGCGGCTCCAGACGCCACGCGCGAACTACGAGTTCTCCGACTACTCATGGGGCAACCGTGACGACCCGGCGTTCCCGACCCACACCGAGGTCGTCGACTACCTCGAGGGCTACGCCGACGAGTTCGATCTCTGGCGCTACATCTCGTTCGGGTCCAAAGTGGTGGACATCAAGTTCCTTGGCGGCGCCGAGGCCGGGTTCACCGAGCGGTGGAGCGGCACCGGCAAGGCTCCGCTCCAGGGCAAGCCCACGTGGGAGGTCGGCGTCGCCACCGGCGGCTCCGGCACTGTTCAGGCACAAGTTCCTCTACTTTGTATTCTTGTCATGCATGATTGCTTTTACATACTTTGCACCGACTTCTGATAAATTCAATCACCTCACGAGCATATTTTGCCACGGGAATGTGCAGTATTACAAGTTCGAGTTCGTGGTGATGTGCACGGGGAAGTACGGCGACGTGCCGCGGATGCCGGTGTTCCCGCCGGGAAAGGGGCCGGAGGTGTTCAAGGGGACGGTGATGCACTCGCTGGACTACTGCAAGCTGAGCAAGGAGGAGACCGTTGAGCTGATGAGAGGAAAGAAGGTTGTGGTGGTTGGGTACAAGAAGAGCGCTATCGATCTAGCCAACGAATGTGTTCAGGCAAACCAAGGTGCGTAAAAGCATACTCCCATAGTTAGCTAGCTTCTACTGTGTCCAAATTCTCCTAAGAGGAAGTGCATTTTGTTATCCCTCAACTTATGACAATTCTCCTACGAGTAAATTTTGTCCAAATTCTCCTAAGAGTAAACCAGGTTTTGGTCGAGGAATCCACTATTCGATATTAAGTGTTGGGACAGGAAGGTTGCACTAAGATGTGGCCAACACTGTGCCACATCAAGTTAAAATCACGTTTGACCAAGGAAGGTCACTGTCAAAGACTTGAGAGTTGGGAGGTTGCACTAAAAAAATTCAGGGACAAAAACCACATTTCTTGATAAGTTGAGGGATGAAAATGCACTTTACTCATCTCCTAAAACATGGATCGGTCGATTAACCGATTAAGTTTGCTTTGCTTTTTTTGTTGGGACCAACTATAAGTTAGGTGCCTGAAAATAAAAGTCCATCAGTCACTTCCAACCAGAGCCCTTAGGTCTTCATCAAACAATCAAAAATAGAACACGCATTGTTCATATTCTACCTCCCTCTCTTCTTGACACCGTCGGCCTGCCTCGCCCTAACTGTCAGCCTCCATCACCCGGGCCGGCCAGCGCTACCGCGCACAGCCTCTCTGCCCTGGCCATCCCTCTAGGCCTCGCCACAATAGAGAAAAACCCCGGCGCTCTCCTGCACCCCCATGGCTTCCCCCCACCCCTAATAATAGATAGTGGGGTTGTCTTCTCCGGCGACTTCTCTAGACAGGTCCCGTGTGAAGGAAGAAAAGGGGGAAGGAGGAAGGTGACTGCATGCGAGATAAAATTTCAGGTAGCTGATACATAGCACACCCTAGGTCTGAGTCGACTGAGACTTAACCAAGTCTCAGTCAAGTGATATAGTATGCAAGAAGAAAAAGAAAAACAGAAAATATTTTTTTGTATGATCCCCATGCAAAATCAAAAAAAGATAGTATCGACTGAGACATAACGAAGTTTCAATCGACTGAGACTTAGCAAAAGTGAATAGCAAAACCTTGTTTTCTTTGTTTGAAGGTGACGGCGGGCAGGCGTGCACGATGCTGGTGCGGACCCTGCACTGGATGGTGCCGTCATACGCCATCTGGGGCTTGCCATTCTTCCTGTTTTACTCGACACGTTTCTCCCAGCTCTTCTACGAGCGGCCCAACCAGAGCTTCTTCAGATCCCTCCTCTGCCGCCTCATGAGCCCACTGGTATGTATGTGTACGTCATAATTCGCAGCCGTGAAGAACATTACTTATTGCACAAACCATGCATGCACAAATTTCTCATGACAGCAGCAACCATGCATGCATGGATGAATCTTGGTGGTGCAGCGGGCAGGGGTGTCGAAGTTCATCGAGTCGTACCTGTTGTGGAAGCTGCCGCTGGGCAAGTACGGTCTGACGCCGGACCACCCCTTTGTCGAGGACTACGCCAGCTGCCAACTGGCCTTCCTCCCGGAGGGCTTCTTCGACATGGCTGACCACGGCCTGGTGCGCTTCAAGAGGGCCCCCGACGGGTGGTGGCTCTCGGAGATCGGCGTCGTCCTCGAAGACGGCACCGGGGTGGAGGCCGACCTCGTCTTCCTCGCCACCGGCTTCGAGGGCACGGACAAGCTCCGCGAGGTCCTCCCTAAGCCCTTCCGCGGCCTCCTCGTCGACGAGTCCTCCATGATGCCCCTCTACCAGTACGTGTATAGTACTCCATCCATCTCATAATAAAAGATGTTTTTTGGCACTACATTAGGCCCTGTTTGGTTCATAAGTCCTATGACTTTTTTAGTCCCAACTTATAAGTCTCAAGTCCCTAAAAAGTCTCTACCTGTTTGGTTCATGGAACTTATAAGTCCCTATAAGAACATATTACAACTATAAGTCCTTATAAGACTCTCTTGAGAGTCTTATTTCATAAGTCATAAATGCCCACTTTAAGTCCTTATAAGTCCCTTCTGTTTGGTTTAGATGGAACTTATAGGGACTTTTTTAAGTCCCTAAATCAATAAGTCCTGGAAACAAACACCCTCTTAGTCATACGTTATTGGAACCGAGGGAGTAGCATGTTTATCATTAGTTACACGTGCATGTACCCAGTGCCTGATGACTGATGTGTTTGTGCAGCGGCACGATCCACCCGCTGATCCCGAACATGGCATTCGTGGGGTTCGTGGAGAGCGCATCGAACCTGCACACGTCGGAGCTGCGGTGCCGATGGCTGGCGGGGCTGCTGGAGGGGCGGTTCGAGCTGCCTACCGTGCAGGCCATGATGAGGCACGTCGCCGGCGAGGCCGACGCCATGCGTCGCACCACGCGGTTCTACCGCCGGCACTGCATCTCCACCTACAGCATCCACGACAGCGACGGCATGTGCGCCGACCTGAGCTCCGCCACGCACCGCAAGACCAACTGGATCTCCGAGCTCTTCGCTCCATACAACAAGGAGGACTACAAGCAACAGTAACTACATTTACTCGACCGCGTCAATGGGCAAGCGTAGAGTACTTACGTGGTTCTGGGTTAATGTACTCGACCGCAGCTAGCTACAATAATATCGCTAATAAGAATTTCTATAAACGTACGTAAGAGCATCTCCAGCCGCGCTCCCAACAGGCCCTTCCCGGACGTTTTTGTCATGCCGGCGCCGAAAAAACGGCCCAGTCGCCCTCCAAAATCCCGTTTTTTGCCGGCTCAGACCGAAACTGATGCCGGCGGACCCAGGCAGAACCCGACTCCCTGGGGAGCGCCTGGGGCGCCGGCACAAGCGAAAAGGACGCGTGGGTCTGTCCTGTCGGCGAGTCGAGCGCCTCTTCCCGCCGTTTCTTCCCGCTTTTCCCCACTTCCCTCCCATTTTCTCCTTCCCTCCCGCCAATCTCCCTCCCGCTCGCCTCCCAGCCGGCCGCCATGCCACCGAAGAAGTACGTCGTCCCCCGTGCCGTGGCAACCGCGACCGCCTCCGTCGCCCAGCCGAAGCAGAGGAAGCCGAGGGCGCCGCCGTCCAAGCCATTGGGCATGACAAACGCCGATTGGAGGGTGGAAGTGCAGCGCCGGGAGGCCGTCACCGCCGACCGGCGGAACAGGGCCCTCGCCAAGAAGGCCCGTGACAACGCGGCACGCGCGGCTGCGGCTGCCGCTTCGGCGGACCAAGCCGAGGCCGAGGTGACTCGCGCGGGGATGATGAATCCACCCGGCAACCACGCGCAGTACGCGCCCTGGGGCCAGCAAGGCGTCGGGTCTCCGTCGCCACAGCCATGGGGATCGTCTTCGCCGGGCTACGCCGACGGGGACGTGCATCGTGGGTTCAACCCAAACGTCACTTTCCCCCATGGACACCCGACCCAGCGCACGCCCTCGCCCGCCTTCACCGGTGTGCAGTACCCTCCATACAACTACTCGACGCCCGCGTACGCGTCCTCCCCGACGCCCACTCTCCGTCGTTGCGCGCTGCCCTTCTCGCACCTTTGCGACGTCGACGAGACCGAGGCCGACATGGACGACATCATCGCGGAAGGTTCGGCCGCGGCCGCCGCGTCTCCCGGGTTCACCACGGATGAGACGGTGGATCTCAGCGGCGGCATGGACGGCGAGCTCGGCTACGTCTATAGCGACGAGGAGCAGGAGGAGCAGGAGGAGGAGGACGAGGGGGAGGAGGAGGAGGTGGAGGAGGAGCCGGCGACTATTCCGGCGAGGAGGCGCAAGAAGAAGAAGCGGACGGCCAGGTCAGGCGAGCCGCGCATCAAGTGGGCGTCCAAGGAGGAGGAATGCCTCGCCGAAGCATGGAAAATCGTCTGCCTCGACCCGACCACCGGCACGAACCAGAGCACCGAGACGTACTGGGAGCGCATCAAGGCCGAGTTCGACGAGCGCAAACTTGTCGACCCCTACTTCAAAGGCATCTACATGCAGCGCGGGTCGAAGGCGATGGCGAACCATTGGGGGCGTATCCAGGGGGCGTGCAACAAATGGCATGGGGTCGTCGAGGAGGTCGCCGCTCACCCAGAGAGCGGCGCCAGCATTGACGATCAGGTATGCCACGCCGGTCTCCCGCCTCCCTTCGCCGTGTACGCCCGCAAACTGTTTGTTCGTCCGCGCAGTTGCTGCGCATGTTCGGCCTGTATTGGCAGAGCAACAACAACGCCGAGTTCAAGTACCTCCACATTTACAAGCACATTGACAAGTGCGAGAAGTGGGCGGAAGTCCGGCGCACCCTCGACAAGGCCAAAGAGACCTACAAGCCGGACGCGCCGACCCCGGGCGCATCAGAAGGGCCACCGAACGGCAACAAAGGTGCCAAGAAAGGGAAGCACGCCGATGTGGCCACCGATCACGTGCAGGAGTCCATCCAGCACTGCCTCACCGATGCACAGGTCCGGGCCGCCCTTCGTGAAGAGAAGACCGAGGCGCGGTGGTCGACGTTGATGTCGAGCGGCGCCGTCAAGCTCGACCTACTCCGGACCAACGTCGTCACGAAGAAGAGGAACACCGACCTGGCTTTCCTACTGGGTGGGGCGGACATGCTCCAGAGTACCGACGAGGCGGTCAAGGCGTGGTACTTGGCGGAGCGTGGCCTCATCATGAACCAGCTTCCCTCGACGATGCCGCCCACGCCCACGACGCCGCCGCCCACGCCCACGACGACGCCGCCCACGCCCACGCACACGCCGACGCCGCCGCCAAGCCCGAGCGATTATGCCGCCGACACTGCCCGCAGCACAGAAGCCACGCCGACACCGCCAAACACAGAGACCCCGTCAAGCCCGCGCACGCCGACTCCACCGACGCCGGAGGCCGACCTCGCCGCCTAATGCGCGCTTCCGTCCTTTCTATTTTTTCTATGCCAAACTTTTCATCCGATCGCCGATCTACTGGCCGCTTGATCGCCGGCCTGTGGCGTCTATTTTGTGCGCGGGAATGAGACTACGTTTGAATTTGCCGTGGCTGGGGGGCGGCGCCTGGGGGCGTGGCTAGGAGCTATGCCGCCCCCAGGGGCCGATCTAGAGCCGGTTCGCCCCCAGGCCGCTCTTTTTCGGCGCCCTGGGGGGCTGAACGGCTGGAGATGCTCTAATATGCTGAACTACTGCACTTATTTCGACCTCTGTGCAACGGGTGGGATGGGGGGGCTAACCAGGAGAAATCCATGGCTGGTCGCGGTGGCGGCACGCCGTTATTCCTCCCATTTGTCAGGTCAGCCTCCCTCCACCCACCATCATCTAGCCTCCCAGGTGAAAGCGCTTGATGGGCGGTGGCGGTGCTCTCGGTGCCGTTCTGTTTCTTGCAGGCGAAGCCTTTGCGAGTTGTTTGGTTAGTGTGCGTTGTTGGGGTGCATTTGGTGGCGGCCGTGATGTGTCCTCTTCGTCCAAGCCTGATGATATCCCTCCTCTGCGGTCAGGCCGTGGCAGTTCTGCTTGGGGGGAGCTTTGGCGGCTCGTCGGCTGCCCGTGGATCCTCTCTATGTGGCCATCTTCCGGCCACAACCATTATTGTTCTAGGTGGAACATCTCCATCTTCCGACGGTGCGGTGCTTATCGAGCTAGGCGAGGCGATGAGGATGTTGTATCCTCCTTCGGAGATGGAATTGAATAGTTGCGCTGTGCTGGGATCCGTAGTTGTTTGGTGATCACATTCCCTGTTGATGTCGGGCATCCCTTCTCCTCTGTGCCAGCATGGTCCTAGTTCCCTAGTGCTTCGTTCTAGGAGGAGGGCCTCGATGTCTTTAGCTACGTGCTTCTCTGATTTATCATTCTAGTTTGTAGCTTTTGAGGCTCTGTTAGCTGCTTGCTAGCGCCTATGTATCTTACCGTGTTGTATTTCCTTTCTTCGGTTCCATGTGATCTATAATCCAGTCCCATTTCGGGGTGGTTGATGTATTTTCTCTTAAAAATGTATGTAATATGCTTCAACTATATTGTACCATTGTGTAAGTTGTTATATTTTGAGAAAAGCTTTCGTCCTGCTTTATAAATAAAACTACTAGCAAGTTGTTGCGTGGCGAGGTGCTGGCCTTCTGCGCCTGTAGTGGCCGGCTGATGGTGCTACGGTCCACGTCTTGGTGGTGATGATTCAGATTTGATCGCACGGATGGTGGTGACTGTAACTGTACTGTAGCGACTTCCTACGGCTTCACGATGGCGGTGATCATCGAGAGGTTTTCGGGAGGGTTCATCTCTCCTGATCTAATGATTAACTTCAGTGGTGAGCTACAAATTATGGATGACGGCTTGACGGAGAGGGGTGGTATCGCATCGTAAATAGTTGCGGGGATCACAAAAAATGGTGGCGACAACATATCAGTGACCTTGATGGTGGTGCTATCAAGCACCCGGTCTCGAGTTTCAGGACGAAAACCTAGGTTAGACCGAGTGGTTACACCCGACAATGGTGATGGTTTCCTTACTTTATTATTAGTTGTTATCTTGTTGAAGGCATTGCTCAGTCAGTTTCTTGAGGGTGAAAACTTAGATTATGGTCTTGTGGTTGGATCCGACGACAGTGACGCTTGAGTGTCTCTTCGTTCCTGAAAGCATTGTTGTTAAAGAATCTCGTCGTTCATGTGGTGTCATGAGATGGTTGGTGTGTTAGGGAACGTTGCAGAAAATAAAAAATTTCTATGCTTCACCAAGATCAATCTATGGAGTCATCTACCAACGAGAGAGAGGAGTGCATCTACATACCCTTGTAGATCGCAAGCGGAAGCGTTCAAGAGAATGGGGTTGATGGAGTCGTACTTGTCGTGATCCAAATCACCGAAGATCCTAGTGCCGAACGGATGGCACCTCCGCGTTCAACACACGTATGGTTGGGGAAGACGTCTTCTCCTTATTGATCCGGCAAGGGGAAGGAGAGGTTGATGGAGATCCAGCAGCACGACGGTGTGGTGGTGGAAGTAGCGGGGAATCTCGGCAAGGCTTCGCCAAGCTCAGCGAGAGGGAGAGGTGTTGCGGGGGGAGAGGGAGGTGCCAGGGACTAGGGAGCGCAGCCCTCCCTCCCCCCCTCTTTATATAGGGGGCCTGGGGGGCGCCGGCCCCCTAGAGATCCAATCTCAAGGGGCGGCGACGGCCAAAGGGGGGACTTGCCCCCCAAGTCAGGTGGGGCGCCCCCCACCCCTAGGGTTTCCAACCCTAGGCGCAGGGGGGAGGCCCAAGGGGGGCGCACCAGCCCACCAGGGGCTGGTTCCCTTCCCACTTCAGCCCATGGGGCCCTCTGGGATAGGTGGCCCCACCCGGTGGACCCCCGGGACCCTTCCGATTGTCCCGGTACAATACCGGTGACCCCCGAAACTTTCCTGATGGCCGAAACTGGACTTCCTATATACAAATCTTCACCTCCAGACCATTCCGGAATTCCTCGTGACATTCGGATCTCATCCGGGACTCTGAACAACTTTCAGGTTACCGCATACTAATATCTCTACAACCCTAGCGTCACCGAACCTTAAGTGTGTAGACCCTACGGGTTCGGGAATCACGCAGACATGACCGAGACAGCTCTCCGGCCAATAACCAATAGCAGGATCTGGATACCCATGTTGGCTCCCACATGTTCCACGATGATCTCATCGAATGAACCACGATATCGAGGATTCAAGTAATCTCGTATATAATTCCATTTGTCAATCGGTACGTTACTTGCGCGAGATTAGATCGTTGGTATCCCAATACCTCGTTCAATCTCGTTACCGGCAAGTCACTTTACTCGTACCGTAATGCATGATCCTGTGACCAACTACTTGGTCACATTGAGCTCATTATGATGATGCTTTACCAAGTGGTCCCAGAGATACCTCTCCGTCATACGGAGTGACAAATCCCAGTCTCGATCCGTGTCAACCCAACAGACACTTTCGAGGATACCTGTAGTATACCTTTATAGTCACCTAGTTACGTTGTGACATTTGGTACACCCAAAGCACTCCTACGGTATCCAGGAGTTACACAATCTCATGGTCTAAGAAAATGATACTTGACATTGGAAAAGCTCTAGCAAACGAACTACACGATCTTGTGCTATGCTTAGGATTGGGTCTTGTCCATCACATCATTCTCCTAATGATGTGATCCCATTATCAATGACATCTAATGTCCATAGTCAGGAAACCATGACTATCTGTTGATCAATGAGATAGTCAACTAGAGGCTCACTAGGGACATGTTGTGGTCTATGTATTCACACATGTATTACGATTTTCGGATAACACAATTATAGCATGAATAATAGACAATTATGATGAACAAGGAAATATAATAATAATCATTTTATTATTGCCTCTAGGGCATATTTCCAACAGTCTCCCACTTTCACTAGAGTCAATAATCTAGTTACATTGTGATGAATCGAACACCCATAGAGTTCTGGTGTTGATCATGTTTTGCTCGCGGAAGAGGTTTAGTCAACGGATCTGCGACATTCAGATCTGTATGCACTTTGCAAATATCTATGTCTCCATCTTGAACATTTTCACGAATGGAGTTGAAGCGACGCTTGATGTGCCTGGTCTTCTTGTGAAACCTGGGATCCTTGGCAAGGGCAATAGCTCTAGTGTTTTCACAGAAGAGAGTGATCGGCCTCGATGCATTGGGTATGACTCCTAGGTCGGTGATGAACTCCTTCATCCATATTGCTTCATGCGCTGCCTCCGAGGCTGCCATGTACTCCGCTTCACATGTAGATCCCGCAACGACGCTTTGCTTGCAACTGCACCAGCTTACTGTCCCACCATTCAAAATATACACGTATCCGGTTTGTGACTTAGAGTCATCCAGATTTGTGTCGAAGCTAGCCTCGATGTAACCCTTTACGATGAGCTCTTCGTCACCATATAAACGAGAAACATATCCTTAGTCCTTTTCAGGTACTTCAGGATATTCTTGACCGCTGCCCAGTGTTCCATGCTGGGATTACTTTGGTACCTTCCTACCAAACTTACGGCAAGGTTTACATCAGGTCTGGTACATAGCATGGCATACATAATAGACCCTATAACCGAGGCATAGGGGATGACACTCATTTTTTCTCTATCTTCTGCCGTGGTCGGGCATTGAGCCGAGCTCAATTTCACACCTTGCAACACAGGCAAGAACCCCTTCTTGGACTGATCCATATTGAACTTCTTAATATCTTATCAAGGTATGTGCTTTGTGAAAGACCTATGAGGCGTCTGGATCTATCCCTATAGATCTTGATGCCTAATATGTAAGCAGCTTCTCCAAGGTCCTTCATTGAAAAACACTTATTCAAGTAGGCCTTAATGTTGTCCAAAAGTTCTATATCATTTCCCATCAAAAGTATGTCATCTACATATAATATGAGAAATGCTACAGAGCTCCCCCTCACTTTCTTGCAAACGCAGGCTTCTCCATAAGTCTGCATAAACCCAAACGCTTTGATCATCTCATCAAAGCGAATGTTCCAACTCCGAGATGCTTGCACCAGCCCATAAATGGATCGCTGGAGCTCGCATACCTTGTTAGCATTCTTAGGATCGACAAAACCTTCCGGCTGCATCATATACAGTTCTTCCTTCAGATAGCCGTTAAGGAATGTCGTTTTGACGTCCATTTGCCATATCTCATAATCATAGTATGCGGCAATTGCTAACATGATTCGGACGGACTTCAGCTTCGCTACGGGAGAGAAAGTCTCATCATAGTCAACCCCTTGAACTTGCCGATAACCCTTAGCGACAAGTCGAGCTTTATAGATGGTAACATTACCATCCGCGTCCGTCTTCTTCTTAAAGATCCATTTGTTTTCTATCGCTCGCCGATCATCAGGCAAGTCTGTCAAAGTCCACACTTTGTTTTCATACATGGATCCTATCTCGGATTGCATGGCTTCAAGCCATTTGTTGGAATCTGGGCCCGCCATCGCTTCTTCATAGTTCGAAGGTTCACCGTTGTCTAACAACATGATTTCTAGGACAGGGTTGCCATACCATTCTGGTGTGGAACGTGTCCTTGTGGACCTACGAAGTTCAGTAGCAACTTGATCCGAAGTACCTTGATCATCATCATTAACTTCCTCTCCAGTCGGTGCAGGCACCACAGGAACATCTTCCTGAGCTGCGCTACTTTCCGGTTCAAGAGGCAGTACTTCATAGAGTTCTACTTTCCTCCCACTTATTTCTTTCGAGAGAAACTCTTTCTCCAGAAAGGACCCGTTCTTGGCAACAAAGATCTTGCCTTCGGATCTAAGGTAGAAGGTATACCCAAAGGTTTCCTTAGGGTATCCTATGAAGACGCATTTTTCCGACTTGGGTTCGATATTTTCAGGTTGAAGTTTCTTGACATAAGCATCGCATCCCCAAACTTTTAGAAATGATAGCTTAGGTTTCTTCCCAAACCATAATTCATACGGTGTCGTCTCAACGGATTTAGACGGTGCCCTATTTAAAGTGAATGTAGCTGTCTCTAGAGCGTATGCCCGAAATGATAGCGGTAAATCGGTGAGTGACATCATAGATCGCACCATATCCAATAGAGTGCGATTACGACGTTCGGACACACCATTATGTTGAGGTGTTCCAGGCGGCGTGAGTTGTGAAACGATTCCACATTTCCTTAAGTGTGTACCAAATTCGTGACTTAAATATTCTCCTCCACGATCTGATCGTAAGAACTTTATTTTTTGGTCATGTTGATTCTCTACCTCATTCTGAAATTCCTTGAACTTTTCAAAGGTCTCAGACTTGTGTTTCATCAAGTAGACATACCCATATCTACTCAAGTCATCAGTGAGAGTGAGAACATAACGATAGCCTCCGCGAGCCTCAACGCTCATTAGACCGCACACATCAGTATGCATAATTTCCAATAAGTTGGTTGCTTGCTCTATTGTTCCGGAGAACGGAGTCTTGGTCATTTTACCCATGAGGCATGGTTCGCACGTGTCAAATGATTCAAAATCAAGAGACTCCAAAAGTCCATCTGTATGGAGCTTGTTCATGCGTTTTACACCAATGTGACCAAGGCGGCAGTGCCACAGATATGTGGGACTATCATTATCAATCTTACATCTTTTGGTATTCACACTATGAATATGTGTAACATCACGTTCGAGATTCATTAAGAATAAACCATTGACCAGCAGGGCATGACCATAAAACATATCTCTCATATAAATAGAACAACCATTATTCTCGGATTTAAATGAGTAGCCATCTCGTATTAAACGAGATCCAGATACAATGTTCATGCTCAAAGCTGGCACTAAATAACAATTATTGAGGTTTAAAACTAATCATGTAGCTAAATGTAGAGGTAGTGTGCCGACGGCGATCACATCGACCTTGGAACCATTCCCGACGCGCATCGTCACCTCGTCCTTCGCCAGTCTCCGTTTATTCTGCAGCTCCTGTTTTGAGTTACAAATATGAGCAACCGCACCGGTATCAAATGTCCAGGAGCTACTATGAGTACTGGTAAGGTACACATCAATTACATGTATATCACATATACCTTTAGTGTTGCCGGCCTTCTTGTCTGCTAAGTACACCCAAAGCACTCCTACGGTATCCAGGAGTTACACGATCTCATGGTCTAAGGAAATGATACTTGACATTGGAAAAGCTCTAGCAAACGAACTACATGATCTTGTGCTATGCTTAGGATTGGTCTTGTCCATCATCCCGTTATCAATGACATCCAATGTCCATCGTCAGGGAACCATGACTATCTGTTGATCAACGAGCTAGTCAACTAGAGGCTCACTAGGGACATGTTGTGGTCTATGTATTCACACATGTATTACGATTTCCGGATAACGCAATTATAGCATGAATAATAGACAATTATCATGAACAAGGAAATATAATAATAATCATTTTATTATTGCCTCTAGGGCATATTTCCAACATGGTGTAGTTTGTCGATCGCAGATCTGACTGTTTTTTATTTTCTTTCCCTCGCCTACGCAGAGCATTGATCTTATGGGCGTGTTTGGTTGCTGTTAGCTACAGTAGTTGCATTGCATAGCCTTCTCAACTCAGCCTGGCTATGCAAATGCAGCCTCAAATGCACCATATGCAAGTTGTTTGGTTGCATGTATGCCCTCTTGCCTGCATGGGCTGAACCACACTGCCTAGTGTTTGGTTGCCTGCATGTTAGTGGACAAACCCAAGACATGGCGTTTGGTTGTATGCAACACCTGGTGTGTGGTAACCTCTTTGGCTAGTTGGTGAGTTTACCAGCACAGTTCGGCAAAACCATGTAGCACACATCATAAGCAGAGCAGAGTATAAATAGAGGATAATCAGTACCACACTTCATATTTCAGACAAGCAGTACCACACTTCATAACAGTTCAACGCATAAACCATAAACAGTACAAAGCAGACTCGATAGTAATTAGAAAGGAGGTGCCCCGGCCCTACTCCTTGGCGGCGAAGGCTTCGTCGTGCTTCCCTCACTTGTTGACAACCTCAATGACATCCTCGTCGAAGATGATGACCTTGAGGGTGTCAGGAGTGAGGAGCTTGAACGTCACCATGTAGCCGATCTTGATCTAATGAACGGCTGTGTAGGTGGCCCAACCCTGATCCAAGGACACCCTGCCGTTCATCAGCTTCACCGTCACCTTCCAGGAGCAGCCGGTGTTGTTCCTGAGCTTGAACTATGTCGGCACCGTGACGAAGTGCTTGGTGAAGTCCAGGGGCATGGGGATGCACTCCTCATGGTAGTGGCCGTAGTTGCAGCGCTTGTTGCTGGGAGGGCTCCTCCATGCGTTCGCCGTCGCCAACCTCAGGCGTCTTCGGGTCTTCCTCGGCAGTAGGCGGCATCACAACCTCCTCGGACATTGGATGAAGGGGCTGCTTGCCCTTGTTGTCAACGGCCGGGAGCACCCCCATGCCCATCTCATTGCTCTCCTCGATCTGCACACAATTCATGGAGTCAAGCGCAGCACAGAGTTCATGGCTTATTGAAGAACATGTAGTTAAAACACATGACTGTCACTCTTCCTCCTCTCCATCGCGCCTATATTTACTCACCCTGCCCACCACTACTTACCCACTGTTGGAGATATGCCCTAGAGGCAATCATGTGATGATGATATTTCCATATGTATTCATGAATCCTTTGTATTGTCCTTGAACATCATCAATGATATGTATCAATAAGTATGTGACTTGTTTGTGGAACTATGTATTGTATGATGATTGTTCTAATGGTCCCTAGTTGATAAGGTTATGCGGACACATATCCTTGACTAGTATACGACCTAGTTGATAACTATGTTTCACATGTCATGTGCATGGAGATGCTAAACTGATAGTATGGGCTCGGGGATGGAAATCACCGAGTTGGACAGACCCACTTTGAGATGCGGCGAGATATAGTCATCTGTTAGTCTCAAGTACAATGTCTATGGCATGTCCTAGACCTGAGGTCCTTGCATGTTCTCGGGATGAGGATCGACTCACTTACGGTCTATCAAACGCTACTCCGTAACTAGGTAGTTATAAAAGGTAGCTTTCGGGTGAGTCTTGAAACATGCCGCGAGACATGGTTGACCAAGATGGGATTTGCCCCTTCTGTTTGGAGAGATATTCTCTGGGCCCTCTTGAGTGATCAGATTCAGAAAGCATGGCCATGTGATGTCTGCTAGAACTACGTCGGTATTTCCCCAAAGAGGAAGGGATGATGCAGTATAGCGATGGTAGGTATTTCCCTTAGTGATGAGACCAAGGTTATCGAACCAGTAGAAGAACCTCCTCACACCACGTAAACAGCACCTGCACACAAATAACAAATACTCGCAACCCGACGTGTTAAAGGGGTTGTCAATCCCCTCCGGGTACGGTGCCTCAAGATAGGCAAAAACGTGAAGTAAAAAGTGGTAGATAGGATAAATAGATCACGTAACAAATAAATTGCAGCAAGGTATTTTTGTATTTTTGGTTTAATAGATCTGAAAATAAATGCAAGAGAAAATAGATCGCAAAGGCAAATATGATGAAAAGAGACCCGGGGGCCGTAGGTTTCACTAGTAGCTTCTCGCGAGGAAAATAGCAAACCGTGGGAAAACAATTACTGTTGGGCAATTGATAGAACTTCAAATAATCATGACGATATCCAGGTAATGATCATTATATAGGCATCACATCCAAGATTAGTAGATCGACTCCTGCCTGCATCTACTACTATTACTCCACACATCGACCGCTATCCAGCATGCATCTAGTGTATTAAGTTCATGAGAAAACGGAATAATGCAATAAGAACGATGACATGATGTAGACGAGATCCGTTTATCTATGCGGAGATATAGATCTCGTCTTGTTATCCTTAGTAGCAACGATACATACATGTCGGTTCCCCTTCTGTCACTGGGATCAAGCACCGTAAGATCGAACCCACTACAAAGCACATCTTCCCATTGCAAGATAAATAGATCAAGTTGGCCAAACAAAACCCAAATATCGGAGAAGAAATACGAAGGTATAAGCAATCATGCATATAAGAGATCAAAGAAGACTCAAATAACTTTCATGGGTAAAAACATAGATCTGATCATAAACTCAAAGTTCACCGGATCCCAACAAACACACCGCCAAAAGACTTACATCATATGGATCTCCAAGAGACCATTGTATTGATAATCGAGAGAGAGAGGAGAGAGAGGAAGCCATCTAGCTACTAACTACAGACTCATAGGTCTACAAAGAACTACTCCCGCATCATAGGAGAGGCACCAATGGAAGTGGTGAACCCCTCCATGACGGTGTCTAGATTGGATCTGGTGGTTCTGGACTCTGCGGCGGCTGGATCAATATTTCATCGCCTCCCCTAGGGTTTCTGGAATATTGTGGTATTTATAGAGCAAAAAAGCGGTTCGGCGGGCACCCGAGGTGGGCAGTACCTGAAGGAAATATGCCCTAGAGGCAATAAGAAAGTTATTATTTATTTCCTCATATCATGATAAATGTTTATTATTCATGCTAGAATTGTATTAACCGGAAACATGATACATGTGTGAATACATAGACAAACATATAGTCACTAGTATGCCTCTACTAGACTAGCTCGTTAATCAAAGATGGTTATGTTTCCTAACCATAGACATGTGTTGTCATTTGATTAATGGGATCACATCATTAGGAGAATGATGTGATTGACATGACCCATTCCGTTAGCCTGGCACTTGATCGTTTAGTATATTGCTATTGCTTTCTTCATGACTTATACATGTTCCTGTAACTATGAGAATTATGCAACTCCCGTTTACCGGAGGAACACTTTGGGTACTACCAAACGTCACAACGTAACTGGGTGATTATAAAGGAGTACTACAGGTGTCTCCGAAGGTACATGTTGAGTTGGCGTATTTCGAGATTAGGTTTTGTCACTCCGATTGTCGGAGAGGTATCTCTGGGCCCTCTCGGTAATGCACATCACTATAAGCCTTGCAAGCAATGTGACCAAATGAGTTGGTTACGGGATGATGCATTGCGGAACGAGTAAAGAGACTTGCCGGTAACGAGATTGAACTAGGTATTGGATACCGACGATCAAATCTCGGGCAAGTAACATACCGATGACAAAGGGAACAACGTATGTTGTTATGCGGTTTGACCGATAAAGATCTTCGTAGAATATGTAGGAACCAATATGAGCATCCAGGTTCCGCTATTGGTTATTGACCGAGAATAGTTCTAGGTCATGTCTACATAGTTCTCGAACCCGTAGGGTCCGCACGCTTAACGTTACGATGACAGTTTTATTATGAGTTTATAAGTTTTGATGTACCGAAGTTTGTTCGGAGTCCCGGATGTGATCACGGACGTAACGAGGAGTCTTGAAATGGTCGAGACATAAAGATTGATATATTGGAAGCCTATATTTGGACATTTGGAATCGTTCCGGGTGAAATCGGCATTTTACCGGAGCACCGGGAGGTTACCGGAACGCCCCCGGGGGGTTATTGGGCCTACATGGGCCTCGAGGGAGAAGAGGGAAGGAGGCAGGAGGGGGCCGCGTGCCCCTCCCCTTCCTAGTCCGAATAGGACAAGGGAAGGGGGGCGGCGCCCCCCTTTCCTTCCCCTCTTCCTCCTCTTTCCCCCCTTCTCCTATTCCAACTAGGAAAGAAGGGAGTCCTACTCCCGGTGGGAGTAGGACTCCCCCCCTTGGCGCGCCCTCCTTGGTCGGCCGCCTCCTTCCCCCCTGGCTCCTTTATATACGAGGGCGGGGGGCACCCATAGACACACAAGTTGATCCACGGATCATTCCATAGCCGTGTGCGGTGCCCCCCTCCACCATATTCCACCTCAGTCATATCGTCGCGAAGCTTAGGCGAAGCCCTGCGCCGGTAGAACATCATCATTGTCACCACGCCGTCGTGCTGACGGAACTCATCCCCGAAGCTTTGCTGGATCAGAGCCCGGGGATCGTCATCGAGCTGAACGTGTGCTGAACTCGGAGGTGCCGTACGTTCGGTGCTTGGATCGGTTGGATCGTAAACACGTACGACTACATCAACCGCGTTGTGCTAACGCTTCCGCTTACGGTCACGAGGGTACGTGGACAACACTCTCCCCTCTCGTTGCTATGCCATCACCATGATCTTGCGTGTGCGTAGGAAATTTTTTGAAATTACTACGTTCCCCAACAGTGGCATCCGAGCCAAGTTTTATGCGTTGATGTTATATGCACGAGTAGAACACAAGTGAGTTGTGGGCGATACAAGTCATACTGCTTACCAGCATGTCATACTTTGGTTCAGCGGTATTGTGAGATGAAGCGGCCCGGACCGACATTACGCGTACGCTTACGCGAGACTGGTTTCACCGTTGCGAGCACTCGTGCTTAAAGGTGGCTGGCGGGTGTCTGTCTCTCTCACTTTAGCTGAATCGAGTGTGGCTACGCCCGGTACTTGCGAAGGTTAAAACAGCACCAACTTGACGAACTATCGTTGTGGTTTTTATGCGTAGGTAAGAATGGTTCTTGCTAAAGCCCATAGCAGCCACGTAAAATTTGCAACAACAAAGTAGAGGACGTCTAACTTGTTTTTGCAGGGCATGTTGTGATGTGATATGGTCAAGACGTGATGCTTTATTTTATTGTATGAGATGATCATGTTTTGTAACCGTAGTTATCGGCAACTGGCAGGAGCCATATGGTTGTCGCTTTATTGTATGAAATGCAAACGCCCTGTAATTGCTTTACTTTATCTCTAAGCGGTAGCGATAGTCGTAGAAGCAATAGATGGCATAACGACAATGATGCTACGATGAAGATCAAGGTGTCGCGCCGGTGACGATGGTGATCACGACGGTGCTTCGAAGATGGAGATCACAAGCACAAGATGATGATGGCCATATCATATCACTTATATTGATTGCATGTGATGTTTATCCTTTATGCATCTTATCTTGCTTTGATTGACGGTAGCATTTTAAGATGATCTCTCACTAATAATCAAGAAGTGTTCTCCCTGAGTATGCACCGTTGCGAAAGTTCTTCGTGCTGAGACACCACGTGATCGGGTGTGATAGGCTCTACGTTCAAATACAACGGGTGCAAAACAGTTGCACACGCGGAATACTCAGGTCATACTTGACAAGCCTAGCATATACAGATATGGCCTCGGAACACGGAGACCGAAAGGTCGAGCATGAATCATATAGTAGATATGATCAACATAGTGATGTTCACCATTGAAACTACTCCATCTCACGTGATGATCGGACATGGTTTAGTTGATTTGGATCACGTGATCACTTAGATGACTAGAGAGATGTCTGTCTAAGTGGGAGTTCTTAAGTAATATGATTAATTGAACTTAAATTTATCATGAAACTTAGTACCTGATAGTATTTTGCTTGTCTATGTTTGTTTGTAGATAGATGGCTCGTGTTGTTGTTGTTCCGTTAAATTTTAATGCGTTCCTTGAGAAAGCAAAGTTGAAAGATGATGGTAGCAATTACACGGACTGGGTCCGTAACCTGAGGATTATCCTCATTGCTGCACAGAAAAGTTACGTCCTGGAAGCACCGCTGGGTGCCAGGCCTGCTGCTGATGCAACTGACGATGTTAAGAACGTCTGGCAGAGCAAAGCTGATGACTACTCGATAGTTCAGTGTGCCATGCTTTACGGCTTAGAACCGGGTCTTCAACGACGTTTTGAACGTCATGGGGCATATGAGATGTTCCAGGAGTTGAAGTTAATATTTCAAGCAAATGCCCGGATTGAGAGATATGAAGTCTCCAATAAGTTCTACAGCTGCAAGATGGAAGAGAATAGTTCTGTCAGTGAACACATACTCAAAATGTCTGGGTATAATAATCACTTGATTCAACTGGGAGTTAATCTTCCTGATGATAGTGTCATTGACAGAATTCTTCAATCACTGCCACCAAGCTACAAGAGCTTCGTGATGAACTATAATATGCAAGGGATGAACAAGACTATTCCCGAGCTCTTCGCAATGCTAAAAGCCGCGGAGGTAGAAATCAAGAAGGAGCATCAAGTGTTGATGGTTAACAAAACCACCAGTTTCAAGAAAAAGGGCAAAGGGAAGAAGAAGGGGAACTTCAAAAAGAACAGCAAGCAAGTTGCTGCTCAAGAGAAGAAACCCAAGCCTGGACCTAAGCCTGAAACTGAGTGCTTCTACTGCAAGCAGACTGGACACTGGAAGCGGAACTGCCCCAAGTATTTGGCGGATAAGAAGGATGGCAAAGTGAACAAAGGTATATGTGATATACATGTTATTGATGTGTACCTTACTAATGCTCGCAGTAGCACCTGGGTATTTGATACTGGTTCTGTTGCTAATATTTGCAACTCGAAACAGGGACTACGGATTAAGCGAAGATTGGCTAAGGACGAGGTGACGATGCGCGTGGGAAATGGTTCCAAAGTCGATGTGATCGCGGTCGGCACGCTACCTCTACATCTACCATCGGGATTAGATTTAGACCTAAATAATTGTTATTTGGTGCCAGCGTTAAGCATGAACATTATATCTGGATCTTGTTTGATGCGAGACGGTTATTCATTTAAATCAGAGAATAATGGTTGTTCTATTTATATGAGTAATATCTTTTATGGTCATGCACCCTTGAAAAGTGGTCTATTTTTATTAAATCTCGATAGCAGTGATACACATATTCATAGTGTTGAAACCAAAAGATGCAGAGTTAATAATGATAGTGCAACTTATTTGTGGCACTGCCGTTTAGGTCATATCGGTGTAAAGCGCATGAAGAAACTCCATACTGATGGGATTTTGGAATCACTTGATTATGAATCACTTGGTACTTGCGAACCGTGCCTCATGGGCAAGATGACTAAAACGCCGTTCTCCGGAACTATGGAGCGAGCAACTGACTTGTTGGAAATCATACATACTGATGTTTGTGGTCCAATGAATGTTGAGGCTCGCGGCGGATATCGTTATTTTATCACCTTCACAGATGATTTGAGCAGATATGGGTATATCTACTTGATGAAACACAAGTCTGAAACATTTGAAAAGTTCAAAGAATTTCAGAGTGAAGTAGAAAATCATCGTAACAGGAAAATAAAATTTCTACGATCTGATCGTGGAGGAGAATATTTGAGTTACGAGTTTGGTCTACACTTGAAACAACACGGAATAGTTTCACAACTCACGCCACCTGGAACACCATAATGAAATGGTGTGTCCAAACGTCGTAATCGTACTTTACTAGATATGGTGCGATCTATGATGTCTTTTACTGATTTACCGCTATCATTTTGTGGTTATGCTTTAGAGACGGCCGCATTCACATTAAATAGGGCACCATCAAAATCCGTTAAGACGACGCCTTATGAACTATGGTTTGGCAAGAAACCAAAGTTGTCATTTCTTAAAGTTTGGGGCTGCGATGCTTATGTGAAGAAACTTCAACCAGATAAGCTCGAACCCAAATCGGAGAAATGTGTCTTTGTAGGATACCCAAAAGAGACTATTGGGTACACCTTCTATCACAGATCTGAGGGCAAGATTTTCGTTGCTAAAATTGGATCCTTTCTAGAGAAGGGGTTTCTCTCGAAAAAAGTGAGTGGGAGGAAAGTAGAACTTGATGAGATAACTGTATCTACTCCCTTATTGGAAAGTAGTTCATCACAAGAACCGGTTCCTGTGACAACTACTCCAATTAGTGAGGAAGCTAATGATATTGATCATGAAACTTCAGATCAAGTTTCTACTGAACCTCGTAGGTCTACCAGAATAAGATCCGCACCAGAGTGGTACGGTAATCCAATTCTGGAAGTCATGTTGCTTGACCATGATGAACCTATGAACTATGAGGAAGCGATGATGAGCCCAGATTCTGCAAAATGGCTAGAGGCCATGAAATCTGAGATGGGATCCATGTATGAAAACAAAGTATGGACTTTGGTTGACTTGCCCGATGATCGGCAAGCCATTGAGAATAAATGGATTTTTAAGAAGAAGACTGACACTGATGGAAATATAACTGTCTATAAAGCTCGACTTGTTGCGAAAGGTTTTCGACAAGTTCAAGGGGTTGACTATGATGAGACTTTCTCACCCGTAGCGATGCTTAAGTCTGTCCGAATCATGTTAGCTATTGCTGCATTTCATAATTATGAAATTTGGCAAATGGATGTCAAAACTGCATTCTTGAATGGATTTCTGGAAGAAGAGTTGTATATGATGCAGCCAGAAGGTTTTGTAGATCCGAAAGGTGCTAACAAAGTGTGCAAGCTCCAGCGGTCTATTTATGGACTGGTGCAAGCATCTCGGAGTTGGAATAAACGCTTTGATAGTGTGATGAAAGCATATGGTTTTATACAGACTTTTGGAGAAGCCTGTATTTACAAGAAAGTGAGTGGGAGCTCTGTAGCATTTCTGATATTATATGTAGATGACATATTATTAATTGGAAATGATATAGTATTTCTAGATAGCATAAAGGAATACTTGAATAAAAGTTTTTCAATGAAAGACCTCGGTGAAGCTGCTTATATATTGGGCATCAAGATCTATAGAGATAGATCAAGACGCTTAATAGGACTTTCACAAAGCACATACCTTGATAAAATTTTGAAAAAGTTCAAAATGGATCAGGCAAAGAAAGGGTTCTTGCCCGTACTACAAGGTGTGAAGTTGAGTCAAACTCAATGCCCGACCACATCAGAAGATAGAGAGAAAATGAAAGATGTTCCCTATGCTTCAGCCATAGGCTCTATCATGTATGCAATGCTGTGTACCAGACCTGACGTATGCTTAGCAATAAGCTTGGCAGGAAGGTACCAAAGTAATCCAGGAGTGGATCACTGGACAGCGGTCAAGAACATCCTGAAATACCTGAAAAGGACTAAGGATATGTTTCTCGTATATGGAGGTGACAAAGAGCTAGTCGTAAATGGTTACGTCGATGCAAGCTTTGACACTGATCCGGACGATTCTAAATCGCAAACCAGATACGTGTTTTTATTAAACGGTGGAGTTGTAAGTTGGTGCAGTTCTAAACAAAGCGTCGTGGCGGGATCTACATGTGAAGTGGAGTACATAGCTGCTTTGGAAGCAGCAAATGAAGGAGTCTGGATGAAGGAGTTCATTTCTGATCTAGGTGTCATACCTAGTGCATCGGGACCAATGAAAATCTTCTGTGACAATACTGGTGCAATTGCCTTGGCAAAGGAATCCATATTTCACAAGAGGACCAAGCACATCAAGAGACGCTTCAATTCCATTCGGGACCAAGTCCAAGTGGGAGACATAGAGATTTGCAAGATACATACGGATCTGAATGTTGCAGACCCGTTGACTAAGCCACTCTCATGAGCAAAACATGATCAGCACCAAGACTCAATGGGTGTTAGAATCATTACTATGTAATCTAAGATTATTGACTCTAGTGCAAGTGGGAGACTGAAGGAAATATGCCCTAGAGGCAATAATAAATTTATTATTTATTTCCTCATATCAAGATAAATGTTTATTATTCATGCTAGAATTGTATTAACCGGAAACATGATACATGTGTGAATACATAGACAAACATAGTGTCACTAGTATGCCTCTACTTGACTAGCTCATTGATCAAAGATGGTTATGTTTCCTAACCATAGACATGTATTGTCATTTGATTAATGGGATCACATCATTAGGAGAATGATCTGATTGACTTGACCCATTCCGTTAGCTTAGCAATTGATCGTTTAGTATGTTGTTGTTGCTTTCTTCATGACTTATACAAAGTTCTTACAACTATGAGATTATGCAACTCCCGTTTACCGGAGGAACACTTTGTGTGCTACCAAACGTCACAACGTAACTGGGTGATTATAAAGGTGCTCTACAGGTGTCTCCAAAGGTACATGTTGAGTTGGCATAATTCGAGATTAGGTTTTGTCACTCCAATTGTCGGAGAGGTATCTCTGGGCCCTCTCGGTAATACTCATCACTTAAGCCTTCCAAGCATTGTAACTAATGAGTTAGTTACTAAATGATGTATTACGGAACGAGTAAAGAGACTTGCCGGTAACGAGATTGAACTAGGTATTGGATACCGACGATCAAATCTCGGGCAAGTAACATACCGATGACAAAGGGAACAACGTATGTTGTTATGCGGTTTGACCGATAAAGATCTTCGTAGAATATGTAGGAACCAATATGAGCATCCAGGTTCCGCTATTGGTTATTGACCGAGAATAGTTCTAGGTCATGTCTACATAGTTCTCGAACCCGTAGGGTCCGCACGCTTAACGTTATGATGACAGTTTTATTATGAGTTTATATGTTTTGATGTACCGAAGTTTGTTCGGAGTCCTGGATGTGATCACGGACGTAACGAGGAGTCTTGAAATGGTCGAGACATAAAGATTGATATATTGGAAGCCTATATTTGGACATCGGAATCGTTCTGGGTGAAATCGGCATTTTACCGGAGCATCGGGAGGTTACCGGAACCCCCCCCGGGGGGTTATTGGGCCTACATGGGCCTCGAGGGAGAAGAGGGAAGGAGGCAGGAGGGGGCCGCGCGCCCCTCCCCTTCCTAGTCCGAATAGGACAAGGGAAGGGGGGCGGCGCCCCCCCTTTCCTTCCCCTCTTCCTCCTCTTTCCCCCCTTCTCCTATTCCAACTAGGAAAGAAGGGAGTCCTACTCCCGGTGGGAGTAGGACTCCCCCCCTTGGCGCGCCCTCCTTGGCCGGCCGCCTCCTCCCCCCTGGCTCCTTTATATACGGGGGCGGGGGGGCACCCATAGACACACAAGTTGATCTACGGATTGTTCCTTAGCCGTGTGCGGTGCCCCCCTCCACCATATTCCACCTCGGTCATATCGTCGCGAAGCTTAGGCGAAGCCCTGCGTCGGTAGAACATCATCATCGTCACCACGTCGTCGTGCTGACGGAACTCATCCCCGAAGCTTTGCTGGATCGGAGCCCGGGGATCGTGATCGAGCTGAACGTGTGCTGAACTCGGAGGTGCCGTACGTTCGGTGCTTGGATCGGTTGGATCGTAAACACGTATGACTACATCAATCGTGTTGTGCTAACGCTTCCGCTTACGGTCTACGAGGGTACGTGGACAACACTCTCCCCTCTCGTTGCTATGCCATCACCATGATCTTGCGTGTGCGTAGGAATTTTTTTGAAATTACTACGTTCCCCAACAGTACCCACCTGGGCGCGCCTGGGCTCCTGGCGCCCTGGTGGGTGCTGCTCCCCTGGAGCAGCCCCCTAGGTGCTTCCTTGGCCCACTGGCTTTCTTCTGTCCCAAAAAAAGCGTTGCGTTTGGACTCCGTTTGATATTGATTTCCTGCGATATAAAAAACATGCAGAAAACAACAACTGACACTAGGCACTATGTCAATAGGTTAGTACGAAAAATGATATAAAATGACTATAAAATGATTGTAAAACATCCAAGAATGATAATATAACGGCATGGAACAATCAAAAATTATAGATACATTGGAGACATATCACCATGAGACTTGGGTTAAGTGTTAACCCAGTTCGAGAATCTGTATCACGGTTTCGAGAAGAGAGATCGAGCTATCATAAGGGTGACAAGTACTCGCCTTGAGCTCGACAACAAATATCGTGAGGCAAAAGGAATGATGCATATGACACATTGTTGAGGTTCGTCAAAGAACTTTACGCACACATGGGAGTTGGCACGTTCTGCTAGGAGCCTCTACCAACTATTGACTCTGGTCATGTCCATGTGTACGTGAACCTATAGGGTCGCACACTTAAGGGATGCAGCCCGTACGGATTGGATCCAAGTGGAAATTGACGCAGACTCCTAGTGGGCTCAAGTGTTGAGCCCACCTCGGAGGTCTATATAAAGGGGAGTGGGCGCACCACTTAGGGTTAATCTTTTCAACCCTCGATAGTCGTCGCCACTCCCCACGCCCAGGACGTGCAACCGGACCTAGCAGTCCGCCGCCCGCCGCTGCATCCCGCACGTGTGGATACCTTGGAGGCATTGCATCTGCGGTGCTTGGATGAGCCATTTGAGGGAACCACGAGGCGCCATTCGCGGGAGATCACCGTTCGCAGGTCTTTGCTGTTCGCGGGAGATCGGCAACAAGAGGAGGAGACGGGCCGAGAGATCGACTACATGCATCACCAACTCTACTTCCGCTGCGGTGACTGCGCGTCGAGTGGTAAACCCGATCTCGTAATCTATTTCCAGCAGCATGATCTTGGGTGCGTGGTAGAAAAATTTATTTGGCGCTAGCATAGCATACTGCATGTTCCAACACCCGGCCCCTCTCTTCTCCCACTATCAACCTCCTCCTCTCCATCGCCATGAGCTCCAGCTGCAGCTCCAATGCCAACCCCTTCCTGTGGGGTATTAGCTGGAGGGCCTTCTTCCTCGGGTGGTCGGCTGGTAACCGCACCAAGTTCGAGAACACCATGAAGGTGTGCTCGAACTTCGGCTCCATGGCTAAGATGTAGAAGGAATCTGATGCAGTGCTCATGGGAGCCACTGCACAAGAGCTGAATACGATGATTCCTGACCCAGCGAAGGGCACAATGGCAGTCGACATCATTCGCGGGGCCATGAATTAGACCGTCTCCAACGACGCTAAACAGAGGAAGAAGTGGTCCAAGTACAAGAGCTACTGGGCTTCTAATGACCGTCGTGCCACAGTGTACTGGGAGAGGGCAATCGTGCCGCCGGCGGTCATCGTGGGGAGCCTAAGGAGGAGGAGGAAGAACCGGTGCAGATGCCAGCGAGGGCGCTGGAGCCAGGCCGTCATACCTGGCAGATCGACCTCGACTCCGCCGAGGACGACGACGACCCGCCGCCCCGCACGGCGATGAACAAGAAGATGAAGGCCAGCCACTCGACCCGCCACCCCGCACGCCGGTGAAGGCGGCCGCGGTTAGCGCCAGTGTATGTTATGTACCCCCAATCCCCCAATCCCTCTTCTACTCCAACCACATCTACCTCTATTCTGATCTTGCATGATCTACTATGAACTCCTATGTACTCGTATGAACTAGTATGAACTACTATGAATTGCCATGCTTATCTACCTCTATTCCCCATTCCCCTCTCCGCCGTGGATCGAATCTACCGCCGGATCAAACACGAAAAAGTAGTGCATGGCGAACAGAGAAGTGCTTACCGCCATTGCCGCCGACCAGGTGATGATCCGCTCACCGGTGATGGAGTTTGGTGGTCTTCTTGCTCTCCTCCGATCTGCCGCCGCCGATGAGAGTTGGGAGAGTGGGAGAGAGTGGGGAAAGGGAGCAGTGAAGGGCGGTGAGGCTAAAAACTGCTGGCGCTTCAGGAAGCAACGCGGCTTCTCGAGCGTGGCCTCGCGCGTGCAGCCGCTGCCGCCCACGTGCGCCGCTCGGGCCTGGCCCCGGAGAAACTGCCGATTTGGGCATTGTCGTGGTTCTAAGTCTGAAAGTAGTATAGGGGGGTAGGAATGGAGAGGCAAGATCCTAGCTATGGAGTAGTTGTATACACAAGGGATTTACGAGTTCAGGCCCTTCTCGGAGGAAGTAACAGCCCTACGTCTCGGAGCCTGGAGGCGGTCGACTGGATTATATGTGTATGAGTTACAGGGGTGCGAACCCTTTACACTGAGGAGGGGGTGGCTTATATAGAGTTCACCAGACCCCTCCGGCCCTCAGTTATGTAGGGTTTAAGGTACATTAAGATCTAGCGTTACTGGTAACGCCACAAGTAAAGTGCTATGATGACCATAAAAGCTACTCAATGACCAGCCGTTTGCATGCAGAGTGACTTTAGATCTCCCGACCGTCGAGTGGTTGGCTTCATGGTCTAGTGGTTTCGAGTCTGTTGAGTGGAACACTTCTGAGTCGATTGACAGGTGGTTTCTTCTAGAGATGTCCTTGGGTAGGGTAGTTTGGACAGGTCCATGACCCTACCCTAGGTACATAGCTTCATCATTAGCCCCCGAATGGATCGAGGTTTGACTGGGGAAGGAGTTGAGAACTCTTCCGACCCATTTTTCGTGCTATGAGTGCATCTGGTTCTGGATCCAAGAACTTAAGTAACGATGCCAACTTCTTTTTTGGTCGCCTTGATCCATTCTTGGTTTCAGTCGAGTGAATTTCTTTACTTGAAAAGTTCCGAGTGACGGTGTGGAGGAGATCCCCCATCTGACAAGTTGTTCTGCTGCTCGCGGATTTTGTGGGATTCGAATTTTGGGAAGTGCGTGGGGCGGACGAGGCCGCAGTAATTGGACAGGATAGGGCGGAGATGCCTCGATCTCCGCGCCACCTTTTTCGCCATGTATCGCGCGCGCGACTATTGCGGGATTTGACAGGATCGTCTGGGCCTACAGGTCAGTCACTCGGAAGCGACTCCATATAAGCTGCTGGCTCGGGGCTTTTGAACAGTGCGCCTTCATTTCCCCTCTTTCTTCTCGAATCTCTCCGCCACTTCTGCTCCCATCCCGGTGCCGTCGGTCCGTTCGAGCTTCGTCTGCGGCAATGGTGAAGGAGAAGACGGCGGCCCTGGAGCGCGCGAAGAAGACGGCAGCGCAGGCGAAGGCGAAGAAGTCCGGCCGGGGCGGATCTTCCTCGAGGTCTGCCTTGCCGCGAGGCTGGATCCAGGGTGACTGGATGCCCTTGGTGATTCGTCAGGATGACATTGACGACTTGGTAGAGGGAGGACTCATTCCTCATGGGTCTGCGCGCCTCCCAGGGAACGATATCGAGTTGCAACCTCTCGAGGGTGAGTGTGTCCTTATCGCCACTCACGTCGACCGCGGATTCTCCCTGCCCCCTCATCCTTTTTTCCGGAGTTTCTTGAACTTTTTCGGAGCGCAACTCCATCACTTCACTCCAAATTCCATCGTGTACCTTGCTGCCTTCATGTCTTTGTGCGAGAATTTCTTGGGTTGCCGTCCTCATTGGGGCCTCTTCAAGCACATTTTTACTTGTCGTTCTCAGTTGGTTAAGAAAGCCAAGTTGAGTGACGATAAGATGCAAGTGATTCAGATGTGCGGGGGTCTTGGGATCCAGATGAGAAGCAAAAGTTCTTTTCCAACTATGATTCTTCCTGACTCGGTCCGCGGGTGGCAGTCGACCTGGTTCTACTGCAGAGACCAGCCGACCCTAGAACAGGCAACGAGTCTTCCCCCTTTCTCCCTGAACCGAGCAGAAAAACCTTCCTCCTTGAAAGTGACACCGGAAGAGAAGGCACAAGTCAAAGTGTTGGTTAGTCGAGTGGTTCAGCTTGTCCATGATGGGGTAACTGGTATGGATCTGCTAGAGGTCTTCCTCTGGAGGCACATCCAACCGCTCCAAGCTCGCGACCATCCGATGTGGTTGTATTCAGGTCTCGATGACACCACTCGGATTCACCCGGAGGAGGTCGACGAGGCTATGTTGGAGGGGTGGTGTTCGAGTATCACAGGGAACAAAGACAACCCCCGAGGAGCCGGGAGGATTCCTCCACTCGACCAATCATATGAAGTAGATCAGGTCCGATTCTGCATCTCTGACTGTGGCTTTGCTTTCTTCATTCTGTTTGCTTAAAATCAATCGACTGACCTTTGTCTTGTTTATTATCTTCTAGACCATTACTGAGATGTACTCGATGCCCAACGGGGCGCAAGAACAGACCGAGGAGGAGGAGGCGAGCGAAGGTGAAAGCGGGGAGGAGTGGCAATCTAATGGTGAGGGGGAAGAGGATGACGACGGCTCCAGTGAAGAAGAGGCGGAGGAGGTCGATCCTCCTCGCACAGAAAGGCGATCCAAGCTTATCCACGACCCTGCGAGCGAGCGTGGCAAAGCGGCCGCACCTGCTGTGCAGTCGTCAAAACGCCCTCGGACGGCTTCTCCGGCGCCGACTGAAAAAGCGCCGAAGCATCCACGGCGGCGTCATAAAAGCCGCCGAAGGCCTTGCCCAAGATGAGAATGACCATCCCTACCATTTCCGGGTAACGGCAAAACTTGTGTTTTCTCGTTTAGCATGGACAGACTCTTGGTCGACTCGATGACTAACCGACTGGTTTCTGAAATCTGCAGTGCCGCTACCTCCGAGACCTCTGCTAGGAACGAAGACGAGGAAATGGAAGACGCTGCCACCTCCAACCTTGGTACGATTTCTGTAGTTCCACTTTTGGTCGATTGGATTTTCGTTTTTAACTTTGGATTTTTCCTGTAGTTCCTCCTCATGTCATTGATCTCCCTGATGATGACGACGAGGTGCCACTGAGGGCGAGGAGGAATAAGAAGGCGCCGGCTGGCAAGACTACTCAGATTGCGTCAGTGCCTGAGGCATCGGTTCAAGAAGGTGGCGATGTCACTCGGCATTCCGTGTCATTCGCTGTGCCACTGACGAGTGCCTGGCCTTCGTCGTCGACTGCTGACCCGCCCTCCCTTTTCGCCACACACCACGTCCCAGAGGACCAAGTGGGTGCTGCTAAGGAGGCTATATGTCAGGCGGGGATCATGATGGAGCAGGCGAAGGCAATCCAGGAAGCCAGCCAGGCGGCCTATGATGCTAGCTCAGCCCTTCAGAGCAACGTCCAGGTTAGTTGGTCACCGCTTGTTCTGTTAGGATATGTTATCTGAAGACACAGATGCGAAGATCGTTGTATCTGTACACCCACTGGGTGTGTCGGTTGAATTTTTGGATCGGTGGGGGCACGCCGAGTGCACCCACTGGGTGTAGTCCCCGAGACTATGGTGGACTGCTGGCAGTCGACTGTAGTCTTTAATTTCTTCACTCTAACTTCTTCACTCGGTCTGGTCGGACCATGTCGAATGGAATCTTGGAACCAGTGGGGGCACGCTGAGTGCACCCATTGGGTGTGGTCCCTGAGACCATGGTCGACTACTGGCAGTCGACTAAGGTCTGAAGAATCCTGTGTTTTTTTGGACGATCATGATGAGACCGTGGCTGACTGCTGGCAGTTAGCTATGGTTTTAGGATCATAACCTCTTTGTCTCTTTCTGTCGCCTGATCGGATCAAGTCGGTAGAACCAGTGGGGGCACGCTGAGTGCACCCACTGGGTGTAGTCCCCGAGACTACTGTCGAATATTTTGATTCGGCTGTAGTCTTAGAAATGTTACGATTTTTCTCTTAGTCACTCGGAAGCAACCTATCTTTGATGTCTGTCGACTGACCCTTCGCAAAGATCTTGCGAGCTTGTGACTCACTATACTGAATTGGAAAACAAATAGATCCAGCTCGATCTTGACTTGAAGCTTGTTCAGGAGAACTTTCAAAAGGCGAAAGACAAAGCAAAAGGTACGACTGGTGAGAATTTGACGATTGTCTTTATCTTTCGGCGGATTCTTGATTCTGATCTCATTGTCATTTTGCAGATAAAATGAAGGCGGCTCTGAAGAAGAAGGACCATGACCTTGCCGATGCACAGAAGGCGGCTTTGGACAAAACGAAGCTTGTGGAAGAAAAACTAGCTTCAGTCGGTAAACTTGAGGAGGAGAACACTAATCTGAAAGCTGCTCTCGACGCGGCCAACAAGGAGGTCAGTCGTCTGAAGAATGATAAGATAGCTCTGAGTGACAAGGCTAGTGAACTGGTGGGGAAGAGGAACGATCTGGAGGCCTATCTGGGGTGGCTCGCCAAGAAGTTATTCATCATGCTTGAGGGTAATCTCTCCTACCCGACTGACTTGTTATCATCGACTCATCGTAGAACTACTGGTTTATCTTTGAAGTGTGTTTACAGAATTCTGCCAAAACTTTGAGGAGGAGACCAGTCAAGTGGAGACAGGCTTGGATCCCATTAACTCTCCTGTGAAGGATGAAACTGCTATGAACATGCTCCGACTGGAGTCTCGTGTTGCTGGTGTGGTTGACTACCTTGCTCGACTGAAGGTTGCGGCATCGCGAATCAACACGACACTCTGGCCAGGAGCGACGCTTCAAAATGACCTCGAGTCTCTAATGACTCGACTGGATGAAGTTCCAGGTCGAGTGCAAGAATGGAAGAAGTCTTCTGCCAGGTGCGGCGCTGACGTTGCCCTGTCCCTGGTCCGTGTTCACTGCAAGGATGTGCGAGAGGAGAAGCTGGCGTCCATCAAAGTTGCCAATACCAAGAAGCATGACTTCCAATCTTTCATGGAGACCTTCATTGCTGCTGCCACTCGGATTGCTGACGGAATTGACTTGGACCAGTTTGTCGCGCCCTCCAGTCTTCCACCTGAGGAGTAAGAAAAACTTCTATGCTTCGCTTTAAATTTGCCTCGGAATGCCGAGTGGTTTTGTAACCGATAAACTTTAACAGGCTTCACGCCTGAGAACTTCTGAATCCGTAGGATGTTGTCTGAACTTGGCTCTTATCGTTGAATATGCTTGCATTTGCCATCGAGCGAACTTTGTTCTAGACTCAGAATATACTTTAGTGCTTGAGACGCAGCCCTGAGGTGGAGAATCCAGTTGACCTGCACTTCATCGCTCTTGCAGGTAGGGATGAAGCACAAATTGCAGTTGACCTGCGCCCTTGCGGATCGGGTTGGAGCGCATGTTGTATTTGTGGCGTAGCTCTTAAGGAGAAGGCAGCGGTCGACCTGCACCTCGTCGTCCTTGCAGAGCGTACGTTGTATTTGTGGCGTAGCTCCGAAGGAGAAGGTAGCAGTCGACCTGCACCTCGTCGTCCTTGCAGAGCGCATGTTGTATTTGTGGCGTAGCTCCGAAGGAGAAGGTAGCAGTCGACCTGCACCTCGTCGTCCTTGCAGAGCGCATGTTGTATTTGTGGCGTAGCTCCGAAGGAGAAGGTAGCAGTCGACCCGCACCTCGTCGTCCTTGCGGATCGGAATGGATTTTATACTTAGGCAAGCACTTGTATTGCAGCTAAGCCTCCGAGTGGGAGGTTTGCTCTCCACTCGGTAGGATTTTCAAATACTTAGGCGAGTACTGGACTGCAGCTAAGCCTCCGAGTGGGAGGGTTGCTCTCCACTCGGTAGGATTTTCAAGTATGTAGGCGAGTACTGGACTGCAACTAAGCCCCCGAGCGGGAGGGTTGCTCTCCACTCGGTAGGATTTTCAAATACTTAGGCGAGTACTGGACTGCAGCTAAGCCCCCGAGCGGGAATGTTGCTCTCCACTCGGTAGGATTTTGAAATACTTAGACGAGTACTGGACTGCAGCTAAGCCCCCGAGTGGGAGGTTCGCTCTCCACTCGGTAGGATTTTTAAATACTTAGGCGAGTACTGGACTGCAGCTAAGCCCCCGAGTGGGAGGTTCGCTCTCCACTCGGTAGGATTTTTAAATACTTAGGCGAGTACTGGACTGCAGCTAAGCCCCCGAGTGGGAGGTTCGCTCTCCACTCGGTAGGATTTTTAAATACTTAGGAGAGTAGTGGACTGCAGCTAAGCCCCCGAGTGGGAGGGTTGCTCTCCACTCGGTAGGATTGTCAAATACTTAGGCGAATACTGGACTGCAGCTAAGCCCCCGAGTGGGAGGTTCGCTCTCCACTCGGTAGGATTTTTAAATACTTAGGCGAGTACTGGACTGCAGCTAAGCCCCCGAGTGGGAGGGTTGCTCTCCACTCGATAGGATTTTCAAGTACTTAGGCGAGTACTGGACTGCAGCTAAGCCCCCGAGTGGGAGGTTCGCTCTCCACTCGGTAGGATCTTTAAATACTTAGGCGAGTACTGGACTGCAGCTACGCCTCCGAGTGGGAGGGTTGCTCTCCACTCGGTAGGATTTTCAAATACTTAGCCCAGTACTGGACTGCAGCTAAGCCCCCGAGTGGGAGGTTTGCTCTCCAGTAGGTAGGATTTTCAAATACTTAGGCGAGTACTGGACTGCAGCTAAGCCCCCGAGTGGGAGGTTTGCTCTCCACTCGGTAGAATTTTCAAATACTTAGGCAAGTACTGCACTGCAGCTAAGCCCCCGAGTGGGAGGTTTGCTCTCCACTCGGTAGAATTTTCAAATACTTAGGCGAGTACTGGACTGCAGCTGAGCCCCCGAGTGGGAGGGTTGCTCTCCACTCGGTAGGATTTTTAAACACTTAGGCAAGTACTGGACTGCAGCTAAGCCCCCGAGTGGGAGGGTTGCTCTCCACTCGGTAGGATTTTTAAACACTTAGGCGAGTATTGGACTGCAGCTAAGCCCCCGAGTGGGAGGGTTGCTCTCCACTCGGTAGGATTTTTAAATACTTAGTAGAAACGGATTCGCAGCTAAGCCCCCGAGTGCGAGGCTTGCTCGTCACTCGGTAGGAATTTTTTTTTTACAAACTTAGGCGAAACGGATTCGCAGCTAAGCCACCCACTGGGGGATTTCTCACGTAAACAAAAGCAACAACAATCAATGGGAAAATTATAACACTCTTGTCTTTGATAAACAAACTACAGAGGTACTTTTTATTACATGTCATCCGAGTGAGTACTTAAGTATAAAAGGGGCGGAGCAGCTCCGCATTCCAAGCTCGTGGCTCATCGATCTGGCGATTGACGTTGTAAAGATGGTATGCTCCATTGTGGAGAACTTTGGTGACGATGAAGGGGCCTTCCCAAGTAGGGGCGAGTTTGTGTGGCTTCTGTTGATCCACTCGGAGGACCAAGTCTCCTTCTTGGAAGGCTCGACTCTTCACGTTTCTGGCATGGAATCGATGCAAGTCTTGCTGATAGATAGTCGATCGGATCATGGCCATCTCTCTTTCTTCTTCTAGAAGGTCGATTGTGTCCTATCGGGCTTGTTCTGCTTCATTTTCATAGTAGAGCTCGACTCGGGGTGCATTGTGAAGCAGGTCGCTCGGCAGAACTGCTTCAGCTCCATAGACCAGAAATAATGGAGTTCGCCCAGTCGACCGATTAGGAGTAGTCCTCAATCCCCAAAGAACTAATGGAAGTTCGTCGACCCACGCGTCTGCTGCGTGTTTGAGATCACGCATCAACCGGGGTTTCAGTCCTTTGAGAATTAGGCCGTTTGCTCTTTCTGCTTGTCCATTCGACTGGGGATGAGCGACGGAAGCGTAGTCGACTCGCGTGCCTTGAGAAGCGTAAAAGGCTCTGAATTGGTCGGAATCGAAGTTTGACCCATTCTCAGTGATGATGCTATGCGGAACTCCATATCTGAATATCAACTCTTTGATGAAGCTGATAGCAGTGCCGGCATCAAGATTCTTGATAGGCTTGGCTTCAATCCACTTAGTGAACTTGTCGACCCACCAGTACATGGGTGAAGCCTCTCCTGCCAGTTCTTTAGTGCCAACCATATCTAATCCCCAAACAGCGAAGGGACAGACGAGTGGAATGGTCTTCAAAGTTGAGGCGGGCTTGTGTGACATATTGGAATAGAACTGACATCCTTCACATTTGTCGACTATCTCCTTCGCCATTTCATTTGCTCTGAGCCAGTAAAACCCCGCTCGGTATGCTTTAGCCACAATAGCCCGAGAGGACGCATTGTGGCCATAGGTCCCCGAGTGGATATCGTCAAGAATTATCTGACCTTCTTCTGGCGTTATACATTTCTGACTAGCTCCAGTCGCGCTTTCCATGTACAACTGTCCCCTTATCACAGTAAAGGCATTGGATCGACGGACGATCTGTCGAGCCTCTTCTTCATTCTCTGGGAGCTCTTTCCTTAAGATATATGCGATGTACGGCACTGTCCAGTCGGGAGTGATGACCAAAACTTCCATGATTAGGTCGACCACAGCTGGGACCTCAACTTCAGTCGGATCCGTGGCACTTTTTGGCTGCGGGGCTTCTTCGGTGAAAGGATCCTCTTGAACTGATGGTGTGTGGATGTGTTCCAAAAACACATTACTGGGAATGGCTTCTCTCTTGGAACCTATCTTTGCCAAATCATCAGCTTCTTGATTTTTAGTCGGGGTATATGATGAAGCTCTAACCCCTCGAATTTCTTCTCTAGCTTTCTCACTGCATTGCAGTAACCAGTCATGGCTGGGCTTCTGACGTCCCACTCCTTCATCACTTGGTTAACCACCAAATCAGAGTCGCCACAGACCATGAGGCGACAGACGCCGAGTGAAATGGCCATACGCAACCCATACAAAAGTGCTTTGTATTCTGCTTCGTTATTGGAGGAATCAAAGTGAATCTAGAGCACATATCTGAGCTTATCTCCTCGGGGGAAGCCAACACTACCCCAGCACCGGAACCATTCAGCATCTTAGAACCATCAAAGAACATGGTCCAGTGCTCCGAGTGAACTTGAGTCGGTAGTTGCTGTTCAGTCCACTCGGCGATGAAATCTGCTATTGCTTGGGACTTGATGGCTTTCTTTGCCTCAAACCTGATATCTAGGGGAAGGAGTTCAATCGCCCATTTTGCCACTCGACCAGTTGCATCTCTGTTGTGCAGAATCTCTGACCATGGAGCGTCGCTGACGACTGTAATGGAATGGTCAGAGAAGTAATGAGCAACCTTCTTCGTGGTCATATAAATCACATATACAAGCTTCTGATAATGAGGGTATCTTTGCTTTGATGGGGTCAAAACTTCAGAAATATAATATACTGGGCACTGAACTTTAAAGGCTTTTCCTTCTTCTTCCCGCTCGACCGTAAGTACTGTACCGACGACTTGTCCTGTGGCTCCAATGTAAAGCAGCAAAGGCTCTTTGCTGATCGGGGCAGCAAGCACCGGCTGGGTGGAAAGCAGGGCTTTTAGCTCTGCAAACGCTGCATCAGCTTCAGGAGTCCACTCGAACTTGTCTGACTTCTTCATCAGTCGGTAAAGAGGCAATGCCTTTTCACCAAGACGAGAGATGAATCGACTTAAAGCGGCCAAGCAACTAGTAAGCTTCTGGACATCGTGCACACGCACAGGTCGTTTCATTCGGAGTATAGTACCAATTTTTTATGGATTGGCGTCGATTCCTCGTTCGGAAATGAGAAAACCGAGTAGCTTTCCGCCAGGAACTCCGAATGTTTTGATGGATTAAGCTTGATATCATACCTCCTGAGGTTGGCAAATGTCTCAGCAAGGTCAGTCAGCAGGTCAGAACCTTTCCGTGACTTGACCACAATATCATCCATGTATGCTTCCACATTCCGACTGATTTGAGTGAGCAAACACTTCTGAATCATCCTCGTGAATGTGGCTCCGGCATTCTTGAGGCCGAATGGCATGGTGACATAACAGAAGCACCCAAATGGAGTGATGAAAGTTGTTTTGATCTCATCGGGTCCATACAGACGGATCTGATGGTAACCGGAATAAGCATCTCAAAAAGACAGGCGCTCACATCCCGCAATCGAGTCGACTATTTGGTTGATGCAAGGAAGAGGAAAATGATCTTTCGGGCAGGCTCGATTGATATGTTTGAAGTCAATGCACATGCAAAGTGACTTGTCCTTCTTGGGGACCATGACAACATTGGCGAGCCACTCAGAGTGATAAATTTCTCGGATAAATTCCGCTGCTAAGAGATGAGCCACCTCCTCGCCAATGGCCTTTCTTTTCTGGACGGCGGACCATCGAAGATGTTCTTTGACAGGTTTCACTTTTGAGTCGACTCGTAGACGGTGCTCAGCCAGCCCCCTGGGAACACCCGGCATGTCAGAAGGTTTCCATGCGAAGATGTCCCAGTTCTCACGGAGGAACTGGATGAGCGTTTCTTCCTATTTGGAGTCGAGTGTGGTAGAGATATGAGTCAGAGCAGCACTGGGGTCGGTCGGGTGAATGTGAATCGGTTTTGTCTCACCGGACGACTGAAACGCTAATTCTGTAGCGAGCTTCTTGGCTCACAACAAATCACTCGGGTCTGCAGTTTTCTGGTATTCCTGCAGCCCTACCACTGTCACCTGAGCATCAGCGATCTTTGAGCCTTTCTGAAAGCACTCTTCCGCCTTCTTCCGATTGCCAGTATAGTGATCACACCTTTGGGGTCAGGCATCTTCAATTTGAGGTACACATAACATGGTCGAGCCATAAAACGTGCATAAGCTGGCCTGCCCAAAATAGCGTGATAAGCACTCTGGAAATCCACAACTTCAAACGTCAACTTTTCTTTGCGGTAATTTTTGGAATCACCGAAAACCACATCAAGAGCAATTTGGCCGAGTGACTCAGCCTTCTTTCCAGGAATGACTCCATGGAAGCTCATGTTGCTGGTACTGAGTCTGGACATCGGAATACCCATCCCTTTCAACGTCTCTGCATATAGTATATTCAGGCCACTGCCACCATCCATCAAAACTTTAGTTAGTCGAGTGCCTTCGACGACTGGGTCGACCACCAGAGCTTGCCTCCCAGGGGTGGCTATGTGCGTCGGGTGATCAGACTGGTCTAATGTGATGGCAGTCTGAGACCGTTTTAGATAACTGGGTGTCGCCGAAGCAACCATATTCACTTCTCGGTTTATAACTTTCAATCAACTTTTGCTTTCAACGTCAGCAAAAATCATCAGGGTGGAATTGACCTGGGGATATCCATCATCACTATCTTCTTTGTCCTCGACTTTGTCCGACTCCTTTTCCTTGTCTTTGGGTTGTTTCCCCTAGAATTGCTAGATCAAGAGCCGACACTGTCGAGTGGTATGTTTCGGGTAAATGAGTTTACCCTCCTCATCTTTCTTCGTGTGGATGTGGCATGGTAAATCCAACACGTCATTTCCTTCCTTGTCCTTCACTTTCTTAGGGTTCCAAGACCCTTTGGGCTTTCCTTTAAACTTTCCTTGAGTCACGGCCAAGGCTTCTCCAGGAGCAGCTGGCTCGGCTTTCCACTTCTGCTTCCGACTGGAGTTCCCCCCTCCGGTTTCGTGGGTGACTGACTTGTGCTTGCCACTCCGGAGCCGATCCTCTTCTTCACCATTTGCATACTTGGTGGCAATCTCCATCATTCGACTCAAAGACATGTCTTCGGTTTGACCGAATTTCAGATTTAGCTCTCTGTATTTAACGCCTTCCTTGAAGGCACAGACCGCTTGGTGATCAGATACATTCTCTATCGTGTGATGCAACATGATCCATCTTTGAATGTAATCCCTCAAAGTTTCATTCGACTTCTGCACGCAAGATTGCAGCTCTGTCAACCCTGCTGGTCGCTTGCAAGTTCCTTCAAATGTTCTGACAAACACTCGAGCCAGATCTTCCCAAGTGTAAATGTTGCTGGGTGCTAACTGATTCAACCATGCTCTGGCCGAGCCCTCCAACATAAGAGGCAAGTGTTTCATGGCTACTTCATCGTTGCCGCCGCCAATCTGAACAGCCACTCGGTAGTCTTCAAGCCAAGTATCAGGCTTAGACTCACTAGTGAACTTACTGACTCCAGTCGCCAACCTGAAGTTGGGAGGAATCACCGCGGCCCTGATGGCTCTGCTGAAACACTCTGGTCCTGAGACGTGTACTCTGCTGCTGGTGGGTACATCTCTATCATGACCTTCTCGATGAGCTCTGTTCCTGTCGACCAAACTTTGAACGATAATGGATCTCGCATCAAAGCCTGGTTCCCTGGGGTCGACTGGAATCCTTCGCCCAACACCGTGATGGCGTCTGTCATCCTGCTGCCAAGGCGCGTACGATCCACTCCTTGGGGGAGGGGTGGGCACTCGACGTCGATCATCACGATCGAGTCAGTGATCATACTGCTCACGATTCTAGTACTGATCACGCCGGTCTCCACGTCCCTCACGCCTCGGGGGCGATCTTGGGCTATGGGCCGACTGGACTGTATTTGCATCGATGGATCTGCTATGAATCCTATTCCGCGACTGCGATACAGCTGAATTTTGATCTCCTGCTGCCCGGGGTAATGCTTTGATCTGTAACAAGCATCTGCCAGCCTCTGATTGGGAAGGCTGAATCGACTCTGCTATACGGGCTGCAGCTGCTAAATTCTGAATCGGAGTTCGATATACCTAAGTCGGTGGTAGAAAGAGTTGACATCGACTGGATTCTGGAACCCCTTGCCGCGCACGCTCGTCGAGTGCTCGCTAGAGGTTCTCCAGTCGAGTGCACTCAGCCAAGTTGGCCAAGCGCGCATCCTCTAGGGCACGAGCCTCGGGGGTTTCTCCAACGATAGGAGTGTGCAGCGCATCCATGTTCCGGCGGCGAAGTTCTTCCCTCTGCAGCGAAGTGAGGGGCTCGGGGAGATACTCTTCATGCGCATGCGATGGATCGCCTCCGCCGTCGCCTCTGTCTGTGCGGGGAAAACCGGGAGGACTGCGTGGTCCATCGACCATCAGAACCTCCACCGCTGGATCACTGATGTCTCACTCGGATGCAGTCTCTGCGGAGCCAGTCGACGGGTCAAACAGGCCGTAGAGAGATTCGTCGGGCTCAATCGCCGCGACTTGGGGGGTGGCCGACTGGTGAGCCATCGCGTGTCTCACCCACCGCTGAAGCCTTGACCGACCGGAGTGCTTGCGCCGGCGGGAAACAGGGAGGGAAGACGACATAGGAGCCGACCGATACTGGGTCGACGGTTGCCGCAGGAGGACGCCCCCGACGCACGCGCAAAAGTGCGTCGCCCCGCGGACAGGGAGCGCGTCGATGTCGAGTGGAGCCTCCTGAAGCCAAGCGGAGTCGTCGCGATGAACGTGAGAGCGCCGAGACGGATCTCGCGGCCCTCAACCAGAGCTCCGCCTGAAACCATGATGAAGGAGATCAAAAAAATCACAACTCCTCCAATAAGTCGCTAAGACACCGGCCCCACGGTGGGCGCCAACTGTCGTGGTTCTAAGTCTGACAGTAGTATAGGGGGGTAGGAATGGAGAGGTAAGATCCTAGCTATGGAGTAGTTGTATATGCAAGGGATTTACGAATTCAGGCCCTTCTCGGAGGAAGTAACAGCCCTACGTCTCGGAGCCCGGAGGCGGTCGACTGGATTATATGTGTATGACTTACAGGGGTGCGAACCCTTTACACTAAGAAGGGGGGTGGCTTATATAGAGTTTGCCAGACCCCTCCGGCCCTCAGTTATGTAGGGTTTAAGGTACATTAAGATCTGGCGTTACTGGTAACGCCACAAGTAAAGTGCTATGATGACCATAAAAGCTACTCAATGACCGGCCGTTTGCATGCAGAGTGACTTTAGATCTCCCGGCCGTCGAGTGGTTGGCTTCATGGTCGAGTGGTTGGCTTCATGGTCGAGTGGTTTCGAGTTTGTCGAGTGGAACACTTCTGAGTCGTTTGACAGGTGGTTTTTTCTAGAGATGTCCTTGGGTAGGGTAGTTTGGACAGGTCCATGACCCTACCCTAGATACATAGCTTCATCAGGCATTCCCAGGGAGCCAGGCCCAGGAGTGCATTAAGGTTCGTGCCATGTGGGCCGAACAGTAAAAATAGGCAACCAATCGGCTCGTTTGCGTCCCGCGCGAGCTAGGCCGGGCCTCATGCGGGCAACCAAACTCGCCCTATATAACTTTGCTAGTTGTCGTTGGGTTTTCGTGTTTGGAAGTGCGGGTTAGTTGTGTGCATTTTACCTATGCAGAGCCACAGTGTGCGCTTATCGTATATGTATCATCTTGATGCATAACCATTTTATCGAGTGAAGTGTTGTGTGCGAACTAAGAAAGCGTTCGGTCAAGGTCGATCGATCTCACAGGAATATTTCAACTGGATCGGGACGATGTGGATGGGGGAGCACGTAGGCTATTCTAGGTCGTTGCATTATCCTCTATAACTTTAAGCTTTTTGGTTTGAAAGAACATTTAATTGAAGTCTTTAATTTGAATTGGATCACCCAATTTTAATTGGGTCGACAATTTCTTAAATCTCTCTAATTTAAAAAATTATATCCTTTATAACACGAAGCTCCTGAATTTTAAATGGCTCACAATCAATTGAGGTCTTCAATTAAAATTAGGTCGCCTGATTTTGACTAGGTTGACAATTTCTCAAATCTCTCTCATTCAATTCTTTTATATTATACACTGTGCTTCCTAATTTTTAAGGCCTCACAACTAATTGAGGTCTTTAATTCAAATTGAGTCACTCAATTTTGACTGGCTCAAGAATTGCTCAAGGAACTCTCTCATTTAATTATTTTAAGTCATTATTGTTCCATAATTTTAAAGCTCTTCAATTCGATTGAGCTATTCAATTATGGAGTCAATCCTTTTTCAAACCAAACAGCAGCAACCGGCTTATAAAAATATATCAATCCTGCACACTCTCCCATCACCTAGAAAAAAGAAACGTCACCATGTGATACTGTAGCACCAATATAGCATATGTAGCTACCGACGCAGAAATTTCCTCACATAAATATGGTTTCTTAGCGGATAACACAGAATCACATCGAGAAATGCCCACCAAATCATCAAACTATATAAAAAATAAAACACACTATTATTTTTTGAAAAGTTAAATTTCCTTTAACTTTGACCAAGTTCAGAGTCAAAAATGTCAACATCCACAATATTAAACAGAAAATGGGAATTTATTTCATGATGAATCTAATTATACCGACTTGGTATTATGGATTTTGATATATTTTTTTACAAATTTGATCAAACTTAAAAAAAATGACTTTTCAAAAAATATAATACATCTTATATTTTGAAATAGAATGAGTAATATTTTTAAGAAACCCAACAACACCAACAGCGCAACAAAGCGCGCCCAACCTTCTAGTATTGTATGATTCATCCTGTACGCCCCCCTTAGTGTTTCTTTGGTCAGTGTAACTGTAGTGGTTTTATGAGCATGAAATGAAATTCATCATATGGTTTAATGTTTGGCAGCAACTTACACTCCGGTTGACGGTTGTTTGCTTGCTGCATGCATCATTAAGTCCAGCATATTGGAAATTGGCTACTTCTCCGAAAAGAGCTTTTACGTGTTAAAAATACTAAAATTTCATCATCCAAAAAACAAGTCGGAGGTTTCAACTTGGAAGCCTAAATGTTGAATCAGACCAAGTCAAACTTGTCAAGAATTGTCGATATTTGGTACTTCCTTCGTATCAAAATATAAGACGTTTTAATATAAATAAAGATAAAAGCATCTACAACCGGACCCTTCATTTCCGCCACAAACGTCCGGGCGGGCTACTCGATTTGTGTCCGAACGAGAAATGGCCACCCAACTAGGCTCCCCAAACCTAGCCCGATGCCCAGGCTGCTCGCTAATCCCCATATCTAGTATCATATGTGGGGCGGATATGGTGAGGCCCAGACGCGCCCGGACTCCGTCGCCACATCGGACCGGCCCGCTCTGGCCCACAAGGGAGCGGTTGCAGTTGTCTGTCGGGATGATCAAGGGAATTTCTGGGATCTTCGTCAATGACCTGGTCGGGGCTTTCGAACCTGACAACTTTGGAAGCCTTGGCTATTGGGGTAGCATTGGTCTAGCGGAGGATCAAGATTTTGGATCTTCTGATTGTATTTCTCTCTCAGATTTTTTTTGTATGCAATCACTTTTTCCTTTTTTGGTTTTGTTTCTTCTTTTGCATTTTCATTTTCTTTTCTTTTCCATTATTTTTCTACCTCTTTCTTTATAAAATACATGATTTTTTTTGTTTGGTGAATATATTTCAAATTCATGAAAAAAAAATCTACTACTCCCTCCGTTTCAAAATACTATTGTGGTTTTAGTTCGTGGTTTTACGACAGGTATTTTGGAATGGTTGAACGAAAACCGCAACAATATTTTGGAACGGATGGAGTATATTTTCTAAAATTCATGATTTCTTTGAACCCATGATCTTTTCAAAATCTTGAACACTTAAATAAATTCAGGAACTTTATAAATTTTTTATAGTTTCATGAATAGTTTTCAAATTCTTGAACACCTTTTCAAATTCATGACACTATTCAAAGCTAGGGTATTTTCAAATTCGTGAACACTTCACAAATTTGTGAGAAATTTTTTATTCATGAACATTATTAAAATTTAGGACTATTTATTCAAATTAATGAACTTTTCTAAAATTTATGAACATTTTTCAAATTCACAAGCGCTTTTTCAAATACTTATTTAAAAAAATCATGAATATTTTTGACACATGAACTTTACAAAATTTACACACAATTTACATATTTTATTTTTTAAAATGAAAAGTTTTGGTATCCTTAAAAAATAGATTTGGGTCAAGTTCTTTAATGTTTTCAAAAATTGCAAAGAAATTTTCATTTTCATGAGCATTTATTGAATTTGTGAATATTTTTTGATTCACTAAGATTTTGAGAAGTTCAGGAAATAAATTTTTGATATGCTAACATTGTTTTAGAATTCATTAACAGTTTTACAAACCTTGAGTTTCCAAAAAAATGCAAACATTTTTTGAGTACTTGCACATTTTTAAAATTCAACAATATTTTTTGAATTTTTGTAAATTTTTAAATGTTGTTAACTTTTAAAAGTGTGTGATTTTTCTTGCAAACCGGTTAAAAAATAAAACAACCAAAAATTTTCTCTATAAACAAGAACGAAAGCTACTAAGTCATCGGCCAATTAGACTAGTGCGTTGGTTAGGTGTGAGCAACGACAAGGCACGCGAACTGTACTATCTACTACCGTCGCACCTAAAGCTTCGCTCTGCTTGCTACACTAACAGCCCGGCCCATTCTCGTGTGGTTTTCGCTCGTTCAGGATAGCTGCCTGGGTTGGCTTTGCGAGAGCAACTAATTGAGAAGTAAAATTGATGGTAAAGTCCGCCCTTTTGGTGGCGGTTAGCGTAACTCACGGAGGGGCGACCTCAGGGCGATCCTAGTCCCGCTAGGGTTCCGTCCTGGCTACGCCGTCGTTCGTCGATCTGCACCGCTGGTGTTCGCTCAACAACGCCCCTCTGCAACCCATCTCGTCCTCTCTCCGCCCCATCCACCATAAGCCTTCCGCGAGCTAGGGATCGCGGTCGTACACCACCAGTCCTTCCCTAGGATTTTCTGTTTTGGTGTGTGGGGGTGAGCTGGTATGATGGAGGGCGTGGAGGGCCTGATGAGGGGTTTGAAGCTGTCAGCGGTGGAGAGTAAGGGTGTGAAGTTAGGGCAGGAGGAGAAGGGGAAATCTCAAGACTGCGACATGGATGATCCCCAAGCTGTGGGGAAGCTGTTCTCGGAAAAACCTAAGATTGCGGGGATAGTAGGGCAAACTTTGGGTAGGATATGGTGCCCAATTAAAGGACTGGAGTGCAAGGAACTTGAGACAAATATCTTCATGTTTACCTTCCGGCAGGCATCAGGTTGGAGACGAGCTTTGGAGGATGGTCCCTGGTGGTTTGACAATGAGCTTTTAGTCATGGAGGAGTTCGACCCGGAGAAGACGGTGGAGGAGTATGATTTCAACCTCATACCCATGTGGCTTCGGATCTTCGGCCTTCCCCTGGGACATATGAATAGAACCACTGGAGAGACTATAGGTGCGGATTTCTATGAGTTTCTGGACGTGGATGTTGGGCATGATGGAAAGGCGTTGGGGAAGTACCTCCGGGTGAAGGTAAAACTTGATATCAATGAGCCCCTCCCTAGGGGTTTTGTTCTGGATAGGGCGAGGGGACAGGAGGCGGGGAAGAATGGAGGAGTAGAGGAGCCTGATGAGAATAACAGCACGAAGAAGAAAAAGAAGGACTTACTATGGTGCCGCTTCGAATATGAACACATGCCCGATTTCTGCTATACCTGTGGGGTGATCGGACATGGTGAGAAGGAGTGCAACAAGAAGCCTAGTAGAGGAGAGGCACCACAGTATGGTCCATGGATGAGGGCTGAGGAAAACAGCAGAAGAGGGGAGGATGGAGGAAGAGGGAGTTGGCATGGCCCCCGAGGTAGTGTGGACAGAAGGAGGATTGGTGGAAGGAGAGGGAGTCAAGGGTCGCAAGGATCAGGAGAGAGGAGGCAATATAGCTAGGGGAGGGGTTCTGACGGCTCGGGGAGTAATGCGGCCTCCTGGAAGAAAGAAATCACATGCTCAAAAAATACTGTTAAGGCCACAACAACTGAGGAGAAGGAGGTCACGAGTCCTCTGAAACTGACAGAGAAACCTGACACTGTGATAACAAACAAGGCTGCTAAAAGCCTCCAGTTCCACCCGGCTCCAAGTATGCTACCTGAAGGAGAACAGAGCACTATGGCAGTGGACCTACCAGCGAGCGCTAATCTCCGAGGGGCAATGCAACCTGAAGGTGGGAAGGATGGAGCCGAGGAGACGATCAGGACTGATGGTGTGAAGGGCAGCCCGAGGGAGGAGATGACAGATATGCATGCTGGTAAGGGAAAGGAGGGAAAGAGATTTAAAAGGAAATTGCGGCAGGAGGGAACGGGCTTGAACGATAACCTGAATGTCAAGCTGGGGAAGAGAGGAGGGGAAGATATGGACACATCTGAAAACAGCAACGGGAAGAGGGGCAGAATAGGAGATAGTTCTGACTGTATGGAGGAACATGGCAAAATAATAAAAGAGGCAGTAGCAGAAGTTCACTGTAAAACCAATAGCACATCGGCCGGGCTGCTTGAGAAGTCCTGCCGGGAGCAATGAAAATAGTAAGCTGGAACTGCCGGGGTCTCGGGAATGGCCCGGCAGTTCGTTCTCTTCTCGAGCTGGGAAGAGTGGAGGATCCCGATATTATGTTCCTGTGTGAGACTAGAATGAAGGAAAAGGAGCTAGGGAGGTTTAGGTGGCTGTTGGGGCTCGCCAACATGGTTGCGTGGAAGGATGAGGGGACTGGGAGAGGGATGGCTTTATTTTGGCGTCGAGGAGTGGATGTGACTTTGAGATCATATGGAAGGCGGCATGTGGATGTGGATGTGCAGCAGGAGGGTGGCTTGGTTTGGCGACTGACGGGAGTGTATGGAGAATCAGCTATGGAGAGGAAGAAGGAGACTTGGAGGCTCTTGAAAATTCTGAAGCAACAACACCAGAATGGCAGACCGTGGCTTTGTCTGGGAGACTTCAATGAAATACTAACAAGTTATGAGAAGGTAGGAGGAGCGGACCGGCCGCAGCAATACCTGGACGGCTTCCGCGAGGCGCTGACTACCTGTGGACTCCAGGATATTGGATTTGAAGGTGACATGTACACGTGGAGGAATCATAGTAAAGAACTTTGCACGTATATATGTGAAAGGCTCGACCGTGCAACAGCAAATCATGAATGGTGTGACATGTTCCCAAATTATGTGGTAGTCAATGGTGAGCCTAGACACTCTGACCATCGGCCCATTGTCGTGCATGTGGAAGGCATGGACACGAAATGGAAGAGAGATGATCGCCTGTTCCGGTTTGAGGCTCGATGGCTGCAAGAGGATGGGTGCGAAGAGTTAATAAGAGAAGCTTGGGAGAATAATTGCTCGGCAGGCGTTGGGGGAGTGACTGAAGGTCTAAGAGCAGTGGCTACTAAAATGCACACTTGGAGTAAGGAGGTTCTGGGGGAACTTAATGGACAGATCAAACAAGCTAATGCTGATCTGGAAAGATGCATGAAAGAGGCGGTCTCAGAGGGGAAAATTAAGGAGGAAGCTAGGCTTAGAAGCTTGTTGGAGGATCTAAAAAGCAAGAAATATACGGAGCTCAAGCAACGAGCACACATGTGGTGGCTGCGTGGTGGAAGCAAAAACATCAGATACTTACAGTCTGTAGCATCATCAAGGAAGAGAATTAATAGACTGAAGGAGATTAGGAGGGAGGATGGTACGGTGGTGGAGGAAGGGGAGGTTTTAACTAACTTTGTGCGTTCGTTTTTTCAGGACTTATTTACATCATCCAACCCACACCGACTATCAGAACTGATTGATAAAGTCCAGCTGCGAGTGACTAGCTCTATGCGTGCGATCCTTGAGGCCGAATACACCAGGGAGGAAGTTAAAGCGGCATTGGATCACATAGGTGATCTGAAGGCCCCGGGGCCGGACGGCATGACTGCGATTGTATTCAAACGACACTGGCATTTTATGGGTGATGAGGTTGTCAAGGAGGTGCTTGCTGTACTGAATGGTGGACAGATTCCGGAAGGGTGGAATGATACGCTAGTGGTCCTGATCCCGAAAGTGAAGAACCCGAAGAGAATCAAGGATCTCCGACCCATCAGCTTATGCAATGTAGTCTATAAACTTGTATCCAAGGTCATTGCAAATAGACTGAAATTGGTGCTTCCGGAGGTTATCTCTGATAATGAAAGTGCGTTCGTACCCGGCAGGCTGATTACAGATAATGTTCTTATAGCTTATGAGATATCTCAGTACTTGATGAACAAGAAGAGTGGTAAGAATGGAGTTGCGGCTATCAAAGCAGATATGAGTAAAGCCTATGATAGAGTAGAATGGTGCTTCCTGGAAGCCATGTTATGCAAGCTGGGGTTTAGCAGAGATTGGACTAACCTCGTAATGAAATGTGTAAGAACTGTCCGATACCAGATCAGAGTTAATGGCGAGCTTACATCCCAGTTTAGTCCGTCGAGAGGCTTGCGGCAAGGGGACCCTATCTCTCCCTACCTCTTTGTCATCTGCGCGGAAGGTTTGTCGGCATTACTACTTGAAGCTGAGGAGAAGGGAACCATGCATGGTGTGAAAATCTGTCCAAGGGCGTCGTGTGTATCGCACCTTTTATTTGCTGACGACTCCATGTTGTTGATCAAGGCTGACCAGCAAGAAGCCGGTGCATTGCATGACGTGCTCCAGCTATATGAGGACTGTTCCGGCCAAAGCATTAACGTCGAGAAATCTGCTGTTATGTTTAGCCCAAATACTTCTGATGCCGACAGAATCTTGGTCAAAAACAAGTTGGGGATACAGAGCGAAAATTGGAATGAGAAATACTTAGGCCTACCGGTTCATGTGGGGCGGTCCAAAAAGCAAGCTTTCAGCTACATCAAACGCAACATGTGTGGTCGCGTCCACGGTTGGCAGGAAAGGTTGTTAGCTAAGGAGAGTAAGGAGGTCTTGGTGAAGGCTGTGGGGCAGGCCATACCCATCTTTGCTATGTCATGCTTCGATTTAACCAAAACCTTTTGTGCGGAACTCAACTCTCTTCTAGGCAAATTCTGGTGGAGCCAACAGGACAAACAAAATGCAATGCATTGGATCAGTTGGGAGAAACTGTCACAACCAAAAGCGGCAGGGGGGCTGGGGTTCCGGGATATGCATATGTTCAACCTGGCGATGTTGTCAAGACAGGGGTGGAGGCTACTTCAAAACCCAACCAGCCTGTGTGCAAGGATCTTGAAAGCCCGATATTTCCCTCACTGTAGTGTCCTTGAGGCCGGAGTCCATGAAGGTATCTCTTATTCTTGGCGTAGCATCCTCCGTGGGCTGGATCTTGTGAAGCAAGGATACATCTGGAGGATAGGAGATGGCACAAGGGTCAATATTTGGACCGATCCATGGATACTGAGACCGTGGTCAAGGCGTGTCATCACACCGAAGGGAGCCAGCCTTTTAACGCACGTCGCTGATCTAATCTGCCCTATCACCGGTGGCTGGGACGAACGTCTCATAAGGGATACATTTCATGCAGAAGATGCTCGTCACATTCTGCAGATTCCCTTGCGCGAGGGGGTGGAAGACTTCATAGCATGGCATTTTGACAGCAGGGGCTACCACTCTGTGAAAAGTGCCTATAAACTTCAGATGGAGCTGAATAAACATACACAGGAAGGAGCACCAGGATCGAGTTCAGTGCGAGCCGGTCAGCTGAATAGCGTGGAGGATCAGTCCTGGAAGCGCATATGGAAACTCCCGTGTCCGCCGAAACTGCAGATGTTCATATGGCGCATCAGGCACGAGTCCTTGGCCCTGTGCGTGAACCTTCAGAACAGAGGCATATCTCTGGAGAATTCAAACTGCTTACTATGTGGCAAAGGAGAGGAGGACGGTGGACATTTATTTATCAAGTGCAAATGGGTGAAGGAGGTGTGGAGGCATCTAGGTCTGGAGCACGAACGCAACCAGCTAGAACAGATCACTAGTGTGCATGCGATGCTTGATATACTGTGGGAGTTAGACGAAAAGAAGCGTGTTCTAATAATAACCTTCTGGTGGCAATGGTGGAATCAAAGGAATAAGGTCCAGGAAGGTGAGACGCCCATGCAAGTGGAAGAGATGGTCAGAAGAATCCGATGCAATGCACTAGAGTATGAGGAAGTCTTTACGCCGAAGAAGAAGAAGAGGCCGCCGGAGAAGTGGAATCCACCGCACACAGAGACGATCAAGTTTAACCTTGATGGAGCGTTCCCTCCAGGATGCTCTATGGGTGGATGGGGTGTGATTGCTCGAGATAGCTCGGGGCAGGTTCTGGCTGCTCGGGCCGGCCGTCAGGAGAATATCCAAGATGCGTTTGGGGCAGAGGTCAATGCATTGGCAGCAGCAGTGATGACGGCGTCGAAACTGGGAGCGATGAGGGTTGCCTTTGAAACCGACTCACAGTTACTTGCTGAGGCCATGAACGCCCGTGCGGCAGACTCCTCACCTTATGCATCAATCATTGAAGACCTCAAATACCAGATGAAAATGTGGTTTTCGAAGGTTAGTATCATTGCTTGTAGACGGTCTGCGAATTCAGCAGCACATGAACTAGCCAAGATAGGTCGTATGTGTCTTCCTAATAACTATATGGAGTGGAACTCTATTGTACCGCCCAGTGTGGCTGTTTGTGTCTCGGGTGACATGCCCGAGCACCGTTAAATCTATAAAGCATTGCTTTGCCTTCAAAAAAAAATTGAGAAGTGCTCGTTCGGAAGCCTTCTCAAGGGTCATTTGAAATAGGCTGAGAGCGTTGGCACGCTCACAGCCGCCTCCACGTGTCGTGCTTTGGACGCTTTATCTGAATTTTATTATTTTATTTTTCTGCACACATATTAAGCTTTTTAGATGGTTTTTCTGGGTTTTTTTTTTGCTTTTCGGTTTTCTACCTTTCTTTTTTACCTTTTCGATAAGGAAAAAATTCGGGAAAAAATTTGTGCAAAAATGCGTATTTTTTTTTGCTTCCACAACAGGCATGGTTTTGCGGTCACAAGAGGCACGATTTTGCTTTTGTGAAAGGCACGACCATGCCTCTCGAAAACGAAAAAAAATATTTTCTTTTCTTTTTGCTTTAGCGAGAGGCACGATTTTTGCTTTCGCAAGAGACATGATTTTCCTTCCGCGAGAGACACGCCCGTGCCTCTAGGAAACAGAAAAACACGTTTTCTCTTTTTTTTCCTTCCGTGAGAGGCACGGTTTTGCTTCCACGAGAGCTACGACCGTGCATATCGGAAACGAAAAAAAAACATGTTTGTTCCTTCGGCAAGAGGAACGGTTTTGCTTCCGCGAGAGGCACCGCCGGACCTCCCAAAAACAAAAAAAACACGTTTTTTTTCGCGTGAAGCATGGTTTTGCTTCCGTGAGAGGCACGTTTGTGCCTCTCGGAAACGGCTTTTGGAAAGGAAAAAAATGCTCTCGATGTGATTTTTTTCGTTCTGTTTTTTTGACAAAAAAGTTCGTCAAAACCAATTAATATGGGATCTAGTTTTGAAGATCTCGACGCGAGAAATCCAACGATGAAAACGGTTGGAGATTGGATGCACGGTATAGGAGATAAAATGTTTTGAATAAATGTATCTACGAAAAAAAGGAAGCTCTCAGGTTGTGACAAGTGGTGCACATGTGTGCGCCACTTATCGCAACTTGGGGAGATGAAATTGATCTTTGGAAGGAGTACTCATTAATTAGTGATTTTGTGGCTTTGCTAGTTCGTTTTTTTTCTCTAGTTCTTCATCTGTTTTCCCGTTTTTCTTTGTTTTTCATCGGTTTTCTTCGTTTCTTTCATGGTTTTCGCTGGTTTCTCTTTACCTTTTTTTTTGTTTTTTCTTTGTTTCTTTCTCGATTTGCATTGGTTTTTCTTGCCTTTGTTTCTTTTTTCATTTTCCTTCATTTATTTTTGTTTATTTCTAGGTTTTAATTAGTTTTCCTTTTATCTCTGTGTCTTTCTCGGTTTCCATTCTTTGCATTGGATCTCTTCTGTTTCAATTTTATTTATTTTTGCTTTTATTTCTCTTTTATTTTGGATTTCTTTGTTTCTTTGTCGTTTTCATCGGTTCGTTTCTACTTGAACATGCCAACCTTTTTCATTACATCAGAAACATTTATTATATACATGTTTAACATTTTTTTAGTAGATGATTAAGATTTTTGAAAACTTATATTTTTATGCCTATTTTTTTCATACACATTGTAAATTTTTGGTATATATAAATATCTATTACATCTTTTAATACAAGTTTAACATTTTTTTAATACAGGGTGATTATTTTTCAATACACAAAACAACTTGTCTCTCCTCTCGTCCTCCGCGTCGCCTCTCTGGCGACTCGGGTGGAGCCCTCATCCGCACCGCCAGGCCGCCCCCGCTCGCCCCCCTTTCCCCTCGCCATCGTCGGAGGAGGCCGTCGGGCTAAGCCCGGGCGGCGGACGGCGGCGGCGGGGTCTTCCTCTTCCTCTTCTTTCGTCTGGCGGCGGAAGGAGTTGGAGGCGGATCTGGCGCTCCCCTCAACGGCGGCTTCCCCTGGCGGAGCCCGACCAGGCGGTGTGGCGTGTGGCTGCTGCGGCGGCGTCGGTGTCGTGGTGCCTTGCGAAGGGATCATTGCCCAGCGACCGCGGCGTCCTCCCTTCCCATCCTTCGATGTGACCGTGGCCCATCTGACGGCGGAGGTTCTTGGCGATGCGCGAGGCTGCGGCTTCCCGGCGGCTCTCTACCTACCGGCCCTTTCACAGCGAGGCCCTTTGCATGGTCATCAATCTGGTCAAGCCCTCCCTTGCCTCTGGATCTGGTGTTGCGAGCTCAGGGCCGATGGGCCTGGTCTAGCTCCTCTAGTGGTGATGTTTCCTGCGGTGGTGGACTGGTTGCCGGGGCGGCGGCCCCAGGTTTGGTGGTGGCGGCTTCGGCCCGGGGGCGGAGCGCGTCTGGGCATGGCAAATCGAGGGGTCCCATGTCTAGGTTGAAATCGGCCTCGACATGTTCTGCGGCGGTTGGTGGGCTGGAGTTGGTGGTTTGTCATGTGGGATGCAGGTGGTCGAGGCATCTCCGGGAGAAATCCTCTTCTTCGGAATCGGCGACGGCGGCGCCCGTGGGTGTCGCGATCTTTCCTAAAAGCATCGTTGTGGAGGTGTGGTTACCGCTCTCCCAGCGGCCTTGGCTCCGGAGGGAAACCTCTGATCATCTGGATCGGGCGATGGAGGCATCCTAGCGCCTTTCTCCTCCTTGGGGGCATCGTCTTGAAGCGGACCGCAACTAGGAGACCGATGGTTGTTGGTGGCTAGTTCGTCGAGGCCAGGGGGTGTCAATGTCTGTTTGGCAATGATGATGGCGTCAAGATGAGTTGGGGTCGCGGCTCGGGCTCTTGTAGTCGGTCTATCCGGCGTGTCCGATGTGCTCTTTCGTCGTTGCTTGGTTGTTGTGGAGTCGAAGCTGCGGTGGATTGTGTCCAGGTGGTGACGATGACAAGGACTCGGCGGTCGTTCGCGCAGGACTCGGTCGGCGCAAGCCCTACATATTTCCTTGCAAAGATTGTCGTCAAAGTCAAATTTATCGTTCGCTAGCGCGTGTGGCCATCTGTTGGCATGTGGCCAGGTTGGCCGGTGGTGTCCATTTTCTGGGCTGAGTTGTATCGGTTTTAGCCCGGTTTTCCGAAAATTATCCTAGCAATTCTTATTCTCTCTTAATCAATGAAATGGCAAGTCTTTTGCCTCGTTTCAAAAAACAAAGAATTCAATACACAGTGATGGGCATTTTTTAAGGTCAATAAACATGTTTTTCACACACAACGAACATTTTTCGTATACATCAGGAACATTTTAATATAAATATTTAACAATTTTAAATACATCACCAACTTTTCAAATAATACATTTTTTGATGTCCCCTTAGTTAATGTAGGTTGTACATTTTTCGCATACACTAGGAACATTTTTTAAATACATGATCAACATTTTTCATACACACTGTATTTTCTGTATACATGAGAAACATCTGTTCTATATACATTTGGCATTTCTCAATTGCTTGATACATTTTTAGTATATAATCAAAAAAATTAAATACATTTTATATTTTGTGTATGCATTTTTCATAGAGAAACATTTCCACTATACAAGTTTAACATATTCCATATGCTTGATTACATTTTTAGAAATATTCCACATGACGTATTATATATATTCGCCACCCTGGATCGCTCTATTCGTCACCCTGGGTGTGGAATAGATATTCTTCACCCCCTCTCTATTTTGACATCAATGCACCGTAGTTTCAGGTTTCGTAAATTTTGTCTTATTTTATACATAAATAGAGAATGTAAGAAAATACGTACTCATCGTAAAAAATATTTTATGTTACGTAAAATTACGAATGTAAAAACATAGTGTAAACATACATAAAATGCAATTTTTCTAATCTTACAACTTATATTTTTTTACCCAATTTTACATATTGAATCAATATGCATGTAACTATTTATATTCTAAACGTAATTTATTTAGAAAGCGATCGAAAACATTACCTCAGATGAAGAATAACTTATTCTGCACCCTAGGTGATGAATAGTAACACTATATATATATATATATATATATATATATATATATATATATATATATATATATATATATATATATATATATATATATGCTACTAATCTAAAAGGTAAAAAAAGGAAAAAAGAACGAACATGCAAAAAACGAGGCAATGGACTGTCACCTCTCGCGCGTTGGTCCCGCCAAATTTCGGGAGGTGCTTGAAGTGACCGTACCCTACATCTCTCGCTATAAGCGGGACATAGGCGCGGCCCGTATTTGGAGGTCGTTGCGGCAAATATGCGAGCTTTTGCTCGGGGGAAGTCGTCAAGTGGGCCAGCCCATTACAATTCACGGTGCAAGCTGTTGCGTTGCATATCTCTACTTCTAATGGAGCAGTTGGTGAATAGTCTCCAGGGTTTATTTTCGTTGGATTTTTTCGTCTCTCCTCCCATCATCCCCTCTCATCCTGGTTCATCGGTTTATTTTTCTCTCCACTCCTTATTACAACCAGGACTTTCCTAACGTATAAAAAATCACGGATCTAACTTCCTTAAATTATTCATATCAATCGATTCCTTTTATTGTTTCAATTTGTCTTAGGAAACAAATAACAAATTTTTAAAAAACAAATAATAGATTTGAATCTAACTTTCCTAACTTATCTAAATCAATCGATTTCTCTCATTAGTGAAATTTTCTTTAGGAAACAAATAACAGACACGTCACAAACTTTCCTCCCAATAAATAGTTTCTTAACATTTGCAAACTTTCCTAATCAGACACGTCACAAATGCGCAGGTACTGATATCATGTAACCAAACAATAAAACCCCATTTGCATAGAAATCAGTTCAAAATCCTAACTTTCCTGAATTTTTACCTTTCCTTGGTAACATCCAATATTTCCTATGTTTTTCATCTAATGAAGGAAATCACCCCTCCATCGATATTAGCATTTTTTTGGAATGAGATCTCCGGGTTATGATTTTTTTGTGATTCTTTCCAATTGTGACCTCTCCTTCCGCTCCGGCTCCTTCTCGCATAATCACCTCCACCACAGCCAGATGACGCCACCCTAGACCTATTGCCTTTCCACAACTTCTCCGCCACCTCCTCCTCGTACTCCATTGACAATCCCTCCGCCACGTTTGTCCACGGCGATGTCGAGGGCATGGCACAATAGCGTACTAGTGGTAGAGCAGCGCATAGCAGCAGGAAGAAGCACGCAGCAGGCGAGGCGAGCGGCCGACGGTGGAGGGAAGAGATGCGGCCGGCGTGGCTGAGGGGGCGGCCGGCAGAAGATGGCCGCGGCAGGAGGCGGCGCCTGGCACGGGCGCGACGGCGGGGCGAGTGAAGGGATAGGTGGCAGCAGACGGGGCGAGCGCAGCCAGCGAGAGTGTGACGCGGCCAGGGTGTGCGTCGCGCGGGGTGCAGTGGTGCGGTGGCTGTGGCGAGCGTGACAGCAACGGCGGGCGCAACGGATGCGGTGTGGCACGTGTGTGGGCATGGAGAGCCAGATGGGGAGTGGCCTGATACGTCTCCAATGTATCTATAATTTTTGATTGTTCCATACTATTATATTACCTGTTTTGGATGTTCATGGGCTTTATTTTACACATTTATATCATTTTTGGGACTAACCTACTAACCGGGCGCCCAACCCGTATTGCTGTTTTTTTCCTATTTCAGTATTTCGAAGAAAAGGAATATCAAACAGAGTCCAAACGGAATGAAACCTTCGGGAGCGTGATTTTTGGAACGAACGTGATCCAGAGGACTTGGAGTGCAAGTCAAGAAGCAGCCGAGAACGTGATCCAGATGGCTTCTTTTCTCTTTTTGGATCTCAATACAATGTTCTCACCCTCTCTTGTGGAGATCTATTCGATGTAATTTCTTTTTGCGGTGTATTTGTCGAGATCCGATGAATTGTGGGTTTATGATCAAGTTTATCTATGAATAATATTTGAATCTTCTCTGAATTCTTTTATGTATGATTGAGTTATCTTTGCAAGCCTACTAGATTGATCTTTCTTGCCATGGGAGAAGTGCTTAGCTTTGGGTTCAACCTTGCATTGTTCTTACGTAGTGACAGTAAGGGTTGCAAGATACGTATTGTATTGTTGCCATCAAGGATAAAAAGATGGGGTTTATATCATATTGCTTGAGTTTATCCCTCTACATCATGTCATTTTGCTTAATGCGTTACTCTGTTCTTTGTGAACTTAATACTCTAGATGCAGGCAGGAGTCGGTCAATTTGCGGAGTAATAGTAGTAGATGCAGGCAGGAGTCAGTCTACTTGTTACGGACGTGATGCATATATACATGATCGTGCCTACATAATCTCATAATTATTCGCTTTTCTATCAATTGCTCGACAGTAATTTGTTCACCCATCGTAATACTTATGCTATCTCGAGAGAAGCCTCTAGTGAAACCTATGGCCCCCGGGTCTATCTCTTATTATATTTGCTTCCAATCTACTTTTATTTGCATCTTTATTTTCTGCATCTATGTTATAAAATACCAAAAATATATTTATCTTATCATACTATCTCTATCAGATCTCACTTTCGCAAGTGGCCGTGAAGGGATTGACAACCCCTTTATCGCGTTGCTTGCGAGTTCTTTGTTTGTTTGTGTAGGTTCATGGGACTTGTTGAGGAGCCTCCTACTGGATTGATACCTTGGTTCTCAAAAACTAAGGGAAATACTTACCCTACTGTGCTGCATCATCCTTTCCTCTTCAAGGAAAACCAACGCAAGCTCAAGTCGTAGCAAGAAGGATTTCTGGCGCCGTTGTCGGGGGGGTCTTTGCTCAAGTCAAGACATACCAAGTACCCATCACAAACTCATCTCCCTCGCATTTACATTATATGCCATTTGACTCTCGTTTTCCTCTCCCCCACTTCACCTTCGTTGTTTTATTTGCCCTCTCTTTCCCAATCTTCTCCTCCTCTCTTTTCGCTTGCCTTTTTCTGTTTGCTTGTGTGTCGGATTACTTGTTGCCATGGCACAAGATAATACCAAATTGTGTGATTTCTCGAATACCAATAATAATGATTTCCTTAGTACTCCAATTGCTCCTCTTAATGATGTTGAGTCTTGTGAAATCAATACTGCTTTGCTGAATCTTGTTATGAAAGATCAATTCGCCGGTCTTCCTAGTGAAGATACTGCTACTCATCTAAATAACTTTGTTGATTTGTGTGAGATGCAAAAGAAAAAAGACACGGATAACGATATTGTTAAATTGAAGTTATTTCCATTTTCACTTAGAGATCGTGCTAAAGTTTGGTTTTTGTCTTTGCCTAAAAATAGTATTGATTCTTGGAACAAGTGAAAAGATGCTTTTATCTCTATGTATTTTCCTCCCGCTAAGATCAACACTCTTAGGAACGATATTATGAATTTTAAACAATTTGATCATGAGCATGTTGCCCAATCTTGGGAAAGAATAAAATTGATGATTCGCAATTGCCCGTACCCTACATCTCTCGCTATAAGCGGGACATAGGCGCTCCCCGTATTTGGAGGTCACTCCGGCAAATATGTGAGCTTTTGCTCGGGGGAAGTCGTCAAGTGGGCCAGCCCATTACAATTCATGGTGCAAGCTGTTGCGTTGCATATCTCTACTCCTAATGAAGCAGTTGGTGAATAGTCTCCATGGTTTATTTTCGCTGGTTTTTTTATCTCTCCTCCCACCACCCCCTCCCATCCTGGTCCATCGGTTTATTTTTCTCTCCACTCTTCATTACAACCAGGACTTTCCTAACGTATAAAAAATCACGGATCTAACTTTCTTAAATTATTCATATCAATCGATTCCTTTTATTGGTTCAATTTGTCTTAGGAAACAAATAACAAATTTTTAAGAAACAAATAATAGATTTGAATCTAACTTTCCTAACTTATCTAAATCAATCGATTTCTCTCATTAGTGAATTTTTTTTAGAAAACAAATAACAGACACATCACAAACTTTCCTCCCAATAAATAGTTTCTTAACATTTGCAAACTTTCCTAATCAGACACGTCACAAACGCGCAGGTACTGATATCATGTTACCAAACAATAAAACCCCATTTGCATAGAAATCAGTTCAAAATCCTAACTTTCCTAAATTTTTACCTTTCCTTGGTAAAATCCAATATTTCTTATGTTTTCCATCTATTGAAGGAAATCACCCCTCCATCGATATTAGCATTTTTTGGAATGAGATCTTCGGGTTATGATTTTTTTGTGATTTTTTCCAATTGTGACCTCTCCTTCCGCTCCGGCTCCTTCTCGCATAATCACATCCACCACAGCCAGCTGACGCCACCCTAGACCTATTGCCTCTCCACACCTTCTCCGCCACCTCCTCCTCGTACTCCATTGACAATCCCTCCGCCACGTTTATCCACGGCGGTGTCGAGGGCATGGCGCAACAGCGTACAAGTGGTAGAGCAGCGCATAGCAGCAGGAAGAAGCACGCAGCAGGCGAGGCGAGTGGCCGACGTTGGAGGGTAGAGATGCGGCCGGCGTGGCTGAGGGGGGCGGCCGGCAGAAGATGGTCGCGACAGGAGGCGGCGCCTGGCAGGGGCGCGACAGCGGGGCGAGCGAAGGGATAGGTGGCAGCAGACGGGGCGAGCGCAGCCAGCGAGAGTGTGACGCACGGCCAGGGTGTGCGTCGCGCGGGGGTGCAGTGGTGCGGTGGCTTTGGCGAGCATGACGGCAATGGCGGGCGCGACGGACGCGGTGTGGCACGTGCATGGGCATGGAGAGCCAGAGAGAGAGTGGCCTGATACGTCTCCAACGTATCTATAATTTTTGATTGTTCCATACTATTATATTACCTATTTTGGATGTTCATGGGCTTTATTTTACACATTTATATCATTTTTGGGACTAACCTACTAACCGGAGGCCCAACCCGTATTGCTGTATTTTTTTTCCTATTTCAGTATTTCAAAGAAAAGGAATATCAAACGGATTCCAAACGGAATGAAACCTTCGGGAGCGTGATTTTTGGAACGAACGTGATCCAGAGGACTTGGAGTGCAAGTCAAGAAGTAGCCGAGAACGTGATCCAGATGGCTTCTTCTCTCTTTTTGGATCTCAATACAATGTTCTCCCCCTCTCTTGTGGAGATCTATTCGATGTAATCTCTTTTTGCGGTGTGTTTGTCGAGATCCGATGAATTATGGGTTTATGATCAAGTTTATCTATGAATAATATTTGAATTTTCTATGAATTCTTTTATGTATGATTGAGTTATCTTTGCAAGTCTCTTCGAATTATCGGTTTGGTTTGGCCTACTAGATTGATATTTCTTGCCATGGGATCAGTGCTTAGCTTTGGGTTCAATCTTGTGGTGTCCTTACCCAGTGACAGAAAGGGTTGCAAGGCACGTATTGTAATATTGCCATCGAGGATAAAAAGATGGGGTTTATATCATATTGCATGAGTTTATCCATCTACATCATGTCATCTTGCTTAAAGTGTTACTCTGTTCTTTATGAACTTAATACTCTAGATGCAGGCACGAGTCGGTCGATGTGTGGAGTTATAGTAGTAGATGCAGGCAGGAGTAGGTCTACTTTTTATGAACGTGATGCCTATATACATGATCATGCCTAGATAATCTCATAATTATTCGCTTTTTTTCAATTGCTCAACAGTAATTTGTTCACCCACTGTAATACTTATGCTATCTTGAGAGAAGCCTCTAGTGAAACCTATGGCTCCCGGGTCTATCCTTTATCATATAAGCTTTCAATCTACTTTTATTTGCATCTTTATTTTCTGCATCTATATTATAAAATACCAAAAATATATTTATATTATCATATTATCTCTATCAGATCTCACTTTCGTAAGTGGCCGTGAAGGGATTGACAACCCCTTTATCGCGTTGGTTGCGAGTTCTTTGTTTGTTTTTATAGGTTCGTGGGACTTGTGAGGAGCCTCCTACTGGATTGATACCTTGGTTCTCAAAAACTGAGGGAAATACTTACGCTACTGTGCTGCATCACCCTTTCCTCTTCAAGGAAAACCAACGCAAGCTCGAGACGTAGCAAGAAGGATTTCTGGCACCGTTGCCGGGGAGGTCTTCGCTCAAGTCAAGACATACCAAGTACCCATCACAAACTCATCTCCCTCACATTTACATTATTTGCCATTTGCCTCTCATTTTCCTCTCCCCCACTTCATCTTTGGCGGCAATATTCACCCTCTCTTTCCACTACCACAACCAAAAGGGGTAAACTAGAAGAACACACCTTTACAAAGCTATCTTTTTAGCACGCAATCTAGCGGTTCTTTCCTTACACTCGTCAATGGAAATTCTCATTGTTGTACACACCTTTTGGGAGAAGCCTACTTGATTGAAATTTTCTAGAATACTCTATGTGCTTCGCTTATATCTTTTGAGCTTGATAGTTTTTGCTCTAGTGCTTCACTTATATCTTTTAGAGCATGGCGGTGGATTAATTTTGAAGAAATTTCTAGTCTCTCATGCTTCACTTATATTATTTTGAGAGTCTTTTAGAACAGCATGGTATTTGCTATGGTTACAAATTTGGTCCTAGAATGATGAGCATCCAAGTTGGGTATAATAAAAACTATCATAGAAGAGAATTGGGTGCTATGATCAATTTGTTGCTTGATAATTGTTTTGAGATATAAAGGTAGTAATGTTAGGGTCATACTAGTGGATAATTATGAAATTGAGAAATACTTTTGTTGAAGTTGGCAAGTCCCGTAGCATGCACGTATAGTAAAAGTTGTGTGACAAATTTGTTGCATGAGGTGCTCTTCTGATTGTTTTCCTTATGAGTGGCAGTCGGGGACGAGCGATGGATTTTTCCTACCAATCTATCCTTCTTGGGGCATGCGTAGTAGTACTTTGCTTCGAGGGATAAGTAGATTTTTGCAATAAGTATATGAGTTCTTTATGACTAATGTGAGTCCATGGATATACGCACACTCATCCTTCCACTTTGCTAGGTTTTCTTATGCCGCGCAACTTTCGCCGGTAGCTTGTACCCATTATTTACCTTCCTCAAAACAGCCACCATACCTACCTATTATGGCATTTCCATAGCCATTCCGAGATATATTGTCATGCAACTTTCCACCGTTCAGTTTAATTATGACACGTTTCATCATTGTCATATTGCTCTTTGCATGATCATGTAGTTGACATTGTATTTGTGGCAAGGCCACCTTCATAATTTTCATACATGTCGCTCTTGATTCATTGCATATCCCGGTACACCGCCGGAGGCATACATATAGAGTCATATCTTGTTCTAGCTTTGAGTTGTAAATAAAGAAAAGTGTGATGATCTTCATTATTAGAGCATTGTCCCAGTGAGGAAAGGATGATGAAGACTATGATTCCCCCACAAGTCGGGATGAGACTTCGGACTTTATAAAAATAAAAGAGGCCAAAGAAGCCCACCAAAAAGGAAAAAAGAGGAAAAAAAGAGAGAAAAAGAAAAAAAAGAAAAAAAGAGAAAAAGAAAAAAAGAAAATGAGAGAAAAAGAGAGAAGGGACAACTGCTACTATCTCTTTTTCCATACTTGTGCTTCAAAAAATAGCACCATGATCTTCATGATAGAGAGTCTCATATATTGTCACTTTCATATACTAGTGGGAATTTTTCATTATAGAACTTGGCTTGTATATTCCAATGATGGGCTTCCTCAAAAGTGCCCTAGGTCTTAATGAGAAAGCAAGTTGGATGCACACGCACTTAGTTTTTTTTTGTTGAGCTTTCATACATTTATAGCTCTAGTGCATCTGTTGCATGGCAATCCCTACTCAATCACATTGATATCTATTGATGGGCATCTCCATAGCCCGTTGATACGCCTAGTTGATGTGAGACCATCTTCTTCCTCTTTTTGTCCTCACAACCACCACAATAGACCACCATAGTGCTATGTCCATGGCTTGCACTCATGTATTGCGTAAGAGTTGGAAAAAGCTGAAGCGCGTTAAAAAGTATGAACCAATTGCTCGGCTCGTCATCGGGGTTGTACATGATGGGAGTGTTTTGAGTAATGGAAATGAAGCATGGCCCTAACTATATCATTTTGTAGGGATAAGCTTTCTTTGGCTATGCTATTTTGATAGGACATGATTATTTGTTAGTATGCTTCGAAGCATTATTATTTTTGTGTTTTATAAGCTTTTATCTTGAATCATTTGGATCTGAACTTTCATGCCACATTAAAGAAAATTACATTGAGAATTATGCTAGGTAGCATTCCACATCAAATTTTTTTTTATCATTTACCTACTCGAGGATGAGCATGAATTAAGCTTGGGGATGCTTGATACGTCTCCAACGTATCTATAATTTTTGATTGTTCCATGCTATTATATTACCCCTTTTGGATGTCTATGGTCTTTATTTTACATATTTATATCATTTTTTGGGACTAACCTACTAACCAGAGGCCTAGCCCATATTGCTGTTTTTTTTGCCTATTTCAGTATTTCGAAGAAAAGGAATATCAAACAGAGTCCAAACGGAATGAAACCTTCGGGAGCATAATTTTTGGAACGAACGTGATCCAGAGGACTTGGAGTGCAAGTCAAGAAACAGCCAAAGCTTCCACGAGATAGGAGCCCCCCCCCTATAGGGCGCGTCCCCTGTCTCGTGGGCCCCTTGGGCGTCCACCGACGTACTTCCTCCTCCTATATAAGCCTACGTACCCCGAAAACATCCAGGGAGCAGACGAAACACAATTTCTACCACCATAACCTTCTGTATCCGCGAGATCCCATCTTGGAGCCTTCGCCGACACTCTGCCGGAGGGGGAATCGACCATGGAGGGCCTCTACATCAACACCATAGCCTCTCCGATGAGTTGTGAGTAGTTTACCACAGACCTACGGGTCCATAGTTATTAGCTAGATGGCTTCTTTTCTCTTTTTGGATCTCAATACAATGTTCTCCCCCTCTCTTGTGGAGATCTATTTGATGTAATCTCTTTTTGCGGTGTCTTTGTCGAGATCCGATGAATTGTGGGTTTATGATCAAATTTATCTATGAATAATATTTGAATCTTCTCTGAATTCTTTTATGTATGATTGAGTTATCTTTGCAAGTCTCTTTGAATTATCAGTTTGGTTTGGCCTACTAGATTGATCTTTCTTGCCATGGGAGAAGTGCTTAGCTTTGGGTTCAATCTTGTGGTGTTCTTACCCAGTGACAGAAAGGGTTGCAAGATACATATTGTATTGTTGCCATCGAGGATAAAAAGATGGGGTTTATATCATATTGCTTGAGTTTATCCCTCTACATCATGTCATCTTGCTTAATGCGTTACTCTGTTCTTTGTGAACTTAATACTCTAGATGCAAGCAGGAGTCGGTCGATGTGTGGAGTAATAGTAGTAGATGCAGGCAGGAGTCGGTCTACTTGTTACGGACATGATGCCTATATACATGATCATGCCTAGATAATCTCATAATTATTCGCTTTTCTATCAATTGCTCGACAGTAATTTGTTCACCCATCGTAATACTTATGCTATCTCGAGAGAAGCCTCTAGTGAAACCTATGCCCCCGGGTCTATCTCTTATCATATTTGCTTCCAATCTACTTTTATTTGCATCTTTATTTTCTGCATCTATATTATAAAATACCAAAAATATATTTATCTTATCATACTATCTCTATCAGTTCTCACTTTCGCAAGTGTCTGTGAAGGGATTGACGACCCCTTTATCATGTTGGTTACGAGTTCTTTGTTTGTTTGTGTAGGTTCGTGGGACTTGTTGAGGAGCCGCCTACTAGATTGATACCCTGGTTCTCAAAAACTGAGGGAAATACTTACGCTACTGTGCTGCATCACCCTTTCCTATTCAAGGAAAACCAACGCAAGCTCAAGACATAGCAGAAGCCCACCAAAAAGAAAAAAAGAAAGAAAAAAAGAAAAAAAGAAAAAAGAAAAGAAAAAAATGAAGAAAAAAGAAAAGAAAAAAATAAAATGAGAGAAAAAGAGAGAAGTGACAATTGCTACTATCTCTTTTTCCACACTTGTGCTTCAAAAATAGCACCATGATCTTCATGATAGAGAGTCTCCTATGTTGTCACTTTCATATGCTAGTGGGAATTTTTCATTATAGAACTTGGCTTGTATATTCCAATGATGGGCTTCCTCAAAATGCCCTAGGTCTTCGTGAGCAAGCGAGTTGGATGCACACCCACTTAGTGTTTTTAGTTGAGCTTTCATATATTTATAGCTCTAGTGCATCCATTGCATGACAATCTCTACTCACTCACATTGATATCTATTGATGGGCATCTCCATAGCCCGTTGATATGCCTAGTTGATGTGAGACTATCTTCTCCCTCCTTTTGTCCTCACAACCACCACCATTTACCATCATAGTGCTATGTCCATGACTTGCGCTCATGTATTGCATAAGAGTTGAAAAAAGCTGAAGCGCATTAAAAAGTATGAAACAATTGCTCGGCTCGTCATCGGGGTTGTGCATGATGGGAGTATTTTGTGTAATGAAAATAAAGCATGGCCTAACTATATGATTTTATAGGGATAAGCTTTCTTTGGCTATGTTATTTTGATAGGACATGATTATTTGTTAGTATGCTTTGAAGCATTATTATTTTTATGTTTTATAAGCTTTTATGTTGAATCATTTGGATCTGAACATTCATGCCCCAATAAAAAAAATTACATTGAGAATTATGCTAGGTGGCATTCCACATCAAAAATTCTGTCTTTATCATTTACCTACTCGAGGACGAGCAGGAATTAAGTTTGGGGATGCTTGATACGTCTCAAACGTATCTATAATTTTTTATTGTTCCATGCTATTATATTACCTGTTTTGGATGTTCGTGGGCTTTATTTTACACATTTATATCATTTTTGGGACTAACCTACTAACCGGAGGCCCAGCCCGTATTGCTATTTTTTTGCCTATTTCAGTATTTCGAAAAAAAGGAATATCAAACGGAGTCCAAACGGAATGAAACCTTCGAGAGCGTGATTTTTGGAACAAACGTGATCCAGAGGACTTGGAGTGCAAGTCAAGAAGCAGCTGAGGCGGCCACGAGATCGGAGGGCGCGCCCACCCCTCCTGGGCGCGCCCCCTGTCTCGTGGGCCCCTTGGGCGACGTACTTCTTCCTCCTATATAATCCTACATACCCCGAAAACATCCAGGGAGCCACCAAAGAAATATTTCCGCCACCGTAACCATCTGTATCTGCGAGATCCCATCTTAGAGCCGTCGCCGGCGTTCTGCCGGAGGGGGGATCCACCACGGAGGGCTTCTACATCAACACCATAGCCCCTCCGATTAGTTGTGAGTAGTTTACCACAGACCTTCGGGTCCATAATTATTAGCTAGATGGCTTCTTCTCTCTTTTTGGATCTCAATACAATGTTCTCCCCCTCTCTTGTGGAGATCTATTCGATGTAATCTCCTTTTGCGGTGTGTTTTTCGAGATCCGATGAATTGTGGGTTTATGATCAAGTTTATCTATGAATAATATTTAAATCTTCTTTGAATTCTTTTATGTATGATTGAGTTATCTTTGCAAGTCTCTTCAAATTATCGGTTTGGTTTGGCCTACTAGATTGATCTTTCTTTCCATGAGAGAAGTGCTTAGATTTGGGTTCAATCTTGCGGTGTCCTTACCCAGTGACAGAAAGGGTTGCAAGGCACGTATTGTATTGTTGCCATCGAGGATAAAAAGAAGGGGTTTATATCATATTGCATGAGTTTATCCCTCTACATCATGTCATCTTGCTTAAAGCGTTACTCTATTCTTCATGAACTTAATACTCTAGATGCAGGCAGGAGTCGATCGATGTGTGAAGTAATAGTAATAGATGCAGGCAGGAGTCGGTCTACTTGTTATGGACGTGATGCCTATATACATGATCATGCCTAGATAATCTCATAATTATTCGCTTTTCTATCAATTGCTCGACAGTAATTTGTTCACCCACCGTAATACTTATGCTATCTTGAGAGAAGCCTCTAGTGAAACCTATGGCCCCGGGTCTATCCTTTATCATATAAGCTTTCAATCTACTTTTATTTGCATCTTTATTTTCTGCATCTATATTATAAAATACCAAAAATATATTTATCTTATCATATTATCTCTAGCAGATCTCACTTTCGCAAGTGGCCGTGAAGGGATTGACAACCCCTTTATCGCGTTGGTTGCGAGTTCTTTGTTTGTTTGTGTAGGTTCGTGGGACTTGTAAGGAGCCTCCTACTGGATTGATACCTTGGTTCTCAAAAACTGAGGGAAATACTTACGCTACTGTGATGCATCACCCTTTCCTCTTTAAGGAAAACCAACGCAAGCTCGAGACATAGCATGGCCCCGCGGGCGCGGAAGAAGAGTTGAAGGCTCGGGCATGGGCGCGCATAGGAGCGGGCATGTGCCACAGGGTCAATCCGAGGAGCTCAGTGGCTACCCCTACAATGGCCATGGCGGACGGTGATTCTCGTCCACGGCGAAATACCTAACGAGAGCAAACGAGAGGGGAAACTGGGGAAAGGCAAGAGGAGATCACAGCGGTGTCAATGGAACCCTAGGGGAAGACAGGGGAGCTCGGGGCGGCGCGGATCGAACGGCAATTTCGCGGTGGCCGAAGGTTGAGGAAGACGGCAACGACGTCGATCTGGGGGTGTTAGACTTGATCTCTTTGGTGTAGACGAAGTAGCGGAGGCATTTAGAGCTCCTCGACAAGCTCCTAGCCAGCAGTGAGGGCAGTGGTCGTGTGGACGGGGTCGGTCATGGTGGCCGTGGCATCTGAGTTCGTCCAGATCACCGGGATCGAGCGAGCGAGGAGGAGAAGTGGATCCGGGAGGGGCGTCGAGGAGGAGTGAGGCCATGGGGGCAGGGGAGGCAGGGCATCTCCCTTATCCATTCCCCTTCGATGCCGGCGAGGTGGTCGGGCGGGAGCCCGGCTTTGTAGCGACGGGCTCGGGGAACAGGAGAAGACGACCGTGCGGGGACTGGACCACTGGGCCGGTTCGGTGGCAAGGCCCGGGGGGTAGGGGGAATCCCCCTTTTCATGGTTTTTAATGTATTCTAATCCGTTTCTCCTTTTTAACACTGTTTCCTATTTATTCTTATATCAACTAAATGGATTTTGTTAATTGTGAAACTATGCACACAATCGAGCACACTATTTTTAGGTGGCACAAAAAGTTTGGGGCCAAAATGAAATACATAAAATTAGGTTTATATTTAATTGGTTATTTTAACTACTACCTCTTACTAATTTGACAAGATTTAATTTTTGGGTCAAATAATATTGGGCTCAACATGTCAAAGATCAGTGGAATTTATAGAATTTGGTGAACATTTTAGTTTTACTGTTTGACAAAATAATTTATTTGACTTTATTTTAAATTCGAATTGGGCTTTGATTTTTATCAAGTGGTAGTTTGGCTTAGCAAGCCTGATGACATGGCATCATTAGGGGGAGGTCACTGTAGCTAACGACTTGAGGTCTTACATAATCTTCCCATTTCTGAAATTTCATTGTTAAATGATTGGGGAATATATCACATTATCCATTAGTTCAGTCAAGCTCACCACAAGTCCACACATTATTGCCAATTGAGTAAGTCTTATTGGCGGGGGGAATAGGCTATGTGCGTGTGTGTGTTAGAGAGAGAGAGGGAGAGAGAGAGAGGAAGAGGGAGGGAGAGAGAGTGTGTGTGTGTGAGAATTTAATGGTAAAAAAGGTCGCCAATGTCGTAATATTGAACTCTTAAAGTTAATATGGTCCCTTTGCAATGCACGGGCGTTCTTCTAGTCAACTGTAGCGATCATTGCCTCAAAAAATACAGTAGTTTTTGAAATTGATAACATTTTTGAATTTTTAGTTTTTTGTAATTGCCAACAATTTTGTAAAATTCTCAACAGTTTGTAATTTTAAAAAACAAATTAAGAATCTAAACATTTTTGGAATTTTTGAAACATATTTTATTTAAAACCCTAATAATTTTGAAATTTCCCCCAAAAATTGACGAATTTTGAGCGTTTTTATAAGAACTCGAACCATTTTTATAGTTGAGAATATTTCATTTAAAAATTACAGAAAATTTTGTTTTAAAATATGAATATTTAAATTTTTCAACGAGCTTTTGAAACCAGGAAGAGTTTTCTCAAATTATGAACAACTTTTTTTAAACGCGACCATTTTTTCAATTGCCTACATTTTTAAAAACACATCCACTGTTTGAATTCATGAAGAAAGTTTGGAATCTTGATTTTTCTTAATTTCAAAAAAAATTAGAAAATATGAAAATAAAAAGTGCGAAAACATGATAAAGAAACAACAAGAAAATGAAAAAAAATCAGGCCAAAACCTTCCAGAAGGTTACTAAAACCAGAAAATTGGTGCTTGAACGTTCCTGAAATCTTAAGAGAATATAATTCGGCTAGTCTATCGCCTGCTCGGTCACTCCTTTCCTGTGGGATTGGGCAACAAATCGCCGCCTCGAGCGGCAAATAGGAAATACCCAAAGGTACTACTCGCTGAGAGGGATATATGGGAATGACTAGTCCCTGGGTAGTCCCGAGGGGTGCGGTGGAGGGCCTTAATGCCAAGACATCTGGCGCGGGAGCTTAGTAGCGCGCCAACAACGCGAGTGAAACACATTGATATCATATACTATCAGTTTCTATCTCCTTCTCCTTTGTTTTCCCCGAAGTTTTCCATTTCCTCTAATTTTTTGGTTTTGTTTTACTCGGGGTTTCTTCTTCTTCTTTTTTAGCTTTTCAGGATTTTCTTATTTTTCTGAATTTTTTTTTCATGTGTCGGTGCACAGGTGTGTTCCCGCATTGAGCAAACACATGTGTGGTCCTGTATGGAGCGCATGTACACCTCGAGTGCTTCATCCTGCGGGAGCACAAGCGAGTACGCTTGGGCGCACGGGTGTGTTACTGCTAGTTAGGAGCACGTGTTAGTTCACGCTGAGAACACAAGTTAGTACTAGTTGGGAGCACATATATGCCTAAAACATTTTCTATTCAAAATTTATCAAACTGGGGTCTCATTTCAAGGATATCGACGTGAGAAACGCAACGATAAAAATAATTCACAATTTGAACGCGTGACTCAAGAGTATTTAAATTTTTTAAGGATTGAAAAAATACAAACAAACTCATTCATCCTGGCTCAGTGGAAGTGCCTACTTAAAGGTTGGAGTTGATAGTGAGTTCACATGTGGGGCCATATAAATAAACAAATGCACTTCTAGCCACATGTGAGACAAGCAACCTTTCAAAAGATATAATAAACAAATGTTACTATTGTGAGGCATGTCACATCCAGATAAACAAATACAGTGCTACCCTAATATGAGCACAACACTCTTATAAAAACACATATTGTAAATGCATATGATTGCAATTAAAAACCATGGTCTTTATTTTAATTTTTCTACCCAATCAATCCTTCTGGTTCTATAGCATGGTAGAAGAGAGCAAACACTTTGCAATTAGTCATAGACATTCTCCTCCTACCAAATCCACGATCTTGTGCATTCAAATTACTCATGTCCATTTGCCTATGTTTTAAAATTTAAAATGTTATCTCGCTGTAAATCTTACAAAGGACCTACAATAGTAGCTTAAAAATCATCAATGACTACAACATGACCTTTTGTTATATGTATGCTCCCTTTTTAATCATAAACTATGTAATAGACGCAAGACATCATCATCTTTTGATGGCTCCGTAGCAACGCACAGGCATTGTGCTAGTCCTTCCAAAACTCCAAGACTGTAACAAATGACATATATGATGCACCACTTATCACCATAAAAGAAGATGAGTTGCTCACTAGAAGTGATATATAGCAGTGCCCCTAGGTCAGACCACCCTACCATGAGAACATAACAGGCTTTTATTGGGTCGTTTCCTATGTCCACGACGCACCTCGACTTGGGCAAAACCGAGCATATCCCTTTTGTCTCGGTGGTTTTGCAAGGGCCGTGTGAGTAGGGGAGCACCAAAAGCTCATAGATCACGGGCTTCATGAATGCTTGGGGAACGTTTGGATCCCTCGCCTGATTGCCTTGCTAGGCAGGGCCAGCCTTGCCGATGGAGGCGAGCCAAATTGTCTCGCTCGCTCAAACGCGAAAAAAGATGGAAACCGCTGGTAACGAGGCTTGCTCATCCAGTAACCAAATGCTTTGCTTCCTTGCCGGGTCAGGCTAGGCGAGCGCTTGCCTGAGATCCAAACGTTCCCTTGGTAGCTCAGCTCATTAAGCCCGTAACTTGCTTCTTAATGAAACAAAGGCAATCATTGGTTTCAGCTTGTTAAACCTAAGGAGCAACCCATTAACATAACACAGCACTTATTATTATGTTTAATGAGAATATTTGTGGCACGTCAACCAATGTACTTCATCTACTCCATAGAAGAAAATTATTAGCGTACCTCCTCATGTGATTACTGTCTTCCTTGACGAAGGTATAGTGCGTGTAATCCAATATTTACAAGTGCTTACAAGCTTAACAAGCTTTAAACAAACAGAGTCGATTATTTCTTTTTAGAGATTTCAACGTGGGCTACATAGCAAAATGAGTGAATTAATACTCTAAAATACGTTTATATACGTCCGTCTGTATTCCATATAGTAATCTCTAAGAAGACTTATATTTAGGAACGGGGTACTCCTTGAGCTTAATGAGTCGAATCTTAACAAGCACGACTATATAGCCGAGTAACTTTTTAATCCACCCTACGCGCGAGCTCTCGCGCCGCGCCTCACCCCAAAACGACTGATCCGTCCGTCCGGGTGACCGCAACCGCAGCGAAAAGGGACAGCTCTCCTTTGTTCATCGTTATCTTCCTTTTCGATCGATCTCCCCAAAGCTGTCACACTGGATGGATAATAACCAGGCGTGCTGACTCGTCCAGAGGTGAGGTCCGATCTTCTTGAGGTAAGCGAAACCCGGACGTGACCGGCGCCGGCCACAACAGGACAGGCCGCCGCGCGCGACTCCCACCGGGCGGAACCCCTCTCCTGCACCGTCACGACGGCGAGTGAGGCCGCCCGCTCTTGATCACGTCTATACGTACGTCCAAATGTTTTATGCGACGTAGGAGTAAGATAAGACGCATCCATCAGCTTGGGTGCACCTGGTCGCCTCGCTCGTCCACGTGAACAGTCGAAATCCCGATCGGTCGATCGATCGAACTATATATGTAAATTCCACGCAGCTTGTGGAGCATATCCTTAGATCTGCTCGAGATTTTGAGCTGCATGGGAGGCAGTAATGACGTTGCTTATCGGATCATTTACTGCAGACCCGCTGTCACGACCGACTTTCCGGGAAATAAATTTCCAGAAAAGACCGTCGTGCTCATCAGCCCCAAGATTACTGTTAGCTGATGAGGCTCCAACTTGATACAGAAATTCCAAGCAAAATACAAAGTATGCATGTAGTACAAGACCATTCTGGCCTGTGAGTACAACAAATGGTTTCTAGTGGTGGATGGCGGAAGCGGTTTGTGAATCATCAGTGTCTATGGGACTCCAATTCCCACAGGAACAGCTGACCAGGTTAACTCCTATCTTCGCGAGGCTGCTATCTCCATTGCTTAGGTTCCGGGGCTGTCACCGCGTCACTCCTCTCCGTGCAAGAAAATCTGGCCAAGACAATAGCCAGGGACAAGCCAGTGAGTACTTTGAATGTACTCGCAAACATTATGAACACAGTTATAATATAACAATGATGTGCTAAAATATTTTATGCTCATGACGTCAGTCACAATAGATAAATGAAATTCTGATGCGTGCAAGCAAGTTATTTATAAAATTGCAATAACATGGTAGTATAAAAACTTATGAAACAAATAATCAAGTAATGCCACAGTCGGGCGTCTGAGCGACGCCACATAAAGGGCTTTAAAAGAAAATGCCACAGTCGGGCGTCTGAGCGACGCCACATAAAGGGCTTTAAAAGAAAATGCCACAGTCGGGCGTCTGAGCGACGCCACATAAAGGGCTTTAAAAGAAATGCCACAGTCGGGCGTCTGAGCGACGCCACATAAAGGGCTTTAAAAGAAATGCCACAGTCGGGCGTCTGAGCGACGCCACATAAAGGGCTTTAAAAGAAAATGCCACAGTCGGGCGTCTGAGCGACGCCACATAAAGGGCTTTAAAAGAAATGATCATAATGAATATCCCGGAGGTAGAACCATCCCAGAGATATTCGGTAATAACAATAAAATCACGGGTTAGTCAACAATAATAATAATCATCACAGATATCACAAGTCACGGGTAGTAATTCCATTTTTCTGGTTAACAGTTTCACCTCCGAAGACCGACACTAAGACCGACACCTGACCCATCCCAGACTGTAATCCTTAACCATGGACACGGCTATTCGAATAGGTTTATTCTCTGCAGAGGGTGTACTCTTTACCCACGAGTAACGGATTTCTTTAGTCCATCAGGACTAATTCCATCTACGGTCTTTTTGTTGAAAACACACCTAACTTGCACACACCAGCTTATCACACACGTGTCTGGAATCACCCACGACACCTGTTAAGCAAACTCTAAGTGGGGAGGCTACAACCTCGCGTAGCATGGGATCAAATTTAAATCGCGCGCTCTAAGGGGTGGCCTCCCGTCTCGGTCCCAACCGGAAACACCCATGCCCCCGGACCAGGTGGCCTGCCTACCAGCTACAACCGGTATCTTCCACCATGGCCTCTCTGTACGGTGTGTGCTAGCAAGAGGTTGACAACTTACTGAACCGTACTCTACTTGCTGTAGAGACGAGTGGTAGTACGAAACAAGTATGGGGGTTACTGGAACAAGACTCGATCTACGGTCGACTCAGGAGGTTAAAGTATTCCCTGCATGATTAGTATAACAAACATAATCCATCCAACAGGGTCACCGCTCATATCACCTTGCCATGTCATATCAGACATAACCGTCCCGACGGAGACCGGTGACAAACTCATACCTACCCAAGGCAGAGTTTTTTCACGGTTTTCTGCCGGTATGCATTTCAAGGCATATGAGGGTGATTATCATCACAAGTGTGTTCGTTACCAACAGCATGGAAATCAGTAACACCCATGCATATGATCATATCACATGAAATAACAAGTCCTTCGAAATGCGGTGGAGTTATAAATGCATCAATGATCACACCAAAATATTATGCCGGGGTTCAGAATGCTTGCCTTCAATGTGTGGAAAGGCAGGGTGCACTCCAAAACTTTTGAAAGCTTCTTCTCTCTCCCAAAATCCTATTTTAAAATATATTTGAATTAACACATATTTCAAAAACAGAACCAAAAAGTTGTTTAAATTTTTTTCAAATAAATCTTAAAATAAACTAGACCAAATTTGAGGAAGGTAGAAAAAAGAATCAACTCATTTGGATTTATATTTAAAAAGTTATAGCCAGTCAAAGATTTGGTCAAATCTGTTATTTAAAATAAAACAGAAAAGAAAACGGTTCAGACGAGATTACGCTTTCGGTACAGAGGAGGCGTACTTTAGGCTTTACGCCTCCACTTATCCACGTGGACGGCGCAGGGTGTCACTGACAGTGGGCCCGCCTGGCCCACTGGTCAGGTTTGACCAGTCCGCCCTCCTCCTGCTTCCTCTGTCCCGAGCGGAGGCGGGACTCCGGCGACCAACGCCGGCGAGCGGCGGCTCCTCGCGGCCTCTGGAGGGCGGGGATGGATCCGCACGGCTGGGGCGTTTCTCCCGGTGGTCGAGGGGTCGACAGCGGTGGAAGAAGTCGTCGGCGGTGAGCTTCGCGGCGGAGGGAGGTTTCGGTGCAAAGTGGCTTCGGGGCGGCGGTGGTTCTCGATCGAAATGGAGTAGGGGGAAGTGTTCGGGGGAGGCAGAGAAGGCTTCTGGTGAAGAGATTGGAGAGGGGGAAGCTCTGGTTGCGCCGAACGGAGCCGGGAGGCGGCGGTGGCCGAACTGACCGGAGAGGTTGACGAAGACCTGCTCCCCTCCAATTGGTGGCAATGGGGGGTGCTAGTGAGACGGCGTGAGGCTACCTGAGGGCTCGGAGACGCTCGGGGCTTCCTTAAATAGGCGATGGAGGTCGGTTCCGCGGCGGCCGGATAAGCTCTCCGGCGAACCTCCTCTCTGTAGCTTGCAGGGCAACGTGGCGTGGCTGGGGATGATGGCAAGAGCTAGTGGATGAGAGGGCACTGCTCCAGGGGCCAGGTGGCGAGCCGGGGTGGCTTGGGCGGCGCTGCACGGCGCAGGGCTGTCGGGCGGCGGCGGCTAGTGTTTGGCCTGCCGGGCGCGGCGAGACTGCTTGGCGTGTTGCGGTGAGAAGGGGAGTGCGTGGCGAGGTGCTTCAGAGCGGGCCAAAGCCGTGGGGCCAACGTGTCGGCTCGGGCGCGCGGCTGCAATACGCGCGCTCTGGGCGCGTCCAGTGCACGCACACCAGGTGTTCGACACAATGCCGAGGCATGCTACAGGTCGCAGGTGAGGGTGGGGTTTACCAGATCGAGGTTAGGAGTAACTGGGAGTCTAGTGGACACGCTGGTTTGATCAGAGGTGCAAGTTCACAAAGCAATGCCACAATCATGCCAGAACTGGTCATGCTCTCCAGGTGTTTGGCAAAATGCCACATGCACTTAGGCAGGTCTTGGGGTGGCCAAAAACTCCAGATGGGGGTCTCTTTAGATGCAAAAGAGAGTGGTGAGGTTAGTTGGACAAAAGAGGAAACTTGCTAGTGCAAGTTTTACAAAACTACATTTCTGGACAGGAAATAAATAGCATTATTTCATGAACCAAAAATGATCCAAAAGGTGCATGCTCCTGGACTTAAGGGTTTAACATGGGGGACTACAAGTAGGAGAAATAATTAAGGGTATAGGGGCAACTAAAATGGTGGTTACTGTACAAATCCTCAAGTTGGTCCAGAATGGAAATGAGGTTGATTCACTCAATAATTTCAAAGAACAACCTTGGATTTTTGCACAAAGTGGAATAATAGGCTCCTACTGACCTCCCTTAATTTTGGTAGAAGTTTTAAATGAATACTTAAATAGGTTGTAGTGCAAACTGCCCTCTGGACCAGAGAAGAAAAATTGAGAGTAGGGCTCAAAATATTTAGTGAATGAAATATATTTTTGCATAAAAGTGATTTAAAAACATCACATGACATCTCCAAATTTTTGTGGAAACTTTAAGTGAATCTATCAAATGGTTGTAGTTCAAATATGGCCATTTAACCTAGAAAACCTTTTTCAAGAAAATAAAGAGCAAGCAACTTATTTATTTAATTAGTTATACTGATAAAAGGAAAGTTTTTCTTGAGAGGTTAAATAAGTCCAATAACAAATTTGAAAAGTTTTCTCTTTGGGAAAACTCATCATAACAGGGAAGAAAATGATTTAAAAAAATCAAAATGGAGCTCATAAATCCAAAGTTTTAAATCCTGGCAAAAATTTTAATTTAATAAAACAAGGCCAAATTTTTGGGGTGTCACACCCGCCGTCCCTCTCGTAGATATATCTCCAGATCTCATGATGCTATATGTTGTATTTCCGGGGAATGCAACCTTCTTTTTTCTTTTCGAGTGCGTACGGCGTTGTTAGAATTTAAATCCTCCACTCTACATTCCCTCGAAAATATCTTTCCACCCCACATCAACTAGGCACCTTGTATCTGCTGCTGTAATATACAGTGCGGCGTAAGCTAAATAAATCTGAGATGGTGCAAGGATCGAGTTAAGGGCATCTTCAAAGCGGACCCTCAAACCTTCCGCAAGGGTCTGGAGTAAACTGTCCGGACACAATTTGACATGTACCCTTCGAGGTAAGCAGTGGATGCCCTGTTCCTGCATCACTGTGTCTGATTTGTTGGTTTGAGAGTTGGCGTTGAAGATGCAAGGAGGAGACCATTTTCGGTGCTGACAGACATGCATTTGGGACACATGCTTCCGTACGCACTCCACTTCTTTTCTTTTTGCAGCGGGCAACTGCCCGCTTCTTTTCTTTTGTTCTAGAACCCGTGCATAACTCATGCTAGTAGAATATGATTACTTAGCTCGCTGGCAGGCGGCAGCTAATGACAACTGTAAGCAACACGATCTTGGAGATAAGTTCCGTTTCCGTACCTCCAAAAACAATCCCGGGAAAGCATCGCAATCGCACCCATGGGAAACGATCGTCTCTATAATCTATCTAAACATCTAATCGTATTACGTAATCAATCAAGCACATGTGGGCACGTACTCGCCGTCAACTTGATCGCCACGATCCAGCGCGGCCCCTCTGGCGCCTCCCCGTTGGCCCGCCCGCCCCACGCCAAGTCAGCATTCCACCCCTCCCCTCTCCCCTCAGAACCCGTCGTCCCCTCCGCCGGTTGGAGTGCTGAACCGGAGAAGGAAGGAACTGGCCTGTGCGCGTCGTCGTCGCGGCCTGTAACTGGACGCGCGCCATTATTCTATCTGACTGGCTGACTCACACCCATCGGACGAGACAAACGCGGGGCCGATTAGGTTAAGCGCTAAACCGGTGGCGATCAGGCCTAATCCCCGGCGGCCTGGGGAACCTGATGCTGATGACGGAGCGACGCACTGCTGCGCGGGTTGCGTCCGAGAAACGGTTAGTTCCGACGTGGAATTTTGGTGGGGTATCGATCGCCAGAGCCGTGTGGATCTCCCACGGGTTCGGCGAGGCAACGGCCGGACGGAACAGGCAACCGCATCGGCCGGTCGTCGTCGTGCCAGCTCGGCTGGCCGTGGCACAGCGCGCTGGATGTGCGTTGCTTCAGTGGGATATTCTCTCGAATGCATGTGACCTGATCAAACTAAATCTTTCTCGGCAAAGGTAGATAGCTGGAGAAGAGATGTTCCAGGAAATCTCAACATATGTTTGCACCACGCCAAATTCTCACGTGGCTTCGATGTTAGCCTAAAGTAATTATGTTGAGGCAGAGGGTTGATAGTGATGCAGTTTTTCAGGCCCTGCATATGTGTGTCCCTTGCGGAGTGGTATGTTCCAAAAAGAAAGAAAGAAAAAAAATCACACCAATTGAACGGGACATATTTGTACCTGGCCTGACAGCCATTTACATACAGCTGACACGTTACATAAGATGGTATAAGTCGTACGTATTTAGTTCCATGCCTTTCTTTCCTCACTCGCAATACGATTAAGCCAAAGCCTTCCTCCCATCTCGTAGATAGGCTAGGGTTCTAGTCCTTACAGGGGTGACGCTCAGACGAATGTCGACACTTCTTATTCGAGTCAGCCTTCCGAATTCCATCCTCCTCAAGTTCGTCCATCGGGACGGATTAGACTAAGCTCCGACATAGATTTCTGCCAGCTCCTCGAGGTGGCGAGGTTAGAGTTTCTCATCGTGCATGCGGGACAACGAGATTTATTGTCATGTTCTTCTCATTGATTCAAGGGTTTAACGACGACGAGTGTGGCTCCGGGGGCACTGGTCCTTAGGGACGTGTGCACGGACACTTCCCGACTGCAATCGACAAGGTCAGTCCAGCTACAATATGGGAGCGGCGTCTGTGGTTCGTTCTGGCAGCAACAGTGGTCGCTCGGTGGTCGAGTGACCTGAACATAATTGTATCATGTCTGGGGTGCTTTGTATTTTTGGAGAACTTTTTATAATAGATTTAAATCCTTATCACAAAAAAATGTTTGTGACACCTGGTTGATTTTTTCTTCCTTTCCATTACATGCCTAGAAGCACGCCATTTTCAAGGTGAGCACTTGGCAACATCGGTTGTAGTCCCTCCATCCATGCGTCGCCCCACTCGGGAGCGAAACCCTAGCCTCTACAAGCTCCCTCCCCCCCCCCCTCCGGCTGCCGCATGAGGCAGCCATCGAGCAACCCCAGCACGCTTCTGAGGAAGGTGGGCGACGGGGCCTGTGCTCCTCCCGCTTCTCCCGCAGGGGCTTCGAGACAACAATACTTAGCCCTATACCTGGGCATTCCTTGGACCGAGCTTTTTCCGAGACATGCTTTAAAAAGCCTGAGCCCCAAAAACCAAGCCCAAGCCCAGTCCGAAACATATAAAAAGTGCACGTTTCTTATTTTAATTATTATTTTGGGGGGGAGTATAAATGATATGTTATAGCTATACATCTTCTTGCAAAAAAAAACTATGCTTATGTTAAAACCCTAATTTGGAATTACTTCCGGTTATCAAGAGCTTCTAATTCAGGCCAAATCTGGAACCCGAGTGACGAGGATACAGACCCGGGGTAGGGTCATGGGCTCGACCTATACGTCCTACCCAAGGTCACTACCCTAGAAGATGGAAAGATCAAGAGTCAACGGAAAAGCACCAATCTCATACATCGAGTGCAATCCACTCGACGGTCACACCACTCGACGTTCGCTACTTATCGTCACTCGACCATATCGAAGACCAGGAGTCGGAAGAGTACGCAACGGCCGGATATTTACCCCTTAGTCTTCATGAGCATTAAGAGTACTTAATGCTGGTGTTACCAGTAACGCCCCTTACTTTATGTACATTAGTTCCCTTGTAACGAAGGGGAGCTGGGGTCCTGGCGTACTCTATATAAGCCACCCCCCTCCTCTGGCACAAGGGTTCGCAACCTCTGTAATACAACACACATAATCGAATCGACCGCCTCCGGGCACCGAGACGTAGGGCTATTACTTCCTCCGAGAAGGGCCTGAACTCGTAAACCTCGTGTGTACATCTTCGCCATAGCTAAGATCTTGCCTCTCCATACCTACCCCCCTTTCTACTGTCAGACTTAGAACCACGACAGTTGGCGCCCACCTTGGGGCCGGTGTTTTAGCGACTTATTGGTGAAGTTGCAAGTTTTTTCGATCATGGTTTCCGGCGGCGAGATGGTTCGGGGCCACGAGATCCGTCTCGGCGCGCTCGCTTTCGTCGTCGACGACTCGGCGTGGCTTCAGGAAGCTCCGTCCGACGTTGAGGCGCTCCCCGTCCGAGGGGCGATGCACTTTCGCGTGTGCGTTCGCGGCGTCCTTCTCCGGTAGCCGTCGACTCAATATCAGTCGACTCTGACGGTGTTTTCTCTCCCCGTTGTTCGCCGTCGCAAGCGGTCCGGTCGATCGCGGCTTCAACGTTGGGTGAAACACGTGGTGGCTCGGCGCTCGACCACTCATCAAGTCGCGGCAATCGAGCCCGACGAAACCCTCCACGGCATGTTCGATCTGTCGATTGGCTCCGTGGAGACTGCATCCGAGTGCGATAGCAGCGATCCTGCAGCCGAAGTCCTGATGGTCGACGGTCCTCACAGCCCGCCCGAGTTCCGCCGTGAGGGTGACGGATATGGAGGCGGTAATCCGTCGCACGTCCATGAGGAATACCGACCCGAGCCCCTCTCTTCACAGTAGAGGGAGGAACTTCGTCGCCGCAACATGGATGCGCTCCATACGCCCATCGTTGGAGAAACCCCCGAGGCTCGGGCCTTGGAGGAGGTGCGCCTAGCCAACTTGGCCGAGCGCACTCGACTGGATAACCTTCAGCGCGCTCTCGACGAGCGCGCCCAGGAGCGGGTCCATGAATCTAGTCGACGACAGCTTTTCCCGCCTCCACCTAAGGTATACCGCACTCCGATTCAGAATCTCACTGCTGCGACCCGAATAGCAGAGTCGATCCAGCCTTCCCAGTCGGAAGCTGGCAGAGGGCTGATGCAAATCCGGGCCCTGCTCAGGGCAGCAGGAGAGCAGAATACAGTAGTATCTCAGTCGCGGAATAGGATTCATAGCAAATCCGTTGCAGCGGACACGATTCAGTCGGCTCATAGCCCAAGATCGCCTCCGCGGCGTGAAGGCCGTGGGCAGTATGATCATCCACTCGACCGTGATAATCGTCGTCGGGGGCCCACGCCTCCTCCGAGGAGTGCGTCATATGTGCCTCGGCGGAATGATGATAGGCGCTGCCACAGTGGTGAGCGCAGGAATTCAGTCGACCCAAGGGAACCGGGCTTCGACGCGAGGTCTATCCTCATTCAAGGCCTGGTCGAACAGAGCACACAGAGAAGACCCTGGCAGAGATCATCCAAGTGGCAGTCGAGTGCATGTTTCTGGTCCCGAGTGTTTTAGCAGAGCCATCAGGGCAGCAGTGATACCTTCCAACTTCAGGCTGGCTTCCGGGGTCAGTAAGTTCACTGGTGAATCCAAGCCTGAAACTTGGCTTGAAGATTACCGAGTGGATGTGCAGATTGGGGGCGGTAACGACGAGATAGCGATGAAGCATCTCCCACTCATGTTGGAAGGGTCGGCCCGAGCATGGCTGACTCAGTTGGCTCCGGGCAGTATTCACAGTTGGGAAGAGCTATCCCGAGTGTTCGTGAGAACTTTCGAGGGCACGTGCAAGCGACCTAGAGGATTGCCTGAGCTGCAGCACTGCGTGCAGAAGCCGAATGAGACTTTGAGGGAGTTCATCCAGAGATGGTCCACTTTGCATCACACCGTCGAGAATGTTTCAGAGCATCAGGCTGTGTGCGCCTTCAAGGAAGGCGTCAAATATAGAGAGTTGGTCTTGAAATTCGGTCGGACTGGTGATATGACTCTGGCTCGAATGATGGAGATAGCCACCTGGTACGCTAACGGGGAAGAAGAGGATCGACTCCGTAGCGGGAAGAGCAAACCAGTCGGCCAAGAGGCCGGTGGAGGTAACTCCGGTCGGGAACAAAAGCGTAAGGCCGAGCCAGCGGCACCTGGAGAGATTGTGGCAGTGAATCAAGGAAAGTTTAAGGGAAAACCTAAGGGGCCCTGGCCCCCTAAGAAGGTGAAGGATAAAGAAGGGAATGATGTGCTGGATTTGCCGTGCCACATCCACACGAAGAAAGATGAGGAAGGTAATCTGATTTACCCGAAGCATACCACCCAGTAGTGTCGACTCCAAATCCAGCAGTTCCGAGAGAAACAACCAAATGAGAAGGAGAAGGAGTCGGACCAAGGTGAAGATGAAGAGGAAGACGATGGTTATCCCAAAGTCAATTCCACTCTGATGATATTTGCTGATGTTGAAAGCAATAGTCGATTGAAGGTCATCAACAGGGAGGTGAACACGGTCGCTCCCGCGATGACGACCACCTACCTGAGATGGTCTCATACGGCCATTACGTTCGACCAGTCTGACCACCCTGCTCGCGTGGCCACCCCTGGGAGGCAAGCTCTGGTGGTCGACCCTATGGTTGGAGGCACTCGACTGACCAAAGTACTAATGGACGGTGGCAGTGGTCTGAACATCCTCTACGCTGAGACCTTGAAAGGGATGGGAATTTCGATGTCCAAGCTTAGCGAGAACAATATGAGTTTTCATGGTGTTATTCATGGAAAGAAAGCCGAATCACTCGGCCAGATCGCCCTCGACGTGGTTTTCGGTGATTCGAAGCATTACCGTAAGGAGAAGTTGACATTTGAAGTCGTGGATTTCTAGAGTGCCTGAGGGAGTCCTAGATTAGGGGGTGTCCGGATGGCCGAACTATGACCTTTGGCCGGACTCCCGGACTATGAAGATACAAGATTGAAGACTTCGTCCTGTGTCCGGATAGGACCTTCCTTGGCATGGAAGGCAAGCTTGGCAATTCGATATGAAGATCTCCTCCCATTGTAACCGACTCTGTGTAACCCTAGCCCTCTCTGGTGTCTATATAAACCGGAGAGTTTTAGTCCGTAGGACGAACAACAATCATACCATAGGCTAGCTTCTAGGGTTTAGCCTCTCTGATCTCGTGGTAGATCAACTCTTGTACTACCCATATCATCAATATTAATCAAGCAGGAGTAGGGTTTTACCTCCATCGAGAGGGCCCGAACCTGGGTAAAAACATCGTGTCCCTTGTCTCCTGTTACCATCTGCCTAGACGCACAGTTCGGGACCCCCTACCTGAGATCCGTCGGTTTTGACACCGACATTGGTGCTTTCATTGAGAGTTCCTCTGTGTCGTCACCTTTAGGCCCGATGGCTTCTTCGATCATCAACCACGACGCGGTCCAGGGTGAGACTTTTCTCCCCGGACAGATCTTTGTATTCGGCGGCTTCGCACTGCGGGCCAATTTGCTTGGCCATCTGGAGCAGATCGAAAGCTACGCCCCTGGCCATCAGGTCAAGTTTGGAAGCTTAAACTACACGGCCGACATCCGCGGGGACTTGATCTTCGACGGATTCGAGCCACGGCCGAGCGCGCCGCACTGTCACGATGGGCATGATCTAGCTCTGCCGCCGGACAGCGCCTAGAGCGCCGCTCAGGTGTCCGCTCCGACCATTAGCTCAGAGCCGACTGCGCCAGTCGGGGACGGACGGTTGGACGCCGCCCCAGGAGCCGCAATCTCTACGGCGATAGGGCCGAATACCAGCCTAGTCCTTTGCGAGGCATGTGACTCCAAGGTGCCGGACTCCTTTCCGGACTCCGAATCTTCCGCACCCCTTCCGATCGAACCCGATTGGGCTCCGATCATGGAGTTCACCGCCGCGGACGTCTTTCAGCACTCGCCCTTTGGCGATATCCTGAATTCACTAAAGTCTCTCTCTTTGGCAGGAGAGCCCTGGCCGGACTATGGTCAGCAAGGTTGGGATGCGGACGACGAAGAAATTTGAAACCCACCCACCACCCACTTCATAGCCACTGTCGACGACCTAACCGACATGCTCGACTTCGACTCCGAAGACATCGACGGTATGGACGCCGATGAAGGAGACGACCAAGAACCAGCACCTATAGGGCACTGGAAAGCCACCTCGTCATATGACATATACATGGTGGACACCCCCAAAGCAGGGGATGGCGATGAAAAAATGGAGGACGGCCCCTCCAAGAAGCAACCCAAGCGCCGACGTTAGCGGCGCCACTCTAAATCCCGCCAAAGCAAAAACGGCGAGTCCGGCACTGGAGACAACAACACCCCGGACAGTGCCGAAGACAACCCCCTCCAGCAGGATTCAGCGCAGGAGGACGGAGGAGCCAGCCCTCATGAGAGAGCGGCAGACAGGGAGGTCAAGGACGACAATTATATGCCTCCCTACGAAGACGAGGCAAGCCTCGACGACGACGAATTCGTCGTGCTAGAGGATCCCGTCGAACAAGAGCGTTTCAAACGCAGGCTTATGGCCACGACAAGCAGCCTCAAGAAAAAACAGCAGCAACTTAGAGCTGACCAAGACTTGCTAGCCGATAGATGGACTGAAGTCCTGGTGGCCGAAGAGTATAAACTCGAACGCCCCTCCAAGAGCTACCCAAAGCGCAGGCTGCTACCCCAACTAGAGGAGGAAGCAACTAAACCTACATCACCAGCATACAATGCGCCCGATCGGCCACCCCGTGGCCGCGACAGAGAGGCCTTTCGGCCCTCAACTCAAGCCGCACCCCGGCGCCGCTCCAAAAATACCAGAGCACGGGGAAACGCAATAGACCTGCGAGACATATTGGAGGATAAGGCAAGGCAAACAAGATTGATCTACGGATCGCGTGGGAGCCCCACGTCACGTGACGATAACCGTCACGCCGGATATGATAAATACGGCCAGGCCGAACACAACAGACAAAGCTCATCCGAGCTACGTCGCGATATAACCCAGTACAGGGGCGCCGCACACCCACTATGCTTCACAGACGAAGTAATGGATCATCAAATCCCCGAGGGTTTTAAACCCGTAAACATCAAATCATACGATGGCACAACAGATCCCGGGGTATGGATCGAGGATTATCTCCTTCATATCCACATGGCCCGTGGTGATGATCTACACGCCATCAAATACCTCTCGCTCAAGCTTAAAGGACCAGCTCGGCATTGGCTTAATAGCCTGCCAGCAGAGTCAATTAGTTGCTGGGAGGACCTGGAATCCACATTCCTTGACAACTTCCAGGGCACTTATGTGCGACCACCAAACGCCGATGACCTAAGCCACATAATCCAGCAGCCAGAGGAATCGGCCAGACAATTCTGGACACGGTTCCTAACCAAGAAAAATCAAATAGTCGACTGTCCGGACACAGAGGCCCTTGCAGCCTTCAGGCACAACATCCGAGACGAATGGCTTGCCCGGCACCTAGGACAGGAAAAGCCGAAATCTATAACATAACCAAGAGCCCTGGCAATTCAGATACCAAGGACAACAATGGCAGGTCACGTCGCAACAAGCACAAGCGCCGCATTAACAGCAACAATACTGAGGATATGGCAGTTAATGCCGGATTCAGAGGCTCTAAACCCGGTCAGCGGAAGAAGCCATTCAAAAGAAACCCTCCGGGCCCATCTAGTTTAGACCGGATACTCGATCGCTCGTGCCAGATACACGGCACCTCGGGCCCCTCTCCCACTCACCCAGCTCTCCTCCCAGATCTCCGCCTCTCCCTCTCCCCTCAGATCCACCTCGCTCTCCCCCTCGTTCCCCACCGCATCCGAACACCGACATGGAACCACCGCCGTGAAACCCGCGGCCTCAGCCATCGCCTCGCCTTGCCTGCGTGTCCATCGTCTCCGCATCATCCTCCTCGTCGACCGGTGGCCGCAGCTGGAGCTCGGAGGCGCTGCTGCAACGGCCCCCTTCTTCCACATCTCCGGTCACCGCCGTTCTTCCCCAACTCTGGCGACACCCCCCTGCTGCTACTAAACTACCACGGGCCATCTTGTGTGCCACACGGTGAGCCCCTCCTCCTCCTGCTCCTCCTCGATGGGCCCCTTGCGCACCGTAGCTACCTCGTGCCGTTGCCGTGAGCCTGTCACCGCGGATCGCCTCGCCGCCGTGGCCATGCTCTCCGTCGTGCTCGCCTGAGCACGGCATCGTGCTCCTGATGCTCACCGGAGCCCAACGCGCACGCGCACACTCCCTCCCGTGCCTCCTAACACCGTCCCCGTTGAGCGCCCGAACGCGCTGCCGCCTGCGCTCGTCGCCGGCGTGCCTCCGGTGACCAAATGGTCACGAGCCAGCGCCCGTTACGTTCGCCGCCTCGCGTACAACTCGCCTGGCCTATCCTTTCATTCGCTAACATGATGCGTCATCGTTTCCTCTCGCACCCGACTCCGGCCATCCGTCGATGAGCTCGCCGCACTCGATTCCGGCCACCACTGCCCGCGTAACCACCACCAACCATCGTGTCGTCATCTTGCCGATCTAACGCGCCCGACCGCGACCAAAATGGTGCCCTGTGGGCGATTTCCGACGATGCCCGAGGACGCGCCGCCGTGAACGAGCTCGCCGGCGTGATTCCGACGAGTCGCCGGCCGTTGCTGAGCTGGCCTGACGCGTGGCCCCCTTGTGTCGCTGACATGTGGGCCCCATTGAACCCTTCACCCGGTCAACTGCTGACTGGGCCGCCCCTGTCTCACTGACCTACAGGCCCCACCTCAATAAACGAAATAAATAAAAAGAATAATTAGTTAATTAAATAGTTTAGCTAATTAAAACCCTAATATCTCACTAACTACTGGCCCCCACTCGCTAATTAGGTTAGTTAGGTTAATATAACTCTGTTAGTTAGCACTGTCACTGACATGTGGGTCCCAATGGACCCACCTGTCTGGTTTGACTAGTCAACCGCACTGTTGACTGCTAACATCACACCTACGTCATGCTGACATCATCCCATAGTGTTCTGGATAATGTTGGATTTAAATAATTAATTAAAATCAACAATTGATTAAAACTTTAGAAAATCATATAAAATAATCCGTAACTCGGATGAAAATACTTTCTACATGAAAGTTGCTCAGAATGACGAGACGAATCCAGATACGCAGCCCGTTTATCCGCCACACCTCCCTAGCATAGCGAACACGCAACTTCCCCCACCCCCCTCCGGTTCATCTGTCCGAAAACGCGAAACACCGGGAATACTTTCCCGGATGTTTTCCCCCTTCGTCGGTATCACCTACTACCGCGATTGGGTACACCTAGCATCGTTACTTGTCATGTCATGCATCGATATGCATCTGTTTGCATTGTATTCATTGTTTCTTCCCCCTCTTCTCTCCGGTAGACTACGATACTGACGCTGTTGCTGCCCAGTTCGACTACGGAGTTGACGACCCCTCCTTCTTGCCAGAGCAACCAGGCAAGCCCCCCCCTTGATCACCAGATATCGCCTATTCTTCTCTATACTGCTTGCATTAGAGTAGTGTAGCATGTTACTGTTCGGTTACTCCTATTCTGTTGCATAGCCTGTCATTGTTGCTACAGTCATTGATACCTTACCCGCAATCCTAAATGCTTAGTATAGGATGCTAGTTTATCATCATTGGCCCTACATTCTTGTCAGTCTGCCTTGCTATACTATTGGGCCGTGATCATTCGGGAGGTGATCGCGGGTATATACTATACATATATACATACTATACAGATGGTGACTAAAGTCGGGTCAGCTCGTTGAGTACCCCGCGAGTGATTCACGGATTGGGGGCTGAAAGGACCTTTGTCCCGACGGCCCTCTGTGTGGATCTTTGTGGCGGAGCGACAGGGCAGGTTGAGACCACCTAGGCGAGAGGTGGGCCTGGCCCTGATCGGCGTCCGCGGTTATTTCATAATAACATGCTTAACGAGATCTTGGTATTTGATCTGAGTCTGGCCACTGGCCTATACGCACTAACCAACTACACGGGAAAGATATGGGCACTCGACGTTGTGGTATCAGCCGAAGCCTTCTTGACGTCAGCGACGCAGCGGCGCGCGCCGGATTGGACTGGAATGCCTGCTCTTGTATTAGGGAGGCTAGGTCTGCTTCCGGCCGCCCTCGCAACGTGCAGGTGTACAATGGGCGATGGGCCCAGACCCCTGCGCGCATAGGATTTAGACCGGCATGCTGACCTCTCTGTTGTGCCTAGGTGGGGATGCGACGTGTTGATCTTCCGAGGCCGGGAATGACCCAGGAAAGTGTGTCCGGCCAAATGGGATCGAGCGTGTTGGGTTATGTGGTGCACCCCTGCAGGGAAGTTAATCTATTCGAATAGCCGTGTCCCTCGGTAAAAGGACGACCCAGAGTTGTACCTTGACCGTATGACAACTAGAACTAGATACTTAATAACACACACCCAGACAAGTTCCACAGACAACCCAGAGATCGCTTTTCCACAGGGCGACAAGGGGAGGATCGCCAGGTAGGATTATGCTATGCGTTGCTACTTGGAGGACTTCAATCTACTCTCTTCTACATGCTGCAAGACGGAGGCTGCCGAAAGCGTAGTCTTCGATAGGACTAGCTATCCCCCTCTTATTCTGGCATTCTGCAGTTCAGTCCACTGATATGGCCTCCTTACACATATACCCATGCATATGTAGTGTAGCTCCTTGCTTGCGAGTACTTTGGATGAGTACTCGCGGTTGCTTTGCTCCCTCTTTTCCCCTGTTTTTCTCTTCTTCTCGGATGCCGCAACCAGACGTTGGAGCCCAGGATCCAGACGCCACCGTCGACGACGACTACTACTCTGGAGGTGCCTACTACTATGTGCAGGCCGCTGACGACGACCAGGAGTAGTTTGGGAGGATCCCAGGCAGGAGGCCTGCGCCTCTTTCGATCTGTATCCCAGTTTGTGCTAGCCATCTTATGGCAACTTGTTTACTTATGTCTGTACTCAAATATTGATGCTTCCGCTGACTCGTCTATGATCGAGCACTTGTATTCGAGCCCTCGAGGCCCCTGGCTTGTATTATGATGCTTGTATGACTTATTTATGTTTTTAGAGTTGTGTTGTGATATCTTCCCGTGAGTCCCTGATCTTGATCGTACACGTTTGCGTGCATGATTAGTGTATGATTGAATCAGGGGCATCACAAGTTGGTATCAGAGCCAACTGCCTGTAGGAATCCCCCTTCCACACTCCTTGGCCGAAGTCGAGTCTAGTCACTACAGAACTTTAACTAACTGGGCCGTGTGCCTTACGGGCCCACGTCGCCATTGGGTGGTATTAGGATCTTTTACTCCTCGACCTTTACTCTGGGGCTCTGAACTCTCTCCTACTCGGGTTAAACGAATTTACTAACTCTGACATTAGGATCCGTTACCACGTTCACCCCAAAGTTGGATAAGCCATAGTTATTCTGTAGGATAGTATTTTGAATAGTGCCCATATTGTCATTTGACTCCATTGAAACATCTTTGTTTTCAGATGGAACCCACGAGGCAGGTCGTGTGCCACACAGCGGCCATTGGTGCCTCAGGATCACCTGCTGTGCTAGCTGAGATGATGACCTATCTGGGTTATCGTTGGCACCCTGAGTACACCGTCTACAAGGAGTACCAGGACTTTAACCAGGATCAGTACCGTGCCATCGTCCACCTCTACTCTCGGGAGTATGAGTCCACTACCGTGCTGCACACCGCTCATGGTGTCGGAGTGACCATCGAGATGGCAGTCCACGATGTTGCTCATTCTGCTCTGACACGTCTTCGTGGAGAGTATCGGGCGTTGGACACTTCCCCTTTCAGGCACATTCCTATCGCATCTGACGTTGGTGCGGAGGGATACTACACTGCTGCCTACTCCACCGTCACCCGAGAGCCCTTCCACCATCAGCACCTGGTTTTGCATGCTGATGGGCTGGACCGAGCTAACAGAGCTCTTCGCCACAAGTTGTACACCACTCATCAACACCTTTACAGGGCTCTGACGCTGTTGCACCCCTTTGTCCGATCTGGACAGCTGCCGCATTCTGCGATCTACCCAGCCAGGACTGTGATGCCCCACGGTGTCGGTTGGCCAGAGGTGGGAGGCTACTCTCCCGCACTTGGTCCTCTTCTGCCACCTGAGCGTCGGGTTCTACACCAAAGTATCCGCGGCCCCCAGGCCACTGACGTGGAGGACTATCCGTTGCCTCACTACCAGCTGTCAGGCTACAACTACCTTCACAGTACCTCCCGGGACTGATGTAGTCTTGCTCATTAGCATTAGATGCATTTGCCGCGAGCCTGCGTGCCTCCTATGATGACTTAGTCTATGTACTGAACTCTGTGTACTGAACTCTATGTCCGACCCCTTTTATAAGTTATGCCGACTACTATGTAGTATCTGTCGTGCTCCTTTCATTATGCATGTTTCATCATGAATGATTCTTGTCTATGCAATTTCTCAATGTGGAACTACCCCTGTTATATATTAGCGGGATGGTTAGAACAGTTGGTCGTGGTCGTGGCGACAATGCCCCACCACCGCCCGAGTACATGGCTGGTATGGTCCAACAGCTCGAGATGAATCGCCAGTTCATGGAGAATATGATGGCTCAGTTACCTCGCCCCAATATGAACGAGCAGCCAGCCCAAGTGACTCTGCAGGATTTCATGCGCCTCAACCCAACCGTGTACTGCAGCTCAACTCAGCCGCTGGATGCTGATGACTGGCTCCGTGACATCACCTATGAGATGGAGTCTGCTGAAGTAGCCCCTGCCCGCTATGTCACCTTTGCTTCCTTCTTTCTGAAGGGACCCACAACTCAATGGTGGGATAGGCACAGACGTACTCTGCCAGTTGGGACAATCATCACCTAGCCAGACTTTCGAGCTGCCTTCCGTGCCCGCTTGATTCCTCAATGGATCAGGGACAGGAAGAAGCGTGAGTTCCGCAACCTCACCCAGGGCAACAAAACTGTGGAAGCTTATCAACGGGAGTTTCTAGACTTGTCCCACTATGCTGAAGAAGACATTGCAACTGATGCTCGCAGATAGGAGAAGTTCCATGACGGCCTTCAAGCTGACATCAAGCTCGCACTTCTAGTGCATGACTTTGCTGATTTCGCCACCTTGGTGAACAAGGCCATCAATGTCGAGACTGGTCTGTAGGAACACTAGAGCTCTCAAAGGCGCAACCGTGACACGGGCTCATCTTCGGGCCCGCCCTCATAGAAGCGTAAGATATGGATCCCAAACAGCATGTACCGTCCAAATGCACCTGCCCCAAGACAGACCTATGCTGCACCTCGTCTGCCTCCTCCACCATCTAGGCAGCCAAGGCTTCCAGCTCCACCACCCCAAGCTCCTATTCCCACTCCCAATAATGGTCTGTGCTACAAGTGTGGTCAACCAGGTCATCGTGCCAGGGACTGCAGTCAGAATCAAAATCAACTGGCCCTTCCAGCAGCTGGCCATGGTAACAACCAGCCCCGCAACAACAATACCAAGTCTTATGGCCGTGTTCATGCCAACCACGTTGATCTGAACGAAGCTCAAGACCAGCCTGCTACTGTGATGGGTACACTCCTCGTAAATTCAGTACCAGCATCTGTTTTATTTGATACAAGAGCATCGCATTCATTCATGTCAGAAGATTTTGCATCCATGCATGGCATTAAAAGCGAAGACATGAACGCTTCGCTATTAGTACACACCCCTGCGGGCCAATGTCGAACCTCCATGATTTGCAACAACGTCCCCGTTGAAATCGAAGGACTAGAATTCCTTGTCTCTCCCATCGTACCGAAGTCCTGTAGCATTGATCTCATTCTGGGAATGAATTGGTTAAAAGCGCATACTGCTTCTATAGTTTGCGCCACTAAGACCGTCCATCTGCTACACCCTTCTGATGAAATAATTAGCTACAATGCTCATCTGGTTCAGAATGTCGAGGCCAGGCTTTATGCCTTGAACGCTGCACCCCTCGAGGGCATTGAAAACATTCCTGTTGTTCGCGAATTCCAAGATGTCTTTCCTGAAGAACTTCGAGGGATTCCCCCTACTAGAGCTGTCGAATTCATCATTGATTTAAAACCAGGCACCACTCGTATAGCCAAACGACCTTACAAGATGCCGCCGCATGAACTCATTGAGCTTAAGGAGGAAATCGACAAATCTCTTCAAAGTGGTTTCATTCGCCCAAGTTGCTCTCCTTGGGGAGCACCTTCTCTCTTTGTCAAGAAGAAGGATGGGACAAACCGATTGGTCCAAGACTATCGCCTTATTAACCAGGCTACCATTCAGAACAAATATCCTCTTCCTCGGATCAATGATCTATATGATCAACTGGCTGGTTCGTCAGTGTTCTCTAAACTCGACTTGAGGTTGGGTTACCACCATATCCGTGTTCGTGAAGAAGATATCCCGAAGACCGCATTTGTGACTCGCTATGGTTCATACGAGTACACCGTCATGTCTTTTGGATTAATCAATGCTCCAGCCACCTTCTCTCGTCTGATGAACTATATCTTTATGGAATACCTCGACAAGTTTGTCGTGGTTTATCTGGATGATATCCTTGTATATTCCAAGAATGAAGAAGAACATGCCGAACATCTTTGTCTTGTTCTGGAAAAGCTTAGAGAGCATCAACTCTATGCCAAGTTCTCCAAGTGTGAATTTTGGCTTCCCGAAGTAACCTATCTTGGGCATGTCATCTCCAAGTATGGTATTGCCGTCAACCCCGAGCGGGTTCAGGCTATTCTCGATTGGACTCCTCCAAAGAATGTCAAGCAAGTCAGAAGTTTTCTCGGACTCGCCAGCTATTGCCGTCGATTCGTCGAGAACTTCTCCAAGATCGCTAGACCTCTGACTAACCTACTTCATAAGGGAGTCAAGTTTCAGTGGACATAAAAGTGTCAGGAAAGTTTCCAGGCGCTCAAAGACAAGTTGACTTCTGCCCCAGTGCTTGCTCCTCCAGATACTAAGAAGGACTTCGTCATTTATTGTGATGCTTCACGTCAAGGCCTAGGCGATGTCCTAATGCAAGAGCGCAAAGTGATTGCTTATGCCTCTCATCAATTGCGCCCTCGTGAAGAGAACTATCCAGTTCATGACCTAGAGCTTGCTGCTGTTATCCATGCACTAAAACAGTGGTGACATTACCTTCTCAGTAATTGTTGCGAGATCTTCACCGACCACCAAAGTCTGAAGTATCTGTTTACTCAACCAGATCTGAACCTCCGTCAGCAGAGATGGATGGAGATTGTTGCAGATTTTAACCTGGGTATTTCGTATACCCTAGGCAAGGCTAATGTAATGGCTGATGCCTTGAGCCGCAAGTCATATTGCAACCACCTCTAGGTTCACAAAGTTCAGCCCTCGTTTGTTGAAGAATTCAGAAAGCTGAACCTCCATATTGTTCCTCCTGGTGCACTCGCTCCCCCTCCTCCGGAGTTTCGCAAGATGAACCTCCACGTTGTTTCCCGGGGTTCTCTCAATACCATAGTTGCTAGACCAGATCTTGTGGACACCATCAAATGGATACAGAAATGTGACGATCAAGTTGAGAGGATTAAACGTTATCTCGCAGAAGGAAAGCCCTCATTCTTCACCGTTGATGATGCAGGCACCTTATTCTTCAAAGGTCGCCTAGTGGTACCGAGTAAGAGGGAAAACCTGAATCTGACTCCAAAGGTTATGAAAGAAGCTCATGATACACCTTTGTCTATTCATCCTGGTAGTACCAAGATGTACCAAGACATTCGTCAGAGATTCTGGTGGTCTAATATGAAGCAAGATATTGCTCGTTATGTTGCTGAGTGTGACGTTTGTCGTCGTATCAAAGCAGAGCATCAAAGATCTGCTGGAACTCTGCATCCTATCTCTATTCCTGAATGGAAATGGGACCATGTTGAAATGGACTTCGTCACTGGATTCCCCAAATCGCAGAAAGGTAATGATGCTATTCTTGTCGTCATTGACCGGCTTTCTAAAGTTGCACATTTTTTGGCTGTCAAGGAAACGATCATTGCTAGTCAGCTGGCAAACCTCTACATGTCCAGAATTGTCTCGCTTCACGGTATTCCATTGGTAATCAGTTCAGACCGTGGCAGCTTATTCACTTCAAGATTCTGGGCAAGTTTCCAAGAAGCTATGGGAACTCATCTGTCATTTAGTACTGCGTTTCATCTGCGGTCGCAAGGGCAAGTTGAACGTGTCAACCAAGTTCTCGAAGACATGCTTCGAGCTTGTGTTATTTCCTTCGGCAAGAAATGGGAGGAATCTCTCCCGTATGCTGAGTTCTCTTATAATAATAGCTACCAAGCTAGTCTGAAGATGGCCCCCTTCGAAGTGTTATATGGACGAAAGTGTCGAACCCCTCTGAACTGGTCAGAAACTGGGGAACGTCCACTCTTTGGTCCGGATGTTATCCAACATGCCTAAGAACAAGTACGCATTATTCGCGAGAATCTCAAGACTGCTCAGTCACGTCAGAAGAGTCAGTATGACCGTAAACATAAGGACATGGTCTATCAGCCTGGCGAAAAGGCCTATCTTCGAGTTACACCAATGAAGGGTGCTCACCCCTTCGGTATCAAGGGCAAGCTAGCTCCTCGCTATATTGGTCCATTCACTATTCTGGAAAGGCGTGCAAAAGTAGCATATCAACTGGAGCTTCCGTTGAACCTTTCTCAGGTTCACGATGTGTTCCATGTGTCACAACTCCGCCGTTGCTTCAAGGACCCAATCCGAGGAGTGCATCATGAAGTGCTCGAATTGCAACAGGACCTCTCCTATAAAGCGCATCCAGTCCGCATTCTCGACCAAGCTGAACGCCGCACACGTCAGAAGGCGATCAAGTTCCTCAAGGTCCAGTGGTCGCACCATTCTGAAGATGAAGCCACTTGGGAACGTGAGGTTCGTCTGCGCGAAGAATACCCCGCACCGTTTCCATCTACCTCCTAAATCTCGGGACGAGATTTCTTGTAGTGGAGGAGATTTGTAACGCCCGGATAATTAGGCTACAGTAAAACTCTCCTATGATGCCATGTCATCTCTGTTACTGTTGCTAATCAAATGTTAGTTCAAAACATTTCAAATTCAAAAATGAATTAGTGGCAAACACCCAAAGTTTTCAAAAGTTGAAACAAAAATGTTCGGACAATGCCAAATATGGCATAGGCAATTATGGTGTAGATGACACAATTTTATAAAATACTTAAATGCCCAAATTAAATAGAACAGAAAACAAAGCTAAAAAGAAAAGGAAAAGAAAAGGAAAAGGAAGAAACCCCCTTCCCCCTGGGCTGAAAGGCCCAGCTAGCCAATAGCCAGCCACCCAACCGGCCCAGCCGGCCCAGCTCCCTGCACCGCACCCTCTTCCTGTTCCTCGGTTGCGCGCCGCTACAGGGCGTGGTCGCCATCGAACCCCCTCGCCGGCGCCGGGAGGAGATAAGATCGCCAGCGCCCCGCCTCCTCGGGCCCCTCTCCCACTCACCCCGCTCTCCTCCCAGATCTCCGCCTCTCCCTCTCCCCTCAGATCCACCTCGCTCTCCCCCTTGTTCCCCACCACGTCCGAACGCTGACATGGAACCGCCGCCGTGAAACGCGCGGCCTTAGCCATCACCTCGCCTCGCCTGCATGTCCATCGTCTCCGCATCGTCCTCCTCGTCGACCGGTGGCCGCAGCTGGAGCTCGGAGGCGCTGCTGTAACGGCCCCCTTCTTCCACATCTCCGGTCGCCGCCGTTCTTCCCCAACTCCGGCGACACCCCCTGCTGCTACTAAACTACCACGGGCCATCTTACGTGCCGCACGGTGAGCCCCTTCTCCTCCTGCTCCTCCTCGATGGGCCCCTTGTGCACCATAGCTACCTTGTGCCGTTGTCGTGAGCCCGTCGCCGCGGATCGCCTCGCAGCCGTGGCCATGCTCTCCGTCGTGCTCGCCTGAGCACGACATCGTGCTCCTGATGCTCACCGGAGCCCAACGCGCACGCGCACACTCCCTCCCGTGCCTCCTAACGTCGTCCCCGTTGAGCGCCCGAATGCGCTGCCGCCTGCGCTCGTCGTCGGCGTGCCTCCGGTGACCAAATGGTCACGGGCCAGCGCCCATTGCGTTCGCCGCCTCACGTATGACTCGCCTGGCCTCTCCTTTCATTCGCTAACATGATGCGTCGTCGTTTCCTCTCGCGCCCGACTCCGGACGTCCTCCGATGAGCTCGCCGCGCTCGATTCTGGCCACCACTGCCCGTGTAACCACCACCAACCGTCGTGTCGTCATCTTGCCGATCTAACACGCCCGGCCGCGACCAAAATGGTGCCCTGTGGGCGATTTCCGACGATGCTCGAGGACGCGCCGCCGCGAACGAGCTCGCCGGAGTGATTCCGACGAGTCGCCGGCCGTTGCTGAGCTGGCCTGACGCGTGGCCCCCTTGTGTCGCTGACGGGTGGGCCCCGTTGAACCCTTGACCCGGTCAACTGCTGACTGGGCCGCCCCTGTCTCACTGACCTACATGCCCCACCTCAATAAGCGAAATAAATAAAAAGAATAATTAGTTAATTAAATAGTTTAGCTAATTAAAACCCTAATCTCTCACTAACTACTGGCCCTCACTCGCTAATTAGGTTAGTTAGGTTAATATAACTCTGTTAGTTAGCACTGTCACTGACATGTGGGTCCCAATGGACCCACCTGTCTGGTTTGACTAGTCAACCGCACTGTTGACTGCTAACATCACACCTACGTCATGCTGACATCATCCCATAGTGTTCTGGATAATGTTGGATTTAAATAATTCATTAAAATCAACAAGTGATTAAAACTTTAGAAAATCATATAAAATAATCCGTAACTCGGATGAAAATACTTTCTACATGAAAGTTGCTCAGAACGACGAGACGAATCCAGATAGGCAGCTCGTTCATCCGCCACACCTCCCTAGAATAGCGAACACGCAACTCCCCCCTCTAGTTCATCTGTCCGAAAACGCGAAACACCGGGAATACTTTTCCGGATGTTACTACCGCGATTGGGTACACCTAGCATCATTACTTGTCATGTCATGCATCGATATGCATCTGTTTGCATTGTATTCATTGTTTCTTCCCCCTCTTCTCTCCGGTAGACTACGAGATCGATGCTGCTTCTGCCCAGTTCAACTACGGAGTTGACGACCCCTCCTTGCCAGAGCAACCAGGCAAGCCCCCCCCTTGATCACCAGATATCGCCTATTCTTCTCTATACTGCTTGCATTAGAGTAGTGTAGCATGTTACTGTTCGGTTACTCCTATTTTGTTGCATAGCCTATCATTGTTGCTACAGTCATTGATACCTTACCCGCAATCCTAATGCTTAGTATAGGATGCTAGTTTATCATCATTGGCCCTACATTCTTGTCAGTCTGCCTTGCTATACTATTGGGCCGTGATCACTCGGGAGGTGATCACGGGTATATACTATACATATATACATACTATACAGATGGTGACTAAAGTCAGGTCGGCTCGTTGAGTACCCGCGAGTGATTCACGGATTGGGGGCTGAAAGGACCTTTGTCCCGACGGCCCTCTGTGTGGATCTTTGTGGCGGAGCGACAGGGCAAGTTGAGACCACCTAGGCGAGAGGTGGGCCTGGCCCTGGTCGGCGTCCGCGGTTATTTCATAATAACACGCTTAACGAGATCTTGGTATTTGATCTGAGTCTGGCCACTGGCCTATACGCACTAACCAACTACGCGGGAAAGATATGGACACTCGACGTCGTGGCATCAGCCGAAGCCTTCTTGACGTCAGCAACGGAGCGGCGCGCGCCGGATTGGACTAGAACGCCTGCTCTTGTATTAGGGAGGCTAGGTCTGCTTCCGGCCGCCCTCGCAACGTGCAGGTGTGCAATGGGCGATGGGCCCAGACCCCTGCGTGCATAGGATTTAGACCGGTATGCTGACCTCTCTGTTGTGCCTAGGTGGGGCTGCGACGTGTTGATCTTCCGAGGCCGGGCATGACCCAGAAAGTGTGTCCAGCCAAATGGGATCGAGCGTGTTGGGTTATGTGGTGCACCCCTGCAGGAAAGTTAATCTATTCGAATAGCCGTGTCCCTCGGTAAAAGGACGACCCGGAGTTGTACCTTGACCTTATGACAACTAGAACCGGATACTTAATAAAACACACCCAGACAAGTTCCACGGACAACCCGGTGATCGCTTTTCCACAGGGCGACGAGGGGAGGATCGCCGGGTAGGATTATGCTATGCGTTGCTACTTGGAGGACTTCAATCTACTCTCCTACATGGTGCAAGATGGAGGCTGCCAGAAGCGTAGTCTTCGATAGAACTAGCTATCCCCCTCTTATTCTGGCATTCTACTGTTCAGTCCACTGATATGGCCTCCTTACACATATACCCATGCATTTGTAGTGTAGCTCCTTGCTTGCGAGTACTTTGGATGAGTACTCACGGTTGCTTTGCTCCCTCTTTTCCCCTATTTTCCTCTTCTTCTCGGATGCCGCAACCAGACGTTGGAGCCCAGGATCCAGACTCCACCGTCGATGACGACTACTACTCTGGAGGTGCCTACTACTACGTGCAGGCTGTTGACGATGACCAGGAGTAGTTTAGGAGGATCCCAGGCAGGAGGCATGCGCCTCTTTCGATCTGTATCCCAGTTTGTAGTAGCCATCTTATGGCAACTTGTTTACTTATGTCTGTACTCAGATATTGATGCTTCCGCTGACTCGTCTATGATCGAGCACTTGTATTCGAGCCCTCGAGGCCCCTGGCTTGTATTATGATGCTTGTATGACTTATTTATGTTTTTAGAGTTGTGTTGTGATATCTTTCCGTGAGTCCCTGATCTTGATCGTACACGTTTGCGTGCATGATTAGTGTACGATTGAATCGGGGGCGTCACACCACCGCAGCCCAAGAGTGCCACGGATCCAATCGAAGTTGAGGTCCCAGCCGTGGTCGACTTAATCATGGAGGTTTTGGTCATCACTCCCGACTAGACAGTACCATACATTGCATACATTCTTAGGAAGGAACTCCCGGAGGATGAAGAAGAGGCTCGAAAGATCGTCCGACGGTCTAAAGCCTTTACTGTGATAAAGGGACGGTTGTTCAGAGAGAGTGTAATTGGAGCCTGCCAGAAGTGCATCACGCCCGAAGAAGGCCGAAGGATCCTTAACGATATTCACTCGGGGACCTGTGGTCACCATGCGTCCTCTCGGACCATCGTAGCCAAAGCATACCGAGCTGGGTTTTATTGGCCGCATGCTAACGAGATGGCAAAGGAAATAGTGGACAAGTGTGAAGGTTGTCAGTTTTATTCCAACATGTCCCACAAACCTGCATCAGCTCTGAAGACTATTCCTCTTGTCTGGCCTTTCGCTGTTTGGGGTCTGGACATGGTTGGACCTCTGAGGACAGGGAGGAGTGGATTTACACATGTGCTGGTAGCAGTCGACAAGTTCACCAAATGGATCGAAGCCAAGCCCATCAAGAGCCTTGAGGCAAGCACAACCGTGAGTTTCATCAGAGAACTTATATTCAGATATGGCGTCCCACACAGCATTATCATGGATAACGGCTCGAACTTCGATTTTGAAGAGTTCAAAGCTTTTTGCGCCTCCCAAGGCACGAGGGCCGATTACGCTTCGGTCGCCCATCCCCAGTCGAATGGACAGGCGGAACGAGCGAATGGATTGATTATCAAAGGGCTAAAGCCTCGGTTAATGCGTGACCTCAAGCACGCGGCAGGGGCTTGGGTCGACGAACTCCCCTTGGTGCTTTGGGGGCTGAGGACAACCCCCAATCGGTTGACTAGACGGACTCCATTCTTTCTAGTCTACGGAGCCAAAGCCGTCTTGCCGAGCGATTTGCTCCACAACACTCCCCGAGTCGAACTCTTCTCAGAAGAAGAAGCAGAGCAAGCTCGACAAGATGCAGTCGACCTCTTGGAGGAGGAAAGAGAGATGGCCCTGATCCGGTCGACCATTTACCAGCAAGACTTGCGTTGTTTCCATGCCAAGAACGTAAGGGGTCGTGCATTCCAGGAAGGGGACTTGGTCCTCCGAGTGGATCAACAAAAGCCACACAAGCTCGCCCCCGCTTGGGAAGGCCCTTTCGTCATCACCAAGGTGCTCCACAACGGAGCGTATCGTCTCTTCAACGTCGAACACAATAAAGATGAGCCGCGCGCCTGGAATGCGGATCTGCTCCGCCCTTTCTATTCTTAAATGTTTAGACTGATCAGATGTAATAAGAAATACTTTTTAGTTTGACTATCAAAAGACATAATTTACTCTTCCCGCATAGTTGTTGTTTATTTCTTTTGTGTACATTACCTTAGCCGCGAATCTATTTCACCTAAGTCGATTCGATAAAAATCCTACCGAGTGATGAGTCTGCCTCTCACTCGGAGGCTTAGCTGCAGCCCAGTGCTTGCCTAAGTGATAAAAATCCTACCGAGTGGTGAGTCTGCCTCTCACTCGGGGGCTTAGCTGCAGCCCAGTGCTCGCCTAAGTGATAAAAATCCTACCGAGTGGTGAGTCTGCCTCTCACTCGGGGGCTTAGCTGCAGCCCAGTGCTCGCCTAAGTGACAAAAATCCTACCGAGTGGTGAGTCTGCCTCTCACTCGGGGGCTTAGCTGCAGCCCAGTGCTCGCCTAAGTGATAAAAATCCTACGGAGTGATGAGTCTGCCTATCACTCGGGGGCTTAGCTGTAGCCCAGTGCTCGCCTAAGTTTGAAAAAATCCTACCGAGTGGTGAGTCTGCCTCTCACTCGGGGGCTTAGCTGCAGCCCAGTGCTCGCCTAAGTGATAAAAATCCTACCGAGTGGTGAGCGAACCTCCTGCTTGGGGGCTTAGTTGCAGTCTCGTACTCGCCTAAGTTTGGAAAAATCCTACCGAGTGAAGAGCAGTACTCTCACTCTGGGGCTTAGCTGCAGCCCAGTGCTCGCCTAAGTTTGAAAAAATCCTACCGAGTGGTGAGCGAACCTCCCGCTCGGGGGCTTAGCTGCAGTTTCTTACTCGCCTAAGTTTGAAAAAAACCCTACTGAGTGAAGAGCAGTCCTCTCACTCGGAGGCTTAGCTGCAGCCCAGTGCTCGCCTAAGTTTGAAAAAATCCTACCGAGTGGTGAGCGAACCTCCCACTCGGGGGCTTAGCTGCAGTCTCGTACTCGCCTAAGTTTGAAAAATCCTACCGAGTGAAGAGCGATCCTCTCGCTCGGGGGCTTAGCTGCAGTCTCATACTCGCCTAAGTTTTGAAAACCTTACCCAATCGGTCGACAGGAACATCAAGACCATTGCTGAGTACCTTGCTGATGAGCCGATCAATGCTACACAAGGATCACCCAACCGGTCGACTGGAACGTCAAGACCATTGCTGAGTGCCTTGCTGATGAGCTAATCAATGCTGCGCAAGGATCACCAGATCCATCGATCAGAACGTCAAGACCATTGCTGAGTGACTTACTGATGAACTGATCAGTGCTACTCAAGGATCGCCCGACCGGTCGACTGGAACGTCAAGACCATTGCTGAGTACCTTGCTGATGAGCTGATCAATGCTACTCAAAGATCACTCGATCAGGCGATAGGCCATTCTTCTTCAGAAGCTGCATTAAACAAATGGACAATAATTCGAGAGAAAGGCGAATTTCATTTGAAGACAGACGCGATATGCGGGGTGATAAATCCGAAGTTTCTTAACCGCAAAATAAAGTGCTCGAGCATCAGGCCCGAAGGAGTTTTAACGATTACAAATCCACCCGGCATTCCGAGGCAAATAAAAGCGGTGACATAATGTTTTTTAATCACTCGGTGGGAGAAGGACTGGCCGGGTCGCAGAAGCTGTCAAGGTTGATGCTGTCAGCGATGCGAGTGGCTGCCTCGAGGAAAGTGTCCATGAAGTCCTGGAAGGAGTGCTTCTTGGTGTTCGCCACTTTGAGAGCTGCCAGCTTGTCCTCCTTGGCCTCCTTGCAGTGCACTCGGACCAAAGACAAGGCGACGTCAGCCCCACAGCATGCAGAAGATTTCTTCCACTCTTGCACTCGGTCTGCGATCTGGTTTAGCCGAGTCATCAAGGACTCGAGGTCTCGAGACATTTCCTCCTGAGGCCAGAGATCGGCGTCCACTCAGACCAACGCTGCCTTCAGCCGAGCCAGATAGTCAACTGCACCATCCAAGCATGATTCCAGTCGAAGCAAGTTCATCGCGACTTCATCTTTCATGGGGCAATTGATGGGGTCGAGACCTGTCTCGACCCGTCCAGTTTCAGCTTTGAAGTCCTGACAGAGTTATGTTTCATCACAACGAACAATGAGTCGACAATATTACAAATCCCAGTCGACAATGGTTATTTAACTGAATAGACATACCTTCAAGCTTCGGGACAAGCTTTGTCGCAAGTTGTTCTAAATGAGACTCTAGCTTGCCGGTCTTGGTCCTGAGGCCCTCAACTTCAGCGGTCAAGTTCTCCTTGTCCTTCCTCAGTTGCTCGACTTCATGATTAGCGTCTGAGACGGCCGTCTTCAATGTCGCATTCTCATCCTCCAACTTGCCGACTGAAGCCAGCTTCTCGTCCGCAAGCTTCGTCTTCTCGCGCGCTTCCTTTTGAGCAGCTACCAAGTCCAGGTCCTTCTGCTCCAGAGCTTCCTTCATCCTCTCTAAAGAAACAACACTCTTCAGACGAGACTGAAGTTGGCGATTTTCACTACGCACATCTGCTTGTGTGAATTCATTCGGTTCAAAGAGACTGAAAGAAAAGCCAGCGCCAAGTGTGAAGCTACAAAGCAGACAAAATGACCGAGTGGTTACCTCCCATGATGGCTGTTTATTCTTGAGCTTTCTTCAGATTCTTCTTCGCAAGTTCGAGATCAAGTTCAACACTGATATGCTTCTTCTTTAGTTCGGTGAGACGAGCTCCAAGATCACAAGACCTCTGCAGCCAAAAAGACAGACATGTACGTCGACACATACAAGTAACAGTGAAGGAAAAGATTTACTCTCAGACTACTGCTGAATCAAATATTCAACAGTAGTCTCAGGGACTACACCCAGTGGGTGCACTTAGCGTGCCCCCACTGGATCAGATCAATACTCAGCGAAGAGTTTTAATAAAACAGACAGAATGATCAACACTCATCAGACCTCAGTCGACTGCCAGCAGCCGACCGTGGTCTCGGGGACTACACCCAGTGGGTGCACTCGACGTGCCCCCACTGATTCAGAAAGTGCAAAATCAGAGATTTCTTGAGTTCTAAACGAAGGAACACCCACTTGGTGATCAGATATAAAGCAACGTTCAAAAATTCAGTCGGAAGTTTACTGACCTGGACATTGGTCTGAAGAGCAGTGCTGGCATTGTAAGCTATCTGACTAGTTCATGCATCACTTTTACCTGCTCCATGACAAGATTCGCTAGGCGAAGAGCTTCCCTAGCGGCACTCGGCGAGTCGTCCAGAGTTTGATATGTAGCAAAGAGGGATGGCTCCAGAGGAGTCGAAGTAGCGGCCGGGTCAGACGAGTGGAGTTGCACTGGTGCAGCAGGCGTCTGTGCAGTCGACCCGATGGACGATCAGTCATCAACGGGTTAGCAAATGTGATGTTAGTCCGAGCTATCGCCTCTGGTGCCGGTGTCGACTGAGGGATTTGGACTTCAAGTCTCCTTCTGCTCGAACCTCAACTCTTCTTCTTCCTCTCCTGTAGAGGCGCTTCTTCTTCCTCGTCATCAGGGAGCACAACGATATCTTGCGGAGCTACATAAGAAGAGAAGTATCAAATTTCTAGTCAATCGACCACTCACTCAGTTAAACAGAACTGGGTTGAACAAACTTACCAGCTCGTGAGGTGGCTTCTTCGTCTTCTGGTGCCTTGTCAATGTCCATGTCAGTGGCAGCTGAGGCGGGGCTGGAAGGGCACAAGGATTAGTCAGTCGGATTGAGAGAACTTTCAATCGACTTACGGAAACGCAAACAAGATACCCACCTTGAGGCAATGGGGACGTCCATCTTGATTCGCGGCAATGTCTTTCGGGTCTTGGAGGGGGCGACTTTAGGCTGCTTAGCCACCTTCTCCGTCGGCTCCGGAGTCGACGTCCAAGCGCGCTTCTGGGTGGCGGCACTTGGAGCCGCACTCTTCACACGACCAACAGACGGATCGTGTTGCTGCTTGGATCGACGCTCAGAGCGCGGCGGCGAGTCAATCTCTTCCTCCTCGTCCGACTCCTTGCTCTCTTCCTCCTCCTCCCCTCCTGGGGACTCCCACTCGCCACTCTCCTCCGCACTGTCCTCCCCCTCCTGGTCTTGCGCCAAAGCCTGTTCGCCATTGGGCATTGAGTACATCTCAGTGAATACCTGCAAAGAAAATTGGTCAAGACAAGAGTCAGCCAACATCAAGCGCAGTCGGAACGCAAGCGGAAAACAGTCGGAACGGAGAATGTACCTTGTCGGGTGGGTTGTCACTTCCGAAAGGGACGACTCGCCTGAATCCTCTAGGGTTATCTTGATTGCCCGTAATACTCTTCAACCACGAGGCCACGGTGTCAAGCGGCACTTCTTCTGGATGGACCCGAGTGGTGTCGCCCGGTCCAGAATACAACCACATCGGGTGATCACGGGCCTGGAGAGGCTGGATACGCCGAGCGAGGAACACCTCCAGCAAGTCCAGGCCAGTGGCACCATCATTGATGAGCTGGACCACTCGGTCCACTAACATCCTCGTCTCCATGGTCTCGGCAGCGGTAACCTTCAGTGGAGCAGGAGTCTGGACACGGTCGAATGAAAAAGGAGGAAGACCGTTCGACTGACCTGGAGTCGCAACGTCCTGGCAGTAGAACCAGGACGATTGCCAACCCCTAACGGATTCAAGGAGGGTCACGGCAGGGAAAGCACTCCTATTCCTCTTTTGGATACCTAAGCCCCCGCACATCTGGATAACATGGGTTTTCGAGTCACTCGACTTCGTCTTTTTAACCGACTGGGAGCGAATGGTGAAGATATGTTTGAAGAAACCCCAGTGCAGTCGACACCCTAAGAAGTTCTCGCACATTGACACAAAAGCGGCTAGATACGTGATGGTATTGGGGGAAAAGTGATGGAGCTGTGCCCCGAAGAAGTTCAAAAACCCACGGAAGAAAGGGTGCGGAGGAAGCAAGAAACCCCGGTCGACATGAGTGGCGAGCAAGACACACTCACCCGGTCAAGGTTGTGGCTCCGCCTCTCCCTTCGGCAACCTCGCCGCCCCCGCTGCAATCAGCCCAGACTCCTCCAGATCGGTCAGATCTTCCTGCCGGATCGAAGACTGGATCCAATCGCCTTGGATCCAGCCCGACGGCAGCCCCGAGCGCGATGGCGATCCACGGCTTGGTTTCTTGCCCTTCGCCGCCCCCTCGCCTTCTTGGCGCGCTCTAGCACCGCCGTCTTGTCCTTCACCATGGTGGGAGAGCGGCGGTGTCAGAGGCGGAGGCGCTTGGTGCGGCGGAGGAGCAGAGGAGAAAGAAGAAGAGGCAGGCGTGCACAGTGCAAGCACCCTGGCCCCGTCGCCTTATAAAGGTTCACTTCCGAGTAACTGACGCGTGGGGCCGGGCAATCCCGTCAAATCCTGCTACAGTTGTGTGCAGCGAACGTGGCGAAAAAGGCGGCGCGATGATCGAGGCGTCGCTGCTTATCCGGGTCCCCCTTTTTTCGGCGCCCTCCTGCCCGCGCGCACCCCCGAAATTTCGTATCCCGCGGAATCGGGATCCCCCGCGGGCAATCGCGCCCGAGATCTCGCACTCCCGCACGACACTTGACGCATGAAGCCACCAGTTCAATCGACAACTTTCTGAATGGATCAAGGTAACCGAGTCGACTCCGAAGTACCAACGCCGGTGTTCAGTCTAGCAGGAAACACTCGTGGAGACACAAAGCGCAGGACAGGTCCAACGTTGTCTCCCTTTCCTCTCATACCTTAATCCATTCGGGGGCTACTGACGAGGATACAGACCCGGGGTAGGGTCATGGGCTCGACCTATACGTCCTACCCAAGGTCACTACCCTAGAAGATGGAAAGATCAAGAGTCAACGGAAGAGCACCAATCTCATACGTCGAGTGCAATCCACTCGACGGTCACACCACTCGACGGTCGCTACTTATCGTCACTCGGCCATATCGAAGACCAGGAGTCGGAAGAGTACGCAACGGCCGGATATTTACCCCTTAGTCTTCATGAGCATTAAGAGTACTTAATGCTGGCGTTACCAGTAACGCCCCTTACTTTATATACATTAGTTCCCTTGTAACGGAGGGGAGCTGGGGTCCTGGCGTACTCTATATAAGCCACCCCCTCCTCTGGCACAAGGGTTCGCACCCTTTTTAATACAACGCACATAATCCAATCGACCGCCTCCGGGCACCAAGACGTAGGGCTATTACTTCCTCCGAGAAGGGCATGAACTCGTAAACCTCGTGTGTACATCTTCGCCATAGCTAAGATCTTGCCTCTCCATACCTACCCCCTTACTACTGTCAGACTTAGAACCACGACACCGAGCCCATTCCGACCATCGGTCTTTGGGTTTGGGCCATCGAGCTGGGCTAGCCATGCCCACGTCTACTTAACCCCATTGAAAAGGGACTCCTCTTTTACAACATCATACTACCTACCCTGGGTCAACCGCTTTTAGAGCACAATCCATAACTCCATATGTCGGAATAATGCAAATGTTGCTTCCCCGGTTCCTCGATCGATTTACATTTCTGAATCGATGCTTGGTGGGAATATGCACTTCTGCATTGTTATATTCCCTCCGTCCGGTGTAGAGTGTACGTTTGGCTTTAAAATTTATCCACAATAGAGCGTACTTATATCTTCCAATGCACTTTAAAGTAAAAAAAATGCTTCTTCTCATCACATGGTAATTAAGATCAATAACATTCTACACATGGTCTTCTTAATTTATACATGCACTTAGCTCATTGAAGGTTGGGTAATTAAAAGGAGAGAGATGGTGGCTTGCACCTTTGAAATGCATTTTTACTCTACTTCATAATTGGTTCTAAAATTTCTATATGTACACTTTTCATCGGATGGAGGAAGTCGAGAGAAAACAAAAATTATTGCTCAAAGAGAAGAGGATAGGAAGTAGTAGGTTTTTATAGTTGGGGAGTAGTATGTTTGGTAATACGCACCGCACGTTTACGTATGGGATTGCCAACTGTGCAGAACAAATGGCTCTGTTTCTTACAAGACATTCCCTGCACCTACTAGATTCTTCTTCGTCTAAACGCCTGCCGTGGTTAGCGCAAACCAAACCAGCAGAACAGTAAAATCAACACGGGTTAGGCTGCCGTGGTTGACCCGAGCATGCATGGAGCCCGACAGGGACGTAAGCACGAAATTAGCGCAAGTGACGGCGACGGATGGACTAAGGTGTCAAGTTCCCATTGTCGCTCCACGCAAAAACTATTGAAAGGAAAAGAGCTGCGGTTGTTGAGCGCTTGAGCTACTACTATCACTCACTGGCGTGGCAGCGATCCTGTTAGGTGAAATGAAACAAGCGAGTGCGCTAGAATGAAAACGATCTACCGTACGTCGTGCATTGCATTCTGTATATTTCTTTCACGTCAAATCTGAACAAGGGAGACTCCAATCGGCGACTTTTATTAAGGCTTCGAGGCTACTTACTGATTAGTAGAGCTTGGTTAGCCATCCATGTCGATCGGCGGCTGTCTACCAGGTCCACCACGTGGGAATCATGTGGCTATGATACCAGTGTGAAATAATTAAGTTTATGACTTTCAGGCCACATTTTCAGCACAGCCATTACTACTAGTGCTGTGACTTGTACTAGTATAGTGGTACCAGTAAGAGAGACATGCACGACAAGCAACTGCTTTACGCATTCATTGCCAGCGGTAAAAGAATGTTCAGGGTCAGGTTCGGCTTGTCAACTTTGAATGGCTCACAGAAATGAGTTCTCTCTTTCATTTCCCTAGTCAGGTCTTAACGCAATCTCTCAAAACAGACCCTGTAGACGTCTCTGGACACGTCCGGACACTCCGTGGACATGGATATGTGAACCGGTCATCCAACCCTGTAGCTGAAATGTCAGCCTCTATTAACACCTTTCGCCAAATAGCTAGTAGCAGCAGTCACATTTTAACATGGATTTAGTGGCTTCCACCAAAATATGTGTGACATGGTACTAATCCATGGATTAGTAGCTTCCGCCAGACACTTGAAGAAAGGCATCCGCCAAAACATGTGTGACTCACCATGATATTAAGAGCATCTACAATCAGGTCCGCTATTTCCTTCTAAACAACCGCAACGCCTGCCCTGCCAGTGCTTGGTCAAAAGAAGTTGACCCAACCGGTCCCCTCACTTAGTCCCTATATATCTGAGTTGACCGGCACCCGTCAAATTGATACCACATCTAGGGACGATATGAGGGCGCCCGAACGTGACCGGGCACACCGCTCCAGGTCATAATGGTCCCACCCGCAGCCACCCGAAACTCCTTCCTCTCTCATTTGTGCATCCAAATTTTTAGTGCCACCTCACCGCACGAGGCGAACACCGACCGGCTTAAATAGCCGCACCAACGGATGGCGGCAAGCTTCTCTGTTGTTGCATAGGTCGATCAATTCTCGTTGTGCGAACGAGATAGCTTGACACTAGATTGCATTTCATCAACTAATGATTGTTCATCGAGTGTCAAGTTCGTCTCGTTCATACACGTTGATAACCCTACTACAATGAAATAGATTTTTATCGAATTTATCGACATATTGTGATACAAAAAGAGCCGTGCAAACATTAATGTTTCGTTTATGAAGGAGATAGACCATGACTATGAATCTTCTTTGTGATAAGCAGACAGTCTACCTTCTTAACAAAGGATGCAATGATGTCTGAAGCTTATCACTTCTGAACGACACAACTGTTTAAGCCGGTCAACTAACTTCTCAGGCGGCGAGGTGGGACTAAACATCCGAAACCTGCCGACTGAATACGATTGTGAAAATCTTAAGTATGAGTATTTTTTTATGTTTTCTGACTTGCCCGCAAGCCCAACATGGACGTGATGATCGACGTGCATATGTTTGCATGTATTGGCTGTTTTGGAAAATAAGGTACGGGATTATAAATGGTAAAATTTTAGGCCATCTGGTTACTGTCTGTGGGCGCATCCATGGATGTTTGAGGGCCCAAATTTACAGGTTATGGCTGTAAATGCTCTAATGCATGGATTAAGTAGCTTCCGCCAAACACATGAAAAAGGAAAAATGAAACAAAGTGGCTTTAGCCTAAACATGCTAGGGACGTTCAAAGCCTTCCGCCGAAACACCAAGCATGCCTTCAACAGAAGGAAAAATAGCCAGCAACGGCCTTCAGCCATCCGGATGGAAAGAAGAGAGGGGGTACGTGGTGGCTTTTGATTGACCACACAAATGTCCGGACTCCCGCAAACCTTCATCATGTTTGCTTCCGGTTTACTTGAATTCGGATATGTGGACTGATCCGCGGACGTTTGCGGCACCGCGCTAGATGACAAAAAAAATGTATGAACGCCTCGGATCGGATATTTGCGGGCGATTTGAGGGATGACGTTGAAGATGCTCTCATTCTGTTGCTATTGTTCCTAGACGCCAGCATGACACAAACAAACTGGAAATTAAACTGATGAGCATGTGGACGCACAGTTAACTTCCTAGTTGGCTACTCCTTTCTTGAGCACTGGTGTCATGTCACACCTAGTTTGGTTTGCAAAGCCAAAACTTTCCCCTGCATGTGCCTACTCAACCCAGCATCTAGCTTGCAAATCCAAGACAACGCAAGGGCACATGAAAGTAGAAAGGCTCTCCCCATCAACCCATGAAGAACGCTACAGCGACCATACCCCCAAATACAGACACAGAAAAAAGAATAATTGCAGACTCGTTCGTACCAGAAGCACCCACCCAAAAGGGACACAAAGGCCGGTAGTGCTGGGCATCGACCCATGCGTGGACGATGCCTTCCATCGCCGTATCACCGGTGGACCAAGACCGTCTCCTACCTGGCCACTCCCCCGGCCACTTGTTCGTCCCCGTCCGAATCAAAATCCATGTGGACGAGCCGCCATCACACACCTAACACTCGCTCCACAGTGCTAGGCAACGCACAACATTAAAAACCACCAGGAAAAGGAGGTCAAGATCACACACTGTGTGCAGATGAGAGCAGAGGAAAAGCACTGTGCTAGATTGACCGCCCGTGCCTCCGGCGAGCCCCAAAGGTTCTCCGCGCGCCGCCTGTCCAAGGTCCACCTGAGACGAAGAAGAAGATGCTACTAAAAAGTAAAAGTAGAATCCGATAAGCTCGTGTGCTAATCTGGTGGCGATGATAAGTGCGGTGCTGGGCTGAAAAGGCGAGATAAAAGTGAGGGCTGGCCTTGTGCTTATCATGTGTCTTCGGGTGAGTGGCTAAGCATGCCTTATCAGAAAAAAATAATTCAAGAAAATATATTACTTTGGCATCTTTGTAGTCTTCAAGAAAAATAGCGAGTACAATGGAAAGACAACTAGACACAGAGCGAATAATAACTAATAATCGTAATTGATTATATAGTACTAGCAAATAATCCAAAAATATACTACTCGTACTAAAAGAATTACTCGTTGGGAAGGTTAATTGGTGGTTCCTGAATTTTGGTAGACTGATCTAGATGGTCGTTTGGTTGAACGCCATGCAATGCAATCTTGTGGAGCTGGGTGAGGATGCAATGGTTTTCAGCAGTGGTCCTGGAGAATAGACCGGTGCCCGCTGGTGACTCCACACGTCTAAATTCAAGGAGGCAAGCCTTGGTGTGTAATCTAGGTGGTTAGATGATCGATTGTTAATTCTACCAGCAACCATAATTAACTTAGTGCATGATTGAATCACTGTCTTTTCAGAGATTTTTTTTGCTAAAAACAAAGACAGCTGCATGATAGCACTCCTCCCAGTTGCATGTAAAAGGTTGCTTGCGGGTTAGCGGGTCATCGTACCGGCCTACCGTTATTTGCTAGTACTCCCCCTGTCCAAAAAAGTTTGTTCCTCAAATAGTGCTAGATACATCCATTTGAAGGACAAGTTTGGGACAAGTTTTTTCGGACGGAGGGAGTATAAGTTTTAGTTTCATGCTGAGCGCAGATTAATTGGTTGTGTATACAAACACAAACTCAATGTTTTTCGCCATTAGTGATGGGGGATTGAAGGAAATGATGCAACTTCTATTATTGGAAATAGCCATGAGATGTTGAAATTTCGTAGTATGCGGTTTGTCTTATTGTAAACAGTTCAACAGATATAAAAAACAAAAATAATTCCAGAAGATGGGACCATGACTGGTTGTAGATCGTAGAGAAGCATCCACAATGGTCCCATGTGCATGAATTAGCATAAACGTGGCCTCTGATTGTTGCTCATTAAGATGCGTGGGGCTACTCCCCACAGTAGCTCCGGTGCGGAGCTACAGTACTCAATGTAGTGTCAATTGGGACCAAAATTCTCTGGCCCTAACAACATGAATTTTGACCAAGCTGGCAGTTAAACACAAATGGAAGGGCCAATCTTAGTTACACGACATCTTAATGAGCAACAATCAGAAGCCATGTTTAGTAGTTGTAGTATTATCTTTTGTGCATTTGCTATTCATCCATTGATTGAAATTTGGATTCGTGTCAGTCTATTTGGCCGAAGACGGGGACGCCGCGACGAGTGTCAGCGAGGCGCGGGGACACAGGTGATGCCGATCTAGGAGCGAACCGGAGCAGGAGACGACACGGCAACGGTGTAGCTGGTGGATGGGAGTGCGAGGTTGAAAAGTTTGGGTGTGAGAGGGAGAGGGTGCGCTCCGGGAAGGTCTCTAGCGATGAAATCATGGCAGGATTTAGATGGTGGGGCGGCAACACCAGCGGCAGACTGAGCGGGGTGGCTAAGCAGTCACGACGGCGAGTGGCGGCGACCGACGATACGAAAAGGAGGTCATGACGGGAGGAGGAAGAAGCACTTTCATCCATTCTATTAAATCGGCTGGTTTTAGTTCCCGCAAAAAAATCGGCTGGTTTTAAATTATTTTGAGCCAAATGATGGATAGGTGGCCCCTATCTTTTGAAATGGGAGCGGATATTTGGAGCCTAACCTAGCTATTTGGAAATTCACCTATTGCCTCTCTCAAAAAAATTATGGATCACTTTTTGGAATTCAGTAGAGAATAACGTTATACAATTTTTGGGAAAAAAACATGCATACGGGTAGAGAAGAACTTGTCTTACTAGCTGTTAGTAAACAAGTAATATAACCATTTGCAACTGGTGGATGAATCACATAACTAATTATTATACAATAGTCTACGGTATAAATTGCATAACTTACTATGTAAATGATATCTTGTGGTACGCACAATTGGTGAATAATCATATTTGGGGGTGCCCATTAGTGACTCCAGACTCACCGTCGCGGATCTCCGCCCGACGGTGACTAGGATGCAGCACAGGGTTGAACCCTGGAGGGGACGCTGGCTGTCGAAAGCTGCCAGGGTGATCCTAATCAACTCCTCGCTTGCCACCCTTCTCTGGTTTCTCATGAGCTCGTACAGCCTTCATGAGACCCTCCATCAGGAGGTGGCCAAATACCAGTCGAGGTTCTTCTGGGCTGGCGAGGGCGACAAGCAGAAGTACCATATGGTGAGCTGGCCCGACATTTGCAAACCCAAAGACCAGGGTGGCCTTGGGATCCTGTCATCCCGACGCATGAACATTGCCCTCCTAACCCGATGGCTGTGGCGTATTGCCAATGGGGAGGGAGACCTCTGGCTCACCATCATCCGTAATAAGTACCTCCGTGGCCAACCTCTTGCCTTTTGCCAACGTACGGTTGGATCCCAGTTCTGGCAGTCCGTGATCTAGCTTCTGCCCGTACTACGCATCGGCACATCCATCTCGGTTGGCCCCGGGGCCTTGACCTTGTTCTGGTTCGACCGCTGGCTAGGGGACTCCCCCCTGGCTGCGCGATTCCCAGAATTATTTGCCATTGCGGCTGACCCTTGGGTCTCTGTCGAGACGACCCTTATTGACTTAGGGCGTCTCGCCTTCGGGCGCCCCTTTGGCCCCCTCGAGGTGGCCGCCTGGGACTCCCTCCTTCAAGACATCGCACTTATGCCGATGAACGTCGAGGAGGACCGGGATGTTCTTTCCTGGTGCCTCGAGCCCTCTGGCCGTTTCTCCACGCAGTCCCTGTACGACGCCAATGCTCCCTCGACGGTCCCGAAACCATTTAGCTTGATCTGGGACATCTGACTTCCGCTGAAAATCAGGATCTTCCTGTGGCAATGGATCCGTGGACGCCTCCCCTCTAGGGTTGAAGTCCTCAAGCGTAATGGCCCGGGTGATGGGATGTGCCCCATCTGTGGCACGATTGAGGATGCTAACCACATCTTTTTCTCGTGCCACTCTGCGCAGTTCCTTTGGGCCTGCTTCCGCGAAACGGTTGGCGGACAGTGGCGTAATACCAACTTCCTCGACCTGCTTGCCAAGCTTAACGCTTCCCCTACTCGCTATCGCCATATTAGATGGTTGTGCGTTGGGGTTCTCGTCTGGACGCTTTGGAACATTCGCAATAAGCTTGTTATTCAGAAGGTGCCTCTCCGACGTGCGACTGACACAATCTTCAAATTGTGTGGCTACCTGCAGCTTTGGCGGCCGCTTAGCCGCCCCCAGGACCGGGAAGTCATCACCACCCTCCTCTCTGATCTCCGCTCGATGGCGCTCCGCGTGGCTCCCCCGCTACCGCCTCCCCCACCTGAGCCTGACTAGACCGCCTGGTGGCTCTGTGGCGTGTGTGTTTTGGGTTTAGGGCTTGTTGTGCTGTGCCCTCAGCATTGACCCTTTCATGTATTATTTGTTCCTGTGGACTCCCGTGTGTGTGTGCGCGCGTGGTTTTGTGTTGGACCTTGTTGGATGCTTGTTGTGCGGTTGGCTTTATAATATAAAGCGGGACGAAAGCCTTTTTCGGTAATAATCATATTTTTCTCGCTACTTAAAATGCGTGAATTTTCAGGGTTTTTGAAAAGCAGGTGCCATATATGAGCTATTCTTGCAGGTCATCTTAATCAAAAGGCGGCGTGTAGGAAGTTTGCGGTGCTGTTTTTGTGATCATGATGAAACAATACAACACTTATTTCTTGAATGCCCACTTGCCAAGTTACTTTGGAGAACGATTCATATAGTTTTCAACATTAATCCTCCGGTCGATATTGCGTCGTTGTTTGGGACGTGGTTAGCTGGGGTTGAACAGATTACTGCGGCTCGTATTTGGATTGGAATATGTGCGCTATTATGTGCTATATGGAACTACAGGAATGATATGATTTTTAACAGACAACACATTTTAACTTTCTTGCAGGTCATCTTCAGAGCTATAGCTTGGATCCGTACGTGGTCCTTACTCACTCCTATGGACTCCAGGGAGCCTTTGGTTACTGGGTGCAACCAATGGGAGATGATAGCTCGGGTTATATTCAACCGGTTCGGATGACGCTCACATAACAGGATAGGAGTCTAGGGAGCTTATCCTTCATATTACCGTATCGGTTGCCTTTGTCAGCATGTAATTTTCCTTTTTTACTTTGCTCTGCTCCGTTTGCGAGCTGTAAGACTATTATGACGATACTTCGTGGATTTTTAATAAAATGGCTGCATGCATCATCATGATGCAGAGGCGGGGGGCATGCCTCCATTTTCAAAAAAATATATGAGCTATTCTTACTGTCCTGGATCCACCTTATATCTCACCGGCCATCTTTCTTTTCTCACTCCTACTATCCTTTTGAAGTAGAGAGCCATACAGATCAACCTCTGAAATTTGGTGAAATGTGTAAATTATAAAAAAACGTAGATAAAGAATAATTTGCCCAAGTATTTTTTTTGGAAAAGAATATGCCCATTTGTGAGTGAACGCATGCACGCGTACCCATATGAGCATCTTCAAGATACTGACCGGACACAACATGTTAATTGGACGAATTCAACATAGGGATCGCATAGTAGATGGGAAATCGCTGAAACGCTTGAAATGTAAGAAAATACAAGCATCGGTGCAAGTCTGAGACTTGAACCTTTTGGTGGGCTGGTTTCATCATAGATAATCTAATCATGTGAGCTACGCTCAGTTCACCAAGACAAGATGTTATAGAGGCAATTGTCTACAGTACAAACTACAAACTGCATAACTTATTACGAAAGAAGTAATCTTGTGATTTATGCACAGCTGGCAATTAATCGACCTTTTCTCGATACCCCAAAATGCGAGTTTCTATGTTTTGAAAAGCAGAACCACACACAAACTCTTGTTCAGATGAGCATATCTCCCCTCTCAACCCCCCTTGATCCCTTCCTAGTTGAGAAAGTCGCACCTTGCATAACAAGGTTGGTGAATAAGCACTTCATTAAGTATTCCATGTGGGAAGCTTGCACTAGGGCCTAAACTATTCCTATGCGCCAGGTAGCTGCCATTGACATTGATCATGGAATACCTAATCAACGTTTTATCGTTTCATCTCCACTACTTTTCTTTTGAGAATGTTGTAATCATCTTCCCCTGAATGAACCACACATTGTTAAACAAACACACACACACACACACATCAAAAACCCATCTTGATGGCTTCCCAAATTGCCCTTCATCAATTTATTTATTACAGCCAGTAGTTAAATTCTCCACTGTAAATAAAATTCGTCTTGCTCCTGCCAAAAAGAGGCCATTTACCAGTTTCCTCTTGGACAAAACCAAACCCAAACCCAAAGTTTCTTCTTCTCTGGTAAAAGCATCTTTTTTTGTCTCTCTTTGTGAAAAGAGCACAATAAATCCGGCCAAAAAAGATGCCGCTGCCGCAATGATTAGTCCGGTGGTATTTGCGGCTTGCCACTCTCGCCTGGCGTTGCGTTTGCGTGGTGTTTTTGTGGACGACGGCGTCGTCGTCGCCAGCCAGCCTCGTCCACCTCCTCCTTGTGGCTCTCGTCTTCCTCCCCCTTGCCCCCGCGTTGCCCTCGGAAAAAATCCATCCTTTCTGCTCCGGAAATTTAGTCCCCTCCTATTTATGACCCGCCCATCTCTCCCGCGGAGGCGGCCCTGAAAATCCCCCCTTGCTCCCCTGAATCGGCTTCTTGGTTGCCCCGTCGATTTCCTCTTCCCTCTCCCGCCTTCTTGATCCGAAGGTGCGCGTGTTTTCTGGAGAATTTCCCGGTGTTGGGGCGTGAATTGGATCCATTTCGATCCGTCCGGTCGTCGCCGGTTCGTTCTTGATCCCAGGGGCGGGCTCCTTGATTTGTTTCCGTATGACCCTGGAGCATTCTCGCGCGAGACCAAGATGCTCTACTTGAAGCAGCCCAAGAGGAGCTAGCTGAACCACGCGGAGTCTCCGTTTGTCTTTCTGAATTTCTCAGGCTCGGATTCATTCTGGCCGCCTGCTTGTTGATCTGAATATCTGATCCGATGGAGGCCATGAGAGGCGGCAAATTCCTCCAGAAGTTCCGGCTCTACGAAACCAGATCGGTGAGCATCTCTTGCAAATTTTGCTTAACTATTCTCTTGATTTGGTTTGCCTTGAACTGGATTGTATCCGTAGCTTCCTTGGACATGGCAATCTTTGTGTCAGTCAACCTCGTGTGTTTCTGTTATAATGGGGGCCTGTGTTTGTTTGCTTGTTCATGGTTGATTGGATTATTGGGTCATTTATGCTTGCACTGTGGGACGGATCTACTGTATGATTGGTTCGGTCCGATTTGATTATAGGAAAGGGAAGGGTAGAAGGCTGCAAAAAGGTCAGGGGAGATCCTTCTTTTTGTTTCTTTTGCAGGGGAGGGAAGACTCTGTTCCTTTTTACTGCTCCCTGCAATTGTGTCATGCAGATTAAATATGTGCTGGTCGATCTTGTTTAATGATGATGTAATGTTGTGGTGTTTGCCTCTGCTTGGTTATTGCCAAGCTAATGCAAACAATTAAAATTTCTGACTTTCAGCTGACCTTGCATATATGCGCAAGGATTCTCAGATATTCATATAATTCAGAAGCTAAGATTTAGCTATTGGTCGTTAGGACAGAACAATAGAAGTTATGTAATTGTCGTCCTCTGAGCACCGTTTCTTTGATTTACTAGAAGTGAGGCTGGATGTCAAAAGTTCTCATGCGTTCTAGCTCAAATTCTGTCGTGCTAAATATTTGTGCGATATTTTGGTGCAGAAATTCTATCTTGTCGGAAGAGACAAGAGCAGGACTCTTTGGAGGGTGCTAAAGATTGACCGGCTGGAGTCTACTGATTTGGGTATCCAGGAGGATCCTACTAGTTATACTGAGAATGAATGCCAAGAACTACTATGGCGGATTCACGAGGGAAATAGGTTGACTGGCGGGCTGAAATTTGTCACAAAATGCTATGGAATAATTGGTATTTCAACATAAACTGAGATTCATAGAGTATATCAATGAAAATGTTTTAGCTGTTCAAATTATAACATTTACCACTTCTGTGCTTCTTCAGGTTTTATGAAGTTTCTTGGTCCTTATTACATGGTTATAATTACCAGGAGAAGAAAAGTTGGCACAATCTGTGGCCATGATATTTATTCAATTGGCAAGAGCGAAATGATCGCAATTCCATGTCCTATAGTCTGCCCCAATGTGGCTAATTCTAGGGATGAGAACAGGTCTTTCATTGTTTCATTATGGAAATATTGTGTATTGCCTGTTGTAATTCCATCGCTGGTTCTTAACAATATCAAAATCACCAGCTTGCTTCCTTTTGTATTTGGAGTCTTGGATATTGATTTGCTATTCATTTATGTTACTTTAGGCCCCTTTCTTTTCCAAACATTCCAGTTCATTTTGGTTCTACATTGTGACAAGACAATGTGCATTGATGGTGTGGCGTCTATTTTATTTTATTGTATTGTTTTATACTGCATTATTTTCAGATAAGTTTTTTCCGGTGTGTATTCATATTCGTAGTTGAACACGGGCAGTTCCATTTGGTCCAGCAACGGTGTAATATTTCTTTTGGCGCATTTGATGTTACTTTTGTCTATAAGTATAAAATCTGCTTGTTGATAACAATATGCATCCAGCTTATATGGTCGGTACATCATGACCATTCTTGCAGTACTGAGATTTGTGTATGGATGGTCAGAGGTATATAGAATTGTTTTGAATTTCTTCGCTCCCATAGTATTATACTTGTACTATTATAAATGTACTTTAAATATATTCTCGCTAATGTTCTTTTGATTGTTATTGTCTGCACATATTAATGTTTTTATTGCCCACTTTTTGTAGATATAAACGACTCCTTTGCTCTGTCGATCTTACGAAGGACTTCTTCTTCAGCTACTCTTACAACATCATGCGCAGTCTTCAGAAGAACATAAATGACAAAAATACTGGACATGTTGTTTATGAAACAATGTTTGTATGGAATGAATTTTTGACACGAGCAATGCGGAACCATCTCAAGAATACCGATTGGACCGTGGCCTTGGTCCATGGATTTTTTAAACAGGTATATTCTTCTGTGACACACAAAGTTTTTTGGCTCTACATTATTTTTTATTTCCATCATCATCTTCAGTTATTGATCTTACTGGTATCATCTATTCATCACGGAAGACCACAAGGGCTTCTGCTAACTCAATACCGTCGTACTAACTTATCCGTTTTACTGCACATTTAATGACCTGACATGTAGTGAATGCTTGAAATAAAGGGTTTGCAAACGCATGGCTTTGTATAACCTGCTGACATTTTTCAGTTTGAGCTGCTTGCGGCTTTCGCGAGTCGAAACATTTGCTTGTAAGTGTCAGCAGACTGTTCCTGCTTTTTTCAGTTTCCATCTTTTGTATGTTCTTGGTGCATAGTAGTATTGTACAGTCATCATTGAATTGCTATTTATACCTTAATGTCTGTTAGCAAGCATTGAACACAATCCCTTGTTCCTTGTGCAAGACCTCATTATGCAAGTATTTATGATATTTATGAGTGTAGTTAAGAACTAATAGTAACATATTATTGTTGCTATTCGGGTTGAAATGTCGTTATGCTAGCAGTGTTTTTGTCTTTGCAAGGCTTACATGCTAGTAGTGTGTTTCGTCTATTCATGTACTATACGAAGAGAAGCTAATAGATATATATTCGTGTGTTCAGTCGAAGCTGTCAGTATCTGGGAAGGATTTTTGGTTGACACTTATAGCCAGACGCTCGCGTCATTTTGCTGGAACCAGGTTTGCGTTACAAGCATTTGAGCTTTTCTGTAGTCAAAGCTCACCTTTATATTTATCTCACAAGTGTATTTATTTTTATCATTTTGAAATTTAGATTCATGAAACGAGGTGTTAATGAAAAGGGTAGGGTTGCCAATGATGTTGAGACTGAACAGATTGTTTTTGAAGACACACCTGATGACATCCCAAGTCAAATAACTTCTGTTGTACAACATAGAGGATCAATACCTCTTGTCTGGTTTCAGGAAACTTCAAGACTTAATATTAGGCCAGAAATCACGTGTAAGTTCTGTACCGTTAGTCTGATATGAATTTGCAGATCTGTAGACTTCTCTGATAATCCTTGCTACCTGCAGTAAAATCAGATGTGGACTACAAGGCCACCCGCCTTCATTTTGAAAACCTTGTTCTTAGATATGGGAACCCTATAGTCATCTTAAACTTAATCAAGGTGAGTGTAATAATTGTTTAACGTAATTTACATCTATTGATTTATTGGTCAGTTTGATAGCCTCTTGGTATCTTTTCTGAATACTCCCTTTTGGATTGCTTGTCTATCTCCCAGACTCGTGAGAAGAAGCCTCGTGAATCTTTGCTCCGTGCAGAATTTGCAAAGGCTATCCATTACATAAATAAGGGGTTACCGGATGACAAACGTCTTAAGTTTTTACACATGGATCTGAGTAAGCTTTCTCGAAGGTAATCTATTGTATTACAAGAGGATATTCTATCTGAGCCTGCCCCTGTAAGAACCTGTTGGTTATATGTGAAATACATACTAATGTTATTAATCTACATGCCATCTGCAGGAAAGGCGCCAATGTGCTTGGACTGTTAAACAAAGTAGCATCAGATGTGTTGGAACTAACGGACCTCCTCCATTGTGAGATAACTACATCATCAAAACCTTTGGATGCTTCAAGGTAATTTGTATACCTACTTACGAGCTTGCAATTGCTTAAGAATCTATAAGTTTGATTTAGCAAATCCTTGAAATGAGCCCCTCCAGCAAATAACTACTTTGCTGTATAGATTTCACACAGCAGAAACCATCCATTGTTATTTGTATTAATAGTCTTTCATAGTATATATGTGGTCATTGTTAGTTCACAACATGTGTAAACATCCGTATGAGAGGAGAACATGGCCATGTGAAAGGAGAGCACTGATTTGGAGAGGAATAGATGTATTACAGCTGACCAGATAAGAGATGATTGGCAGGGACTTGCTTACTAGAAGACTTTACTATTCCATTGCTTAAACTCAAAGATAGCTGCCACACCCTTTCTATCGGAATTGATTTTGACATGCGTATCTAAAACAAATATGTAATCTAGTGCAGATAAAAGGGAAACTACCAACCCAAAGGAAACAAGTCAACCTATAATGCAAGCAATCGACTTCCTTTTGGCTTGCTGCTGGCAGTATTTTTTTTTTCATATCTTGTTGTGATGCCTTCACATTACATGGATTTAGAAAGGAAAATAAATAAATGTGCACATGCCATTTTTTCAGTGGAAATTTTTCCAAGAAATGAGCCCCATATGTGTTGTCTGTCATTGAATTCCAGTAGAAAACACTGAACTCAAATACAAATCTGAATGTTTAATAATGCTTCGAATAGAGATTCGTTTCTCTAATGGTTATCTTTTACATGTTTTGCAGTGGACAAGGGCCATGTGATATCAAAATCAATGATGATTTCTGCGCAGCTACGATGGTACCCCTTTTGCTACAGAAGGGTGTCCTCAGGACTAACTGCATAGACTGCTTAGACCGCACAAATGTCGCACAGTTTGCATACGGATTAGCTGCTTTAGGGCGTCAACTTCATGTGTTGAAGCTCACTGAAGAACCTAAGATTGATCTGCATGATCCTTTGGCCGATGATCTGATGGATTTCTATGAAAGGATGGGTGATACATTAGCTATCCAGTACGGTGGTTCTGCTGCTCACAACAAGGTTAGCATCTTCTTATATCTGTGACTCCTGAGGAACATAATCTGCATAACACAGCTCTTGAAATTGCGCTTTATAAAACTAAAATTTAGTATGCATACTCTGAAAGGTGTGCAGTTGTGTACTATTGTTTTAATGTATTCTTTACCACCTTTGGAGCACTTCTAATTTCCCCGAGTAGTTCTAAACTTCTAATTGTAACACCTGCTCTTCCCTTTTTTTGATCATTTGATTTATACATTTATTTTCCTTTCCCTGTTGTTGTGTTTGGCTATTTAGCCACATGTTTAAGTCAAATAAACATTAAGGTCACCTGTCACCTGAAAATAGGACTCTGAAAGAGCAGTTGCTAGCTACTATCATGGGCCAGTCTGTCATGCTTGTCATTTTAGCAAAGGTCATGCGCACCAGGACAGTTGATACCTAATATGAAACGTTTGCTCTCACAGGTCTTCCTATGATTAAATGAACTTCCTAAATCAATTGATACATGCGGCTTTGCCCCTTGGAAACAAGTTTAGCAATAGGGCGAGGACATCTGTCACCCAAGCATGTTGAGTGTATTTATGAGAATTTATCTTGACTGTTTGCATCTAAATTTTTTGTGACTAAAATAAGAGGCATTTCTTACTGATTATAGTTTTTGAGAAAAACCCTATAGTTGATTCTCATTTTAAGTGTTTGCTGTTGTAATCTTGAACATCTTTATTTCAGAATGATTTGAGTCTTGTTGGTAGGCAGTGTTCAGTAGTCAACACAAATCCAACTTTGTATTTTGAATGATCGGTCTAACTTTTCCATTGTAACATGCCACAGATCTTCTGTGAGCAAAGAGGGCAGTGGAAGGCAGCAACCCAATCCCAGGAGTTCCTTCGAACCCTTCAACGTTACTACAATAATGCTTACACAGATCCTGAGAAGCAGGATGCTATAAATGTGTAAGCTTCTTTATGTCTGCAAATATCACTCTGACAAAACCAATGGAAAATGCTGACATTAGTCTAATATTATTCCACACAAGATTTATATGTTGTGTTTTTTTTTGAAATGCAGATTCTTGGGTCATTTCCAGCCTCAACAAGGCAAACCTCCTCTGTGGAAGTTGGACTCAGATCAGCATTACAATATCGGCCGGCAAGGAACTTTAAGTGAAGAAACTGGAAGGTACTGATATAAACTCTTCCATTAACAACAGCATTGCTTGATGAGCTGGTCTCCAACATATTCTGTACACCATTAGCTTTTACTTGGACACTTTTCTTGACTTTAATCAGACGGTATATCAAAGTAGAAATTGTTACATATAGTAACTTGATCCATTCCCTCATTCCATGGGCTCAAGGCCAACATGATGCAGTACAAGTATCTCGAACAAAAATGTCTTGTTGTTCTCACTTGTTGGTCCGCGTAATACGTGTGAAAAAGTTGTCACCAATCAAGAAATACCTTTGATACCCTGGAGTAACAAGAACTAGGTGTTTTTACATGTATCTTTCATTACAGATAATTACGTTTAGATGTTCCAACACAGAGTAAATTCTGGTAACCGTTAATAAAATATGATATATTGATTAGCACAAGCAAGAACCTTACTTGATGTTCAGTTCTTACATATTGATGGAATGATGGCTTGCTGAAACAATCAAACTCAGTTAGTTTATCGTTGTTCTTCAATCAAATTTACATGCATAAATTAGTAAATGAGACATTTCATATCAGCAGATTCATAAAGAGGTCGCTCTCGGATGGAAATATTCTATGTGAAAACAGCGCACCCGTGTCTGACCGTAATGTCGGCGAAAACAACACTGCGTCAGAATTACTCCCTGTGCAACAGCTGGATGATATTAGAGAGCCTACTGATTCTGCACCAGAGATCTATATGTGTGAAACAAACCCATGCCCCAGGTGTGTTAGTCCTTGTTCAATCTTTTTTATTTTTTGTGGAGAACTTCAGCTTGTCCATGAGTGCAATACGACTAACTTCATTTTTGTTATGTTTAGTACAAAATATAGCACGATGCCTGGAAGACACTCCATTTCGCAGGAACGACAGAGTTACTTAAAAAGATTAGGTTATCCGGAGTTGCATTCTTCAAATTTTCTCGATCTTGATTTGTTATCGTCTTCAGGAAATTCTTGTGACGAAGAAGCCTTTGAGAGGTACCATATACTGTTGCCAGTTTATATTTTGTCACATTCATTACATTCGCATCCCCTTGATCTCTTATTGAGGCTGATAATGTGATACTACTCCAACCATTGTGATGGTTAAAATTAAGAAGGTTCTTCAAACTATCATTTGCAGGTCATCGATCATCCATTCACCTTTGGATGGTATCAGTGTTGGATCTACTACTACTTACAGTGAGCCAGGACACAATGATGAGGTCAGCTTGTCTTTCTAACCCTTTTTCGCTGTGAAACACTTAGTTAGTTAGGTCCATTAGGATCTATGGTAGTACATCCCACTAGACTTAATCTTGATATTGGTTTTCCCTGATCCGAATTTTATAGGTTCAGATTTAATCTACATATATTCATCAGTCTTAGAACTTGTCTCCCTTGTTAACAGGGAAGGGATGACACTGACCTGTCGCGCTCAAGCAGCCAGCTCTCAGACTCACGCGACTATTCTGACCGCTTTGCTCAGTGGGTGGCTAATGGAGGCATGCTTTGCTACTAAGTGCTAAAGAATTTGCCCTGGTGGCATCTCCATATAATTTTCGCTGCAGCACGAAAGCTCCACGGCTAGAACAAAGGTAAAAAAGCTTAAGAAGAAGCTGCGGCCTGCGTGCACGCTGCTGGCATTCGCCGAGGCTGAAGCAACAGAAGAAGAATCGGCGCAATTCGCTCGGTGGATCAAAGCTCTAACGCGGCAACTCAGTCGAGAAATGCAGATGATGGCGTGTGGTTTGGTTTGGTTTGGACAGGATTGGAGTGAAGGGAAAGGCAATGAATGACTGGCAAAGGCAAACATATCTATCTAATTCTTTTCAAGGGTTAGCTTAGCTAGACAGCTTATGTTTTTTGTTCGCCTTTAGAGAAAAAATACAAAAAAAAAACATATGGAAAATGATAAAAGAAAGGACTTCTCCTGTAAATATATATGGTACAGATATATATGCTGTTCACATATGTTTTGGACGGCGGTTTACTTGTATATGTTTGTAACACAGCATCTCACAGAAAACAGGTTCCGGAGAATTTTTTCTGCGCTTCAATTGGAGTCTCTACTAGGTATGCTCTTTTTTTTGAAAATAAAAACAACTACTAGGTCGAAAATGCCAAACGGAGACCGAGCTCCGTGGAGGCCTTTATTTGAAAACTTCAAAATTTAAACTTTTTAGTTTCAAAAAATTCTGAAAATAAATACACATATAGCTAGATACATAATATACATGTGCAAATTTTTAGGTTGAAATACAATAAAATGTGAGCTACAAAAGAACGACTAATCTGGGGCTTTTTAGCATATGTACTGTTCATCTTTAAAGTCCATGATTTTGTTTTTTTTGTGCAGCTCACAGTTAAAGGTAATTTTTTTTTGATTTTTTTCACACATACACTTTACTTCCTTGCATACATGTGTGATTTTTTCGGAATTTTTTTGAACTGAAATTTATGAATTTTGAATTTTTTAAAATAAAGGGCTCCATGGAGTTCGGTCTTCAAAATGCCCTACTCCGGTATGCTCTCTACTCGTCTCGTAGTTGCATATGTCTACTGCACATCTAGATGTGAGTGACTCAATAAAACATAAAAAGGACAAGAAAAAAGAAAACCCCAAATGGATGTTCACGTAAAATAAATCCAGATGCTAAGTGTGATGTTTATCTTTTATGCATCTTATTTTGCTTAGGACGACGGTGACATTATAAGATGATCCTTTCACTTAATTTCAAGATAAATGTGTTCTCAAGTATGAACTATTGCGAAAATTCGTCGTTTCGAAGCACCTCGTGATGATCGGGTGTGATAGACTCTATGTTCACATACAATGGGTGCCACACGTGTGACGCGGGAAACTCTGGCCCTAGCGTTTTTTACAACTAAATTTGTCATCTAAATACTTATCTAATGCTTATGGCATATCTAGATGTATTTTAATAAAAACCGATATTGTATCTGCCGGTTACTAACTTGCAGTGGCCGTGTGGCACAACTCGGGACCGATTTGTTTATGTTGTGTATTATGGACACTGCCTCTGTTTGCTACTAGGCCGGGTGCCTACCTGCGTTGTACATGTATCGCCGTGATCTTTATTGGCATGGGAGGAATACACGACCCATTTAGACTATCGGTTTCAAGCAAGATATAAAATATGGGGTGCACTACGTGTTGACCGGGGGGTCGTGGGTCGTCTGATCTATGATGCTCAGTGTACGATTGTATCGTGTGTTCATGTTTCATGTTTCCCTCATTGCAACAAGAGCCTTACTTCAATTGCAATAGGGCCCTTGTTGCAGAAGCATCTTCGTCAGCGTCATCATTGTAACAAGAGCCTTATTGCAAGCAATTGCATCTCTGTCTCATGGTCGTGTTCACCGTCACTGTGATAAGACCCTTATTGCAATTGTGACTCGACCTTTGTTGCAAAAAGCATCTCTGCTTGTGGGGATCTGAGACTAGGAGGCAACTACTGTAGGGGACCTGTGTCTTCGTCATCACCGCCAACCGCAAGTCTATCCACCCCGAGTTCCCGTTCCGAGCGCCACCAATCTCCATCGCCCGTCTTGTCGGCCGACGAGCTTGCTCGAGCAGCACGCCGTTGCGCCCTTCTCCTTCCCCCCTCCTTCTTCTCCCCCCTTCTCCTCTGTCACCTTCCTCTCTCCTCTGCAGATCTCCGAAACGAGCTTGGCTTGCTGTCGCGCTTAGCCACGGCGCCGCCACATGCTGGCAACCGCCCTACCCTTCCCTAGTCGGTTTGCAACAAGCTTTTGTTGCGCTCAAAGGGATTGCAAACAAGGGCCAGATTGAAAAAGCTATCCTATGGTGGGTAGTTGCGAGCCTTCTGATGAAAGGCATGTCTAATGGTCACGAAAGATAGTGGACGGTGCGACAAAGTTGGTTGGTTGAGCGGAAGCGTTTTCGATAAGATATTAGGGCATATGCTATTTGCAACCTGCCTTAAAAAAATCATGTTGGACGAATTTTTCTGCCGTTGGATTAAAATCCAATGGTTGCCGTTTGTCTTCCTCCTCATCTCGTCCCCTTCCTCCAGCCGCCCTATAGCCCCCAAGCGACAACCTCCACCGGCCTGCCGCCGGCCATCCCTTAACCCCCCCCCCCCCCCCCCCCCCAAACACCTCTTATCGGGTGCCAGCAGCCCGCCCCGCAACCCAAACTGTCAACCTCAGACCCCCACCCCTTTTTCCCACCCTTCACCGGCGACGCCACAGTTGTGTCGTCCCCAGCTCCGGGTCACTCTTGGCGACCTCATCTCCGACTAGAAATCGACTGACGCGAGTTGCAAATTCAAGCAACTTGCCAATAGCAAACACGGAAGATATTACATGATTCAACAGGGGAATGTCTTGAAACAACACAAACTTAAATGACAGAGATTACACTGAAAACCATCCATATATGATTTACTACCCACCTTAGTGGTGGCCGTTGGTTGGGCCATCGGACGGCGATGTCCCGTCGGCCCTGGCAGCGGTGGTGGCCATGATGACCGAGTACAAGAGCTGCCCTGCCTGCCTCTCCACCTCCTCCCTCACCAGCTGCCGCATCGCCGCCATCAGCCGCACTTCACCGTCCCCCACGCCCACCGGCGGTGGTGTCTTTTCCTTTTCCTTTGCCTTTGCCTCCTCCGACGCCCAGTCCGCGGCCATCTGGGGCAGGCCCAGGCTCAGCGTCAGCGACGGCATTGGAAGCGGGTCATCGACGGCAGCAGTACCCGCTCCATGCACGGCGGCCGGCGGCGTCCCGTTCATCACCACGACCTGTTCCTGCTGTTGCGTCTTGGCTCTCGCGGCCGATCCGGACGACGAGGAAGAGGAGGCGGCGGCACGCGCGGCGGCGGCGGCGGCCATGGCCTTGGCGCGGCGCTGGCACCTGCGGAGGTTGGAGTTCCAGTGGTTCTTGACGGAGTTGTCGGTGCGGCCGGGGAGGAGGCGCGCGATGTCGGCCCACTTGTTGCCGTAGCGCGACTGCGCGGCGATGATGAGCGCGTCCTCCTGCGCCGTGAAGGGACGGTGCTGCACGGCCGGGCTGAGCTGGTTGCACCACCGCAGCCGGCACGACTTGCCCGTGCGCCCGGGGACGCCGGCACTGATCACGCTCCACCGCCGCGCGCCATGCTGCCGGACGAGGGCCACCAGCAGCGCGTCCTCCTCAGGGCTCCACGACCCCGTCTTGATCGGCACCGGCACCTCCATCGCGTCAGTGCGGTCGTCTCAGACGCAAGCAACGGCTTCTGTCAGACCGAGGAGTGGTGGTGACTGGTGAGGAGCGGCGCGGCGCCGAGCTGAATATATAGCGGGCGCGTGCGTGGTCACTGGTGTAAGTGTGTGTTGTGTTGCGTGGTCTGTTGCGGGCATTGTTGTCTGCATTGCAGGTAGCTGCGGCGTCGACGTGGATGGCTAGAAAGAAAGGAAGGCATCCGTTTCTTTCGTCGCGCCACGACAAGCAACAGATGCACGCCAGGGTGCAGTAAGGGTGTCACTGCAAGCGAAAATGATCATATAAGGTTGAAACGGATGAACATGCATGCCAACCCAGCAGCAGAGCATATGATCTATCTACCTAATCTAATGTAGTAATGCTTCAAGTTGAAGTAGGGATGCAAGCGGCGGCTTCTTATCCCGTGTGAAACTCCTCTTGTTCGCCACTAACTGTAAAATTAACACTAAGCTTGTATTTTGAAATTGTTCGTGAGCCCGTCCCACTTGCATCATTGATTTGGAGGCCCATATGTAGAAGAATGAGCCCTCCACCACACACTATCTTATTGCTTCCTTCTATTTTAGTGTTGATAGATCATGAACCGTGACAAGAATCATATTCCCAACATGATGATTATATGGTTGTGAAAAACATGTTGATTATATGGAAATGCAACAAGGTTACAGAGCGGTAGGAGCAACTTCAACCTACTAAAAAAGTGCTCAGATGTATTAATTAACCAAGGAAACATTTTAAAAGTAAACATGAACCGTGAGTGTGTGTTGTGTTGCGTGGTCTTTTGCGGTGGTTATTGTCTGCATTGCAGGTAGCTGGGGCGCCGACGTGGATGGCTAGAAAGAAAGGGAGGCATCCGTTTCTTTCATCGCACCGCGACAAGCAACAGATGCACGCTAGAGTGCAGTAAGCGTGTCACTGCAAGCGAAAATGGACATATAAGGTTGAAATGGATGGACGTGCATGCCAACGCAGCAGCAGAGCATATGATCCATCTACCTAATCTAATGTAGTAATGCTTCAAGTTGAAGCAGGGATGCAGGCGGCGGCTTGCTTATCCCGTGTGAAACTCCTCTTGTTCATCACTAACTGTAAAATTAGCACTAAGCTTGTATTTTGGAATTGTTCGTGAGCCCGTCCCACTTGCATCATTGATTTGGAGGCCCATATGTAGAAGAATGAGCCCTCCGCCACACACTATCTTATTGTTTCCTTCTATTTTAGTGTTGATAGATAATGAACCATGACAAGAATCATATTCCCAACAGGATGATTATATGGTTGTAAAAAAACATGTTGATTATATGGAAATGCAACAAGGTTACAGAGCGTTAGGAGCAACTTCAACCTACTAAAAAAAGTGCTCAGATGTATTAATTAACCAAGCAAACATTTTAAAAGTAAACATGATCGGTGAGTGTGTGTTGTGTTGCGTGGTCTTTTGTGGTGGTTGTTGTCTGCATTGCAGGTGACTGGGGCGCCGACGTGGATGGCTAGAAAGAAAGGGAGGCATCCGTTTCTTTCGTCGCACCGCGACAAGCAACAGATGCACGCTAGGGTGTAGTAAGGGTGTCTCTACAAGCGAAAATGGACATATAAGGTTGAAACGGATGGACGTGCATGCCAAGCCAGCAGCAGAGCATATGATCCATCTATCTAATCTAATGTAGTAATGCTTCAAGTTGGAGTAGTGATGCAAGCGGAGGCCTGCTTTTCCCGTGTGAAACTCCTCTTGTTCACCATTAGCTGTAAAATTAACACTAAGCTTGTATTTTGAAATTGTTCGTGAGCCCGTCCCACTTGCACCATTGATTTGGAGGCCCATATGTAGAAGAATGAGCCCTGTGCCACACACTATCAATTGTTTCCTTCTATTTTAGTGTTGATAGATTATGAACCAGGATGAGAATCGTATTCCCAACAGGTTGATTATATGGTTGTAGAAAAACATGTTGATTATATGGAAATGCAATAAGGTTACAGAGTGTTAGGAGTAACTTCAACCCACTCAACAAAAAAAGTGCTTAGATGTATTAATTAGCGAAACCAACATTTTTAAAAGTAAATGTGATCCTTGAGTGTGTGTTGTGATGCGTGGTCTGTTGCGGTCGTTGTTGTCTGCATTGTAGATGGCTGGGGCGCTGACGTGGATGGCTAGAGGGAAAGAAAGGTGTTTGTTTCTTTTGTTGCGCTGCGACAAGCAACATATGCACGCCAAGGTGTAGTGAAAGCATCCATGCGAGCGAAACGAATGTACAAGATTGAAACGGATGGACGTACATGCCAACCCAGCAGCAGAGCATATGATCCATCTGTCTAATCTAATGTAGTAATGCTTCAAGTTGTAGCAGGGATGCAAGCGGCGACCTGCTTACCCTTGTGAAACTTCTCTTGTTCACCACTAACTGTAAAATTAACACTAAGCCTGTATTTTGGAATTGTTCATGAGTCCGTCCTACTTGCATCATTGATTTGGAGGCCCATATGTAGAAGAATGAGCCCTCTGCCACACACTATCTTATTGTTCCCTTCTATTTAGTGTTGATAGACCATGAGCCGTGGCGAGATCGTATTCCCAACAGGTTGATTATATGGTTCTAAAAAACATGTTGATTATATGGAAATGCAACAAGGTTACAAAGCATTAGGAGCAACTCCAACCTACTCAACAAAAAAAAAGAAAAAAGTGCTCATATGCGGTAATTGCCTCTGGCTCCTAGGTGCATATGCACCCATTGTCAAAATACACATTTCGAAAAGTTGAAAAATTCGGAACAAAAATCCCGCGTGTATATCCGCTCATATGTATTATTTAACCAAACCAACATTTTGAACGTAAACGTGATCTGTGAGTGTGTGTTGTGTTGCATGGTCTGTTACGGCTGTTGCTATCTGCATTGCAGGTGGCTGGGGCGCTACCGTGGATGGCTAGCGAGAAAGAAAGGTGTCGGTTTCTTTCATCGCGCCGCAACAGGCAGAAGATGCATGCAAAGGTGTAGTGAACGCAACCCTACAAGGGGAAACGGACGTACAAGATCGAAATGGATGGATGTGCATGCCAGCCCAGCAGCAGAGCATATGATCCATCTATCTAATCTAACATAGCAATGCTTTAATTTAATTTTGAGTAGTGACGATGCAAGCGGCGGCCCGCTTATCCCGTGTGAAACTCGCCCTTTACTTCACCACTAGTTGTAAAATTAACACTAAGCTTGTATTGTGGAATTGTCGGCAAGCTCGTCCCACTTGCATCCTTGATTTGGAGGCCCATATGGAAAAGAATGAGCCATCTTCCGCCCACTATCTTATTGTTTCCTATTATTTTGGTGTTAGTACATCATAAAGCATGACGAGAATCATATTTCCAACATGTGTTGATGTTGATTATATGGTTCTAAAAAATCATGTTGAATATACTGAGATGCAACAAAGGTTACAAAATGTAGGAGCAACTTCAACCCACTCCATAAAAAAATAACAAAAAGTGCTTAGATGCATTAGCCAAACCAACAGTAAAAGTAAATGTGATCCATGAGTGTGCTGTGTTGCGTGGTTTGTTGTGTACGTTGTTGTCTGCATTGCATATGGCTGGGGCCCCGACGTGAATGGCCAGAGAGAAAGGAAGGCGCCCGTTAGACAAGCAACATATGCACGCTAGGGTGCAGCGAGGTCGTCACTGTGAGCGAAAACAGACGTACAAGATTGAAATGACGGACGTGCATGAAAACCCAGCAACAGATTATATGATCCATCTATCAAGTCTAATGTAGCAATGCTTTAATTTAATTTGGAGTAGGGATGCAAGCCGCGGATCACTTATCCCTTGTGAAACTCCTCCTTTAGTTCACCACTAGCTTTAAAGGGAACACTAAGCTTGTATTGGCGGAATTGTCCGCGAGCCCATCCCGCTTGCTTCCTTGGTTTGGGGGCCGTATGTAGAAGAATGAGCCCTCCGCCGCCCACTATAAACTTTGTTTTTGCCACTGTAGCTTTTGACCATTTTGTTATGCCACTCTAAAAGTTGACATCTCACTTTTGCCACTCTTAACTTTTGTAAATACATCACAAATTCCATTGTGGCAAAAGCAAAAATTTTAGAATGGAAATTATGATACATTATAAAAAGCTAAGAGTGGCAAAAGTAAAAAATTATTGCTTTTGCCACGGAATGGCATTCGTAATGTGTTATAAAAAGCTAAGGGGGGCAAAAGTAATATGTCAAATTCTAGAGTGGCATAACCAAAGGGGGCAAAACTAGACTGGCAAAAACAAAGTTTTCCCCTATCTTATTATTTTCTTTTATTTTGGTGTTATAGTAGATCATGAACCATGACCAGAATTGTATTCCCAACATATTGATTATATGGTTCTAAAAACATGTTGATTATATATGGAGGTGCAACAAGGTTACAATATGTAGGGGCGCCTTGTACCCACTTAACAATTTTTTTAACAAAAAGGTACTCAAATGTATTAGCCAAACCAACGATAAAAGCAAACATGAAAACAAAAAATACATTAAGGTCCCTAAGGGCAGTCATCTTGTTCCTCTCGAACAGGTTGACCGTGTGTCATCGCAACCGCTTCGACACTGGAGCCATCCTAACATTGTTAATTACGAACGAAAAGTCATCAAGACCAAAATCCTACCGAACCCATCGCCTTGGAGAAGAAGTCATCAAAATCAAAAGAGACACATATCCAAGGACTCATTGCACATTACAGGGTGCACCGAGGAGATGGAGTTGAGGCCGGAGGTCCCAATTGTGAAGGTAAGATGATACGGGGCTAGCCGTGTAGCTTGCCTGATCTTCACGATTGGAGGTGGATTTGAGGGAAATCACGAAGAACACAAGGAAACAAACACAAGAGAAATCAATCAAGACAAGATCCACACCAAGATACACAAATTAGAAGGATAAAGTGATACATCTCAAGCATTCAACAACAACAAAGGTAAAAGTAGCTAGGGCAAAGTTCATCCCCAAATCTAAGAGGAAATTGAGGTCTTGAGAGGTAGTCTTCTCAAATCTCAGGGAGAGATGTCGTCTTGATAATCATAGGGATTCTTCTTCACTTGTGGAAGTTTTGATCCTATAGGAGAAGGTAAGATGAGCAAAGCCATCTCTGGATCTTAGTTCTAACTTTGCTAACCCTAAAACTAAGGAGAGGTACGAGATATATCTACTAATAAAGGGGAGCTGGTATATTTGCTTCCATGCTAGGGTTTCCTCCCTCTGTCACCCCTATGTTGTTTTTTCCCACTCCACGCCCCCTTGGTTTGGAACAATCTAAACTATATCTAGACTTTCTTTTCTTTGTCATACTGGAAAGCATGTCTTCCATTAACTCAATCAAATCTCATCAAAACCATGTCCTGCATTAATTCAAATCAAATCTTACCCAATCTCCACTAAATCAAAATGTTCCCTGCATTCCCCTACCCCTACCCAAATCAAATCAAATATTACCAAAACCTCAAATAAATAAGAAACTTTCCTACCTTCCTCTACCCATACTCAAATCAAATTAAATCTTATGAAAAATCTAATATGGTGGGTGTAAGGTACATGTAGGACATGACTAGTGTTGAATCACTAGAATATGTATGCCCCAGTTGCAACGCACGGGCAGTTAGCTAGTATTGTCTAGGTGCAAAGGGGTATGGGGCAGGTGAGTTAGGCGGATTCTATCCTAAAACGGTATGCAAACCAAGCCACCGGGAAGTCTGTCTGGATCCACCGGACTGTCCGATAGTGCATTCTCTGGAAACGCCATTCTGGTGTGGTGGACCGAATAGTCTGGTCAGTCCAAAGGCTGGGATTGAGGTGCTAGAGTAGACCGGAAAGTTTGGTCATTCGAATGGCTGGGATCGAGGTGCCAGTCTGACTGCTTCAGAAGGTTGAGGTTGTGTCACTCTTACTTGCCGGACTGTCCAGGCAGGCAGGTAATGCAAATTATGCACCATTTTCCTCCTCCTCTTCTTTGAGTTTCCTCTTCTCGCTTGGAACTTGGGCATCCTTCCTCGCTACTCTGTGGTTCATCTCTTCATCCCTAAGCATGCTTAGCATTGTGGCTCGAGGTAGAAACCATGTCCCATCCAAATTCATAGGAAGCACAAGCAAGAGAGATGTCACCTCGGTTTGAATGGCACATGTGTGATATGTTGGAGTAATCATTGTAGGTCATCGTTGCATGGAAAACAAAAAAAATCTACGCACACGCAATGATATATCCATGGAGATGCATAGCAACGAGGGGGAGAGTGTGTCTACGTACCCTCGTAGACCATAAGCGGAAGCATTTCACAACGCGGTTGATGTAGTCAAACTTCTTCGCACTTCAAACGATCAAGTACTAAACGCACGGCACCTCCGCGTTGTGCACACGTTCAGCTCGGTGACGTCCCTCGCCTTCTTGATCTAGCAAGATGTCGAGGTAGTAGATGAGTTTCGTCAGCACGACGGCGTGGTGACGGTGATGGTGAAGTGATCTCCGTAGGGCTTTTCCTAAACACTATGGAAATATGACCGGGGGTGTAAACGGTGGAGGGGGGCGCCGCACACGGCTAACCATTGATCTCGGGTGTGCTAGGCACACCCCTCCCACATATATATAGGTGGGAGGGGGAGGGGGGGCAACCTGGTGCACCACATAGGTGGCTGGCCGGCCCTAGGGCTCCTGCCCTGGCCGCGCCCCCTGGCATGTATTCCCAAGGGGGAAGGAAAGAGGAGGGGGGAGGGAAGGAAGTGGGAATCCTAATCCACACTTTCCTTTCCCTTCCCCCTTTCCTTCTCCTCCTTAGGACGGCCTGCTATGGGGGGTGCACCAGCCCCTTGTGGCTGGGGCGTTTCCTCTCTTGACCCATAAGGCCCATATCTTTGCTGGGGGTGCTCGAACCTTTCCGATGACCCGATAAGTACCCGGTACCCTCCAAAACACTTTCGGTGTCCGAACCATCGTCCTATATATATATATATATATATATATATATATATATATATATATATATATATCAATCTTTACCTCTCAACTATTTTGAGACTCCTCGTCATGTCCGTGATCTCATCCGGGACTTCGAACAACATTCGGTCACCAAATCACATAACTCATATAACACAATATCGTCAATGAAAGTTAAGCGTGCGTACCCTACGGGTTCGAGAATAATGTAGACATGACCGAGACACCTCTCCGGTCAATAACCAATAGCGGAACATGGATGCCCATATTGGCTCCTAGATATTGTACGAAGACCTTTATCCGTTGAACCGTTATGACAACATACGTAATTCCCTTTGTCCATCGGTATGTTACTTGCCCGAGATTCGATCGTCGGTATCTCTATACCCAGTTCAATATCGTTACCAGCAAGTCTCTTTACTCGTTCCATAATACATCACCTCGTAACTAACTCCTTAGTCATTTTCTTGCAAGCTAATGATGTGTATTACCGAGAGGGCCGAGCCTTCGTTCAAATTTTTTGGAAGTAACTATCCCGGTTTCATATATGAAATCTCTATAGAATCCTTAAACTTTTTTATCTTTTGCTTTCTCAGCAGATATTTCATAAAATGGACTCTAAAAAATTAGAATAGCGAGACGTATTAAAACGCAATTTGCGTTCCATCTCGAGGTATTTAGATCAATACCTATTCGGTGGATCTTTTTTTACTCGGAGTGACAAATCCTAATCTCGATCTATGCCAACTCAACAAACACCTTCAGAGATACCTGTAGAGCATCTTTATGATCACCAAGGTTGGAAAAAGCGCTAGGCGGTAGGCGGGCGGTGACTCTCTGCCTAGCGCCTAGCCTGCCTAGGCGTAGCCTAGGCGGGCCAAGGCGTTTCGTATAGTAGCAGGTTAGGAGGAGAATTATTTGGATAGACTTTGCACCATAGTACGTTAGAAAGACAATGTGGTGATAAAGATAACATACATCAGGCAACGTGGAGAGCTAAATAGTCTATTCAATGGGAAGTAATACGCCCATAGAAATATCAAATATTCAAATATATTATAGGCAAATATCACACAAGACCCAATTAGCATAGCCTTATAAATTATGAGCTCAACAGTTCACACATCAAAATGAAGTTCTTTAATTCCTAGAATCTTATTGGGAAGACTTCTCTCACAATCAAAAAGGGAAATTCCACACGGACGCACACACGAACAGTTTGACTCAATGACATAAAGATATGTGATAAAAAAAGTACTTAAGAAAAGACACCCTGCATTTGGGCCTCCTCAATTATCAATAGTCATTCTCCTCATCTGAATGCATCTCCTCATCATCATCAAACTCCTCTTCTTCAGAATCGAATTCTTCTTCTTCATAAAGTTGTCTTAGTCTCACACTTCTACGTGGCTCGAGCAATTCATTGACTCTCATCGCTTCTCCAATGCCACTCCCTGGCATCCCTGTACTATCCATCTCCTCCTCATCATCATCCCTATAGACGATTTCTGCATAATCATCTCCGCCCTCAAAAAGAAAACCTTGAGCTTCGGTAGTTTCAGCGGATAAGAGGACATCAATGATCTTCTTCTCCTTGATCATTTGTTTCTTGGCCATCATTCTCGAGTTGAATTGTATGAACACAAGAGAGTTTAGACGTTCTGTAGTTAGCCTGTTTCTTTTCTTCGTATGAATCTGCAACATGAAAAAACATAAGGATTAAGAGCAGGGAATGTTTTGACATGTGACGGACTACTCTAGCTAGATGTGAGATTAGAGAGTAGGAGACTGACATTTTCGAAGGTACTCCAATTCCTTTCACAGACCGAAGAACTTGAGGTCAATGAGAGGATTCTCACAGCCATCCTTTGAAGAGCTGGTGCTTCAGTTCCATAGAGCCTCCACCAAGATGCTATGAATGAAAGCAGAGAATCAAGTGAACAATGTATTGCATAAATTCTGAATATATACTGAATAAATTAGACTTTAAAAAATTACACTGCATACCTACATTATAATCAAAATTCTGACAACTCCTCGCAAGCTTCTTTGCAAATGATCCTTCTCTATTCTGGAATCTCTTTAATTCAAAATTGACAACTTGATCTTGCTTGTCATCATCACCATAATAAAAGGTCTCCACACAGCTAATGAACCCTTCAGTTATTGTCCCATCATCAAAAATATTAGTATCAACATAGCTATAATATGGATTCAGTAAGTATGCAGCCAAGTGCAACGGAGAGTCAAGTCGATCTTTCATCTTTTTCTCAACAATATTAATCACATCTTTGTAACGTGACTCCACATTGCCATAGACTTCCTTGATCTCTTTCTTTGCCTTCACTATTTCTCCATAGGCAAAACCCATAGATGGCTTGACATCCCCATCAACCAAACGAAGGACTTTTACCAAAGGCTCAAAGACATTCAGGCAAAGCTTCAAATCTTTCCAAAAAGCCATGCTCATCATCGTAGCTGTTGCTACCTTTCCCTTTTTTGATTTAACTAGTCTTAGTTTGTCCCATCTACCATCAACCACCATCTTCCTCAGTTGATCCTTTTTTTCTAGAAGGCTTTCCAAAGTTAGATAAGCAGAAGCAAACCTAGTGACCCCTGGCCTTATGATCTCTTTCCCTGAAGAGAAGTGTCTCATGCAGTCCAAGGTCCGTGTGTGCCCATAGACAAAGATAGTGAATGCTTTTGCTTTTTCAAGTACCTTACTAAACCTTGGCAGATCGCCAATTCCTTGCAACATCAAGTTAATGGTGTGCGTCGCACAAGAGCTCCAAAACATGTTCGACCGCTTCTCCAACAACATCTTCTTTGCCCCCATGTTATTAGAAGCATTATCAGTCACTACTTGGACCACATTTTCAGGACCTACTTCTTCAATTGCTTCATCCACTAATTGGAAGATGACTTCACTTGTGTGCGATACAGCCGACATCTCACTCGACCTTATAAAACTAGAACCATCAGCACTGTTTGTGCACAAGTTCATTATGCTTCTCCTCTTCCTATCTGACCAAGCATCAATCATAATGGAGCAGCCATTCTTCATCTTTTCAGCATCACGTTCTTGCAGCAAACTCTTCACTCTTGCATGTTCCTCACTCAGCAAAGTCTCTCGAAGGTCATGTTTAGATGGCGGCTCAAATCCAGGACCAAACCTCCCAATGGCTTCACACATTAACTTGAAATCATCGTTGTCACAAGCATTGAATGGTATAGCTACAAATGCAATACAAACAAAATTAGTAAGTGAGAAGGCAACCAATGGTCAAACATTACAAAGAAGTAAACTATAAATGGCAGTGTCGGTAAAAACAAATATTTAATTACCATGATTGTACACCCATCTAGCCACATACTGTTGCACTTCATGTGTTCTCTTTTTCCAAAATTCCTTATTTATCTTCTGTTGATGCAAGGCTTCAGCTTGAGTCAATTTAGGATCAATAGGCCGTGCCCACTTGTCAATAGGACCTAATTTGTGTGGCTCCGTGCTTTCGATATGAGCAGCATCTTCATCTCCAACGCGAGAAATGTTCATACTTTGTCTAAGCTCTTGCTCACGGGCAGTCTTTTCCCTCCTCTTATTAGATGCATCCTCAAGAGATTTCTTGCACCTGTCTTTAGCTTCCTGAGAGCTTTTCTTGCATTTGACCACAGCATTACCAATATGAGCCACATGCTGCTTGTGACGATAAACACCTCCCGTGCTCACATGGTTACAGAACATACACTTCACTTTATCCTTGTTGGAAGCATCAGCTAGACTCCCGTACTCCCATCCCACATCATCTGACTTTCTCTTAAGGACATTCTCTTCCTGCGATGCCGATGTTGCATTTGTGTCGGACATCCTACAAATAATCAAATACACAACAAGTAATAGCTCAGTAATTCGCATTGCTGATTCTAAAAAAATGGACCAGATCTACCAAAGTCTAGACCACAGGTAGGCATAAATGCAGAGAATAATCAAAGCAAGAACGCAATAAAGTTTGTTTGTACGGGGTATGCGTATGTCCAGATCCTAGAATTGAAGCAATATAAATTATTAAATTATAATATCATAAATTCATAATATATGCAGAGCGATATAAAGTAGGCAAGAAGCTGTATATCGACAAATTCCAAGAAACTTTCTGCCGTGAAGTAAACACTAAATAGATAATACAAAAACTACCACACGGAGGAAACCAAAAAGAACATATTTTTTGCATTGCAACTTACAAGCTAATAAATGTGTAGCATTCGGAAATTATTTTGTCTTGCAATGCTTCATACCGATCTAGAAGCAATTCTCTTTTTATGCCAACTGAACAACATCTCTGATATAGTAATTTAAAGTATGATGTGAAATAACCTCATATATGTACATTCAAGATTAACAGCAGCCACACTCACGCATATGACCCTATTTTTAGACTAGTGTAATAGTAGCAGCTACTGTGACCGTCCTATTTTGGCATCATGCAACAGAATATGATCCTTCTTCTACTCTACTACTAGTACCGTCCAGTATCCCATCTTGGCATCATGCCATGTATATAACTTAATTAACTGAGACAATCATAGAACGAATGTCATTAACATCAATAGTGCCCAGCCTGATTACCTTCAGACTAGCTGATACTTCCGTTGCTTCTTCAGGTGCTAGATATGACCAGCCGTCTTTAACCTCCTCGTAGTATGAGCTGTCGAGAACAACTGCATCAGGGAGTTATAATTATTTTCAGTCATGTCTTATTCCATTAGAAGTGTTCAGTACAGAAAAATTCATATGTTCAGTGTGTAGGGTGGTCAGGCCATCTGCTGCGGCGGCCAAAAGCAGTAGGCGCAGGTCAGGCATAGGGAGCACTGCACACTGCCAAGGCGGCTGCCAACGAGCATGAGCATGTCGGCATGCTGCGATAGACTAGGCAAGACCAGGGGCATTGAGCCAGGCCAGGCGCAGCTTTGACCTTGAGCCTGAGCAAAGTTCTTTCTCCCACAATATTGTTTATGCCCAAATACTAATTACTTCTTATTTGTTAAATCTTGTATATGCGTGAGCAAATTCATCCATAACAGCATCAAGGTATGTACAAATCAGTTGCAGAACGAACAAAATAACTATCTTTTATTTGTTTGACTAGACTATGGTACTCCTACGTGAATTTGTGGTGCTTCTATGACATTTAAATTGTGAGATCTTTGCAAAATGAAATAAAACTGAGTGGCAGCCCCTGAGTTGCAATCCTAGATTCGCCACTGGGGGGATGGATCAAACTACATCCAATTAGTAATCTAGATAAATCAATATCAATACAGAAGCTACAGATCAAGTAATTCCATGAGAAGGATAGAGCAGCAATTAGCAAACAACTAGCAATCCAGGGGACGACAGAGGCTGCACACAGGCACATAGTACACAAGAAGAGAGGGGATTGACGAAATCGATTTGGCAGCTCACCTACAGTACGGAAGAAGGCGGGACCTCAGATGGCTGCGCGGGATGGCGGGGATGAAGAAGCCATGGCTGCGTGGTGAGAGGATGAGGTGAATCTCTTCGTCTCGGCAGCCGGAGGACGAAGAGACGACGGAATAGATCGAGCCGCCGCCACCCCTTTTGTGTGTATATATATGCAAAGCCTACCCTAATCTCTCCTTTCCTTCAGCCAGCAAACTTCCCGCAATCTTCTCCATTTTCTAGCGATCTTCTCGCTCCTTCCCGTCCATGCTTGCAACCTCTCCCGCTCCATCTCCGGTCCGCCTTGCTCTGCCTTGCGCCGCCTCCTCGCCGCTTTTCTCCGCTCTATCACGCCTAGGCGCACGCCTGGATCCGCCTAAGCGACGGGCCCGCCTAGAGCACCGATTAGGCCCAAGGCTACGCGATGGGCTGTCGCTGAGCACTGAGGCACGCCGAGGCGTACGCTTAATAACGCTTTTTCCAACCCTGATGATCACCCAGTTACGTTGTGACATTTGATAGCACACAAGGTATTCCTCCGGTATCCGGGAGTTGCATAATCTCATAGTCGAAGGAATATGTATTTGACATGAAGAAAGCAATAGCAACAAACTGAATGATCATTATGCTAAGCTAACAGATGGGTCTTTTCCATTAGACCATTCTCCCTAATGATGTGATCCCGTTATCAAATTACAACTCGTGTCTATGGTTAGGAAACCTTAACCATCTTTGATCAACGAGCTAGTCTAGTAGAGGCTTACTAGGGACACAGTATTTGTTTATGTATTCGCATATGTATTTAGGTTTCCAATCAATACAATTATAGCATGGATAATAAACCTTTACCATGAATAAGGAAATATAAAATAACAACTTTATTATCGCCTCTAAGTCATATTTCCTTCAGTCTCTCACTTGCACTAGAGTCAATAATCTAGTTCATATCACCATGTGATTTAACACTCATAGTTCACATCGCCATGTGACCAATACCCAAAGAGTTTACTAGAGTAAATAATCTAGTTCACATCACCATGTGATTAACACCCAAAGAGTAGTAAGGTGTGATCATGTTTTGCTTGTGAGAGAAGTTTAGTCAAAGGGTCTGTTACATTCAGATCCGTATGTATTTTGCAAATTCCAATGTCTACAATGCTCTGCATGGAGCTACTCTAGCTAATTGCTCCCACTTTCAATATGTATCCATATTGAGACTCAGAGTCATCTGAATCAGTGTCAAAGCTTGCATCGACGTAACTCTTTACGACGAACTCTTTATCACCTCCATAACCGAGAAATATTTTCCTTAGTCCTCTAAGGATAATTTTGACCGTTGTCTAGTGATCTACTCCTGGATCACTATTCTACCTCTTGCTAAACTCATGGCAAGGCACACAATAGGTCTGGTACACAACATGGCATATTTTATAGAACCTATGGCTGAGACATAGGGAATGACTTTCATTCTCTCTCTATCTTCTGCCGTGGTCTGGTTTTGAGTCTTACTCAACTTCACACCTTGTAACAGAGGCAAGAATCCTTTCTATGACTGATCCATTTTGAACTTCTTAAAAACTTTGTCAATGTATGTGCTTTGTGAAAGTCCTATTAAGTGTCTCGATCTATCCCTATAGATCTTGATGCTCAATATGTAAGCAGCTTCACCTAGGTATTTCATTGAAAAACAATTCTTATTCAAGCATCCTTTTATACTATCCAGAAATTCTATATCATTTTCAATCAATAATATACCATCCACATATATTATCAGAAATGCTACAAAGCTCCCACTCACTTTCTTGTAAATACATGCTTCACCGTAAGTCTGTATAAAACCATATGCTTTGATCACCTTATCAAAGCGTATATTCCAACTCTGAGATCCTTTCACCAGTCCATAGATGGATCGCTGGCGCTTGCACACTTTGTTAGCAGCTTTAGAATCGACAAAATCTTCTGGTTGCATCATATACAACTCTTCTTTATGATATCCATTAAGGAATCCAGTTTTGACATCCATTTGAATCATAAAATGCAGCAATTGCTAACATGATTCAGACAGACTTAAGCATCGCTATTGGTGAGAAAGTCTCATCATAGTCAACTCCTTGAACTTGTCAAAAACCTTTCGTGACAAGTCGAGCTTTGTAGACAGTAACATTACCATCAGCGTCAGTCTTCTTCTTGAAGATCCATTTATTTTCTATGGATTGCCGATCAACGGGCAAATCCACCAAAGTACATACTTTGTTCTCATACATGGATCCTATCTCAATTTTCATAGCCTCAAGCCATTTGTCGGAATATGGGCTCATCATAGCTTCTTCATAGTTCGTAGGTTTGCCATGGTCTAATAACATAACTTCCAGGATAGGATTACCGTACCACTCTTGTGCAGATCGTGTGCTCTGATTGACCTACGAAGTTCTGTAGTAACTTGATCTGAAGTTTCCTGATTATCATCATTAGCTTCCTCTCTAGTTGGTGTAGGCATCACGCGAACAGTTTTATGTGATGTGCTACTTTCCAATTCGAGAGAAGGTACAATTACCTCATCAAGTTCTACTTTCCTCCCACTCACTTCTTTTGAGAGAAACTCCTTCTCTAGAAAGGACCCATTCTTAGCAACAAAGATCTTGCCTTCAGATATGTGGTAGAAGGTGTACCCAGTAGTCTCTTTAGGGTATCCTATGAAGACGCACTTTTCCGATTTAGGTTCTAGCTTATCAGGCTGAAGCCTTTTGACATAAGTGTCACATCCCCAAACTTTAAGAAACGACAACTTAGGTTTCTTGCCGAACCACAGTTCACACGCTGTCATCTTAATGGATTTAGACAGTGCCCTATTTAACGTGAATGCAACTGTCTCTAATGCATAACCCCAAACAATAGTGGTAAATCTGTAAGAGACATCATAGAACGCACAATATCTAATAAAGTATGGTTACGATGTTCGGACACACCATTACACTGTGATGTTCCAGGTGGCGTGAGTTTTGAAACTATTCCACATTGTTTTAAATGAAGGCCAAACTCGTAACTCAAATATTCGCCTCCGCGATCAAATCATAGAAACTTTATTTTTTTTGTTACTATAATTTTCCACTTCAATATGAAATTCTTTGACTTCTCAAATGTTTCAGACTTGTGTTTCATTAAGTAGATATACCCATATCTGCTCAAATCATCTGTGAAGGTTAGAAAATAATGATACTCGCCGCGTGCTTCAATACTCATCGAACCACATACATCGATATGTATTATTTTCAATAAGTTATTAGCTCGCTCCATTGTTCCGAAGAACGGAGTTTTATTCATCTTGCCAATGTGGCATGGTTCGCAAGTATCAAATGATTCATAATTAAGTGATTCCAAAATCCCATCTGCATGGAGTTTCTTCATGCGCTTTACACCAATATGACCTAAACGGTAGTGCCACAGGTATGTACTATCATTATCAACTTTGCATCTTTTGGCATCAATATTATGAATATGTGTATCACTACGATCGAGATTCAATAGACCATTCACATTGGGTGTATGACCATAGAAGGTTTTATTCATGTAAAAGAACAACAATTATTCTTTGACTTAAATGAATAACCGTATTGCAATAAACATGATCAAATCATATTCATGCTCAATGCAAACACCAAATAACATTTATTTAGGTTCAACACTAATCCCGAAGGTAGAGGGAGTGTGTGATGGTGATCGTATCAAACTTTGGAATCACTTCCAACACACATCGTCATCTCACCCTTAACTAGTCTCTGTTTATTCTGCAACTCCTGTTTCGAGTTACTAATCTTAGCAACTGAACCGATATCAAATACCCAGGGGCTACTATTAATACTAGCAAGGTACACACCAATAACATGTATATAAAATATACCTTTGTTCAGTTTGCCATCCTTCTTATCCGCCAAGTATTTGGGGCAGTTCCATTTCCAGTGACCATTTCCTTTGCAGTAGAGGCACTCAGTTTCAGGCTTGGGTCCAACTTTGGGCTTCTTCATGGGAGCGGCAACTTGCTCGCCATTCTTCTTGAAGTTCCCTCTCTTTCCCTCGCCCTTTTTCTTGACACTAGTGGTCTTGTTAACCATCAACACTTGATGCTCTTTCTTGATTTCTACCATCGCCGATTTCAACATCGCAAAGATCTTGGGAATCATTTTTGTCATCCTTGCATATTATAGTTCATCACGAAGTTCTAGTAGCTTGGTGATAGTGGAGAACTTTGTGAATCACTATCTTATCTAGAAGATTAACTCCCACTTGATTCAAGCGATTGTAGTACCCAGACATTCTGAGCAATGCTCACTAGTTGAGCTATTCTCCTCCATCTTGTAGGCGTACTTGTCAGAGGTCTCATACTATCGACACGGGCATGAGTCTGAAATACCAATTTCAGCTCTTGAAACATGAAAGCACAAGTGCTCACTGGGTGATTTTGGTAATTAATGTCAACATATCTCTTGTTGGACTAATGTTTTTATCTATTATATTTCAGAGAGTTCAACAAAGGCATGTCATGAACAATAGGATGCGGAACCCCTTCAAAATGCTAAGGACAATATTGGCAAAAGGCTCAAGACTCTTCATTTTCATTTTAGTGATCCAAGATCACATTGAGTCCATAGGAAAAGCCCATACTATTAAAAGGGGATGAGGTGTTGCTTAATTGTCTACTTGCTCAAAGTGCTTAGTGATATTCTCCAAAGTCCTCAACCACTTTCTCATTTCCACATATGTCCAAACCTAAATTCAAACTCGGCCCCACCGATTTGATCTATCCGGCGCCACCGAGTTCATTGACATAGCCACTGCCAGAAACCCTAATCAGTTCGGTCTCATCGATAGGATCTCAATCCCACCAAGATGGCCTTGAAAACTCTCTGTTGCCTGTTGCAATTATTTCAGTCTCACCGAGATGTGCAGTCGGTCCCACCGATTTTCCTTGATCAAGTCTCTATTTTCTTATTGCTGAAATCGGTCTCACCGAGTTCATGCAATCGGTCACACCGAGATGAGGTTTTGCCTTAACCCTAGCACATTGGTCCCACCGAGTTGACCTTGTTGGTCCCACCAAAAATCCTAACGTTCACATTTTGAACCAGATTGGTCTCACCGAGTTTCATTATTCGGTCTCACCGAGTTTGGTAAATTGTGTGTAACGACTAGTTTTTGTGTGGAGGCTATATATACCCTCCACCCCCTTATCCATTTGCGAGAGAGCCATCAGAACGTGCCTACACTTCCACTACTCATTTTCTGAGAGAGAACCACCTACTCATGTGTTGAGATCAAGACATTCCAATCCTACCACAAGAATCTTGATCTATAGCCTTCCCCAAGTTGCTTTCCACCCAAATCATCTTTCCACCATATACAAATCTGTGTGGGAGAGTTGAGTGTTGGGGAGACTATCATTTGAAGCACAAGAGCAAGGAGTTCATCATCAACACACCATCTATTACCTTTTGGAGAGTGGTGTCTCCTAGATTGGTTAAGTGTCACTTGGGAGCCACCGTCGAGATTGTGGAGTTGAACCAAGGAGTTTCTGAGGGAAAGGAGATCGCCTACTTCGTAAAGATCTACCCAAGTGAGGCAAGTCCTTCGTGGGCGATGGCCATGGTGGGATATACAAGGTTGCTTCTTCGTGGACCCTTCGTGGGTGGATCCCCCATGGACTCGTGCAACCGTTACCCTTTGTGGGTTGAAGTGTCCACCAACGTGGATGTACGATAGCACCACCTATTAGAACCACGCCAACAATCTCCGTGTCTCCAATTGCATTTGCACACTCCAATCCCATCACTTTACTTTCTTGCAAATTGCATGCTTTACTTTCCGCTTCTCATATACTCTTGCCATGCTTGCTTGAAATGTATTGTGAATGTTTAAAATTGTGTTAATCTCCAACCTCAACTTGAAGAACTTAAAAACTGCTACCTTTACTTGTTGAGGGTCTAATCACCCCCCTCTAGACACCTCTTCTCGATCCTTTCAATTGGTATCAAAGCATTGATCTCCATTGCTTTGGTTTAATCACCATTGGAGGAAGATGGATGAGTCTACGATTGGGAGTATTAGACGTAGAGTGCCTATGCTTGATGGAGAGTTCTATAATGCTTGGAAAAATGAGATGCTTGAGATTTTCAATGAATATCAATTGAACAAGTACATTACTAGCCCTTGTGCGCCCCTTATTGATCCATACCATCCTACCCCCGATGAGTCTCTTGACATGATTCACAATCTTAGAACTATCAATCTTATCACTAGAGGATTGCCTAGAAATTTGATTGCATGCTTGCCAACTCTTGAATGTGCTTACACCATATGAAGATATCTTGAGGAACGCTTTCCAGACTATTCCTTGAAAAATTTAGATGAGATTCTTCACAAGGCCATTGCTTTAAATAAGATGAATCCTAATGATCCTAAGTTTGGTGATTGTCTATTTGAGCTTCGTGACCTTATGCGTGCCAAAGGAGATGTTGGAATCATTAGTAACATCATTTCTGAAGTCATTAGAATTCATAAAGATGCACATTGTCATGATCATAAATCTAATGAATTAATCTCTCTAGGTGAAAATCAATCACAAGACAATGTTGAACATGGATACTATGATGAGGATGATGATAGTGACTTTGATCTTGATGAATCTATGAGACACTTTGGTCTTATGGCTAAACTTCGCGGCTACATGGCTGGAGGAAAGGAATGGGTTCTTGATAGTGGATGTATGATCACATGACCAGAGACAAGGATATGTTTCGTGAGCTTGCTGAAAACAACGACCCTCGAAAGTATGTCACTTTTGGTGATAACTCAAAGGGTAAGGTGGTTGGCCTTGGTAAGGTGGCCATCTCACATGGCAGCTCCATACAAAATGTTATGCTTGTTGAATCTCTTGGCTATAGTTTACTTTCTGTATCTAAACTAGCCGATTTCGGTTTCAATGTCCTATTTACTGAAGTAGATTGCCAAGTGTTTCGAAGAGATAATCATAATATGGTCTTTACCGGTATACGTAGAGGTGATCTATACATTGTTGATTTGACTAAAAAGGCTCAACCTATAACTTGCTTAATTGCTAAATCTTGATAAGCTTATTAAAGGTGATCATATCCTTGGTGTTAAAGATGTTATATTTGACAAGGATAGACTTTGTAGTGCTTGCCAAGCAGGAAAACAAGTTGGAGGAAGTCATCCCGTGAAGAACATCATGACCACGAGAAGACCACTCGAGCTACTTCACATGGATCTTTTTGGTCCCAACGCCTACAAGAGTCTTTGTGGCAACTCGTTCGGATTGGTCATTGTTGATGATTTTTCAAGATTTACGTGGGTGTTATTTCTTGATGACAAATCAAATGTCGAAAAGATCTTCAAGAACTTCGCTAGGAAGGCCCAAAATCAACTTGAAGTGAAGATCAAGAAGGTTCGTAGCGACAATGGAACGGAGTTCAAGAACGCCAATGTGGACAACATTCTTGACGAAGAAGGGATTTCACATGAGTTCTTGGCTACGTACACGCCTCAAAAAAATGGAGTTGTTGAGAGGAAGAACCAGACTCTTATTGAGATGGTGAGAACAATGCTTGATGAGTACAAGATGCCAAAACACTTTTGGGCGGAAGCGGCTGAGACAGCTTGTCATGCAACAAATCATCTATATCTTCACAAGCTACTCGACAAGACGGCATACGAGCTTCTCACCAGTAACAAACCCCAAGTTGGAAACTTTTGAGTATTCGGCTCAAAGTGCTATATTCTTGATAATCATCGTCATTCGAAATTTGCTCCTAAATCTCACGAAGGTTTCCTACTCGGTTATGGCTCAAACTCTCACACTTACCGTTCTACAACAATTTCACCCGAAATGTTGAAGAGACGGTAGATGTGAAGTTTAATGAATCTAACGGCTCACAAGTAGAGCAATTGCCAATTGATGTAGGTGACAAAGAACCTTCGGAAGCAATACAAGACTTGTCTAGTGGAAAGATTCGCCCAACGGAGGTGAAGGAGAGTACCTCGCCTGTCCAAGTGGAAGCCTCAACTTCACGCCAAGGTGAACCACAAGTTGACTTGGTGTCGGAGTAATGGGCCACGGGCAGCCTAACCCGAGTCCCTGAGCCTTTCAAGACTGTGGGCCAGTTGCGCCCCATGAGACTCCAGAAAGAGGCGCCGCCTTCCGGTGGCCGGCTGGCTCAATGGCCGGCTGCCAGAAGACGGCTGAGCACTCGCAGACGGCACCAAGAATGGGCCAACTCCTAGCAGGCGGCCTCCGTAGAGGCCTGTCGGGCGGCCCTCGGCGCCCTCAGAGTCTGCGCCCCTCATCAAGAGGACAAGACAGGGTGAGGCTACAGTGTAGCCCATCACCCCCGAATCCCGGGCTTGGCGTGGCCACAGTGCCCCGTACAGGTGGAGATTTCCGCACGACGCGACACTGTTGCCACTCCACCCTTGATGCCACCACTGTCAGGTGGGGCCTGCTGCCCACGACAGCCTGTCGGTATGGCTTGCCGACGGTGGGCCCTACCAGGCAGCGAGGGCCTAGAGGGCGGCAATGCCCGGCCAGTCGGCTCCCTAGGGATCCGGCTCCTGGCAGTCGGCTAAATCCTTCCTCGAGGCCCGTGCGCCATTACCCGTACTAGACACGACAAGGCTATAGTGATCTCCCACTAGGCGGCGGGACTGTAGCCATGCCTGCCCCGACCAAGCGTGCATCGTTAGCATCATAGCTACAGTGATCAACCAGCAGCCGACAGAGAAGACGACGACCAGGGACACTGACAGCCGGGTCCTACCCCGGCCAAGTTACCATTGTACCCCTAGGGGGTAGGCCTATATAAACCCCCCAGGGCACCCATGCAAAGGGTTCCCAACCTGTTAGAACTAGACTCATACCTAGAGGAAGAAGAGAGCTAGCCCTGCCTCCTTCTACCCTTAGCATACTGCTCAAGGAGCACCATTGTACTCACTAGTGCCTTAGTGATCATGCGGAGACCCCGCAGAGCAGGGCTAGGGGTGTTATCTCCTAGGAGAGCCCCGAACCTGGGTAAAGTGCGCCGACGTTCGTGTCTACGCCTCATCCCGCTTCCAGGCACCGGGGACGTTCTACTCGCTCCCACCATGATAAGCCATCCTTTGCATATGTCGCACCCAAACCCTGACATTTGGCGCCCAACATGGGGCGATGTGCACCATCATTCGAAGAACTGTTCTGGACGGGAACCTTGTTCCTTCCTGGCGAGCGCAGCCAGCCCGACATGCCCGACGGCGTCAGCCTCAATGCGCTGCACGGCACGGAGATCGCCTGCGCAGCGAGCTGCCTCGCCGACCTTGTTGGAGAGATCCGCCTCTCTGACGAGCCTGCATCCGACGCAGGCACCGACTGCCCTGAGAGCCGCCTCGTCAGCCTCCTCGACCAGCTCCATGTCGCCAGCGAGCCTGCTGTGGACTTGGAGTCTGTTGGCTCCACCGACCCGATGATCGTCGACTCCGACATGGCGTGGCTTGACGCATTCCCCACCAACGTGGTGGTTTATGACGAGCCGCCTCCTCGCAAGCACAACGGCGGGAGCACCGTCACGGAGGTGCTTGTCATCAACAGTGGCAAGCACTCGGACGGAGGCATTCGAGACCCACTCAATGCGGCGCTGCGAGACTTGTCAGCGCCCATCCCGGAAGACGCAGATGCTGAGACGCTGGAAGCACGCCGCATCCAGCTCATCGAAAGCGCCAACCGACTGGCCAGCATGCGACGCCTCTCGAAAGCCTACCGGCGCGGGATGGACCGAGCCGTCGGCAGCATGCCGGCTCTTGAGGGGCCTAGCCGCATTGGCTCGATCCGGCAGCATGGCACGACCATTGCCAGCATGTTCGGGACGGATCGTCCTGTCTACGCCACGCCTGCGGAGAACATACGAGCTGCCCAAGCGGTAGCAGATGAGCTAGACAAGTTCGAGGGCGATGAGCGTCGCTACATGACGGAGCGCGTCCAGCAACTCCTTGACGCGGCCGCCGAGCAGCAAGAGGCCGGCTGCCGCACCGAAGCGCCCATCCGGCGAAATGACGATCCGCCCCCTCGCCAGGATCATGGCGCGACATCTCGGACGCCGACTGGTGGCGTCCGTGGTAGAAGAGGCAATGAGCCGGCTGCTAGCCACAGTTGGACTCACCTCTCCATCGAGCGTGACGCAGAAGGCCGCCCCCAAGCTATGAAGCGACATGGCGACCCGCCTCCTCCTCCGCCTCGCGGAGAAAGGCATCCCACTCTGCCGCCTGTCACGCACCTGACACTCGGCGACCGCCTTGGTCGCAGGGAAGGAGTCGGGGAGAACGATGCCCGCCATCGGATCGACCGCCTCAATCATTCCCTAGTGCTAGAAGAAGAAGACGTGTTGGGTCTGCCCTATTTCGGTCCTCGAATCCGAGATGAGCCTTTCCCTCGAGGGTTCACGCTCCCAAGAGATACGCCCAAGTACACCGGTTTCGTGAAGCTGGAGGACTGGCTGGTCGACTACTCCACGACCATCAGCATAGCAAACGGCAACAAGCGCATTGCTGTGAAGTACGTCCCGCTCATGCTCCAGGGCACAGCCCGGACGTGGGTTAATAGCCTGAAGCCCCGCAGCATCAAAAGTTGGGTTGATTTCACCGAAGCTTTCATTCGCAACTTCACCAGCACGTACAAGCGACCTCCCAAGCCCCGCCAACTCTCCTTGTGCGTCCAAGGGCCCAGCAAATCAACTCGTGATTATCTCACGCGCTGGGCTGAGCTGCGCAACTCCTGCGAAGGCGTGCACGAGGTGCAGGCCATCGAATACTTCACCGCCGGGTGCCAAGAGGGCACCCTCCTCAAGCACCGACTTCTCTGCGACGAGCCGGCGACTCTCAATGAACTGTTGATAATCGTTGACAAATACGCCACGACCGACTCCTCCATGAAGGCGGAGATCCAAGTTGATGCATCTGGAAAAGTAGCTCCTTAGGCTCCTCGGACCCCGACTAGTGACACCAGTCGGCGACAGCAACCGAGCGAAAACAAGCGCAAGGCCACGCAGCCGGCTTCCACCAGCCGGCAGGTGGCGACAGTTGAGGACCAGAAGCCGGAAGGGCAGCCTCCGCCCAAGCGTCAGAAAGGCGGCAAGCCCAATTGGTTGCCCGCCTTCTTGTACGAGCAGACTCTTGATGCCCCTTGCAAGTTCCATAGTGGTGCGAAGCCGTCCAACCACACCACTCGGAAGTGCCATTGGCTTACCCGAATCGCCAAGGGAGATGAACTCCTGCCTCCATCGCCTGCCGGCCCACCTCCTCCTCCGCCCCAGCAACCGGCGGTTCGGCCAGTCGGCGCCATACAAGATGAGTATCCTGAGGAGCATGGAGCCTATGTCGAGTTCACCAGTGTGGCCGATGACATGCGCAGCAGACGGCAACAGCAGCAAGAAGTACATGCAGTGGCGTCAGAGACCCCAGAGTTCATGCACTGGTCTGAGAAGCCTATCAGTTGGAGTAGGGCTGACCACCCGGAGGTGATGCCCCCTCCTGGTTCTTATGCCCTGGTCTTGGATGCCACCTTCGCAATAGAGAGGCGGGCAACTCATTTCTCTCAAGTCTTGATAGATGGCGACATCAGTATCAACATCATGTACAGTGACACGATGGAGAAGTTGGGAATCAAGCAGAAGCAGCTTCACCCCAGTCGGACTGTATTCCATGGCATAGTTCCTAGCCTTTCTTGCTCACCAATCGGCAAGACCCAGATTGATGTTCTCTTCGGAGAAAAAGATCACTTCCGCCGAGAGCCAGTCTGGTTTGAGGTGGTGGACCTCGAGAGCCCCTACCATGCGCTACTTGGCCTGCCTACCCTAGCCAAGTTCATGGGAGTCCCCCACTATGCTTACCTCAAGATGAAGATGCCGACTACCAAGGGAATCCTGACCGTAGTCGGAGACTACAAAAAGTCGTCCGCCTGAGCTGCAGACAGCAGCCGACTGGTCGAGTCCCTTGTGATCCTAGCTGAAAAGCGGCTCCTTGACCAGGTTGTGGTGATGGCAGGCAAGCAGCCGGAAATGTCACCCACCCCCAAGGAATCGGAAGTTGAGGGCTCGTTCAAGCCGGCGAAGGAAACAAAGAAGATACCCTTGGACCCGGAGCACCCGGGGAGGCACGCGGTCATAGGTGCAAACCTTGACAACAAATAGGAAAGCGAGCTCGTCGATTTCCTCTGTGAGAATCGGGATATCTTTGCATGGTCTCCCAAAGACATGCCGGGTGTTCCGACGGATTTCGCCGAGCACAAGATACATTTCCGATCTGACGCCAAGCCGGTCAGGCAGCCCTTGCGCCGCCTATAGAAGAAAAGAGAAGGGTTGTTGGAGAAGAGATTGTTGGAAATATGCCCTAGAGGCAATAATAAAAGCATTATTATTATATTTCTTTGTTCATGATAATTGTCTTTATTCATGCTATAATTGTGTTATCCGGAAATCGTAATACATGTGTGAATAACAGACACCAACATGTCCCTAGTAAGCCTCTAGTTGACTAGCTCGTTGATCAATAGATAGTCATGGTTTCCTGGCTATGGACATTGGATGTCATTGATAACGGGATCACATCATTAGGATAATGATGTGATGGACAAGACCCAATCCTAAACATAGCACAAGATCGTATAGTTCGTTTGCTAGAGTTTTTGCAATGTCAAAGTATCTCTTCCTTCGACCATGAGATCGTATAACTCCTGGATACCGTAGGAGTGCTTTGGGTGTATCAAACGTCACAACGTAACTGGGTGACTATAAAGGTGCACTACAGGTATCTCCGAAAGTATCTATTGTTTTATATGGATCGAGACTGGGATTTGTCACTCCGTATGACGGAGAGATATCACTGGGCCCACTCAGTAATGCATCATCATAATGAGCTCAAAGTGACCAAGTGTTTGGTCACGGGATCATGCATTACGGTACGAGTAAAGTGACTTGCCGGTAACAAGATTGAACGAGGTATTGGGATACCGACGATCGAATCTCGGGCAAGTAACATATCGATTGACAAAGGGAATTGCATACGGGGTTGATTAAATCCTCGACATCGTGGTTCATCCGATGAGATCATCGTGGAGCATGTGGGAGCCAACATGGGTATCCAGATCCCGCTGTTGGTTATTGACCGGAGAGCGATCTCGGTCATGTCTACATGTCTCCCGAACCCGTAGGGTCTACACACTTAAGGTTCAGTTACGCTAGGGTTGTAGGGATATGTATATGCAGTAACCCGAATGTTGTTCGGAGTCCCGGATGAGATCCCGGACGTCACGAGGAGTTCCGGAATGGTCCGGAGGTAAAGATTTATATATGGGAAGTCCTGTTTCGGGCATCGGGACAAGTTTCGGGGTTATCGGTATTGTACCGGGACCACCGGAGGGGTCCCGGGGGCCCACCGGGTGGGGCCACCCATCCCCGGGGGCCACATGGGCTGTAGGGGGTGCGCCTTGGCCTGCTTGGGCCAAGGGCACCAGCCCCACATAGGCCCATGCGCCTAGGGTTTAAGGGGGAAAGAGTCCTAGGAGGGTAAGGCACCTCCTAGGTGCCTTGGGGGGGAGGGAAACCCCCCTTGGCCGCCGCACCCCCTAGGAGATTGGATCTCCTAGGGCCGGCCACCCCCCCTTGGCACCCCTATATATAGTGGGGGAGAGGAGGGACTTCATACCTTGAGTCCTTGGCCTTTGGTTGCCTCCTTCTCCCTCCCCAACACCTCCTCCACCTCCTTATTGCTTAGCGAAGCTCTGCCGGAGTACTGCAGCTCCATCAACACCACGCCGTCGTGCTGCTGCTGGTGCCATCTCCCTCAACCTCTCCTCCCTCCCTTGCTGGATCAAGAAGGAGGAGACGTGGCTGTTCCGTACGTGTGTTGAACGCGGAGGTGCCGTCCGTTCGGTGCTAGGATCTCCGGTGATTCGAATCACGTCGTGTTCGACTACATCATCCCCGTTCTTTGAACGCTTCCGCTCGCGATCTACAAGGTATGTAGATGCATCTATTCACTCGTTGCTAGATGAACTCCTAGATGATCTTGGTGAAACGAGTAGGAAATTTTTTATTTTCTGCAACGTTACCCAACAGTGGCATCATGAGCTAGGTCTATGCGTAGTTCTTCTTGCACGAGTAGAACACAATTGGTTGTGGGCGTAGATTTGTCAACTTTCTTGCCGCTACTAGTCTTATCTTGCTTCAGCGGTATTGTGGGATGAAGCGGCCCGGACCAACCTTACACGTACGCTTACGTGAGACCGGTTCCACCGACTAACATGCACAAGTTGCATAAGGTGGCTGGCGGGTGTCTGTCTCTCCTACTTTAGTTGAAGCGGATTCGATGAAAAGGGTCCTTATGAAGGGTAAATAGAAGTTGACAAATCACGTTGTGGTTTCACGTAGGTAAGAAAACGTTCTTGCTAGAACCCTACTTCAGCCACGTAAAACTTGCAAACAACAATTAGAGGACGTCTAACTTGTTTTTGCAGCAAGTGCTTTGTGATATGATATGGCCAAAGTTGTGATGAATGATGAATGATCTATATGTCATGTATGAGATGTTCATGCTATTGTAATAGGAATCACGACTTGCATGTCGATGAGTATGACAACCGGCAGGAGCCATAGGAGTTGTCTTTATTTTTTGTATGACCTGCGTGTCATTAAAGAACGCCATGTAAACTACTTTACTTTATTACTAAACGCGTTAGTCATAGAAGTAGAAGTAGTCGTTGGCGTGACAACTTCATGAAGACACGATGATGGAGATCATGATGATGGAGATCATGGTGTCATGCCGGTGACAAGATGATCATGGAGCCCCGAAGATGAAGATCAAAGGAGCTATATGATATTGGCCATATCATGTCACTACTTTATATAATTGCATGTGATGTTTATTATGTTTTATGCATCTTGTTTACTTAGAACGACGGTAGTAAATAAGATGATCCCTTACAAAATTTCAAGAAGTGTTCTCCCCTAACTGTGCACCGTTGCTACAGTTCGTCGTTTCGAAGCACCACGTGATGATCGGGTGTGATAGATTCTTACGTTCACATACAACGGGTGTAAGACAGTTTTACACAGCGAAAACACTTAGGGTTAACTTGACGAGCCTAGCATGTACAGACATGGCCTCGGAACACGGAGACCGAAAGGTCGAACACGAGTCGTATGGAAGATACGATCTACATGAGAATGTTCACCGACGATGACTAGTCCGTCTCACGTGATGATCGGACACGGCCTAGTCGACTCGGATCGTGTAACACTTAGATGACCAAAGGGATGTCAAATCTGAGTGGGAGTTCATTATAATTTGATTAGATGAACTTAATTATCATGAACTTAGTCTAAAATTTTACAATATGTCTTGTAGATCAAATGGCCAACGTAGTCCTCAACTTCAACGCGTTCCTAGAGAAAACCAAGCTGAAAGACGATGGCAGCAACTATACGGACTGGGTCCGGAACCTGAGGATCATCCTCATAGCTGCCAAGAAAGATTATGTCCTACAAGCACCGCTAGGTGATGCACCTGTTCTCCCTGCAGAACAAGACGTTATGAACGCTTGGCAGGCACGTTCTGATGACTACTCCCTCGTTCAGTGCGGCATGCTTTACAGCTTAGAGCCGGGGCTCCAAAAGCGTTTTGAGAGACATGGAGCATATGAGATGTTCGAAGAGCTGAAAATGGTTTTCCAAGCTCATGCCCGGGTCGAGAGATATGAAGTCTCTGACAAATTCTTCAGCTGTAAGATGGAGGAAAATAGTTCTGTCAGTGAGCACATACTCACTATGTCTGGGTTACATAACCGCTTGACTCAGCTGGGAGTTAATCTCCCGGATGATGCGGTCATTGACAGAATCCTCCAGTCGCTTCCACCGAGCTACAAGAGCTTTGTGATGAACTTCAATATGCAGGGGATGGAAAAGACCATTCCTGAAGTATTTGCTATGCTGAAATCAGCAGAGGTAGAAGTCAGAAAGGAACATCAAGTGTTGATGGTCAATAAAACCACTAAGTTCAAGAAGGGCAAGGGTAAAAAGAACTTCAAGAAGGACGGCAAGGTAGTTGCCGCGCCCAGCAAGCAAGCTGCCGGGAAGAAGCCAAAGAATGGACCCAAGCCCGAGACTGAGTGTTTTTATTGCAAGGAAAGTGGTCACTGGAAGCGGAACTGCCCCAAATACTTAGCGGACAAGAAGGCCGGCAAAACCAAAGGTATATTTGATATACATGTAATTGATGTGTACCTTACCAGTAATCGTAGTAACTCCTGGGTATTTGATACCGGTGCCGTTGCTCATATTTGTAACACACAACAGGAGCTGCGGAATAAACGGAGACTGGCGAAGGACGAGGTGACGATGCGCGTCGGGAATGGTTCCAAGGTCGATGTGATCGCCGTCGGCACGCTACCTCTACATTTACCTACGGGATTAGTTTTGAACCTCAATAATTGTTATTTTGTGCCAAGTTTGAGCATGAACATTGTATCAGGATCTCGTTTAATTCGAGATGGCTACTCATTTAAATCCGAGAATAATGGTTGTTCTATTTATATGAGAGATATGTTTTATGGTCATGCTCCGATGGTGAATGGTTTATTCTTTATGAATCTCGAGCGTAATGCTACACATATTCATAGTGTAAGTACCAAAAGATGTAAGATTGATAGTGATAGTCCCACATACTTGTGGCACTGCCGCCTCGGTCACATAGGTGTCAAACGCATGAAGAAGCTCCATGCTGATGGACTTTTAGAGTCTCTTGATTACGAATCATTTGACACGTGCGAACCATGCCTCATGGGTAAAATGACCAAGACTCCATTCTCAGGAACAATGGAGAGAGCAACCAACTTATTGGAAATCATACATACTGATGTGTGCGGTCCAATGAGTGTTGAGGCTCGCGGTGGCTATCGTTATGTTCTCACCCTCACTGATGACTTGAGTAGATATGGGTATGTCTACTTAATGAAACACAAGTCTGAGACCTTTGAAAAGTTCAAGGAATTTCAGAGTGAAGTTGAGAATCAACGTGACAGGAAAATCAAGTTTCTACGATCAGATCGTGGAGGAGAATACTTGAGTCACGAGTTTGGTACACACTTAAGAAAATGTGGAATAGTTTCACAACTCACGCCGCCTGGAACACCTCAGCGTAATGGTGTGTCCGAACGTCGTAATCGCACTCTATTAGATATGGTGCGATCTATGATGTCTCTTGCCGATTTACCACTATCTTTTTGGGGCTATGCTTTAGAGACTGCCGCATTCACTTTAAATAGGGCCCCGTCGAAATCCGTTGAGACGACACCGTATGAATTATGGTTTGGGAAGAAACCTAAGCTGTCATTTCTAAAAGTTTGGGGATGCGATGCTTATGTCAGGAAACTTCAACCTGAAAAGCTCGAACCCAAATCGGAAAAATGCGTCTTCATAGGATACCCTAAAGAAACTGTTGGGTATATCTTCTACCTCAGATCCGAAGGCAAGATCTTTGTTGCCAAGAATGGGTCCTTTCTGGAGAAAGAGTTTCTCTCGAAAGAAGTAAGTGGGAGGAAAGTAGAGCTTGATGAAGTATTACCTCTTGAACCGGAAAATGGCGCAACTCAAGAAAATGTTCCTGAGGTGCCTGCACCGACTAGAGAGGAAGTTAATGATAATGATCAAGATACTTCTGATCAAGCTCCTACTGAAATTCGAAGGTCCACGAGGACACGTTCCGCACCAGAGTGGTACGGCAACCCTGTCTTGGAAATCATGTTGTTAGACAACGGTGAACCTTCGAACTATGAAGAAGCGATGGCGGGTCCGGATTCCGACAAATGGCTAGAAGCCATGAAATCCGAGATAGGATCCATGTATGAAAACGAAGTATGGACTTTGACTGACTTGCCCGTAGAACGGCGAGCCATAGAAAATAAATGGATCTTTAAGAAGAAGACAGACGCGGATGGTAATGTGACCATCTATAAAGCTCGGCTTGTCGCTAAGGGTTATCGACAAGTTCAAGGGGTTGACTACGATGAGACTTTCTCACCGGTAGCGAAGCTGAAGTCCGTCCGAATCATGTTAGCAATTGCCGCATTTTATGATTATGAAATTTGGCAAATGGACGTCAAAACGGCATTCCTTAATGGTTTCCTTAAGGAAGAATTGTATATGATGCAGCCGGAAGGTTTTGTCGATCCTAAAAATGCTGACAAGGTGTGCAAGCTCCAACGCTCGATTTATGGGCTGGTGCAAGCATCTCGGAGTTGGAACATTCGTTTTGATGAGATGATCAAAGCGTTTGGGTTTACACAGACTTATGGAGAAGCCTGTGTTTACAAGAAAGTGAGTGGGAGCTCTATAGCATTTCTCATACTATATGTAGATGACATACTTTTGATGGGAAATGATATAGAACTTTTGGACAGCATTAAGGCCTACTTGAATAAGAGTTTTTCAATGAAGGACCTTGGAGAAGCTGCTTATATATTAGGCATCAAGATCTATAGGGATAGATCAAGACGCCTCATAGGTCTTTCACAAAGCACATATCTTGATAAGATTTTGAAGAAGTTCAAAATGGATCAGTCCAAGAAAGGGTTCTTGCCTGTTTTGCAAGGTGTGAAATTGAGCTCAGCTCAATGTCCGACCACGGCAGCAGAGATAGAAGAGATGAGTGTCATCCCCTATGCCTCAGCCATAGGTTCTATTATGTATGCCATGCTGTGTACCAGACCTGATGTAAACCTTGCCGTAAGTTTGGTAGGAAGGTACCAAAGTAATCCCGGCAAGGAACACTGGACAGCGGTCAAGAATATCCTGAAGTACCTGAAAAGGACTAAGGAAATGTTTCTCGTTTATGGAGGTGACGAAGAGCTCGTCGTAAAAGGTTACGTCGACGCTAGCTTCGACACAGATCTGGATGACTCTAAGTCACAAACCGGATACGTGTATATTTTGAATGGTGGGGCAGTAAGCTGGTGCAGTTGCAAGCAGAGCGTCGTGGCGGGATCTACATGTGAAGCGGAGTACATGGCAGCCTCGGAGGCAGCACATGAAGCAATATGGGTGAAGGAGTTCATCACCGACCTAGGAGTCATACCCAATGCGTCGGGGCCGATCAAGCTCTTCTGTGACAACACTGGAGCTATTGCACTTGCCAAGGAGCCCAGGTTTCACAAGAAGACAAGGCACATCAAGCGTCGCTTCAACTCCATCCGTGAAAATGTTCAAGATGGAGACATAGAGATTTGTAAAGTACATACGGACCTGAATGTAGCAGATCCGTTGACTAAACCTCTCCCAAGAGCAAAACATGATCAACACCAGAATTCCATGGGTGTTCGATTCATCACAATGTAACTAGATTATTGACTCTAGTGCAAGTGGGAGACTGTTGGAAATATGCCCTAGAGGCAATAATAAAAGCATTATTATTATATTTCTTTGTTCATGATAATTGTCTTTATTCATGCTATAATTGTGTTATCCGGAAATCGTAATACATGTGTGAATAACAGACACCAACATGTCCCTAGTAAGCCTCTAGTTGACTAGCTCGTTGATCAATAGATAGTCATGGTTTCCTGGCTATGGACATTGGATGTCATTGATAACGGGATCACATCATTAGGATAATGATGTGATGGACAAGACCCAATCCTAAACATAGCACAAGATCGTATAGTTCGTTTGCTAGAGTTTTTGCAATGTCAAAGTATCTCTTCCTTCGACCATGAGATCGTATAACTCCTGGATACCGTAGGAGTGCTTTGGGTGTATCAAACGTCACAACGTAACTGGGTGACTATAAAGGTGCACTACAGGTATCTCCGAAAGTATCTATTGTTTTATATGGATCGAGACTGGGATTTGTCACTCCGTATGACGGAGAGATATCACTGGGCCCACTCAGTAATGCATCATCATAATGAGCTCAAAGTGACCAAGTGTTTGGTCACGGGATCATGCATTACGGTACGAGTAAAGTGACTTGCCGGTAACAAGATTGAACGAGGTATTGGGATACCGACGATCGAATCTCGGGCAAGTAACATATCGATTGACAAAGGGAATTGCATACGGGGTTGATTAAATCCTCGACATCGTGGTTCATCCGATGAGATCATCGTGGAGCATGTGGGAGCCAACATGGGTATCCAGATCCCGCTGTTGGTTATTGACCGGAGAGCGATCTCGGTCATGTCTACATGTCTCCCGAACCCGTAGGGTCTACACACTTAAGGTTCAGTTACGCTAGGGTTGTAGGGATATGTATATGCAGTAACCCGAATGTTGTTCGGAGTCCCGGATGAGATCCCGGACGTCACGAGGAGTTCCGGAATGGTCCGGAGGTAAAGATTTATATATGGGAAGTCCTGTTTCGGGCATCGGGACAAGTTTCGGGGTTATCGGTATTGTACCGGGACCACCGGAGGGGTCCCGGGGGCCCACCGGGTGGGGCCACCCATCCCCGGGGGCCACATGGGCTGTAGGGGGTGCGCCTTGGCCTGCTTGGGCCAAGGGCACCAGCCCCACATAGGCCCATGCGCCTAGGGTTTAAGGGGGAAAGAGTCCTAGGAGGGTAAGGCACCTCCTAGGTGCCTTGGGGGGGAGGGAAACCCCCCTTGGCCGCCGCACCCCCTAGGAGATTGGATCTCCTAGGGCCGGCCACCCCCCCTTGGCACCCCTATATATAGTGGGGGAGAGGAGGGACTTCATACCTTGAGTCCTTGGCCTTTGGTTGCCTCCTTCTCCCTCCCCAACACCTCCTCCACCTCCTTATTGCTTAGCGAAGCTCTGCCGGAGTACTGCAGCTCCATCAACACCACGCCGTCGTGCTGCTGCTGGTGCCATCTCCCTCAACCTCTCCTCCCTCCCTTGCTGGATCAAGAAGGAGGAGACGTGGCTGTTCCGTACGTGTGTTGAACACGGAGGTGCCGTCCGTTCGGTGCTAGGATCTCCGGTGATTCGAATCACGTCGTGTTCGACTACATCATCCCCGTTCTTTGAACGCTTCCGCTCGCGATCTACAAGGTATGTAGATGCATCTATTCACTCGTTGCTAGATGAACTCCTAGATGATCTTGGTGAAACGAGTAGGAAATTTTTTATTTTCTGCAACGTTACCCAACAGAGATAGCCCGGCTTCTAGCAGCTGGCTTTATCATGGAAGTGTTCTTCCCGGAATGGCTAGCCAACCCAGTTCTTGTGCTGAAGAAGAAGAAGAAGTGGCGCATGTGTATTGATTATACCAGCCTCAACAAAGCTTGCCCCAAAGATCCCTTTGCTTTGCCAAGAATTGACCAAGTGATAGACTCCATAGCTGGATGCAAGCTGTTGAGTTTTCTGGATGCGTACTCAGGGTACCACCAGATCAAGCTGAATCCGGCCGATAGTCTGAAGACCCCTTCATCACGCCATTTGGAGCCTTCTGCTACCTGACCATGACGTTCAGCTTGAGAAATGTTGGCTCCAGGTTTCAGTGTTGCATGCAGAAGTGTCTCAGCAACTTGGCAGAAACACCCACATTTACGTGGATGATGTGGTGGTGAATACGGAGAAGCGTGGCATACTGTTAGAAGACCTCAAGGAGACATTTGAAAACTTGCGCCAATTTCAAATCAAGCTCAACCCGGAGAAATGCGTCTTTGGAGTACCAGCCGACCAACTTATTGGTTTCCTGGTCTCAGAGTGCAGCATAGAGTGCAACCCTGTGAAGATCAAGGCCAGCGAGAAGATGGAGGTGCCCACCCGACTGCTGGACATGCAGAAGTTTACCGGCTGCCTGGCATCCATCAGTCGTTTCATCAGTCGGCTGGGCGAGAAGGCTCTCCCCCTGTACCAGCTCATGAAGAAAACAACTTTTTTCGAGTGGAACGACAAGGCGGACAAAGCTTTCCTCCAGCTCAAGAAGATGTTGACCACTCCGCCTATTCTGGCGGCCCCGACTGATAAAGAGCCCATGCTCCTCTACATCACCGCTACCAGTCGGGTGGTCAGCACAGTCATAGTGGTGGAGCGCAAGGAGGAGGGCAGAGCACTGCCAGTCCAGAGGCCGGTATATTACCTGAGTGAAGTGCTGTTGAAAGCACAAGTGCTCCATGGGTGATTTTGGTAATTAATGTCAACATATCTCTTGTTGGACTAACACTTTTATCTAGTAAGTTTCAGATAAGTTCAACAATGAAGTGGCATGAACTAGAAGATGTGGAACCCCTTCAAGATGCTAAGGACAAAGGATTGGCTAAAGCTTCAAGCTCAAGACTCTACATTTTATATTTTAGTGATCCAAGATCACATTGAGTCTATAGGAAAAGCCAATACTGTCAAGGAGGGACGAGTTGTTGCTTAATGAGGTTCTTTCTCAAAGTGCTTAGTGATATGCTCAAAAGCCCTCAACTACTTTCTCACATCCACATATGACCTAAACCAAAAGTCAAACTCGGCCCCACCGATTCTTTCTATCCCGCGCCACCGAGTTCAGATGTCATAGCCACTGCCACAAACCCTAGGCAAATCGGTCTCACCGATAGGGATCTCGGTCTCACCGAGATGGGATTGTAATCTCTATGTGTATGTCCACTACCAAAATCTATCCCACTGAGTTTGTGTAATCGGACCTATCGAGATTACAACGTAAACTCTCTGTTTCCTTTTCGTAACGTTTCGGTCCCACCGAGATGAGCGAATCGGTCACACCGAGTTTACCTGACCAACTCTCTGGTTAGCTTATTACCAAAATCGGTCTCACCGAGTTTGTGTAATCGGTCTCACCGAGATTACGTTATGCCCTAACCCTAACCATATCGGTCCTACCGAGTTGCATGTCGGTCCCACCGAAAATCCTAACGGTCAGTAGATTTCCTGAATCGGTCCGACTGAGTTTCTTAATTCGGTCGCACCGAGATTGGCAAGTTGTGCGTAACAGTTAGATTTTGTGTGGAGGCTATATATACCCCTCCACCTCCTCTTCATTCATGGAGAGAGCCATCAGAACAAACCTACACTTCCAACTTACATTTTCTGAGAGAGAACCACCTACTCATGTGTTGAGACCAAGATATTCCATTCCTACCATATGAATCTTGATCTCTAGCCTTACCCAAGTTTCTTTCCACTCAAACCTTCTTTCCACCAAATCCAAATCCTGTGAGAGAGAGTTGAGTGTTGGGGAGACTATCATTTGAACCACAAGAGCAAGGAGTTCATCATCAACACACCATTTGTTACTTCTTGGAGAGTGGTGTCTCCTAGATTGCCTAGGTGTCACTTGGGAGCCTCCGACAAGATTGTGGAGTTGAACCAAGGAGTTTGTACGGGCAAGGAGATCGCCTACTTCTTGAAGATCTACCGCTAGTGAGGCAAGTCCTTCGTGGGCGACGACCATGGTGGGATAGACAAGGTTGCTTCTGTTGGGGAACGTAGTAATTTCAAAAAAAATTCCTACGCACACGCAAGATCATGGTGATGGCATAGCAACGAGAGGGGAGAGTGTTGTCTACGTACCCTCGTAGACCGTTAAGCGGAAGCGTTATGACAACGCGGTTGATGTAGTCGTATGTCTTCACGATCCGACCGATCCAAGCACCGAACGTACGGCACCTCCGTGTTCAGCACACGTCCAGCTCGATGACGTTCCCCGGGCTCCAATCCAGCAAAGCGTCGGGGATGAGTTCCGTCAGCACGACGGCGTGGTGACAATGATGATGTTCTACCGGCGCAGGGCTTCGCCTAAACTCCGCGATGATATAACCGAGGTGGAATATGGTGGAGGCGGGCACCGCACACGGCTAAGGAACGATCCGTAGATCAACTTGTGTGTCTCTAGGGTGCCCCCCGCCCCCGTATATAAAGGAGCAAGGGGGGGAGGCCGGCCGTCCCATGTGGGCGCGCCAAGGAGGAGGAGTCTTCCTCCTAGTAGGAGTAGGACTCCCCCTTTCCTACTCCTACTAGGCGGGGGAAAGGAAGGGGGAGAGGGGGAAGGAAAGAGGGGGGCGCCGCCACCCCTCCTAGTCCAATTCGGACCAGAGGGAGAGGGGGCGCGCGGCCCACCCTGGCCGCCCCTCTCTCTTTCCACTAAGGCCCATGTGGCCCATTAACTCTCCCCCCCCGGGGGGGGGGGGGTTCCGGTAACCCTCCGGCATTCCGGTTTTCTCCGAAATCACCCGAAACACTTCCGGTGTCCGAATATAGTCGTCCAATATATCAATCTATATGTCTCGACCATTTCGAGACTCCTCGTCATGTCTGTGATCACATCCGGGACTCCGAACAAACTTCGGTACATCAAAACTTATAAACTCATAATAAAACTATCATCGTAACGTTAAGCGTGTGGACCCTACGGGTTCGAGAACTATGTAGACATGACCTAGTACTATTCTCGATCAATAACCAATAGTGGAACCTGGATGTTCATATTGGTTCCTACATATTCTACGAAGATCTTTATCGGTCAAACCGCATAACAACATACGTTGTTCCCTTTGTCATCGGTATGTTACTTGCCCGAGATTCGATCGTCGGTATCCAATACCTAGTTCAATCTCGTTACCGGCAAGTCTCTTTACTCGTTCCGTAATACATCATTTAGTAACTAACTCATTAGTTACAATGCTTGGAAGGCTTAAGTGATGAGTATTACCGAGAGGGCCCAGAGATACCTCTCCGACAATTGGAGTGACAAAACCTAATCTCGAATTATGCCAACTCAACATGTACCTTTGGAGACACCTGTAGAGCACCTTTATAATCACCCAGTTACGTTGTGACGTTTGGTAGCACACAAAGTGTTCCTCCGGTAAACGGGAGTTGCATAATCTCATAGTTGTAAGAACTTTGTATAAGTCATGAAGAAAGCAACAGCAACATACTAAACGATCAATTGCTAAGCTAACGGAATGGGTCAAGTCAATCAGATCATTCTCCTAATGATGTGATCCCATTAATCAAATGACAATACATGTCTATGGTTAGGAAACATAACCATCTTTGATCAATGAGCTAGTCAAGTAGAGGCATACTAGTGACACTATGTTTGTCTATGTATTCACACATGTATCATGTTTCCGGTTAATACAATTCTAGCATGAATAATAAACATTTATCTTGATATGAGGAAATAAATAATAAATTTATTATTGCCTCTAGGGCATATTTCCTTCAGTCTCCCACTTGCACTAGAGTCAATAATCTTAGATTACATAGTAATGATTCTAACACCCATGGAGTCTTGGTGCTGATCATGTTTTGCTCGTGAGAGAGGCTTAGTCAACGGGTCTGTAACTTTCAGATCCGTATGTATCTTGCAAATCTCTATGTCTCCCACTTGGACTTGGTCCCGAATGGAATTGAAGCGTCTCTTGATGTGTTTGGTCCTCTTGTGAAATCTGGATTCCTTTGCCAAGGCAATTGCACCAGTATTGTCACAGAAGATCTTCATTGGTCCCGATGCACTAGGTATAACACCTAGATCGGAAATGAACTCCTTCATCCAGACTCCTTCATTTGCTACTTCCGAAGCAGCTATGTACTCCGCTTCACATGTAGATCCCGCCACGACGCTTTGTTTAGAACTGCACCAACTTACAGCTCCACCGTTTAATGAAAATACATATCCGGTTTGCGATTTAGAATCGTCCGGATCAGTGTCAAAGCTTGCATCGACGTAACCATTTACGACTAGCTCTTTGTCACCTCCATATACGAGAAACATATCCTTAGTCCTTTTTAGGTATTTCAGGATGTTCTTGACCGCTGTCCAGGGACCCACTCCTGGATTACTTTGGTACCTCCCTGCCAAGCTAATAGCAAGGCACACATCAGGTCTGGTACACAACATTGCATACATGTTAGAGCCTATGGCTGAAGCATAGGGAACTCCTTTCATTTTCTCTCTATCTTCTGCAGTGGTCGAGCATTGAGTCTGACTCAACTTTATACCTTGTAATACAGGCAAGAACCCTTTCTTCGCCTGATCCATATTGAACCTTTTCAACACTTTATCAAGGTACGTGCATTGTGAAAGTCCAATCAAGCGTCTTGATCTATCTCTATAGATCTTAATGCCCAATATGTAAGCAGCTTCACTGAGGTCTTTCATTGAAAAACTTTTATTCAAGTATCCTTTTATGCTATTCAGAAATTCTATATCATTTCCAATCAACAATATGTCATCCACATATAATATTAGAAATGCTACAGAGCTCCCACTCACTTTCTTGTAAATACAGGCTTCTCCAAAAGTCTGTATAAAACCATATGCTTTGATCACACTATCAAAGCGTTTATTCCAACTCCGAGAGGCTTGCACCAGACCATAGATTGATCGCTGGAGCTTGCACACTTTGTTAGCTCCCTTAGGATCGACAAAACCTTCCGGTTGCATCATATACAACTCTTCTTCCAGAAATCCATTCAGAAATGCAGTTTTGACATCCATCTGCCAAATTACATAATCATAAAATGCGGCAATTACTAACATGATTCGGACAGACTTAAGCATCGCTACGGGTGAGAAATTCTCATTGTAGTAAACCCCTTGAACTTGTCGAAAACCTTTCGCAACAAGTCGAGCTTTATAGACAGTTACATTACCGTCAGCATCAGTCTTCTTCTTAAAGATCCATTTATTCTCAATGGCTTGCCGATCATCGGGCAAGTCAACGAAAGTCCATACTTTGTTCTCATACATGGATCCCATCTCAGATTTCATGGCTTCTAGCCATTTTGCGGAATCTGGGCTCATCATCGCTTCCTCATAGTTCGTAGGTTCATCATGGTCAAGTAACATGACTTCCAGAATAGGATTACCGTACCACTCTGGTGCAGATTTTATTCTGGTAGATCTACGTGGTTCAGTAGAAACTTGATCTGAAGTTTCATGATCAATATCATTATCTTCCTCACTAATTGGTGTAGATGTCACAGGAACTGATTTCTGTGATGAACTACTTTCCAATAAGGGAGCAGAAATAGTTATCTCATCAAGTTCTACTTTCCTCCCACTCACTTCTTTCGAGAGAAACTCTTTTTCTAGAAAGGATCCATTCTTAGCAATGAATGTCTTACCTTCAGATCTGTGATAGAAGGTGTACCCAACAGTCTCTTTTGGGTATCCTATGAAGACACATTTCTCCGATTTGGGTTCGAGCTTATCTGGTTGAAGTTTCTTCACATAAGCATCGCAGCCCCAAACTTTAAGAAACGACAACTTTGGTTTCTTGCCAAACCATAGTTCATAAGGCGTCATCTCAACGGATTTTGATGGTGCCCTATTCAATGTGAATGCAGCCGTCTCTAAAGCATAACCCCAAAACGATAGCGGTAAATCAGTAAGAGACATCATAGATTGCACCATATCTAGTAAAGTACGATTACGACGTTCGGACACACCATTTCGTTGTGGTGTTCCGGGTGGCGTGAGTTGCAAAACTATTCCGCATTGTTTCAAATGTAAACCAAACTCGTAACTCAAATATTCTCCTCCACGATCAGATCGTAGAAACTTAATTTTCTTGTTACGATAATTTTCCACTTCACTCTGAAATTCTTTGAACTTTTCAAATGTTTCAGACTTGTGTTTCATTAAGTAGATATACCCATATCTGCTCAAATCATCTGTGAAGGTGAGAAAATAACGATATCCGCCACGAGCTTCAATATTGATCGGTCCACATACATCTGTATGTATGATTTCCAAAAAATCTGTTGCTCTCTCCATAGTACCGAAGAACGGTGTTTTAGTCATCTTGCCCATGAGGCATGGTTCGCAAGTACCAAGTGATTCATAATCAAGTAATTCCAAAAGTCCATCACTATGGAGTTTCTTCATGCGCTTTACACCGATATGACTTAAACGGCAGTGCCACAAATACGTTGCACTATCATTATCAACTCTGCATCTTTTGGCTTCGACATTATGAATATGTGTATCACTACTATCGAGATTCAATAAAAATAGACCACTCTTCAAGGGTGCATGACCATAAAAGATATTACTCATATAAATAGAACAACCATTATTCTCTGATTTAAATGAATAACCGTCTCGCATCAAACAAGATCCAGATATAATGTTCATGCTCAACGCTGGCACCAAATAACAATTATTCAGGTCTAAAACTAATCCCGAAGGTAGATGTAGAGGTAGCGTGCCGACCACGATCACATCGACTTTGGAACCGTTTCCCACGCGCATCGTCACCTCGTCCTTGGCCAGTGCTCGCTTATTCCGTAGTCCCTGTTTCGAGTTGCAAATATTAGCAACAGAACCAGTATCAAATACCCAGGTGCTACTACGAGCTCTAGTTAGGTACACATCAATAACATGTATATCACATATACCTTTGTTCACTTTGCCATCCTTCTTATCCGCCAAATACTTGGGGCAGTTCCGCTTCCAGTGACCAGTTTGCTTGCAGTAGAAGCACTCAGTTTCAGGCTTAGGTCCAGACTTGGGTTTCTTCTCTTGAGCAGCAACTTGCTTGCTGTTCTTCTTGAAGTTCCCCTTCTTCTTCCCTTTGCCCTTTTTCTTGAAACTAGTGGTCTTGTTGACCATCAACACTTGATGCTCCTTCTTGATTTCTACCTCCGCAACCTTTAGCATTGCGAAGAGCTCGGGAATTGTCTTGTTCATCCCTTGCATATTATAGTTCATCACGAAGCTCTTGTAGCTTGGTGGCAGTGATTGGAGAATTCTGTCAATGACGCTATCATCCGGAAGATTAACTCCCAGTTGAATCAAGTGATTATTATACCCAGACATTTTGAGTATATGCTCACTGACAGAACTATTCTCCTCCATCTTGCAGCTGTAGAACTTATTGGAGACTTCATATCTCTCAATTCGGGCATTTGCTTGAAATATTAACTTCAACTCCTGGAACATCTCATATGCTCCATGACGTTCAAAACGTCGTTGAAGACCCGGTTCTAAGCCGTAAAGCATGGCACACTGAACTATAGAGTAGTCATCAGCTTTGCTCTGCCATATGTTCACAACATTTGGCTTTGCTCCTGCAGCAGGCCTGGCACCCAGCGGTGCTTCCAGGATGTAATTCTTCTGTGCAGCAATGAGGATAATCCTCAAGTTACGGACCCAGTCCGTGTAATTGCTACCATCATCTTTCAACTTTGCTTTCTCAAGGAACGCATTAAAATTCAACGGAACAACAGGACGAGCCATCTATCTACAACAAACATAGACGAGCAAAATACTATCAGGTACTAAGTTCATGATAAATTTAAGTTCAATTAATCATATTACTTAAGAGCTCCCACTTAGATAGATATCTCTCTAGTCATCAAAGTGATTACGTGATCCAAATCAACTAAACCATAAGCGATCATCACGTGAGATGGAGTAGTTTTCAATGGTGAACATCACTATGTTGATCATATCTACTATATGATTCACGCTCGACCTTTCGGTCTCTGTGTTCCGAGGCCATATCTGCATATGCTAGGCTCGTCAAGTATAACCTAAATATTCTGCGTGTGCAAAACTGGCTTGCACCCATTGTAGATGGACGTAGAGCTTATCACACCCGATCATCACGTGGTGTTTGGGCACGACGAACTTTGGCAACGGTGCATATTCAGGGAGAACACTTCTTGATAATTTTTAGTGAGAGATCATCTTAAAATGCTACTGTCAATCAAAGCAAGATAAGATGCATAAAGGATAAACATCACATGCAATCAATATAAGTGATATGATATGGCCATCATCATCTTGTGCTTGTGATCTCCATCTCTGAAGCACCGTCGTGATCACCATCGTCACCGGCGCGACACCTTGATCTCCATCGTAGCATCGTTGTCGTTTACGCCATCTATTGCTTCTACGACTATCGCTACCGCTTAGTGATAAAGTAAAGCAATTACAGGGCGTTTGCATTTCATACAATAAAGTGACAACCATATGGCTCCTGCCAGTTGCCGATAACTTTGGTTACAAAACATGATCATCTCATACAATAAATATAGCATCACGTCTTGACCATATCACATCACAACATGCCCTGCAAAAACAAGTTAGACGTCCTCTACTTTGTTGTTGCAAGTTTTACGTGGTTGCTACGGGCTTAGCAAGAACCGTTCTTACCTACGCATCAAAAGCACAATGATAGTTTGTCAAGTTAGTGCTGTTTTAACCTTCACAAGGACCGGGCGTAGCCACACTCGGTTCAACTAAAGTTGGAGAAACTGACACCCGCCAGCCACCTGTGTGCAAAGCACGTTGGTAGAACCAGTCTCGCGTAAGCGTACGTGTAATGTCGGTCCGGGCCGCTTCATCCAACAATACCGCCGAACCAAAGTATGACATGCTGGTAAGTAGTATGACTTGTATCGTGCATATAACATCAACGCATAAAACCTAGGCTCGGATGCCACTGTTGGGGAACGTAGTAATTTCAAAAAAATTTCCTACGCACACACAATATCATGGTGATGGCATAGCAATGAGAGGGGAGAGTGTTGTCTACGTACCCTCGTAGACCGTTAAGCGGAAGCATTATGGCAACGCGGTTGATGTAGTCGTATGTCTTCACGATCCGACCGATCCAAGCACCGAACGTACGGCACCCCCGTGTTCAGCACACGTCCAGCTCGATGACGTTCCCCGGGCTCCAATCCAGCAAAGCGTCGGGGATGAGTTCCGTCAGCACGACGGCGTGGTGACGATGATGATGTTCTACCGGCGCAGGGCTTCGCCTAAACTCCGCGAGGATATAACCGAGGTAGAATATGGTGGAGGGGGGCACCGCACACGGCTAAGGAACGATCCGTAGATCAACTTGTGTGTCTCTAGGGTGCCCCCCGCCCCCGTATATAAAGGAGCAAGGGGGGGAGGCCGGACGGCCCTTGTGGGCGCGCCAAGGAGGAGGAGTCCTCCTCCTAGTAGGAGTAGGACTCCTCCTTTCCTACTCCTACTAGGAGGGGGAAAGGAAGGGGGAGAGGGGGAAGGAAAGAGGGGGGCGCCGCCCCCCCTCCTAGTCCAATTTGGACCAGAGGGAGAGGGGGCGCGCGGCCCACCCTGGCCGCCCCTCTCTCTTTCCACTAAGGCCCTTGTGGCCCATTAACTCTCCCGGGGGGGGGGGGGGGGGTTCCGGTAACCCTTCGGCACTCCGGTTTTCTCCGAAATCACCCGGAACACTTCCGGTGTCTGAATATAGTCGTCCAATATATCAATCCTTATGTCTCGACCATTTCAAGACTCCTCGTCATTTCCATGATCACATCCGGGACTCCGAACAAACTTCGGTACATCAAAACTTATAAACTCATAATAAAACTGTCATCGTAACGTTAAGCGTGCGGACCCTACGGGTTCGAGAACTATGTAGACATGACCTACTACTATTCTCGGTCAATAACCAATAGTGGAACCTGGATGTTCATATTGGTTTCTACGTATTCTACGAAGATCTTTATCGGTCAAACCGCATAACAACATACGTTGTTCCCTTTGTCATCGGTATGTTACTTGCCCGAGATTCGATCGTCGATATCCAATACCTAGTTCAATCTCGTTACCGGCAAGTCTCTTTACTCATTCCGTAATACATCATTTCGTAACTAACTTGTTAGTTACAATGCTTGCACGGCTTAAGTGATGAGTATTACCGAGAGGGCCCAGAGATACCTCTCCGACAATCGGAGTGACAAAACCTAATCTCGAATTATGCCAACTCAACATGTACCTTTGGAGACACCTGTAGAGCACCTTTATAATCACCCAGTTACGTTGTGACGTTTGGTAGCACACAAAGTGTTCCTCCGGTAAACGGGAGTTGCACAATCTCATAGTTGTAGGAACTTTGTATAAGTCATGAAGAAAGCAACAGCAACATACTAAACGATCAAGTGCTAAGCTAACGGAATGGGTCAAGTCAATCACATCATTCTCCTAATGATGTGATCCCATTAATCAAATGACAACACATGTCTATGGTTAGGAAATATAACCATCTTTGATCAATGAGCTAGTCAAGTAGAGGCATACCAGTGACACTATGTTTGTCTATGTATTCACACATGTATCATGTTTCTGGTTAATACAATTCTAGCATGAATAATAAACATTTATCATGATATGAGGAAATAAATAATAACTTTATTATTGCCTCTAGGGCATATTTCCTTCAGCTTCTTCGTGGACCCTTCTTGGGTGGAGCCCTCCGTGGACTCGCGCAGCCGTTACCCTTCGTGGGTTGAAGTCTCCATCAACGTGGATGTACGATAGCACCACCTATCGGAACCATGACAAAAACATCTGTGTCTCCAATTGCGTTTGCATACTCCAATCCCATCTCTTTACATTCTTGCAAGTTGCATGCTTTACTTTCCGCTGCTCGTATACTCTTTGCATGCTTGCTTGTTATGTATTGTGATTGTTAAAATTGTGCCAAAACTCCACTTAAACTTAAAGAAATTAAAAACTGCAATCTTTGGCACTTAGTGTCTAATCACCCCCCTCTCGACACCTCTTATCGATCCTTTCAATTGGTATCAGAGCTTTGGTCTCCATTGCTTTGGTTTAATCACCATTGGAGGAAGATGGGTGAGTCTACTTTGGGGAGTCTTAGATATAGAGTGCCTATTCTTGATGGGGAATATTTTCATGAGTGGAAAAATGAGATGCTTGTGATTTTCAATCAATATCATTTGAACATGTACATTTCTAGCCCTTGTGAACCTCATGTTGATCCTATGCATCCTACCCTTGATGAGCCAATTGACGTGATCAGAAATCTTAGAACTGTTAATCTTATCACTAGAGGCTTGCCTAGAAACTTGATTAGAAACTTGCCTACTCTTGAGTGTGCCTACACTATAGGGAAAGTTCTTGAGGAACGATTTCCGAATTATTCCTTGAAAAATCTAGATGAAACTCTCCATAAGTCTATTGCCTTGGCTAAGATGAATTCCAATGATCCTATGTTTGGTGATTGTCTATTTGAGCTTACAAATCTTATGCGTGCCAAAGGGAATGTTGGAATCATTAGCGATATTATTTACAAAGCTACTAGAATTCATAAAGGAGATCATTGTCAAACTCACTCTAACAAATCACCCTCTCTAGGATTTGATCCACCACATGACGATGTTGAACATGGATACTATGACGAGGATGATAATAGTGACTTTGATCTTGATGATGCAATGAGACACTTTGGTCTTATGGCAAATCTTCGGGGATATATGGCAGGAGGAAAGGAATGGGTTCTTGACAGTGGGTGTACGATCACATGACCGGAGATAAAGATATGTTTCGTGAGCTTGCTGAAAACGATGGTCCTCGAAAGTATGTCACTTTCGGGGACAACTCAAAGGGTAAGATGGTTGGCCTCGATAAGGTGGCCATCTCACATGATAGCTCCATTCAAAATGTTATGCTCGTTGAATCTCTTGGCTACAACTTACTTTCAGTATCTAGACTTGCTGATTTCGGTTTCAATGTCCTATTTACTGAAGTAGATTGCCAAGTGTTTCGTAGAGATAATCATAAAATGGTCTTTACCGGTATACGTAGAGGTGATCTTTACATTGTTGATTTCACTAAAAAGGCTCAACCTAGAACTTGCTTTATTGCTAAATCTTCTAAAGGTTGGTTATGGCATAGACAATTAGGTAATGTTGGCATGCGAAACCTTGACAAGCTTATTAAAGGAAATCATATCCTTGGCGTTAACAATGTCATATTTGATAAGGATAGACTTTGCAACGCTTGTCAAGCAGGTAAGCAGGTTGGAGGAAGGCATCCCGTGAAGAACATCATGACCACAAGGAGGCCACTTGAGCTAGTTCACATGGATCTGTTTGGCCCCAACGCCTACAAAAGTCTCGGTGGAAATTCTTTTGGTCTAGTTATAGTTGATGATTTTTCAAGATTTACATGGGTGTTCTTTCTAGATGATAAATCACATGTCCAAAAGATCTTCGAAAACTTCACTAGGAAGGCCCAAAATCAATTTGAAGTGAAGATCAAGAAGATTCACAGCGACAACGGAACGAAGTTCAAGAACGCAAATGTGGACACCTTTACTGACGAAGAAGGGATTTCACATGAGTTCTCGGCTATGTACACACCTCAACAAAATGGAGTTGTTGAGAGGAAGAACCGGACGCTCATCAAACTGGCAAGAACGATGCTTGATGAGTACAAGACGCCGAAGCACTTTTGGGCAGAAGCGGTTGAGACAGCTTGTCATGCAACAAATCGCTTGTATCTTCACGAGCTACTCGGGAAGACGGCATACGAGCTCCTCACCGATAACAAACCCCAAGTTGGATACTTTCGAGTATTCGGCTCAAAGTGCTACATCCTTGATAAGCATCGTCACTCTAAATTTGCTCCTAAGTGTGATGAAGGTTTCCTACTTGGTTATGGCTCAAACTCTCACACTTACCGTGTCTACAATAATTTCACCCGAAAGGTTGAAGAGACGGTAGATGTGAAGTTTGATGAATCTAACGGCTCGCAAGTTGAGCAATTGCCAATTGATGTAGGAAACAAAGACCCCTTGGAAGCAATCCAAGACTTATCTATTGGCAAGATTCGTCCAACGGAGGTGAAGGAGAGTACCTCGTCCGTCCAAGTGGAAGCTTCTACCTCACGACAAGGTGAACCAAGAGTTGATACGGGAGCATCCACAAGTGGGACACACCAAGATGAAGAAAACGAGGAAGTACACCAAGAATGTCAACAACCTCCTTCTCCACCACGACAAGAGAACGACAACGTCAACAATGAAGAAGGCCAAGAAGAAGAACAAGATGAAGAAGATGTTCAACCAAGACCCAAGCAAAAGCTTTCACGAGTTCGAGCAAAAATTTCTAAAGACCAACCCGTCGAGCAAATCTACAATGATATCCAAACCGGGAGAATCACTTGCTCAAAAACTCGTTTAGCAAACTTTTGCGAACACTATTCATTCATCTCTAGCATTGAACCTATGAAGGTTGAAGAAGCATTGGAAGATCCGGATTTGATAAACTCTATGCATGAAGAGCTACACAACTTTGAGAGAAATCAAGTTTGGACATTAGTTGAGAAGCCCGACAACAACCACAACATCATTGGTACCAAATGGGTGTTTCGCAACAAGCAAGATGAAGATGGACAAGTAGTTCGCAACAAAGCGTCTCATCACCCAAGGCTACACACAAGTCGAAGGTATGGACTATGGTGAGACATATGCTCCCGTTTCTAGACTTGAGTCCATTGCATCTTACTTGCCTATGCTAATCACCATGATATCACCTTGTACCAAATGGACATTAAAAGTGCCTTTTTAAATGGTGAAATAGAGGAGGAAGTCTATGTTAAGCAACCTCCCGGCTTTGTCAATCCTAAGAAACCTAATCATGTTTACAAACTTCACAAAGCTCTTTATGGACTTAAACAAGCTCCTAGAGCATGGTATAAATGCTTGACCAAGTTCCTCATTGAAAAAGGCTTTGAAATTGGTAAGATAGATTCCACTCTTTTTACTAAAAGGGTTAATCGAGAACTATTTGTATGCCAAATTTATGTTGATGATATTATATTTGGATCAACTAACCCTCATTTTAGTGAAAAGTTTGGAAAGCTAATGTCGGAGAAGTTTGAGATGTCTATGATGAGTGAACTCAAAATCTTTCTTGGTTTGCAAATCAATCAAACTAAGGAAGGTACCTTTGTCTCTCAAATGAAGTACACCAAGGACTTATTCAAGAAGTTCAGTATGCAAGAATGCAAAGGTATGACTACACCCATGCCTACTAGTGGACATTTGATTTGACCAAAGATGGTGAACCAGTCGATCAAAAGGTTTATCGCTCTATGATTGGTTCATTGTTATATCTATGTGCTTCACGTCCCGATATTATGCTAAGTGTGTGCATGTGTGCACGATATCAAGCTGCTCCTAAAGAATGTCATCTTAAGGCCGTGAAAAGGATAGTGAGATACTTAATCCATACACCAAACTTTGGCATTTTGTATCCAAAGAGGGCCTCTTTTGATTTTGTTGGCTACTCCAACTCGGACTATGCCAGTGACAAGGTTGATAGAAAGTCGACTTCGGGTACTTGTCAATTTCTTGGTAAATCTCTTGTATCTTGGTCTTCCAAGAAACAAAACTCGGTATCCTTATCCACCGCCGAAGCGGAATATATTGCCGCTAGTTCATGTTGTGCTCAATTACTATGGATGACCCAAACTCTTAAAGATTATGGGATATATGTGAAACATGTTCCATTACTTTGTGACAATGAAAGTGCTATCAAGATTGCTCACAATCCCGTGCAACATTCTCGAACTAAGCATATTGAAGTTCGTCATCATTTCATTCGAGATCATGTTGCCAAAGGGGACATTAATCTTAAGCATGTTCACACCGAAAAAACAATTAGCGGATATTTTCACCAAACCACTTGATGAGAAAGTGTTCTGTAGGTTAAGAGGTGAATTGAACATCATTGATGCTTCAAACTTGGAGTAGGAACTCCATTTGATAGATGCAAGACAAGAGCCTATGACTAATCCTTGATATTTCTCTTATGATGATAATCTTACGTCTTGGATATATTTGCACCTTGCATGTTATCTAACCCTTGTAGGAACTTGGATGGATCTAAATATATGAGATTGCAACTCACTCACATCTTGAGCAATCTCTACATCACCAAGTCTCTACATAATGGTGGTTGAAGACAAGGAAGCACGAAACCATTCAAACATATCCTTTGACAAATTCTATGTTGAGTTTCATGATTGTCATTTTAGATACACAAGTGCTCTTCCTTGCAAAAACTAACCCATGTAGGTAGATGAACTCAAATTCCAAAGTGGTGCTCCCAACTCTTGATGAGCTACATCAACCTTGAGCAACCCACACAAGTTCAACTACATGATCACAATCAACACCACCACCCAAGGTATGTTATTCCATCTTAGAGAAGCTTTACTCCAAGTCATGAGTCAAAGCAACTCGACAAGATGTGAATACATCAAGATGCTTAAACGAAAAATGGTAACCCCATTTTGAGCTTAAATGATGAGTATGACCTATGATCAAGTGATCTCACTTGACTCCTAAGTCAATATACACTAACATAGGTGACTTTGTCGCCGACCAATTCTAGATGAAGTTCTCTTGTGTTCTTTTCTGTGCTCTTGCATTTGTCTCATGCATATTTATTTCCCCTTTCAAAAAAAACTTCATCTAGATTTCTTTTAAGTTTCTTCTCTTTTATTTTCTGTTTTGCATTCCCTGCATCCAATTCATTGCAAATCTTTCAGTTAATTCCCTGAAATCCTTGTGAGATCTTACTTGTCTAAGTGAGCTGAGGTGACAAGTGTCTTCTCTGTGATGAACTCGGTCACACCGGCCTGATATTTTCGGACCCACCGAATCCTTTCGGTGCAACCGAAGCATACAACTCGGTGCCACCGATTTCACTACAGGAAAGACATTTTGCCACTTGTTCCTGCATCACTTTTGATCCAGCTCCACTCAATGAATCTTGTCCTCTACAAGCATCACATTTAACTTGTTGCTTTGCTTCTGTGACTCAAGGACCAAACCCATTCATGACAAATTCCAGAAGACCCTTCTTGGAAATTGATGTCAAAGGGGGAGAGAGAGATCACATCAAAGCTTAATCATATCTCTAGGGGGAGAGAATACTCAAGGAAAGAGTAATCTTCAAGGATCCCGGATGCTTGGTGTTCAAGAGGAGAGATGTTACATGTCTTCTAGAGGGGAAAGACATGCTCATATGTGCTTATTTGCATTAGCTCTGTTCATTTGTTTCTTTGAACTCTGTTTTTCTGTTCCCTATCTTCTCCCAGTATCCCATGCTAGATTCAGGGGGAGAAAATCATTTAAGGCAAAGAAACTCTTTGAATTCTTTGCACATCTTTACCTTTGGGGACATGTCTATATCCAATGTGGTACTTAGTACTCACTCTCTACATGTCATCCCAGTCTTGGTACTCTTGTGGCTTCTTTGTTTGCTCTGGCTAGTAGGTGCATCTGTGTTATCTAACCTTATTTTCACAGGTTCATTCCATCCTAAGCCAACTCAAGACCACAAGGTAAGTATATGCATCACAGTCATGTGTATGAGGAATTCTTGCTGATGTACATACTGTTTGCAAGAAGGACTCATGAGCATGAAGGTACATTTCCCATATTCACATCTTTTGCTCTGATGCATATAGCCAAGATACATGTAACACATTGCTTACTCTGTCATGCTTATGCATTCACATGCTCCTATATCCCATATTTACATGATTGCATACATGTAGGGGGAGCATATGCATGTTATATGTCTTTCCAAAGCTTTACTAGTTATTCTCTATATCTTTATCTAAAGCTTTGATGTATGTTGTCATAAATTACCAAAAAGGGGGAGATTGAAAGCACAAGTGCTCCCTAGGTGATTTTGGTAATTAATGTCAACATATCTCTTGTTGGACTAATACTTTTATCTAGTAAGTTTCAGATAAGTTCAACAATGAAGTGGCATGGACTAGAAGATGTGGAACCCCTTCAAGATGCTAAGGACAAAGGATTGGCTAAAGCTCCATGCTCAAGACTCTACATTTTATATTTTAGTGATCCAAGATCACATTGAGTCTATAGGAAAAGCCAATACTATCAAGGAGGGATGAGGTGTTGCTTAATGAGGTTCTTGCTCAAAGTGCTTAGTGATATGATCAAAATCCCTCAACTACTTTCTCACATCCACATATGACCTAAACCAAAAGTCAAACTCGGCCCCACCGATTCTTTCTATCCGGCGCCACCGAGTTCAGATGTCATAGCCACTGCCACAAACCCTAGGCAAATCGGTCTCACCGATAGGGATCTCGGTCTCACCAAGATGGAATTGTAATCTCTCTGTGTATGTCCATTACCAAAATCGGTCCCACAGAGTTTGTGTAATCGGTCCTACCGAGATTACAATGTAAACTCTCTGTTTCCTTTTCATAATGTTTCGGTCCCACCGAGATGAGCGAATTGGTCACACCGAGTTTACCTGACCAACTCTCTGGTTAGCTTATTACCAAAATTGGTCCACCGAGTTTGTGTAATCGGTCTCACCGAGATTATGTTATGCCCTAACCCTAACCATATCGGTCCTACCGAGTTGCATGTCAGTCCCACCGAAAATCCTAACGGTCACTAGATTTGCTGAATCGGTCCGACCGAGTTTCTTAATTCGGTCCCATCGAGATTGGCAAGTTGTGTGTAATGGTTAGATTTTGTGTGGAGGCTATATATACCCCTCCACCTCCTCTTCATTCATGGAGAGATCCATCAGAAGAAACCTACACTTCCAACTTACATTTTCTGAGAGAGAACCACCTACTCATGTGTTGAGACCAAGATATTCCATTCCTACCATATGAATCTTGATCTCTAGCCTTCCCCAAGTTGCTTTCCACTCAAACCTTCTTTCCACCAAATCCAAATCCTGTGAGAGAGAGTTGAGTGTTGGGGAGACTATCATTTGAAGCACAAGCGCAAGGAGTTCATCATCAACACACCATTTGTTACTTCTTGGAGAGTGGTGTCTCCTAGATTGGCTAGGTGTCACTTGGGAGCCTCCGACAAGATTGTGGAGTTGAACCAAGGAGTTTGTACGAGCAAGGAGATCGCCTACTTCCTGAAGATCTACCGCTAGGGAGGCAAGTCCTTCGTGGGCGATGGCCATGGTGGGATAGAGAAGGTTGCTTCTTCATGGACCCTTCTTGGGTGGAGCCCTCCGTGGACTCGCGCAGCCGTTACCCTTCGTGGGTTGAAGTCTCCATCAACGTGGATGTACGATAGCACCACCTATCGGAACCACGACAAAAACATCCGTGTCTCCAATTGCGTTTGCATACTCCAATCCCATCTCTTTACATTCTTGCAAGTTGCATGCTTTACATTCCGCTGCTCATATACTCTTTGCATGCTTGCCTGTCATGTATTGTGATTTTTAAAATTGTGCCAAAACTGCACTTAAACTTAAAGAAAGTAAAAACCGCAACTTTGGCACTTAGTGTCTAATCACCCCCCTCTAGACACCTCTTCTCGATCCCTTCAGCTGTCCGCCTCCAAGCAGAACTACCCCCACTATCAGAAGATGTGCTATGGTGTGCACTTTGCCGCCAAGAAGCTGAAGCCTTACTTTCAAGAGCACCCAATTACCATTGTCTGCACTGCTCCGCTTGCTGAGATCATCGGAAGCCGAGATGCTTCAGGCCGAGTGGCCAAATGGGCCATAGATCTGGCCCCTACAGCATCTACTACCAGCCTCGCACCACCATGAAGTCACAAGCGCTGGCCGACTTCCTCATCGACTGGGCCGAGACCCAGTACCTGCCGCTAGCGCCAAACTCCACCCATTGGCGGATGCACTTTGATGGTTTGAAGATGCGCACCGGTTTGGGAGCTGGCATCATCCTCACCTCTCCCAAAGGCGACAAGCTCAGATATGTGCTACAGATTCACTTTGCCACCTCCAACAACGTAGCTGAATACGAAGCACTCATACACGGGCTCCGGCTTGCCAAGGAACTCGACATTCGCCGGATCCTATGCTATGGTGACTCCAACTTGGTGGTCCAACAGTCGTCTGGTGACTGGGATGCCAAGGATGCAAATATGGCAAGCTACCGCTTCCTCGTGTAGCAACTCAGCGGATACTTCGGAAGGTGCGAGTTCCTTCACGTGCCAAAAAATGATAATGAGCAAGCAGATGCCTTGGCACAAATCGGATCCACCCGACAAGCAATACCAGCCGGCGTCGCCCTGCAACGCCTCCTCAAGCCGTCTGTCAAGCCGTCGCCAGAATCAGACTCCATCTTCGTGCCGGCCCCTCCTGAAGCAGTCGGATCCGACTTGAGGGCCTCAGCAATCGGCGCGGGGACTTCGGCAGGCGCTCAGGGACTACAGCATTCGCACCCGGCCCAGGGACTTCAGAACCCGACCCGGAGACTGCAGCAGTTGGCCCGAGGACTTCTCCGGCTTGGCAAGCGGCAGCCAACTCCAACCCGCTGCCTCCCGGCCCAACCGCCCTTGTGCAAGTTGCAGTCGTGGCAGTCAAAGAAATAGCAGCACCTTCATGGGCTCAACCCATCCTCAACTTTCTGGTGAACAAAGAACTGCCGACTGATGAGATCCTAGCCCAACAAGTGTAATGACGGACAACAGCATACACCATCGTCAACAGAGAACTGGTGCGGCGCAGTGTCACTGGTGTGTACCAGCGCTGCGTGGAGCCGGACTAGGGCCAAGCAATCCTCAAGGATATCCACCAAGGCGAATGTGGTCACCACGCGACTTCAAGATCACTTGTTGCCAAAGCTTTCCGCCATGGTTTCTTCTGGCCAACTGCTCTAGAAGACGCCAAAGACTTGGTCCAGAAATGTAAAGGGTGCCACAAGTTACGCTCCAAGCCACATCTGCCGGCTTCTGCACTCAAGACCATTCCCATCGCCTGGCCCTTTGCCGTCTGGGGGACGGACATGGTGGGGCCATTCAAGACGGCTCGCGATGGCATGGCTCATTTGCTTGTCGCCGTGGACAAGTTCACCAAGTGGATAGAAGCAAAGCCAATCAAGAAACTGAATGGGCTGACTGCTATGACTTTCATCGCCGACATCACCACTCGGTATGGCATACCACACAACATCATCACCAACAATGACACAAACTTTGCCAAAGGAGCCTTGGCTCATTTCTGCGCAACACAGGGCATCCGACTGGACTTAGCATCCGTTGCCCATCCGCAGTCAAACGGCCAAGTGGAGCGAGCAAACGGCCTCATTTTGTCCGGCATCAAGCCCCGACTGGTCGAGCCCCTAGAGCGTTCGGCCGCATGCTGGCTCGGTGAGCTGTCGGCCGTCCTCTGGAGCCTGTGCACAACACTGAACAAGTCAATCGACTTCACGCCCTTCTTCCTCGTCTATGGTGCCAAAGCCGTCATCCCAACGGACATAGAATTTGACTCCCCCCGAGTCACCAGGTACACCGAGGAGGAGGCCAAACAAGCTCAAGAAGACAGCGTCGATCTGCTGGAAGAAGGCCGGCTGTTAGCACTCAGCCGGTTTGCCATCTACCAACAGAATCTACACCGATACTACAATCGGAAGGTCAAGCCAAGATCCTTCCAAGAGGGAGACCTTGTGCTCCGGCTGATACAGCGAACAGCCGGCCAGCACAAGCTCTCGGCACCTTGGGAAGGCCCTTTCATCATCAGCAAAGTGCTGGGCAATCGTTCCTACTACCTGATCGATGCTCTAAAGCCCAGAGCACGCAAAAGAGACGACTCAGGCAAGGAGACAGAGAGGCCATGGAACGCAAACCTCCTCCGAAGATTTTATAGTTAAAGCAGTATGTACCATGCTACCTTTTGTATTAAGTACGAAGACTCCGGGTCCCCCGAGTAGAGCTCGGGGACTACCCTCTTTTATCTATATGATAAGTATTATGCCTATGAATCTGTTGTTTCACTATTCCGCCTGGCACCAGGCTCGACTAGTCGTCCCAGGGGCTCGCCGCTTTCTAATATGTACCGCTTCTTGCAGTCGGACAAGTAGTGTGTTGGCACCAAAAAACATCTCCTGTCAGAAGCCGCAGCTCGCAGAGTGACTGTACGGTGGACATGGGTTGCAAAAGCGGTGCCCATACGAAAAACGACTAAGGAAAACTGTGCACATAGCTTAGGCCGGCATCCCGCCTCTTCGACTGGCTGCTGAGCAGCCGGCCGGCCTACTTCTACTTACCTTGCCGACGCTCTAATCGGCTAAGTACTTGCCCTCCCGAAAATAGCTAAGCACTTGCCCCAGCCGTAGTTCGTAGAGCGGCTGTTCGGCTGGCAAGAGGGTAGCAAAGGGAGGGAGGCAAAGGAAAAAAGCAAGGAGCAGAAAGCAACGAAAGTCAGAAATTGGCAAATAAAGCACAATTTGTGACGAAGAATATTTACATAGCAAAAGGCCCATTGGCCAGCATTCAATAGAGTTTGAAATACACCCCGCGGGTGGAATTGTGCAAATTTAACAAAAGTTTGTCGAGACCGATAAGCAGGGAAAATAAAGGCGACGACCTAAGGATCAACAGAGGGTTCCGGCTGGACGGCCACGTCGTTAGCGCCGGTTGGTGCAGCAGACGGCTGGACGGCAGAGTCGGCAGCGCCAGTTGGTGGAGCAGACATCTGGATGGCAGAGTCGGCAGTGCCGGTTGGTGGAGCGGACGGCTGGTCGGTCTCCGCCTGGTCACCTCCAGCAGCAGTCGGCACGCTTGAGCGTGGATCGTTGCTCGAGGCGCGGTCAGGCTGAGGCTGGCTGTTCGCTCTGACCTCCGGCGCGTCTTCTTCGGTTTCCTCATCCTCCGCATCCTCCCCTTTGTCGCTGGAATTGATCACCTCGGTCGAGTCCTTGCTGTCCTTCGGATTCAGCCCGAACCACTCCAGTGGCGCCTCGGCGCCGTCATCAACCAGCTCCGGGATGAAGACACTCGTGTTGGTGTAGTCGATGATTGTTGCCGCCCGCTTGACAAGGTCGTCCTCCACCGCCACCAGCTCCTCCTGTGCCTCCAGCTGAAACATGGTCAGCTGGGCTAGATCTAGCCTAGGGTACCACGCCTTGATGAATTCCAGAGCCCGGCGTGCTCTAGCCCGGGCCGAGGAGCCCTTCCAGGCCTCCAGGCGACCGACCGCCACCTCCAACCAGTCGGTAATCCGACTGGGAGTGCGCGGAGCCGGCATACCTAGCCAGAGGGCGGAGATCGCCTGGGCTCTGACGCGTTGAAGACGGTGCAACATCCAGTGAGCTGGCCAAAGGCGGGCCTGGATGCTGAGAAGCTGCTCGCTAAGGGTCCGGGGAGCATCGGCGGCAATCTGCACGCCTTCTGCCCTCCGCTCCTCGCGATAAGCCTCAATGGCCTGGTTCACGGCAACGGAGTGGCCGGGGAAGAAGTCTGCTTGGGTGGAAAGCAAGGAAGACAGAAGTTAGAAGCAAACAGTTGGCCTGAGCAGAGGCCGGCAGCTCAAAGAAAAAAAAAGAGGAAGCTTACCGTCGACCATGTTCTCAATGTTACCGAAGCCGGTAGTCACCTGCGCCTCCTTGTCGGCCCAGGTGGAGCGCTCTGTCTCACACTTAGCAAGGAGGTCAGTCTCTTTCGCCTCCGTCTCCTGAGCCGTCTGGAGACGCCCAGGCTGCTCCGCTAGTTGCGTGACCAGTCGGTCATGCTCCTCGCCCAGCTTGTAGCACTCTGCCTCCTTGGTGCATAGTGCGGTGTTGGCTTCGCCCAGCTGCTGCTGCAAGGCGACGTTGGCCTCTGCAAAGGGATAAGAAGAAAAAGACGTCAACATTCAACAAGGAAAGGATGCAGTTGCCGGGGAGATCCGGCCCGACTGCTCAGCAGTCGGCCCAAATCTCGGGGACTACAGCCCGCGGGTGCGCTATCGCGCCCCCACAGAGAAAAAAGTTATCAATAATCAACAAAAAGAAATAAAGTTGCTAGGGAGACCCGGTCCGACTGCTCAGCAGTCGGTCCGAATCTCGGGGACTATAGCCCGCGGGTGCGCCAGCGCGCCCCCGCAGAGAAAGAAAGCCAAAACTTACTCCGGCTCTCCGACAAGTTGGCGGACTGCTTCTCTAGCTCCCGGACGCCGGAGTTGAAGGTGGCCGCGCGAAGGTTATGATAATCCTACAATACGGATGTCAGATGAAGTTAGCACTCGGAGCTTGTAGATTAAAGTTCCAGGCCGCCTGCTCAGCAGCCGTCCCGAAACCTGGGGACTACACCCAGTGGGTGCGCCAGTGCGCCCCCACCGAGAAATAAAAGGATCAAAAATAAAGAAGTGAGAAACATACCGGATGGCCGCTCGCGAGTCTAGGAACGCCTTTTTGCACCGCTTGAGGGCGTCGACTTTAGCCCGGAGGTTGGCCTGGACGTCAAGGGCCGCCTGGTTCAAGGCTCCCGTCCCGCCTCCGCTCACCCAGCCGAAGGGCGCGACGCTGGTCTCCTCGGTGTCCGGGACTAACGAGCTCGCGGCGCCGGCCTCCCGCGGTCGCGGTGCTGAGACCGCCATCACGAGATGACGGCGCACGGGTGTGCGGGCCTCAGGAGTTGGGCCCATCACCACCTCGTTCCCGGCTGGTGGCGCCGGTGGGGTGGCTGGCTGCCTGTCTTGCGCCCCGCCAGTTGGCGGTGGCAGAGGCATGACCACGTCCGGCATGGCGACATCGCCGCCCTCCCTCTCCATGGTCAGGTGCTCATCGCCGGCTCTCCCAATTGACGCCACGAACTCTGGCAGAGGCGGCGCGAAGTTCAGGGGAGCGAGGAGCAGTGGCTCTTTGCGGCGCGTGGCCTCTGCGAGCCGCTCCTTCACCACAACATCGGCCTCAGCTACCGCCAGCGTCTTCAGCATAGCGGCCTCCGCCTTGTCAGCCTCCACCTTCTCCAGGCGGGCGGCTTCCTGCTCCTCGCGCACCTCCCGCGCCTTTCGCTCCTGCGCCTCCTGGAGGTCGGCAGCAGGATCGAGTCGCCGGATGGTTGCAGAGGTCTCCGCCGACCTGATGACAGATGCGGCGGTCGACTTGTCGAGGGAGAGTGGGGCCCTGAGACAAGAAAGTAAAACAAAGAAATCTCAGGCCGGATCAGCAAGGAAAAGCACAAGGGAAAGCACAAGGGAGGTACTTATGCCGACACCATGGGTGGCGCCTTCAGAAGCTTCTGGAACTTGGCCACCTTCGCCGCGGCCTCCTTCCTCCTGGTTGCGGCGGCCGGGTTCTTGGGTTTCTTCGGTGCACTGCCGAACAAGGCGGTGCCCTGTTTCCGCTTGTGCTTGCCGCCTCGAGCAGACGGCCCGGTGGAGGGGCCCGCGCCTGTATTGATGGTGCCTCGCGAAGGGCGCGGCTCATCTTCCTCGTCGTCGTTGTCAGGCCAAGTCTCCATGCCGCCCCTCTTCGGAGCCGCCTACTCTGTCGCTGCCGCTTACGGCGTCGTCCTCCAAGGCTGCCGCCCCCAAGTCGGGGTCGTCCACATTGCTCACCTCCCGGTCTAGCTGGTAGTTTCCACCCGGCCCCATGATGGCAGCCGTCATCGGAGACATGTAGATCTACACCCCCAAAGAATGACCACTCAATACCAAGACCAAGGCCAAGGCAAGAACTAAGAAGGAAAAGCTAAGAAACTTACAACAGGCGGCGGGTTGTCGCGGGAGTATGGCCGCTTGCCGAACCGCCAGGACTTCTCCGACACCTTGAGGTCAGTGATCTCGTTCACCATTCGGGCCATCTCGGCAGTCGGCATGTCCCTCGTGCACATACGGATCGGGTCGCGGTGCCCGCTCATCTGACAGATCAGATGAGGCCGGCCTTGGAGCGGGAGAACCCGACGCTCGACGAAAGCGACCAGCAAGTCGGATGCCACGAGACCCTCCGCCTCTGTCAGCACTCAGAGTCGGTTGATAGCGGCAGCCGTGTCGGCTGATACGGGCTTTGGTTTGTAGCTCCAGTTGGCTCGAGGCCCAACAGGGGGGCCGGCCTCGTAAGGCGGCAGGTTGATGAAGTCGACTGCCGGGTCGACGTTCTTCACATCAAAGTATGATTGCGACCACAGTTTCACCGACTGTGACAGCTTGATGACGGGGAAGGCGTTCTTTGTTGACGGCCGGCGCACGGCGACGAAAGCACCGAACTGGGACACCTTCTCCTTGGCGGAGGTGCCCAGTTTGGTGTAGAAGAAAGCTCCCCACAGCTCAATGGTGGGGAGGATGCCAAGGTAGCCCTCGCACGCCGTGACGAAGGTGAACAACAGCGTCACTGTGTTTGGCGTCAGATGATGTGGCTGGAGGTGGTAAAACTCCATGAAGGAGCGGAAGAACCCGCTCGCCAACAGGACGAAGCCACGGAGGAAATGTAAGCGGAAGATGACCCGCTCGTCCCCCTGCGGCGCCGGCGAGATCTCCTCCCACGGCGGCACCCGCACCTTGACGAAGGCAGCGTTGGGCATCCGGCGCATGGCTCGGAGAAAGGTGAGGTGACCCTCGATCACTAGCGAGGCATCCCAGTCCCCTCCCTTCTCACGCGCCATGGTGTTCGAGCGGGGCTGTGGGGGGAGCTTGGGGCGAAGAAGCTTGATGGCGGCAAGCTGCGGCGGTGCTACGGCGGGCGCGGAGCGGCAGCAGCAGAGAGAGAAGGAAGAAAGAGTAGGGAGGAGGGCACGCGTACTCCGCCGCTCCCCTTCCACCTGCTACTTATAGCCCTTGGGCTGCGAAGCCGAGGGGGGTCGACGTGGGATCGTGGGATTAACTACGCCCACGACCCCACGACTCCCCCGATTACTATGCAGAATTACTGCACAATAACTCCCATGGGAATCGCAACCGCCCGCCTCGGCTGCAGCAGATCCGCTTGCATGCCGGGGCCCGGTGGTGGCGGGCCAGGCCTGCTGTCACGTCCCATCAAGAGCGTGGGATGGCAGGCTGGCCGGGCTGACGTATGCCGCGTGGCATGCCCGTGGTGGGCGGCAGGCCTGGGAAGCTTACCAGGCACGCCATCTACTTCCCGCCTTGGCATTCAAAATCGTCGAGCGAACCCGCCTTGTCAAATCGGCTCCTGGAAGCCGGCGCGTTAGGAGGCGGACCGAGCGTTGGGCCAGAGCGCGACAAAGAAGGAAACTGCTGAGGCTTCATGGCCTGTCAGCCGTGACGCCTCACCAGCTTTGGGGACTACTGTCGAAGTAATGGGCCAAGGGTAGCCTAACCCGAGTCCCCGAGCCTTTCAAGACTATGGTCCAGCTGCGCCCCACGAGACTCCAGAATGAGGTGCCGCCTTCCGGTGACCGGATAGCTCAATGGCCAGCTGCCAGAAGACGACTGAGCACCCGCAGACGGCACCAAGACTGGGCTAACTCCTAGCAGGCGGCCTCCAGAGAGGCCGGCCCCTATCGAGCGGCCCCCGGCGCCCTTAGAGTCTGCGCCCCTCATCAAGAGGACAAGACAGGGTGAGGCTACAGTGTAGCCCATCACCCCCGAATACCGGGCTTGGCGTGGCCACAGTGCCCCATACAGCCGGAGATTTCTGCACGACGCGACACTGTTGCCACTCCACCCATGACGCCACCCCTGTCAGGCGGGGCCTGCTCCCCACGATGGCCTATCGGTACAGCTTGCCGACGGCGGGCCCTACCAGGCAGCAAGGGCTTAGAGGGCGGCAATGCCCGGCCGGCCGGCTCCCTGGGAACCCGGCTCCTGGCAGTCGGCTAAATCCTTCCTTGAGGCCCGTGCACCATTACCCGTACTAGACACAGCAAGGCTACAGTGATCTCCCACCAGGTGGCGGGACTATAGCCATGCCTTCCCCGACCAAGCGTGCGTCGTTAATATCACGGCTAAAGTGACCAGCCACCAACCAGACCTGCCAGTGGCGGAGGCGGTCTGTCAGCTCCATACCAGACCAGCCGGCGGGGCCCACCAGGCGGTGGGCCCCAGCAGCCGGCGGAGAAGACGGCGACCAGGGACACTGACAGCCGGGTCCTACCCCGGCCAAGTTACCATTGTACCCCTGGGGGGGGGGGGGTTAGGCCTATATAAACCCCCAGGGCAGCCATGCAAAGGGTTCCCAACCTGTTAGAATTAGACTCATACCTAGAGGAAGAAGAGAGCTAGCCCTGCCTCCTTCTACCCTAGCATACAACTCAAGGAGCACCATTGTACTCACTAGTGCCTTAGTGATCATGCGGAGACCCCACAGAGCAGGACTAGGGGTGTTATCTCCTAGGAGAACCCCGAACCTGGGTAAAGTGCACCGACATTCGTGTCTACGCCTCATCCCGCTTCCAGGCACTAGTGACGTTCTACTCGCTCCCACCATGATAAGCCATCCTTTGGCATATGTCGCACCCAATCATCGACACTTGGAGGCATCCACAAGTGGAACACATCAAGATGATGGAAATGAGGATGTACAACAAGATGAACCTCATCGACCTCCTTCTCCACCTCCACAAGAGAACAACAACGCCAACAACAATGAAGAGAGACAAGAGGAAGAACAAGACAATGAAGAGGATGTTCCACCCCGACCCAAACAAAGGATCTCACGAGTTCGAGCAAGAGTCTCAAGAGATCATCCCGTTGAACAAATCTTTGATGATATTCAAACCGAGAGAATTACTCGCTCTAAAACTCGTTTGGCTAACTTTTGTGAACATTACTCATTCATTTCTAGTATTGAACCTATGAATGTTGAAGATTCTCTTGATGATCCGGATTTGGTGAACGCCATGCATGAAGAGCTACAGAGTTTCGAGAGGAACCAAGTGTGGATGTTGGTTGAAAAGCCAGATGAGAAGCACAATGTCATTGGAACCAAATGTGTGTTTCGGAATAAGCAAGACGAAGATGGAAAATTTGTGCGCAATAAGGCTCGTCTCGTTCCTCAAGGCTACATTCAAGTAGAAGGTATGGACTATGGTGAGACATATGCCCCCATTGCTAGACTTGAATCCATTCGCATCTTACTTGCTTATGCCAATCACCATGATATCACATTATATCAAATGGACATTAAAAGTGCTTTTATAAATGGTGAAATTGAGGAGGAAGTTTTTGTTAAACAACCTCCCAGCTTTGTTAATCCCAAGAAACCCGATCATGTTTACAAACTTCACAAATCTCTTTATGGTATTAAACAAGCTCCTAGAGCATGGTATAAATACTTGACTAAGTTCCTTATTGAAAAAGGCTTTGAGATTGGAAACATTGATTCTACACATTCTACTAAAAGGGTTAATGGTGAATTATTTGTGTGCCAAATTTATGTGGATGATATCATATTTGGCCCGACTAACCCTCATTTTAGTGAAAAGTTTGGAAGGCTAATGTCGGAGAAGTTTGAGATGCCTATGATGAGTGAACTCAAGTTCTTTCCTGTTTTGCAAATCAAGTAAACTAAGGAGGGTACCTTTTTTCCCAAACAAAGTACACAAAGGATTATTCAAGAAGTTCAACATGCAAGAAAGCAAAGGTATCAAAACACCCATGCCTACTAGTGGACATCTTGACTTAACTAAGGATGGCAAACCAGTTGACCAAAAGGTTTACCGCTCTATGATTGGTTCATTGTTATATCTATGTGCCTCCCGTCCTGATATTATGCTAAGTGTGTGCATGTGTGCACAATATCAAGCGCCCCCCAAAGAATGTCATCTTAAGGCTGTGAAAAGGATAGTGAGATACTTAATTCATACACCAAACTTTGGCATTTGGTACCGAGGTCTTCTTTTGATCTTGTTGGCTACTCTGATTCGGACTATGCCAGAGACAAGGTTGATAGAAAGTCCACTTCGGGTACTTGTCAATTTGTTGGTAGATCTCTTGTGTCTTGGTCCTCCAAGAAACAAAACTCGGTATCCTTATCTACTGCCGAAGCGAAATACATTTCCGCTGGTTCATGTTGTGCTCAATTACTTTGGATGACCCAAACTCTTAAAGATTATGGGATACATGTGAAATGTGTTCCATTGCTTTGTGACAATGAAAGTGCCATTAAGATTGCTCATAATCCCGTGCAACATTCTCGAACTAAGCATATTGAAGTTCTTCCTCATTTCATTCGAGATCATCTTGCTAAAGAAGATATCGATCTTAAGCACGTTCGTACCGATAAGCAATTGGCGGATATATTCACCAAACCGCTTGATGAGAAATTATTTTGCCGTTTGAGAGGTGAATTGAACATCATTGATGCCTCAAACTTGGAGTAAAAACTCCATTTGGATGCATGCAAGGCATGAGCCTCTCTATGACTAATCCTTGATATTTCTCTTATGATGATGATCATATGTCTTGGATCTATACTTGTACCCTTGCATGTTATCTAACCCTTGTAGGTACTTGGATAAGCCCAATTCTATTAGATTGCAACTCACTCACATCCTAAGCAATTGCTACATCACCAAGTCTCTACAATATGGTGGTTGAAGAGAAGGAAGCATGAATCCGTTCAACATATCCTTTGACAATTTCTATATATCAAATCTCATTTGATATCAAATTTCACGATTGTCATTTTGGATACACAAGTGCTCTTCCTTGCAAAAACTAACCGATGTAGGTAGATGAACTCAAACTACAAGCGGTGCTCCCAACTCTTGATGAACTACATCAACCTTGAGCATCCTACACAAGTTCAACTACATGATCAAGATCAACACCACGACCAAGGTATGTTATTCCATCTTAGAGAAGCTTTACCCCAAGTCATGGATCAAAGCATCTCAACAAGATGTGAATACATCAAAGTGCTTAAACGAAAAATGGCAACCCCATTTTGAGCTTAAACAATGAGTATGACCTATGATCAAGTGACTTCACTTGACTCCTAAGTCAATATACTCTAACATAGGTGACTTTGTCGCCGACCAACTCTAGATGAAGTTCTCTAGTGTTTCTTTGAGTTCTTGCATTTGTCTCTTTCATGCTTGGTCCCCTTTCAAAAAAACTTCATCCAAATTTCATTTCTTTTCTCTGTTATTTTCTGCATTCCCTGCATCTAATTCATTGCAAATCCTTTAGTTAATTCCTTGCAAATATTTGTGGGATATTATTTGCTAAGTGAGATGAGATGACAAAGTATTTCCTCTGTATTGAACTCGGCCTCACCAATTTCTGCCTATTGGCTAGACCGAACTGTTCATTGGTACAACCAACAAGAACAAACTCGGTCTGACCGATATGCATCATCTCTGACACTGCCAACTCAATGTCACCGATGTAAAAGAATCGGTGTTACCGATTTCACTAATGAGAAAACATTTTGCCATTGCAATTGTCATTTCTTCTCCATCTCCACTTGATGATTCTTATCCTCTACCCACATCACAATCTACATGCTGCTTTGTCATGTGTCTCAAGGATCAAACCTAATTTACTCCTGCTCCAGAAGATCCCTTCCTGGAAATTGATGTCAATGGGGGAGAGAGAGATCACACCAAAGCTTATCTTATGGGAGAGAGAGACATCTTAGCTTTCCCAGATGCTTAGTGTCCATAGAGGAGAGAAGTCACATGTCTTTAAGAGGGGAAAGACATGTTAGTACATGTTTCTTTGTGTCTTTGCTCTGATTTTCTATTACCTTATCTTCTCCCATTATCCAATATTAGATTCAGGGGGAGAAAGAGTTCATATCTAAGGGAAGAAAATCTTTGGAATTCATTGCATATATTTATTCCTTGGGGACATGTCTATATCCAAATAGAGTACTAAGTGCTCACTCACTACATGTCATCCCAATCTTCGTCCTCTTGTGGTTTCCTGTTCTTGCTCTGATTAGTAGATGTTCTTGTGTTATCTAAACCTGTTTTCTCAGGTTCATCTCTTCCAAAGTCAGCTCAAGATCACAAGGTAAGTATATGCATCACAATCATGTGCATGATGATCTCTTGCTGATGTACATATTGTTTGCAAGAAGGACTCATGAACATGAAGGTACATCTTCTGTATTTACATCACTTGCTCTGATGCATATAGCCAAGATACATGTAGCTCATTGCTTGCTCTGACATGCTTATGCATTCACTTGCTTTCATAGTCTATCTTCACATGATTGCATACATGTAGGGGGAGCGAATTCATGTTACGTGTCATTCCAAAGCTTTACTTGTTACTCTTCATATCTTTATCTAAAGCTTTGATATATGCTGTCATCAATTACCAAAAAGGGGGAGATTGGAAGCACAAGTGCTCCCTGGGTGATTTTGGTAATTAATGTCAACATATATCTTGTTGGACTAATGTTTTTATCTAGTATATTTCAGAGAGTTCAACAGAGGCGTGGCATGGACAAGAGGATGTGGAACCCCTTCAAAATGCTAAGTACACATATTGGCAAAAGGTTCAAGAATCTTCATTTTCATTTTAGTGATCCAAGATCACATTGAGTCCATAGGAAAAGCCAATACTATTAAAAGGGGATGAGGTGTTGCTTAATGGTCTACTTGCTCAAAATGCTTAGTGATATGCTCCAAAGCGCTCAACCACTTTCTCATTTCCACATATGTCCAAAACCTAAAGTCAAACTCGCCCCCACCGATTTGATCTATCCGGCGCAGCGAGTTCATTGACATAGCCACTGCCAGAAACCCTAATTAGTTCGATCTCAACGATAGGATCTTGGTCCCACCGAGATGGCCTTGCAAATTATCTATTGCCTGTTGCAATTATTTCAGTCTCACCAAGATGTGCAATCGGTCCCATTGAGTTTGCCTGTCCAAGTCTCTGTTTGCTTATTGCTGAAATCAGTCTCACCGAGTTCATGCAATTGGTCACACTGAGACGAGGTTTTGCCTTAACCCTAGCACATAGGTCCCATCGAGTTGACCTTGTCAGTCCCACCAAAAATCCTAACATTCACATTTTGAACCAGATCGGTCTCATCGAGTTTCACTATTCGATCTCACCGACTTTGGTAAATTGTGTGTAACGGCTAGATTTTGTGTGGAGGCTATATATACCCCTCCACCCCGTTCTCCATTTGTGAGAGAGCCATCAGAACGTGCCTACACTTCCACTACTCATTTTCTGAGAGAGAACCACCTACTCATGTGTTGAGATTAAGACATTCCAATCCTACCACAAGAATCTTGATCTCTAGCCTTCCCCAAGTTGGTTTCCACTCAAATAATCTTTCTACCATATCCAAATCTGTGAGAGAGAGTTGAGTGTTGGGGTGACTATCATTTGAAGCACAAGAGAAAGTAGTTCATCTCAACACACCATCTATTATCTTTTGGAGAGTGGTGTCTCCTAGATTGGTTAGGTGTCACTTGGGAGCCTCCGTCAAGATTGTGGAGTTGAACCAAGGAGTTTGTAAGGGCAAGGAAATCACCTACTTCATGAAGATCTACCCAAATGAGGCAAGTCCTTCATGGGCAATGGCCATGGTGGGATATACAAGGTTGCTTCTTCGTGGACCCTTCGTGGGTGGAGCCCTCCGTGGACTCGCGCAACCGTTACACTTCATGGGTTGAAGTCTCCACCAACGTGGTTGTACAATAGCACCACCTATCAGAACCACGCCAAAAATCTCCGTGTCTCCAATTGCGTTTGCACACCCCAATCCCATCCCTTTACTTTCTTGCAAATTGCATGATTTACTTTCCGCTGCTCATATACTCTTGCCATGCTTGCTTGAAATGTATTGTGAATGTTTAACATTGTGTTAATATCCAACCTCAACTTGAAGAACTTAAAAACTGCTACCTTTACTTGTTGAGGGTCCAATCACCCCCCTCTAGACACCTCTTCTCGATCCTTTCAGAACATCTCATATGCTCCGTGGCGTTCAAAATGTTTTTGAAGTCCCGGTTCTAAGCCGTAAAGCAGGACACACTAAACTATTAAGTAGTCATCATATCGAGCTTGCCAAACGTTCATAAGGTCTGCATCTGCTCCTGCAATAGGTCTATCACCTAGCGATGCAGCGAGGACATAATTCTTCTATGTAGCAATGAGGATAATCCTCATATCACGGACCCAGTCCGTATCATTGCACTACAAAAAAAAGACACATCCGTGACATTTTGGGCCGAACGAATTTTTTTCCTGTCATACTTATGACACTTCTATGATGATAATTGTGACAAAACCCGGTATCATCATAGATGTGGTGGGCTCCTACTTCTATGACAAAAAATCATGATAGAAAATGGGCTTTTTGTCCTGGGTGGGCCGGAGACGCAGCTGCATGACATTCTTTGGGCCGTCCATGACGAAAAAACCATGGTAGAAGCGAGGGCAAGGAAAATTTCGCGGAGTTCCCGGTTACGGTGGGTGGTCGGGGGCCGAGCGATGCGCATTTCTCTCGTACATGTACGTGCGTGTGTGCGAGGAGTTAGCTCTAACTAAACCCGAGCGAGGCGTTGGGCTCTAACTGAACCCGAGCGATTTCACTGCAGGCTACGCGTTACTGAACCCGAGCGATTGATCGATGGCTGTTAACTGAACCCGATCGAGCGATTCCTACGCTACTGCTACTAACTGAAGCCGATCGATGCTGCCTCTGGATGAACAGTGAGTGTTGCGGGGGGAGGGGGGTTGGATGAACAGTGAGCAGTGGGGGTGGATGAACAGGACCCCGTGGCGTTGCCTCTGGATGAACAGGACCCCGATTGATCAAGCCGGTTGGGGCTAGATGAACAGGACCCCGTGGATGGCTGGATGAACAGGACGACCCCGTGGAGGGCTGGATGAACAGTAGACGGTGGAGGGGTGGATGAACAGTAGCCCGTGGAGGGGTGGTTCAACAAGAGTCCGTGGAGGGGTGGTTGAATAGTAGCCGGTGGAGTAGTGCGCGGTGGAGGCTGGATGAACAGGCGCCCGTGGAGGCTGGAGGAGGTCGACGATGGATGAATTGTAGCCTGTGGAGGTTGGTGGAGGTCGACGGTGGAGATGAACAGTATCCCGTGGAGTCCCGTTTTGCAGTATGCCACACCCCTCCCGATGAACAGGAACCCCGTTTCGACCGTAGCGCTCCAACACAAGTCCGTTTCATCCGTTTTGCGGTACGCCACACCCTCCTGATCAACAGGACCCCCGTTTCGACCATAGGAGGTCTGTTTCCTCCGTTTTGCGGTACGCCAGACCCACCCCGATGAACAAGATCCCATTTCAAACGTGGCCGGTCGAACACAAGGCCGTTTCCTCCGTTCTGCGGTATGCCATGCCTCATTTCCATCGCATGTTCTGTCCAAGCTCTCCCGATGAACATGATGATGCATTCCATTCCGACCCAGCCGGTTGGCTCCCCATGAACACGACGACGACGCTATTTCTCTGTTCCGACCCAGCCATGTACACGAGCCCTGGCCGTACGTATGCGCGAGTAGGCGTTCGAGACCCCGCCCGTATGTACACATACGTGGCCGTATTTTCTTTCTTGCACACTGGCCGCTGTACGTACGTGTACATGCTATGTGCACGCCTCTACTACGACACATGCGCGCCTCTACTACGACACGTGCGTGCCTCTACTAAGACACGTGTGTGCCTCTACATCCACCAGTATGTACGTACATGTTCGCGACCAGAATGACAACGCTATGTACGCTTCGACCAGGTGGGTCCCGACTGTCAGGCACTTCCTTGCGTGCAAAGATGTAGATGGTGGGTCCCAGCAGTTAGGGGGGCGAATCATTTTTTCCCCTGGACACACTTCCTTGTGTGCGAAGATGTAGCTGGTGGGTCCCACCAGTCAGGGGGCGAATCATTTTTTCCGTGAAATACGGTGGCCTGTCCGGTGGGTCCCTGCTGTCAGGTGGAGGAATAATTATTTTGCACGTAATAAGGAGGCACTTCCTTGCGGCTGCCGTGGACCCAACTGTCAGCCTCTCCACGTAGAGTACTCTTCCGATGGAAGTCGGTCATTGACCACATTGACCACGCCGTGCCGAGAGCACCATGGTGGTGGACAACGGAGAGGCCTAGGAAGGGGACAACATGGAGCCGGGGAAGACGCAACAGTGGATGCCCACGCGAAGAGGAGTGCAAGGGTTCACTAGTTCAGCTACGGTGTGAGGCTGCCGTCGCCACAAAATTACATGGGGTCTGGGCGAGTAGAGGGATGGCCTGGCCAGCGGCGGGAGTAGTAGGGGGCGGTGAGGCCTCCACGGCATCACAGCCGGCCATGGGAGGCAGGAGCATGCGGCACGACCGACGCTGCTTTGGGCGGCTGGAGCACGAAGACCAGAGGTTGAAGAAGCACTACGACCGTTGGATATACATCATATGGTCACTAGAGCTAGAATCATTCATATTGACTAAGTTGACAAAGCCCTCCGTCCCCGTCAACTTAGTAGGCCCACAAGTCAGCCTCCCACCAAGGTGAGTCCCAGCTAGCAGGGGGAGTATTCATTTTTTTGTGCGTAACAAGGAGGCATTTCCGATGGGTCCGAGCTGACAGCGGGGCAACGTTTTTTCACGAAATACAGAGGCCCTTCCGGTGGGTCCCAGCTATCAGGTGGAGGAATCATTATTATGCGCGTAATAAGGAGGCATTTCCCTGTGTGGGCCCCTACTGTCAGCCTCTTCCGATGGCTGTTGTTTGTTGACCATGTTGACCTCGCTGCGCCGAGAGCACAAACGCGGTGGACGAGCACTACAAAAAAAATACACTTCCGTGATGATACGTGTTTGTCACAGTAGGTCGCGTTCTTTGTCATGCATGTACATCCATGACAAATTTATGACAGAATCAAGATAGTCATACCTGTGCTGTTGTAGAAGTGTTCCATGACATTACCAAAATTATCATCACGGAAGTGTCCACTTCCATGATGATAAATCCCGCGTCACAGAAGTGCTTTCGTCAAGGGTGACCAACACATGTCATCTACCGTAATGGAACTCCGTTAAGCTATCGGGTCGGGTTTTGGATCCGATAACCCATTAACAGCCCCGACCAATGGGGATTTTCCACGTGTAAAACCATCATTGGCTGGAGGAAACACGTGTCGGCTCATCGTTGGGACAGATGTCATCCACTCATTGGACAGAAGGCGCCTATGATACGTTGACACGTGGCACGACCCAACAGAGGCCCATTCCTGTGAAAAGGCCAGCCCGTTTGACTTGGTCAAAAGGTGGCGGGCCGGCCCATGTAAAGCCGGTTAATGGCATGTTCGCATATAGCCCATTTAGAGCCCGCTAACCCAAGGCCTGTTACGCCCTATCCGAATTAGGCCCAATAGTGTTGGGCCACCCAATATGATTCCAGCCCGTTTTCACTTCTGGCCCATGTATGGCCCATGACGTCTTTTGGCCCATATGAGGCCCTATGTAACTCTTGGCCGATTAACGGCCCGTGGTGAAACTGGCCCGTAATGAACAGTGTATTACTTTACACCCATTAATGACCCGTGGTGAAACTGGCCCGTAATGAACAGTGTATCACTTTATACCCATTAAGGGCCCGTTATTCCGTTGGTCCATTTGCAGCCCATGTTATCTTTCGGCCTTCTCAGAGCCCATTTATTCTTGGTCTCATTTCTAGCATTCGTTTACTTACGGCCCGTTACTGTCATTTTCTGCTTATGAGCCAAATCCAGCCCATGGTTACAGTCGGCCCGTTTGTGGTCCGTTAACACGTTGGGCCGTTTTCATAGCGTCATGAAATACGGCCTATTAACGATGGCCCTTTATGGTCGGCCCATGAACGGACGATTCCAACTCTAGCCCGTTTACGGCCATTATGCGGCCTGTTATTGGCCCATGTTTGGCCAATCGATCATACTTCCCGTATAAGGCCCATTGATGATACGACCCGTAGAAGGCCCATTGTTTCTGCGGCCCGTAGAAGGCCCACTGTTTATACGGCCCGTAGAAAGCCCATTGTTTATACGGCCCGTAGAAGGCCCACTGTTTCTACGGCCCGTAGGCCCTGTGTCACTACAGTAAATATTAGCCCATGGTTATTGTGGCCTAGTTTTAAAAAATAGGTTATTGCAGCCACTAGCAAACCGCAGAAAAAGAACTGCACTGACTATAAGCAAACAAATAAACAAGACAACAAGGAAATAAATAAGCAAGCAAATTACACTAGGATATCACGGCTATTACACATATTACATCAAGTGGGCATCAAAGTTCGCCACCAGTGCAAATATAGGGAACACAACAGCATATAAACGCCGCAGCAAAACAAGTCCAGAACTGAAACCACTTCAGAAGAGCTCAAGAAACAATATCCTGGGTACCCATAATGCTGGCAAGATGCTTAGCAAGCTTATTAACTTTCTCTTGTTTGGCGCTTAAGTCCTCCAGCTCTTGCTGTTGCACCAGAAAGTATGCATCTGAATTCTGTAGGGACTTCCTCAGTCCTTCGACTTCCTGTCGCATAACATCTGATCGATGTTTTTCAACTTGAAGATGAGACTCAAGAAGCCGAACGGATTTAGGCAACGAGTGTGAAGAGCTGGTGCCAGCAGTGGTAGCTAGTAACTCGAACACTACATCAAGACAGGACTTTGGGGTTGTCTCAGTGTCCTCAATATAGTTTTTATCAGTTTTCTTGGAGACCAACAGGGATGTCTCACTATCTTGAACCTTATCTGCATTACTTCCTTTACCATTGAATAACAGGGTACTCTTCTCCAATATTTTATCTGCGTTCTAAAAGAGAAACAAACAAACACATCTTAGGTTTACAATGTAGTATATGAAACTCATTTTGGTAAACCAGTTCAGTAGTAAGGTGGACAGGATAACAACATGAAACAAACATATATCTATGTAGTATGGTCACTGTATGGTCTATATCATTCTAGTTTATGTTACCAAATCAAGATAGATACAGTTCGAATCATATCTATTTAAGACAAAGCAGCATAGACAGAATATAAGTGTGGGAAACTACACAGTAATAACAACACTTGTAATGTGCATGGCATGAGAACATAACTGTTTATTCAATTGAAACTTAAATCAACATAGAGCAAGTTACAACAGCAAACAACCAAACACATTGAAGAAACATGTTTTAAACATACCTGTTGCGCCATTGGAGTTTCAATTGCATCCTTCAAATTTGAAATTGAATGGTATCAGTAAATACAGTGATGCAAGAGCAAAGTAGTATGAACCATAGCTATGGAACCTAACCTGAGAACAATTCTTCTTCTGCTTTAAGCATTGACTTCGGGTTCGGATTGGTGGTCCTTGTGATTTGGGCACTGCAGTTGCCTTACTAACTGCTCGTGTTTGGGTGCTCTGGGGTGGAGACAGTGTTGTGTCATCGGGAACTGGGTGTCTATCTGCTGGGGTTGGGGTTAGAAGGGGTGTAGCTGGTTCTCTGTCCAACTGGGTAGGGGTACAATCTGCATAAGTGTGGGTTATGTGTGGTGGGGCTGATTCTTGGGCAAGTACAACCGTGGTTCTATCTGCATTGACAGGTAGCACGATCTTTTCTGAAGACCGTGTTTTTACTCCCACAGATACTGCCATCACTCCCTCCAATTGAAATGGCTGATAAACAAGAAAAGTAATTGATTGTATAGACATTGTAAGATAGACAGGTGCAATGGATAGTAGGGAAGAAAACTGGGCATGAAATAATTCACATTTATGTTGTCTAAGCAAACAGAATAGCAGGACATAATTTCACATATATGATGGCTAATTAAACAGGATAGCATGACACAATTTCACATGTATGATGGCTACCTAAACAGGATAGAATGACATACTTCAAAATATGATGACTATGTAAATAGGATGACATGATATAACTATACGATGTGTCTATTAAAGTGGTTGGCATGCCATAAATCACAAACATGCCGTCGATGGAAACATGATGGCATGATATAATTCACGGATAGAATGACATAATTTAAAATATGATGACTATGTAAACATGATGAGATGATATAACTATATTATGTCTTTAGAAAATGGGTTGGCATGCCATAATTCAGATACATGCTGTCTATGTAAACATCATGGCATGACATAATTCAAATATATGATTTATATACTAAGGAAGTGAGCAGAGGGCAATTACATATATGATGTGTCAACTAAGGAGATGGCATTCAATATTGTGTATATGATGTAAAAACTAAGCATTGCAATACAACATATGCATTATATGAGTAATATAACCCGACCAAGTTTGAGCATACACCTCAGGGGGATAATAGGACTGGTCATCTGCCTCTGAATCCTCCTCTGAAGAGCTATCTGTAACCAGCAAGATATCTGCTTCAGCAGGTAGCATTGTCTGCTCTGAAGACCTTGTTTTCACTCCAGATTTCTCCATTACCAATTCAAATGGCTGATGCACAGGAAGAGCAGTTGAGTATACAAACATTGTCGACAAAAGCAATGAGAAATACAAAAAAAGGGCGGCATGATATAATTCACATATATGACGCTTGCCTAAGCAACATGGCATTGCATAATTCACATACATAATGCCTTGCAACAAGATAACATTGCATAATTCACATATATAATGTCTTGCAACAAGATGGCATTGCATAATTCACATATATGGTAATTAGACTCTAAACAGGTGGCATTCACACAAAGCATGTGTAAACTAAGCAAATGACATAGCAATGCAAGATACCATACGCACGATATGAGTAACATAACCGTGCCAAGTTAGGGCATGCACCTCAGGGGGGAAATATGACTGGTCATCTGTCTCTGAATCCTCCTCTGAGGAGCTATCGGTAACTAGCAAGACATGCGCTTCGTCAGATAGCATTGTCTGCTCTAAAGACCTTGTTTCCACTCCAGATTTTTCTATGACCGTGCCGAATGGCTGATGCACAGGAAGAGTAATTGAATGTACTAAATTTTTGACAAATTTAACACGTAATAAAAAAATGATGGCATGATATAATTCACATATAAGATGACTGTCTAACCAAGGTGGCATTCCAAAATTCACATATATGATGCCTGGCTAGACAAGATGGCATTGCATGATTCACATATACGATAAAGAAACTAAACAGATGGCATTGACACAAAGCATGTCTAAACTAAGCAGATGCCATCTTTAATGTATACAGTAAGCAATGCAAGGCACCATATGCATGATATTACCAACATCAACATGCCAAGTTAGAGCGAAGACCTCATGGGGTAAATAGGAGTGGTCTTCTCCTTCTGAATCCCCCTCAGAATAGTTATCTTCCTCTTGATTATGATCCAAAATGGGTGGAGGGGGGGCTGCCTTTGCGCCCACCATGGAACGACGTCTGCATGAAATTTTATTGCCACGCAAGGCTCGTCTCTTTTGCTCTACATGATCAGTTCCATTGTGTACAATAACTGGCATGCATAGGAATAAAACATAGTGAGATTATGTAAGGAGTGCATGCACAAATCCAGAGTGATGGTAGAAAACTGTGGATAGACCCAAACCAATGATAGCAGGCAGATAATAGCTTTAGTTAAAAAAATACAGATAATGGCTCCTTTAATGTTTGTTTGCACCCAACATGAAACTCATAGTAGACACCGGAGATTAACCAGATAGTAGACAGATAGTACTGATTGCTGCCCCAATATGTACCCCACAACCATTTAAATACTCACGTTTCAGCATTAGTTTGGACCCGACTCAGAGTCTAATAGGTGAAAACAACAATAATGTAGCATGTCATCATATTAAGCGATGCATAACGTAAGTAGACATGAAAGAGTGCGACCTCTCTTGCGGACCCGTGTAGTCCTCAAGGTCATCTGCTCAGTTGATGATAGTAATGCAGTTGTCGTGACTGCCGGCGGCGGGGAAGAAGATCTGAGGCAGCGAAAGACAGTCTGGAGAGCGGATCCCTGCTGTGGTGAACCCTTCCATCGTTGGAGCAGCTGAGCTGGGGTGGAACACAGCGCCACAGGAGCAGGACAAACCACACAAGGTTTTCTTTGACACATATCTATAACAGAAGTAAATGAGTAAGGGCTTGTTTGAATTTGAGGATTCTAACAAAGCAGGGATAGGAAATAGAAATGAATAGGATAGGAATGCACGTGCAAAACAGAGAATTGAAAAACACAGGATTTCTGCCAATCTGGGTGTTTGATTCACAACAGTTGGAAGATCACAGGATGCAAAAAATCATGGTGAGATTAAGTCAAACCACAAGAAAATGTACGGTTATAATGCTATTATGCTACTATCTCTTGGTCTTGTGCTTGATGAATAGGAATATGAAAAGGAGGAGAAGTGGAAATTAGAATTCCTATGGTTTTTCTTTCAAGGAGACACTAAAGGAACAAATCCTACAGTTTTCCTTTGCTCCATTCCTTTGCACAAAATTCATGAAAAGTAGTACCATAGGAAACTTTCCAATTCCTATGTTTTTCATTCACTTTTCGTTTCAAGCACTGGCGATTCTAGTAGGCAGGCTTGAGCAAGGAAAATCCTACACTAAAAAAATGTTTTTGTGCTACTTCTATTACTTTGGACCCAGGCCACTGCCATACTAGCTCAACTCCCAGGCCCATCGACAAATGTACACCTCAAACGCGCAGAGATAAATAATGATGGCGTTCAAGAGAGTCCATCACGGATAGCTAAGTTGCCTGGTACCTCACTGCTTGTCATATAGTAGGATAAAATAATCGTATTTCCCGTTACTATGAGCGCTCAATGGACAATATATATAACATGTAGAGTAAAAAGCAGATGCAACAAGTATACAACCTCTTTGGCGAAGCCATGTCGATCTCAGCGTGATTGGGTTGGCCGGTGAGGATGCTCCGGCTGACTTCACTATCGGAGGAGGGGAAGAAGATCTTAGGCGTCTGGAGATGGAGCCTGAGGTACTGCTCCGCTGTGATGGAGGGTTTTGTCGTTGGAGCAGCTCCGATGAGTTGTATGACGCCGAGGCTGAAGCAGGACAAGAGAGACAACGAAAAATGCTAACCTGAGTGGAATTCTAATAGCATCTCCAATACATGACGTAAAATACATAACCACAAAGTGCTAGATGTAAAATACATCAGCCGCTCATCTCTGAACTTAACTGTCGAAACTGAACTTAACTATCAAAACTGAACTTAACTATCGAAACTGAACCTAACTGTCGAAACTGAATTTTGCTGTCGAAACTGAATTTTGCTGTCGAAACTGAACGCACTAGCAAGGTGAGGCTACACGTCGGTCGACTGACTTTTTCATCTCTAGTCAGTCGATTTTGCAGCCGTTGGATACGAAATCAAGGGCCTGTGGTTCATCTTCAACCTCCACCCCCTGAGCCGCCAGCCACCACCGGCCAAACAGCAGCCCCCCACCACCCGCGGCCGGTGGTGCGCCGCCCCGCCCGCCCCAAAAACACTCCCCACCGCCGGTCCACTGCCACCCCGGCCATTTCTCTAGGCGCCCCCGTGCCGAGCTTTTTCTCCGGCGATCCCCACACCACCACCCCGCCACCACCGGCGACCACCACCCCCATCCTGAACCCTAAGATAGATAGTGGAGTACCTCTCCGGTGAGCCCCCTCCCCGCTGCGGCTGGTTCTTCCTTCACCCCGGCGAGCCCACCCCTTGAAAATCGACTGACCCAAAAGTCGATTCAGACGACTGAAGTGCAGCCAAATCAGAGCAGCATCGCAAGCAAGAGCAAGAGCGAGAGCAGCAGCGCCAGCAAGAGCAATAGCAAGAGCAGACTAGGCAGGGGACCGAGAGCAAGAGCAGAGCAGCAGCGCGAGCGAGAGCTAAAGCAGCAGCAGCTACTACTGATGTGGACGTCGCCACCGAGGGAGCGATGCCCTGGAGGAAGTGGCCGGCGTTGCCGCCGTGGATGGAGCCGCGCCGTGTCGGCTCGGGACCAAGCGCCGGTAGCACCGTGGGATCGAATGAATAAGAAAATGCGGCGATTAGTTTACAACCTCTTTGGTGGCACCGATTAGGCCGCAGGTTCATCCGAGGAAACATTGATGATGATGCTCTTCCGGTGGTGCAGGTGAAGACGTCGGTGTGGGAATGGAGGTGGCGCGAAAGACGAGGGGAGGTCGGGGCAGCTCCTTGGAGGTGGAGGACGGGGTGGCTGAACCGGCGGGACAATGAGATCGATGACGGATCCTCATCCGGTACAGTGGATGAGGGACGTCGAGGTGTTGCTGTGGACAACATCGTCGGGGAAGAGGCTCCGATTGGGTGGCGGACGGAGCAGGGTGTGGGGTCTCGTCGTGGGTTTTCGCGGCCTCGGTGTATGAATGGGTGGGCGGATGGGATGGCAGTGGGGGCTTAGAGACGCGCTTGTCCGAAATGTGGGGTAAGTTACGAAAGTACCCCCCACCGATTTGAGGCGGTTCTTTCAGTTCAGGGGTACCATGGGCATTTCGCGTGTCGGGATTTCACAGGAGGTGGGAGTTTTCATGCGTGCTGTAATTTCGGAGTAGCAAGGCGCGGGTTGAGATGGAGGGAGTTGTCGGAGCACAACGAGACAAAGATATATCTTAAATATTTTGGGCTAACAAGGCGCGGGTTGAAGAGGTGGGAGTTTCGCAGCACGATAGCCAGAGACGCTAGCTTCAATTTTCGGCATAACAAGGCGCGCCTTGAAATTTCGGAAGAACAAGCTTAACGTGTACCCAAAAAAAAGACAATTTGCACCTCAGCACGCACAACACACACACAAACACCATTTATACTAGAGTAAGGTACACGTGCATTGCACGCCTGAGATTTGGCAACCAAATTATGAATAAATACCACATTATAGCATGAAAGCTTTGAGTCATATATGCATGATGTAGATGTTCGTTTAATTCTTATAGTTCATTTCATTCAAAATCATCTAGTTTTTATAAGAAAGCTAATCTATTTTAAGATTCATGGAATTGTGCGTTGTAAGACATAAAGTAAAAACAAATAATGGCAAATCATGTAGAAAAACATTTGGGCAATTCTGATATGGAAGATTCTAGAACAAATAAGAAGTGCTTGTGTTTTGATGTTTGTGCATTATGCTTAAGTTCAACCATGGAGTCTTCTAGATTATACATGTGGCGAAATCTGGTGGAATCTAGATGATATCCAACGGCCAATAGTGCTCAAATTTGCCATCTTTGGACCATCGGATTCGCCTCATCCAACGACCATCTTTCAAAGTTAAAGTTACCCACACACAATATATATATATATATATATATATATATATATATATATATAGAGGGGTATAGATATAGATATGTGATGCGAAAGCCGCCCATCATCTCCAATTCGAATAGTGTGTCCATGCACGGATGCGACGTGGGCAAATGATGTCTGCCATCGGTATCTCAAATTCAAATCAGTCTGACCTTGTTCAATGTGTATACATTACAACATGCTCGTTTCCAAACCACACCGCGCAGATCTCCGTTATATTCATGCATGCATGGGTTTCAAACATCAGGATCTTTTATTCAAATATTTGAATTCAACTTTAAATTGATTATGACCTCACCTATTCTTTTACACCCACACAGTAGTCTTCTCTTTATAATTGTACCACTAACTTTCTCTCATGCATGCGTGCACACACACTACTAGTCGATATTATCTATCACACGCATGCAATCTTTTTCTTTAGGTAGGTCTCCCATGAAGGCACACACCCACACACATCCCCCTCTCCATCATACCGGGCATTCTTTATCTCTCACGCGTGCATGCGCAACGGTCGATGTTCCTCTATGTATGTGTGTATATAGCTAGGTCTTTCATAGTTTTCCACACAAACCGATCAATCGATATATCCAGTGAGGTCTCACCCTCTTTCCCACGTCCACATCGATCAATCTATACCTCTCTATATAGGATTAACATAAATAGCTAATACACCCACATTAATTATATATCCAACATCCCCCTCTCATCATCCATGCCTTCCGCTTCATCTCTCAGACACGTGCACAATGGCGAAGACAGGGGGCAGTAAGGGCCCTGCCCCCCTAACATCACTATATATCGAGGCTAATATGAATGTGATCATTAGATAATTGCTGCTAAAAGGGTTTAATTTCATGAATTGACCCTCCTCGTAAAGGATTAGCAATGCTTGGCCCCCTAGCTCATTTATTTTTCATGGCTCCGCCACTGCGTGCAACAATGCACGTGTTCGCCCCCTCTCTCTAAATATCGATCTTGCACTTGTGCATTCCTTCATAGTCTCCCTCCACTCGGCGCCTCGCACCATCTTCTAGCCCCCCACCGGATTTTGCCACATGTACAATCTAGCAGACTCCATGGTTGAACTTAAGCATAATGCACAAACCTCAAAACAACAGTGGTTCTCTTTTGTTCTAGAATCTTTCGTATCATAACTGCCCAAACTTTTTTCTAGTTGAATTGCCATTATTTGTTTTTACTTTATGCTTTACAACGCACAATTCCATGAATCATAAAATAGATTAAGGGCTTCTTTGATTCAAAGGATTCTCAAAGGAATTTTGGAGGATTCTAATCATTAGGAATTTTTCCTATCTTGGTTGTTTGATTCGTAGGATAGTAAACCATAGGAATTTTTCAATATGATTCATTTGCACTAGATTTCATAGGAAACATCCCATCCACTCAAACCTCTTTGAAAGAATTCTGCGTTTTTTCTATGCACAATCAAACACACGTACAATCCTTTAGGATTCAAGACGACATTCCACTATAATCCCATGTTTTTCCTATTCACACGTTCTTATCTTTTTTATAAAAGCTAATTGATTTTGAATGAGCTGAACTATAAGAATTAAATGAAGGGCTACATCACGCATATATGACTCAGAGCTTACATGCTATAGTGCGGTATTTATTCATAATTTGGTTGCAAAATCTGATGGGTGCAATGCACGTGTACCTTACTAGTACTTCGAGTATGTGCAAAACACGTAAATTAGAATACCAATGGCACGCTACACAGTGTCTCTCTTACAGTTCATGAAGCCACGTGGCACATGTGGAGTCGTTGTCGCGACCTCCTTGCGTGGATTGATCACAGTGACGTGCTGCTAGTTCCAGAAGAATGTACTCGTCCTACCTAAGCCATACTGGCGGTACATGCACGGAGCGAAGATGTGCACGCACGCCACGCACGCACTCATTCCCTCGTACGCACACGCGGGTACACGGGCGGACGCAATTTTGTACCAAGATCCACCCCATGTGATAATTTGACGCGTGTAAAGTCGTTCACTTCATTGATGGTCAATTAATACAATGCATGCAAATTAAGTGGACGTGAGGGCGGAAGAAAGATATTATTACTCCACTACGCGCATGCGAGTAGTTAAATCATGGGTTGCTAGTAGTACTTCCATTGGTATCCTTTGTATTTTGTGCCAATTTTTGACAGTAACATAATATTTATGCATTTGAGCAGTGTAGTACTTGAAATTTATGTTCCGCTAAACTCATCGGGAGCCGTTTTGGGCCTCAAAACCAAAACCATCAATTAATCTTTACCTTGTTCCCATCACATTCGAAAGCCTGCTCACACCTACTAGCACATACCAAACCTGAACGTGTTCCCACTATGCAGGTATTAATACTACTAGTGCCAGTACTTAGGTTATAGAAAGGGGAACTACCTAACCGAAAATTACTCTACCTTTCCTCCTCATAAGTGCTTTTTCTTCGTCCGTCGTTGTCATGGCCGGTGAGCGGAGCTCTAGTTCGAGAACTACTCATAACAAGGGAGCGGCAACCAAGGCTATGAAAAAAAGAGAGAGGGCTTGCCGCCACGCAGAGACCTTGAAAGATCTCTCACGGGCAGGCGATGGCTCCTAGGAGTGCCCTAGCCGCGGAGGCGAACAAGCCGAGCCGGCGGAGCTGGAGTCGTTATCCCTCGACAACATGCCCGATCAGCTCAACAAGCACCTCAATAACCAGAAGGAGTTCATCTAAGGCTTGACGGAGTTGCTGAAGGAGAGCCTCGACGACATGCCCGCTGAGCTCAATCAGCAGGGGGAGTTGACCGCCGGCTTGGTGATGCTGCTGAAGAAGAGCATTGCCTTGGAGAAGAAGGCGACCGGCAAAATCCTGCGACTTCAGGAGGACAAGGTGAAGCTCTGCCATGAGATTGACCTGTTGAAGGAGAAGAACGCCGGCTGGAAGAAGCTGCATGAGAATAGTAGTTCCTCGATGAAGATGCCCTCGTCATGGAACAGAAGGAGGAGTTGGCGAAGCTCCGCATCGAGCACCTGGCTGCTGTCAAGGTATGTAATGCGGCCGTGGAACAGATGATGAAGGCTCGCGTCGAGAAATCCCGCGTCATGGACAGAATGAATAAGATGGCAGAGGAGACGTGCAAGGAGATGGGGGCCGTGGAGGCAATGAAGAAGCAGTTACGACTCCGCAGCGAATTAGATCATTTGGGGTGATAATTTTCCTTCTTCTTTTGCTGCTGTGTTTCATCTTTTGCTTTGGGTGTTTCACCGCACGTGTCACGTTCTCTGTGAGGCATGATTAGAACAATGGTTTTTGTTTTTTGAGGGAATGAATAGAACAATGCTAACAATGAGATGACTAGCAAATTAGATCATTTTTTTATCGCCATAAGGCACTGGGCTGCTGTGCTTCGTGCTCCTCCGTCGCAGTACTACTCCAGTGGAAAACTTGAGTATACCGCACGGTTCTTTGCTCCTCCTCGATCAGGTCGTCAGCGCATTTATATGAGCAGTCAAATCACAAGGCCCCGCCTTCCAGCAGTAATGAGCCGTCAAATCACAAAGGCTCTCGCCTCTCGTGAAACCGACCAAGCTAGACTGCCCCGCCCTCTAGCCTTTTAAAAATGTATACTTTTGTACAGCAGTAGTATTGATGGATTGTGCCATGGAGCAAAACTTGAAATAAAAAAAAGGTGGTACATATAGAGAGCGCTCGTCACCAAATTATGCATATAGTACTATTAAAAAGGCTAGTCACAATAATGGTGTCCAGCACAACCCACCCCTCAAATAAAACTAAGCACCCTGAAATTCTTTGACAACTAAACAGCTGGCTATATGATGTTGGCCATATATATTGTACGTATATAATGTAAAGAAACGAGTGATAGTACTATACCAACTAAAAGATGAAATGTAAGAAATACTAGTATGTACTTACTGAAGAGTTAAATTAACAAGAAGAAACATAACATAGTTCTGCTGGGGGCTCAGCACAACACACCCCTCAAATTAAATTAAGCACACCTGAAATTAAACTTTGCAACTATTCTGGTAGACACTGCATTAGAACCACCATGAGCAATGACACTGCCACCTTACTCGGAGTCCTCGTCCACGTCCTCGACTTCGTCCTTGCCCCTCTTCCTCTTGGCCGATACTTCTTTGCTTGAACCACCAACTTGGCTGTTGCTCTTCATCCAACCCTTGTAGATATTGAAACAAAGGTAGCCATCCATTGCAGCGTACTGGATGTGGTCTATATCTAGTACATTCCGCTGCCATGCATGACGATGAAATGTGTAATGAGGTTTCTCCAGTTTACCGTACGAAGGATGAACCATGGCTCCTGCCTGGGTCAGCATTGAAGGCTGACGAGAGGACACCAGCCGATTCTTTTGGAGGTCGAAGGTGTTGCCTACAACGAGGCCTATCTGACGCAGGACTTCTTTGTCATTACCAAAGTCTAAAGTAATGAATTTGACTAGGTTGCTCTCGAGGAAGTTCTTAAAATCCTGGCACTCAGCATCGGCATGGCATATGTGGTAGACCAAGCATAAGTCATGCATGCAAACCTGGATCACGGCGGGCTTCTTCCTCTCTTCGTCCTTTAGATCCTTCTCTCGTCCCACGACTATGGTGTACTCAACATCTAGCCCAGCGACCCACTCATCATGTGAGTTTTCGAACATGCGTCTGAAGCGAGAAAGGCATCCTTTCACCGTCGCGGAAGTACGGGTGTAGATGACGTCGAACTCATCGCCGGTGATGGTTCTAACCTTGTACTCACCGCCAATCGGGGAGATTTGGGACGCCATGGATTTGGGAGGAGGGTTAGGATTAGTGGAACTGCCGTAATGTTCTAATGTGAATGGACGGGACGACTAGGAGCGAACCGCCGTAGTATTAAAGGACATGCGGGGACGAGTAGGAGCGAACTGCCAGCGTGTGAACGGCAGGGTAGTGGCTTTCCATTCTCCCATGATACGTGCTTCTGAGAGCCCTTGGATCTGAGATCGAACGGTTGCATGGCGTGATTCTAGACCTATGGGTGAATATCCTATCCTGGAGGGTTATTCTAGAAATTTTCAGCAACTTAGCATGCGGCCGTTTGATCTCAGATCCAAGGTCTGCCAGCAGCCCGTATCATGGTCGCGCCTACCACGACCGTCGCGTCGCTCGCGTGGTCGCGCCCTTGGAGATTTAACACGGTGCGTTAGGTTATCTGATGTTGGCATGTCATAAATAGTCATCACTTAGTCACTCATACTACAGCAAGGTTGGCTATAAGGTTGGCTATAAGTGTATTTTTTTACTCCTCTCGTACTCCGTCCCATAATATAAGAACGTTTTTGACACTAGCTAGTGTAGTGTCGAAAACATTCTTATATAATGGGCCACAAGGAGTACTAGTATTTATTGCATTTGCCAAGGAGTGACCTCTTCCAATGAAATGGTGTTGCTAAGTTTGCTTCATTTAATTAGAGGGTGCTTGGATCCAAGGGACTATTTTTAGTCTGACTAAAAATAGTCTCTTTTAGAGGCTAGCACCCCTGACTAAAGAGAGGCTAGGACTAGTCTTGAGGCTAAAATTTTTTAGTCAGAGGAAACCTACTAAAATATGGAATAGTCCTCTCTCTCCTCATTTAACTCCTCTCCTTTAACACATGCGAGTTCTGGATTGGAGGGTTTGGAGGATAATAAATGCTCATTAACTTGATTTTAGTCGCTTTAGTATTTGGATCAAAGCATGGGTGAGGCTAGCAAGTTTTAGTCTCACTACTTTTCGTCATGGGACTAAAACGTATCCAAGCACCCTCTTAGCTATAGACTCAAAATTGTCTTTTCACCTAGGTACACGCGCTTAGCACCGTTTCTTCCTTGGGTCACCAAACTAGTCTCTCTCTTCTTGATTAACTTGCCACATCAGACTTTATGCCTATGTGGCAAGCTTAAGCACCTGTAGGAGCAAGTAAGTACAATAGTGCGCTTTACATGGCATTTTTGCATATGCGGAGGAAAGGGAGGCAAGGAAAAAGTGGAGAAGTGGGCTCTCATGCAAGAGCCAGCCTCTACTACATGGTGGAGCATTGGGAGAGGCACCTGTATGGAGGTGGTCAAGAATCAGGAGACTCACGCCGGTCGTAGCGCCGTAGTTAAAATGATAATGGCAAGTCAAATCACGGGGCCCCACCTGTCCAGTAGTAACTCGCTGTCAAATCACACATCCCTACGTTTGCAGCAGCCTACTCCCTCGCCTTCTCGCATCTCTATCGAACCGACTAGGCGGAACTGTCCCGCCGCCTACCGGGCAGGAAAAGCCCCGCCCTCGACTTTTAAATAGTATACAAATACTATTTTTGTATCCATGGATTGCGCCCGTGCCATGGAGCAAAGCGTCTAGAAAACACTGGTACACATGTACGGAGTATACAGCACGCCCGTCGCGTTCGCATTGCACCCCAAACGGTCGGTCGGTCTGGCAAGCTGCTCTTCGAATGGAATGCGCGTCATATTGCGTTCGCACACACATGTGGGATGGCAATTGAGAACCAACCATAGGCACACTCCCCGGCCCCGCAAGTCGGGTGACTTAATAGAAGAGGGAGACGAGCGATAGTATTAGAGAAGTGTTGTACTACGTTGGTGCCTGGATGATCCCTGCAAGACACGGAAGATCAGTTCGTCCATGCATGTGACCAGACTCCAGCAGACACGCCTGGATTGGCTATCGTCGACATATCGTGTAGGCTGTGTTGTACATGGCTGTAGTTGTGGTGAGAAATCTAAAAAAAGGTTTCTTGTCATCTCGCAAAATTATGTGTCATGTGCTTCGGATCACTACGAGGGTTAAACAACGACAACTGAGTTGGGCTAGTCATTGGGGGCACATGCACGAACAATGACTACTCGGCTGCCATCTAGGTCAAGTCGGCTATGTTAATTAGGACATCTATCGACGGACCCCTCTTTTACGAGTTTATCTTTAATTTGAGCTTTGTTCCTCGTCTAGTTTGTCCGTCGGGATTCATGTTGTCTCCTTTGGGCAGTGAGGTTATGAGTTCTTGTCATGTGGCATTTTTTCATGTTATATGTTATAATCCGGCGCTTCAGATCAAAATGATGACAACTGCGCCTTCGGGCCACGTGCATGAAGACTTCTCGACAGTCATTGACGAGGTCAAGCAGGCTCCGATAGACAAAAGAATACTAAGGGGCTGTTTGGTTCTAGGCCTTGCATTGCCACACTTTGCCACACATTTTTGCCAAGTTTGCCTAAGATTAGTTCATCAAAATGAGAGTCACAAGTTGGCAAGCCTAAGGGAATCTTGCCACACTTTTTGTGTGTATGCCATGTGGGGCCCTACTGTGGCTTGTCTAAGGTGTGGCTTGAACCAAACACTCACCTAAGTTAGTCAAAATTGCCTAACCTTAGGTGTGGCAACCTTTGGCAAAGTTAGTCACAAACCAAACAACCCCTAAGTACTACTCCACTATATAGGCAGGAGCCTCCGTGCTTGCTTGCTAGTGTTGCTCTCTTCACACTGTCTCGGCCTCTCTAGATCTAAACACCACAGCGATGGCCACACACTCTCTCTCTCTGCTCACCGCTGGTCACAGATCCAGCCGGATCCTCTCCACGGGGAAGGTGAGAAGGTGCAACATTCACGCGGTCGTCCTCGGTGACGTCTCTTACCCACTGCTGGGCGCATCCTGATCAGCCTGCCTTGTCGTACTCTCCCAAGCACCGCTACGAGGGAGGGCCTCCGACCCCTTCTTCCTCGCTGCGGTAGTGTGGGCAGATCCGGCCTCCCGCCGCCCACCTTGCGACATCCCGGCGACCATTAGGTATAACTTCCTTCAAAACCGGCCTTGCTCTACTTCTTGAGCTCCTGACGTCGCTGCATTTGTAACTTTTACTATTTCTCAGGCCCGCTCGTAGATAGGATCGATCGGCTGTTTGAAAACCACCTAATTTTTTTACGTTTAAGAGGTAAAACTAGTTCATGCACTCGAATCTAGTACTACTTGGTTCAAACAAGGAAGAAAGGGGGTAGGGGTGGGGGAGGATTTGTTACCTGAATCTAGGACTTGGTCGAAAGAGGAAATAATGGGGGCGAAAAGTAGCAGAGACTGGCTATGCAACTGGTCTCTAGGTCTAATAGGGAAATAAAGGGAAACGCAGTACACACTCAATATAAACCCGATCTATTGGTTGAAAAAGGAAAGAAAGTGGGGACTGGGGGACAAGTCAACAGAGTAAGTCCAGCACTAGATTTGCTAGCCTCACACAGTATAAGGTGGCTATACCGAAAAAAATGGGACCAACCCAGATATCCTGTTCTGATGTTTGTTGCCTCGAGCCACTCTTATGTAATGCCACTGGTAAAATGTAGCAGTCACACCGTTAAAAGTAAGGACACGTTAAACTAATGTTGTTTTCAATGTAATGCATCCAGTAATATGAATCAATGGCACTTCTTTACATGTCCTGCTAAAATTTCCCATTAAGATAAGTTGGTTCTTTTTTTAGAAATGCAACTGTCCTGGTCCGCCTACTCTCCCGTGCCCAAAGTAATGTCGTATTTAACGATTGTCATAGTTAATCCTAATGCCCACACTAATATCTAGCAATGCCACTGCTTTAGAAATTGCTACTGTCCTTTGTAGGATTGCCATTCAGATAAGGAACATGCTTCTTTTCATTTGATGCATGTTTCATCACTTGTTAGTCACCCTCCTTTCCTCCTTTTTTGTGCAAACAGAGATATACATTTCACGCTCGATCTTAGTTGAACTGCACAAATGATATCCAAATTATAGTTGATCATTCCATGAGCTTCACAACCAACCTTGATGTTGCTCAATTTTATTGCAACTAATGAAGAAGAAGCTCTGTGGGTTTCGTTTTCTGATGGAAATGGAACCGGGGCTGGAGCCCTTTTCTTATTTTTTTGAAGAAGAAGCTGCTAGCTCACGGGACATTGCTTCATTTTAGGTGAACTGCACCAAAAGGTCCCATGAATTGAATCATCCATGTTGGTGACTAAAAGAGCCAGCTTCAGCATCCCAGTCTAAGCACCCCTGGCCTCCATCCTTGCGACGCATGGTACACCTTGTTTGCCACCTGCTCGACCCTAGTGTCACTGATAAAATGAAGTAATAATACAGTTAAAACAGAGTGAGTTTCATATCTATCATTTCATTTCCAATGTAGATAAAGAAAGTGCTTCTCTTTGTTAAAGTATGTTTCATCAACTAGTCCCATTGTTAATGTTTAAGCGTTTCTGCAAACTGGGGTGCTTAATTTTAGTTGATATGTACAAAAATAGAGATTTGAATGTCTCAAGGCGCCTCCTTGTACTACCGCTATACACTAATGTTCATCACTGGCAGAAGGTGTATCTTGGAGACTTGGGATGATGTCCAGTATGAGGCGTACCGTATGAGGCGTCACAAGGACCATCTCGCCCTCGCAGCATGGCATACTATGATACTATCACAATATTTTCTTCTATTTATTTTGTGTGTTTCATCAACTAGTGCCACTATAATGTAATCACGCTTTTTCATTATCTGTGCAAACAGGGTTATTCAGCTGCATTTTGGTGGAACTGCACAAATGTACGTATGGAACTGCCATATATGCAGAGTGCGAGGTGTGCCAAGTAAAAATTACCTACACCAACCATGCTGCATGCACGCATTGGCATCCTCCACCACCAGTGGGATGTGTGGCGCTCTCTGTCGACGGATCTTTCTCGGCAGCAAATCCTCTAACCAAATACTAGTAGCTTATATTGGCAGTTTTCTAGGGAGTACTCTTCTCTGAAAGAAGCACCAATCTATTTTTCTTTATTTCTACACCGTGTCACAACTTTGATCCAAAGGTCCAGAGCTATTTTAGGGTGATTGGCGTAGTACTCGGAGACTGATTATAAGCATGATTTTCATTAGCTGTCACACTGATTATAAGCATGAGCAGGTGGAAGATTAGGTTAGTGCGAAGCTTACCTTAAACCCTACCGCCGCCGTCGAAACGACGCGAGCATCGAGGGAACTGTGGAGAACGGCGGGGAAGCGACGTTGCGCCATTCGGCCTCCTCTTGCGGTGGGAGAACGAATACTCCTGTGGCTCCGGCTGGCTCTGCACCCTCACGAACGGCACACCATACTCGATCGATTCGTTATCCTCTGGGTGCTCGACCTTCGACCTGTATGCCCACCACCTCCACCTGACTGTCGCCTCGGGCGAATCTGTCTGCTCCATCGCCCATAGGAGATACTCGATGAACTTGGAGGACTGCGGCATGACTGTTACCGAGGAGTACATGTACATCGCCGCCCTCATCGCCGCCATCTTGCTCTTTCGCATACATTGCCACATGGCTCGCACCGTCCTCGAAATCTCCCACTCATTGTCAAACCAACTAAGGATCTCCTTCAACCTGGCTAACTTTGCCTGGTCGCCGGCGGCGATCTGCTTGATTTGCTGTTGCATCCTCTCCATAGATGTCGTTCTGAGTGGTCCGGTGCTAGCTTTGGAAGATGGGAGGAGAGACGGTGGTCTTGCAATAGAGAAGAGGGAGAGGAGAGGAGGTGGTTTTGGAATGGAGATGATGGAGAGGAGAGGAGGTCGTTTTGCAATGGAGAGAAGATCAGAAGAGGGAGAGGCGAGACGGTGGTTTTGGAATGGAGATGATGGAGAGGGGAGGAGGTGGTTTTGGAATGGAGATGATGGAGAGGAGAGGAGGTAGTTTTGCAATAAAGAATATTAGAAGAGGGAGAGGCGAGACAGTGGTTTTGGAATGGAGATGATGGAGAGGAGAGGAGGTGGTTTTGCAATGGAGAAGAGGGAGAGGAGTGTGCGACAGCGATTTAGGATTGGGTGAGAGGGCCGGCGCGCTGTGACTGGATCAAAATCAAAATCAATTTACCCTTCAATTAAGAAGGCGACCCACATTAACTAGTCTTCCTTTTGTTCTGGGTCATAATTGACCATGATTTTCGCACATAAAATATATGTTATACGTTGCAAAAATAATATAATTTGAAAGTACATTCAGATATGAACCAAACGATACAATTTTTATTGACATGCATTCACATGTTGCTTGTCACATACAGTATGTGGTCAAACTTTGACCCAAAATACACAAAACAACAAAAAAACTTCCAAGACCAGCACCGCTCTTCCGCTCTTCTCCTCTTAAACCACCGCCGCTCCTCTCCTGTTCCAATCTAAATCCAGCGCCGCTCCTCTCCTCTTCCATTTCAAAACCACTGCCCCTCCTCTCCTGTTCCAATCCAAAACCAGCATCGCTCCTCTCCCATTCTAATCCAAAACCAACGCTGCTCCTCTCCTCTTCCATTAAAAAACCACCGCCGGCGAGTGAAGGTGCTGTGGAGAAGTAGATCCATGGAGGAGTACAACCGATACGTGAGGATCGCAGACAGCGACCCTGTGAAGCTAGCTAGGATGTTGGAGATACAGTCTTGGTTTGACAACTAGGACCAACTAGCGGCGACGGCGACATCCATGGCCAAATATCTGCAATAGAGCGAAAAGGCGGAGATACTCCCGGAGGGAGTCGCGCCGGAGTACATAGAGCTGCTCCTCTAGGCCATGGAGCAAACAGATTCACCGAATCCGATCGTGAGGGAGCAGTGGTGGGAGTATCAATCCCAGATGGAGCATCCACCAGAGATTGAAGGATCGAGCATCTACAGGGTGCCGTTTGTGAGGGTGTCCTGCCGGAGCGAGCCGGTGGAGTCTTCGTCGACCGAACCCAACTGCAAGAGGAGAAAAGCAGTTGGCCCGACGACGCTTCCCCGCCATCGTCTCCCTCGCCATTCACATCGTCTCACGGGGTGGCTGTCTGCCGCCGAGGAATAGGAGGGGGCTGCCCCCCACCCCCAGCCCAATAGTCGGGCAAGTTGTGAACTGTCAGGAGGAGCTTAGGGTTGTCAGTATTTGCAGGTTGTGAATTGTGTTTTGTGTTGTGTATTTTGAGAGTACTTTCAGATATGAATGTATTTTTAATTTCAGATTTGCAGTATTGAGCATATGAAGAATTTTATGAATTCTAGAGATCTATTTTTAGCACTTAAAAAATGTAGTTTCATAGGAGTATAAAAGTGCAGACGAGAAGAAACTGCAAGTTTTAGTTTCAGATAAGAAACTGCAAGTTCAGTTTCAGATAAAAAACGGCAACTTTTAGAGGCAGAGCATTTATATTAACACGGCCTTTTCAAACAGGGTTAACATCATGTTGGAAGTTTTATTCATGGTCGAAAATGGAACTACCAGCCAGTAAACATCATGATGATCAATATTCATGCATAACACATCTTCATATGATGCATAGTCAAAATGCCCACACAATGTTGAGTGTGCGAAACACAGAGAAAATGAGGGACAAAGTTTTGGCAAGTGTTGGACTTGGTTTTGGCCTGCGCCGTCTAGGCTTTCATTTTTAACATGCACAGCCCACGACCTCGGATGGGAGGGCCTGTTTGTATTTTCTTAGGGCTGTCATGTATCGACCGGCCTATGGACCTCCCATCCGAGGTTTTATTTTTGGCAGCCCAATTTATGTACTTTTTTGAAGAAAACGCAGAGGTCTGTTCTATTTTTATATATAAGAATAGGAACACCAGGTACAACTTATGTTTCCCTTCTAACTATATTATATATATTTAAATTATTTTATATGTTATTATATATTATTTTTATTGTCATCATATATTTAACAGATACTTACATATGTAAGAAAACAATATCCCACATGTTATTAACTTATAAAAATAATTTCTTAACAAATAAAATCCTGGATTGTTTTGGCACGAAAATCCTAGTGATTGTGTACAAAAGCTTGGTAAGATTTAAGGAAGAATGTAATAATATCACTTATTATTTAAATATATTGATAACAAAATGCTCAGCCCTTTTTTATTTTTTGATAACATTGCTGGCCCAACCCAACATTGTAATTAGAATCAGCCCAGCAAAATCGTGTATCTAGATAAAGTGCAGACGGCCTGTAATTTTTTAGGAAATAAAATAAATGGGCCGCATGGACGCTACATTAATTGTTCACCCAGCCCAGCTAATGGCTTTAATTAAAAAAAGATCTAATTGACTGTAAATTCTACCGCGCAAAAAAAGACCGTAAATTCTGAAAAGATGGGTTGAATACGTGCCACATTTTTGGAGGCTGAAATGTGGGCCAATAGGTCGAAGCCAATGCAAGTCGTTGTCAATTTAGTCAACAAATGATTCTGACATATTAGCCGTTGGATTTAGATCCAACGACCGGCATCCATCTTCAAAATCTCGTCTTCTTCCTCCAGCGCCGCCGGGACCACCTCCCGCCTCCTGCTACTAGCAGCTCTGCTTAGCACGCTTTGCTATGAAGCGCTACTCCACTGTTGGCCAGGCCATCCCTCCACCCCTCCACACCTCCTGTTCTTCTCCACCGACTGCCGAACCACACTGCACTAGAACCAGTTAACCCTCGTACACCTCTTCGTCTGCGACTCTACTCCCGTGTCTTCCCATCTCCGGCTCCTTGCTGTCCGGGGCCTCACCGTCGTCCACCACCTTGGATGTGCTCAGTGCGGCATGGTCAACGTGGTCAACGAACGACACCATCGGAAGTAGACTGTGCGTGGAGAGGCTGACAGCTGGGTCCACGGCCTCACACAAGGAAATGCCTCCTTATTATGCGCAAAATAATGATTCCTCCACCTGACATCTGGGACCCACCAGAAGGGCCTTTGTATTTCGTGAAATAAACGTCGCCCCCGCTAACTTGTCGGACCCACCAGCTATCTTTGCACGCATGGAAGTGCCTCCTTATTACGCACAAAAAATTAATACCCCCCCTGCCAGCTGGAACCCAGCATACTGGGAGGCTGTCTTGTGGGCCTACCAAGTTGACGGGGACGGAGGGCTTTGTCAACTTAGTCAAAATGAACGATTCTAGCTCCTGTTACCATACGATGTTCATCCAACGATTGTAGTGCTTCTTCAACATCTGGTCTTCTTGCTCCAGCCGCCCAAACCAGCGCCGGTCGTGTCGCGTGCTCCTGCCTCCCGTGGCTGGCTGTGATGCCGCGGAGGCCTCACCGCCCCCTATTACTACCACCGCTGGCCAGGCCATCCCTCTACTCACCCACACCCCCTGTTATTCTGCGGCGACAGCAGCCTCACACCACAGCCAAACCAGTGAACCCTCGTACTCCTCTTCGCGCGGGCATCCACTGCTGCGTCTTCCCCGGCTCCGAGTCATCCCCTTCCCAGGCCTCACCGTCGTCCACCACCGTGGTGCTCTTGGCACAACGTGTTCAAGAAACGACTTCCATCGGACGTGGACTGTATGTGGAGAGGCTGACAGGTGGGTCCACGGCCGCAGCAAGGAAGTGCCTCCTTATTACGCGGAAAATAATGATTCCTCCACCTAACGGCAGGGACTGACAGGACGGGCCACCGTATTTCGCGAAAAAAAGTTCCCACTGACTGCTGGGACCCACCACCTACATCTTCGCACGCAAGGAAGTGCGTCCGGGCAAAAAAAAATGATTTGCCCCCTGACTGCTGGGACCCACCAACTACATCTTCGCACGCAAGGAAGTGCGTCCGGGCCAAAAAAAAATGATTCGCCCCCTGACTGCTGGGACCCACCAGCTACATCTTCGCACACAAAGGAAGTGCGTCCGGGCAAAACAAAAAAATGATTCGCCCCTCTGACTGCTGGGATGCACCAGCTACATTTTTTTCGAAATGGACCTGCTACATTTTCGCACGCAAGGAGGTGACTGACAGTCGGGACTCACCTGGTCGAAGCGTACGTAGTGTTGTCATTCTGGTCGCGAACCTGTACGTACATACTGGTCGTTGTAGAGACGCGCACGTGTCGTAGTAGAGGTGCACACATAGCATGTATACGTACGTACAACGGCGAGGGCGCAAGAAAGAAAATACGGCCACGTACGTACATATGGGCAGTGTCTCGAACGCCTACTCGCGCATACGTACGGCCAGGGCTTGTGTACATGGCTGTGTCGGAACGGAGAAACATCGTCGTCGTCGTGTTCATGGGGAGGCAACAGAATGCGTCGTGTTCATGGGGAGATAACAGAATGCGTCATGTTCATCGGGAGGCAACGGAACGCGTGGGAGCCAACCGGCTTGGACGGAACAGGCGATGGAAACGAGGCCTGGCGTACCGCACAACGGAGGTAACGGACCTCCTACTTTCGGAACGGGGTCCTGTTGATCGGGACGGGTGTGGCATACCGCAAAACGGAGGAAACGGACCTCCTACGGTCGAAACGGGGGTCCTGTTGATCGGGAGGGGTGTGGCGTACCGCAAAACGGAGGAAACAGACCTCCTACAGTCGAAACGGGGGTCCTGTTGATCGGGAGGGGTGTGGCGTACCGCAAAACGGACGAAACAGACTTGTGTTGGAGCGCTATG